>NC_060080.1:16615000-17240000 GCF_922984935.1 Meles meles | reverse complement strand
TTTTTGGTGGGATCCTTGTCTGGTTTTGGGATCAAGGTGATGCTGGCCTCATAAAATGAGTTTGGAAGTTTTCCTTCCATTTCTATTTTTTGGAACAGTTTCAGGAGAATAGGAATTAGTTCTTCTTTAAATGTTTGGTAGAATTCCCCTGGGAAGCCCTCTGGCCCTGGGCTTTTGTTTGTTTGGAGATTTTTGATGACTGTTTCAATCTCCTTACTGGTTATGGGCCTGTTCAGGTTTTCTATTTCTTCCTGGTTCAGTTGTGGTAGTTTATATGTCTCTAGGAATGCATCCATTTCTTCCAGATTGTCCAATTTGTTGGCGTAGAGTTGCTCATAGTATGTTCTTATAATTGTCTGTATTTCTTTGGTGTTAGTTGTGATCTCTCCTCTTTCATTCATGATTTTATTGATTTGGGTCCTTTCTCTTTTCTTTTTGATGAGTCTGGCCAGGGGTTTATCAATCTTATTGATTCTTTCAAAGAACCAGCTCCTAGTTTCATTGATTTTTTCTATTGTTTTTTTGGTTTCTATTTCGTTGATTTCTGCTCTGATCTTTATGATTTCTCTTCTCCTGCTGGGCTTAGGGTTTCTTTCTTGTTCTTTCTCCAGCTCCTTTACGCGTAGGGTTAGTTGTGTACTTGAGACCTTTCTTGTTTCTTGAGAAAGGCTTGTACCGCTATATATTTGCCTCTCAGAACTGCCTTTGCTGTGTCCCACAGATTTTGAACTGTTGTGTTTTCATTATCATTTGTTTCCATGAATTTTTTCAATTCTTCTTTAATTTCCTGGTTAACCCATTCATTCTTTAGAAGGATGCTGTTTAGTCTCCATGTATTTGGGTTCTTTCCAGCTTTCCTCTTGTGATTGAGTTCTAGCTTCAGAGCATTGTGGTCTGAAAATATGCAGGGAATAATCCTAATCTTTTGATACCGGTTGAGACCTGATTTGTGACCCAGGATGTGATCTATTCTGGAGAAGGTTCCATGTGCACTAGAGAAGAATGTGTATTCTGTTGCTTTGGGATGAAATGTTCTGAATAGATCTGTGATGTCCATCTGGTCCAGTGTGTCATTTAAGGCCTTTATTTCCTTGTTGATCTTTTGCTTGGATGATCTGTCCATTTCAGTGAGGGGAGTGTTCAAGTCCCCTACTATTATTGTATTATTATTGATGTGTTTCTTTGATTTTGTTATTAATTGGTTGATATAGCTGGCTGCTCCCACGTTAGGGGCATAGATATTTAAAATTGTTAGATCTTCTTGTTGGACAGACCCTTTGAGTAGGATATAGTGTCCTTCCTCATCTCTTATTATAGTCTTTGGCTTGAAATCTAATTGATCTGATATAAGGATTGCCACCCCAGCTTTCTTCTGATGCTCATTAGCATGGTAAATTGTTTTCCACCCCCTCACTTTAAATCTGGAGGTGTCTTCGCGTCTAAAATGAGTTTCTTGTAGGCAACATACTGATGGGTTTTGTTTTTTTATCCATTCTGATACCCTGTGTCTTTTGATTGGGGCATTTAGCCCATTAACATTCAGGGTAACTATTGAGAGATATGAATTTAGTGCCATTATTAGCCTGTAAGGTGACTGTTACTGTATATTGTCTCTGTACCTTTCTGATCTACTACTTTTAGGCTCTCTCTTGGCTTAGAGGACCCCTTTCAATATTTCCTGGAGAGCTGGTTTGGTGTTTGCAAATTCTTTCAGTTTTTGTTTGTCCTGGAAGCTTTTGATCTCTCCTTCTATTTTCAATGATAGCCTAGCTGGATAGAGTATTCTTGGCTGCATGTTTTTCTCGTTGAGTGCTCTGAATATATCATGCCAGCTCTTTCTGGCCTGCCAGGTCTCTGTGGATAAGTCTGCCGCCAATCTAATATTTTTACCATTGTATGTTACAGACTTCTTTTCTCGGGCTGCTTTCAGGATTTTCTCTTTGTCACTAAGACTTGTAAATTTTACTATTAGGTGACGGGGTGTGGACCTATTCTTGTTGACTTTGAGGGGGGTTCTCTGCATCTCCTGGATTTTGATGCTTGTTCCCTTTGCCATATTAGGGAAATTCTCTCCAATGATTCTCTCCAATAGACCTTCTGCTCCCCTCTCTGTTTCTTCTTCTTCTGGAATCCCAATTATTCTAATGTTGTTTCGTCTTATGGTGTCACTTATCTCTCGAATTCTCCCCTCATGGTCCAGTAGCTGTTTGTCCCTCTTTTGCTCGGCTTCCTTATTCTCTGTCATTTGGTCTTCTATATCACTAATTCTTTCTTCTGCCTCATTGATCCTAGCAGTGAGAGCCTCCATTTTTGATTGCACCTCATTAATAGCTTTTTTGATTTCAACTTGGTTAGATTTTAGTTCTTTAATTTCTCCAGAAAGGGCTTTAATATCTCCAGAGAGGGTTTCTCTAATATCTTCCATGCCTTTTTCGAGCCCGGCTAGAATGTTCAGAATCGTCATTCTGAACTCTTGATCTGACATATTACCCATGTCTGTGTTGATTAGGTCCCTAGCCTTCGGTACTGTCTCTTGTTCTTTTGTTTGTGGTGATTTTTTCCGCCTTGTCATTTTGTCCAGATAAGAGGATATGAAGGAGCAAATAAACTACTAAAAGGGTGGCAAAGACCCCGGAAAAATGCGCTGTAACCAAATCAGAAGAGACCCCAAATTGTGGGGGGGAGAAAGGGGATAAAAACAGGTTCTTTCAGAAAGTGGTTGATTTTCTGTTTCTAGAGTTGCTGTTCTTCTTCTCTTCGCTCTCCCGTTGGATTTGTAGGTGTTTGCAATGTTTAGATAAGCTATCGAGCTGATCTCCTGCTACCTGATGTAGTCTCAGGCTGCTACTTCTCCGCCATCTTGACTCCTCCCCTAAATAAAATATTAAAAAAAAAAAAAGAAAATGATTCAAAACATGGGAAGGATTACATAAAGTCTTTTCATTGTCCTGCTAGACATTATCTAACAGTCCTGCCAAGGGATTTCCCAATTCTCTTGTGTTGTATATTCCCTGTTTGACTTGCTATTTACTATCACTTAGAATAGTTTGCAACATGGCAAGTATACCTGTTATCCTGTGGAAAATGGTTGGCAATGTAAATGATTCCAATCCTATATCAATGGGAATGAATTGCACATGGTTTTTGACCAAAGATTACAGAATTACTTGTCCTTGATGAACTTGAACTTATTTTGTACCTGAACTAGCAATCTTTCTCAGTTTTTTTTTTTCTTTTAGCCATTGTAAATACCTCCATACCGCCATGCTTTTGAACCAACTTCAGTATCTTATTGATTTCATCTGATGATTTCATCATCAGTTAGTTAAACAATCTTTGGTATCAAATATCAAGATACTTCAGTATCTTGGTGATTTCATCATCAGTTAGTTAAACAATCTTTGGTATGTGTTTAGTTTATATTTGCATATAATAATTTGTATATATATAATATATATATACATATATATATTTGTATATTTACATATATACATTTGTATATATATAATACAAACTACATACATAGTCTGTATTATGTTTTAAAGTACATGTACTAAAGTACTCAAGAAAGTACTAAAAAAGTACTAAAAGAAACACAAATAACCAGATCCCCCTATGTTATGGTTTTATAATATACTAATTAAAAAAATTTTTTTTCAGGGAGAGAGAGAGCGTATGTGAGCAAGGTGGGGAGGAGCAGCGAGAGAGGGAGAGAGAAATTCTTAAGCAGACTCCATACTCAGCTCAGAACCCTAAAGGGGGCTTGATCTCATGATCCAGAGATCTTGACCTGAGTAGAAATCAAGAGTCAGATGTTTAACCAACTGAGCCACCCAGCACCCCTATATTTAATTCTTAAAATACTGATTTGAGAAACCAAGTAAGTGTGTGTGTGTGTGAAGGGGCTCATCTAGAGAATACAAGTTGAATTTTGTATGCAATTATTTTTTAGGAAAAACAAAATGGATCAAGTGTAGAAAATAGGTTTTGATAATGATGATGTGAGTGGGAAAGTGACACAGTTGTTCAATGTGGAGTGTAGGAAACAATAATACCAGCAGCCCAGAAAATAAGCCAGTAAGGGAGTCTGAGTGAAGGGGAAGTGTTGGATGGGAATCAGACAATGTTGAGGCATTCTATTCCCAGTATCCCTGAGAATAAAAACCTAAAATAATAATAATAATGACAACATAATTATATAATTTTCCATGAAATATTTCATTCAAACTCCACCTTAAAATAGGCTATTTGGGGGGAACAGAGAGACTGATTTAAAAATAGCAATGCCAGCTAAAGGATGATGTGTTTTTGATTCAATGCATATATATGAATAAAGAATTAGATTTTCAGGTATATGTATATGTATATGTATATGTATATATACTGGGGTTTCTACTGTTTGCCAAACTTTTATGAAGCACATAGCAGATATTTTTTTTAAAAAAAATGTAAGTCATGGACCTTTTTTTCAACAATGTGAAAACTATTGAGAATGAAAGGCGTACCAACAACAGACATCAGGGTTTGTGGGGAAAGCAGACTATGGGGACAGCTGCTTCTTGAATAACATAATTATGGCCATTCCAAATCCTTCTTGATATTTGTCTTCAATCTTCAGCTTAGGGAAATTCTTATGAACAGATAAAATAACTGAGTGAGTAGATTCATATCATTTTACTAGGAAATGGGACCATTTTGAGTGAATAGAGGTGTCGACCTGGACTCTTGCATTTGGCCCTCGCTACGGTGTACACAGCACTTGGCTCAGATCTGCCTGTGGGCAGTGTCTGCTTGTCTGCATGTCTCAGGAAGAAAGAAGGGAGATAAGCCCTTTGCAGCTCTGCTCTTCTTTCCTCCTCTCAGCCCTGTGAGGGCATAAAGGGGTAGATCATGCGAGCCTGGCCTTTACTGCTTTCTGTAGATCTCTGAATTTGCTACATTTTCCTTTATTGCTCAGATAAATTTAGAACAAAATTTGGTTGGGGAGAGGGATATGAAAAAAAAGGAATCTCCTCTAACCTAATTATTGGGAATATTATTGGGAATATTTAAAGTGCTCTTTAAATTTTTCCTATGTATCGGGGCGCCTGGGTGGCTCAGTGGGTTAAGCCGCTGCCTTCAGCTCAGGTCATGATCTCGGGATCCTGGGATCGAGTCCCGCATCGGGCTCTCTGCTCAGCGGAGAGCCTGCTTCCCTTCCTCTCTCTCTGCCTGCCTCTCTTGTGATTTCTCTCTGTCAAATAAATAAAATCTACAAAAAAAATAAAAAATAAAATAAAAAATAAATTTTTCCTATGTATCACTCTGTGTTTATACATATGTGAGCATGCTTCTAGAGAATTTCATCTGTAGTACTGAAATAGCTTATTTTTCCTGTTCATTTAATGTTCTTTCATAAATATTCTCCTTGTAATTATATGTTCATAATTATTTCATATTGCTGCATAAGATTTAAACTTGGTATACTTCACTTAGATGTTTATCTAGTCGTAGGCATTTATTTAAATAGTAGTTTGCTATTTTAAGTAATTCAGCCTTAAATATATTTGTGAACGTCTCTATGTTTTCATCATACAAATGACTATAATCTCTAAATCCTAAAATAAACATTTTTAATATCTTAACTACTTCAAAATCAGGGTATGTTTTACAATCTCTGTGTATTTAACGTGGTTATTAAATATTGTTAATAAGCTGTATTAAATTGATGGCATGTCCTGAAACCACTATTATTTTAGAATCTAAAAGTATTTCCTTAGTGTAAATTCCTAAATTGGTGATAATAATCATATAGGAGGATGTAAATGTAATAAAAAATAAATTATTATAATATCAAAAATAAAATACAAAAAAGAAGAAACTTCTTTTCAAATGCTCAGTAATGGATACATAGAAACACATTTAATGAAAGTAAAATATCAATAAATGACAAATTTTAAAATATTAGGTTTACACAAGTTGTAAATATCATTGCCATTTACAACAAAAATACAAAAATAGATATTAAGAATGAAAATAAAGCCAAAATAGGAAAAAACTATCATAAGTAACTTTATAAAATATATTTTTAAAGATTGCACATTTAGCTAAATAAATCAAGAACAAAATTCAGGAAATTACAAATGATATTCAGAAACAGTGAGAAAAAAACAAATACTAACAAATATAGAAAACTAAACATGTATCTATGGAATCTAACATGAATCATTTGGAAAATCTAAACCAAATAGATTTCTAGGAAAAAACATGTTAATAAGGGTGACTAAGAAAACACATAGAAGATAAAGAACAAATAAAAAAAAGCTAAGCAGACCAAATCCATATGAATTTTGATAAGGTTATCAAAGACCCATTTCTAGTCTGAATTGAAGGGCTCAGGTATTTTTCCAGATAAATTATGTTTAAATATTTAAATGATAATTTTATACTCTTTAAATAATTTATGACATTGCAAAAAAATCTATGTGTATTTAATGTCATTTTTTAAATGTCATTTTAATAGGGTGACTGGGTGGCTCAGTTGGTTGAGCTCCAACTCTTGATTCTGGCTTGGGTTGTGATCTTGGGGTCATGGGATTGGCCCACATTGGGCCTTGCACTGAATGGGGAGTCTGCTTGGAGATTCTCTTTCTCCCTTTCACTCTGCCCCCCACTCTCTCGAATAAATAAATATATTTTAAAAAAAATTTTTAAATGTCATTTTAAGAAAATGAAAAACAAACATGTACTAAAAAGTAAAAGGCAATTCATTTAGGAATGCCAATGTAAATTCCAAATAAAATGAATATTAGTAATTAAACATACATAAATTTAAAAAATATATTGCTTCTTGATTAGTAAATTATTGAAGCATTTATTATGTGTGAATTATTGTCCTAACACTCTTAAAAACTGTAGATATGAAGTACATGCATAATAAACAAGGTCTTTGGAGAGCCAACACTCCTTAGGGAGAAATAGACAGTAGCCAAATAAATACGTTTATCAGTTACTTAGAGATTTTTGACCTATGCTGTAGAGTAACTATAAAGATGAAACAGAAAGTATTTGGGGATGTCACTTCATATAAAGTGACAATAGGTGCTTCTGTAAGTCGATGACATTTGTCCTCAAGAGTGTTTCCTTTTGGGGCGCCTGGGTGGCTCAGTGGATTAAGCCACTTCCTTTGGCTCAGGTCATGATCTCGGGGTCCTGGGATCGAGCCTTGCATCGGGCTCTCTGCTCTGCAGGGAGCCTGCTTCCTCCTCTCTCTCTGCCTGCCTCTCTGCCTACTTGTGATCTCTCTCTCTGTCAAATAAATATAAAAGTCAACAGTCATTTCTTGTAAAAGTGGTAGCAAAATAGAAGTCAGTGAATACTCCCTTGACTCTTTCTCTTATACTCTTCCTCCCCTCTTTCTTTCTTTCACCACCCCTATAAAAACAGTATTTCCCCCAACAAATAAAAGAAATAGTATAAATAATCTCATTAAACTAAGAAGACAAGGGGATCAGTATTACCAATATTACTTATAGTTGTTCTGATAACATTAAATACCATAGTTAGATAAAACCACAATGTAAAATATATAAATGCTGCTTAAGAGGTTAAGTTGTCATATTTGTATATTGCATATTATACGGTAATTTATAAAGAAACTGGAAGAAAATGAGCTTAAAAAGGTTAGAAATAATAAGGTAATACAGCAAAACAGGTGAAAACAAAAAATCAATTTAAAAGAATCAATAGCTTACCAATGTATAAAATATGAAAAAATCTAATTACATAATGTAACAAAAGGGAAAAAAATCCCTTCACAGTAAAAATAAAATAAAACCAACCTTCTAGGGATACCTTTATCACAAATTTATGGGTTTTTATATAAAATAAATTCTAAAGAGTCTTCTGAGGATACAAAAGAATTAAAGGAGCCACAAATATTGGAGAACATCAAGGATGTAAAGAGTAATTTAAAAAAAAAATAAATAAACTCAGTGTGACCTGTTCAAAGTATCATCTCTTTCTAATATAATAAAATGATATAGAAAGTTCATCTTGAAGACTAAAAGTGCATAACAAAAATTTTTAGATGTATCATAAAACTTACCATGACTTTATAATACATTTTGATGCCCTGCAGCATTATTCTCCCTACTTCCTACTTCCCATTTCACACCCTTTCCAGATTTGTCCTGGCTAGCATCACTGACTTCTCATTCCAAATGAACTTCAGTGTCAGGCTACTAGACCAAATATATTCAAATCACTGAGCAGAAA
This sequence comes from Meles meles, assembly GCF_922984935.1. Classification (NCBI taxonomy): domain Eukaryota; kingdom Metazoa; phylum Chordata; class Mammalia; order Carnivora; family Mustelidae; genus Meles; species Meles meles. The sequence continues at coordinate 17,231,744 of NC_060080.1, read as the reverse complement.
TGAGTGCCAGTTCACACTCTGTAGCAATTTAATATATTGTTACAATTTGTATTTCAGGTAAATGAATAACAGTGTTAACTTAATTCATACTATAGAGATAAATGGCTAAATACTTTTAAAACCTAAAAGTGAGTTAACATAGATTATCATAAAAAATAAACTGAATATATATGGAATACTTACATATAAAGAAGAAAACTCTGAAAGTACTAGAAGGAAATGTAAGTACATTACTTTAAAATATATATATATATATATATTTTTTTTTTTTTACTGTGGAAGACCTTTCTAAACATAACACATAACCCAGAAATTACAAAAGAAGGATTAAAATGCTTCATTGTCTTTTTTTTTTTTTTGCTTCATTATCTTAAAAAGAAGAGTGGTCAGAAATATCCTAACTGTGGTTAAAAGACCAATAGTAAATTGATAACAACCATTTGTAATTCATGACATAAAATGGCTAATTTTCTCACAAAAATTAGTGTAACAAATGCTTGGACAAAGCACTTCAAAGAAATGCAAGAGACCAGTGAAGAGAGAAAAACACACATAACTTCAGTTTTGATTAAAGAAATGAAAATGAAATATTAATTTTACCTATCATCCTGCCCTGCCCTCTCCCTGCTCTTTAAAAAAGTATGACAAGAGCATATTTGTGCCAATGCATAGCAAAACAGGAAATAGCACATGGGCTGGTGTGTTTCTGTGCAGAAAGGGTTAACATAGTCCACCTTAGACTGATGTTCTTAGGCCTGCTTAGGAAGGAGGCAGCCAGGAACTTGAATTTCTATAGGGTTTCCACTTTTTCCTGATTGATAAGAGTGACTCACTGTGCCTAGACTATTTATATGTAAGTTTCTGCCAAATACCTCCCTTCCTTTTGGAATTTTGATAAATGCCAAATAGAAGGTGACTACATGAACAGCCTCCACTGAAAATCTCTGGCACTGCACCCCTCCAATGGGCTGGAGAGAGATCACACACACACTCTTGCTTTTGGTTGCTGGAGGAAGAGTGTTCAGTGTGGCCCCTCACGAGATGGAGAGTGTCTGAGGAAGCCTGAACATGGGCTCCTCCAGACTCTGCTGCCTGTTTGACACTTCTGATCTAGCTGTGTGCTCTTATGTCACTGTATTAAACCCCAGCCATGAGTATGATTGTATGTTGAGTCCTGTGAGTCCTTTTAGTGACTCTCTGAACATGGTCTTCAGTTTCCCATTTGTGCCTCCTTAATGGAAAACATTTGGCAAGTACTGTCAAATATGCATAATCTTTCTCTCAGGAAGTCCAATTAAATATACACTTGTATAGGTGAAAACCATGGGAATATGGCAAATTCCAAACTTACTTTCAGCCAGGAGAGAATGTTGCATTAAATATGGTAATCTTGCAAGTGTAATTGCTAGGTGAAAGTATAACTGTATACCAGATTTGTTTTCCAGAAGGGTTGCATCATAATGTGTACAGATGCTACACTTATTATCATGTTAGCTTTTCACAACCTGTCCTTCACTGGTTTCCATCATATATGTATTGCTGCTTTAATAAAAATGTAAAATTCTTTATTTAAATGGATGTTTCTTTTCCGAGTTGAATATTATTTTATCTGTTGCATCTTGTTTTTTTTTTCTGAGCTTCCTAATTCTGTCCTATGTCTAAAAATTTTTTATCCATTTATTAGATGTAGCACATATTTTTTCTGAATATACTTTCTTTTTTATTTTAATTATATAAGTGCTTCTAAAAGTGTTAAAATTCATTTCAAATTATGGAAACAAATATTTGAGCACTATGTCAATATTTCCCTTAATGATTTCAATTATTATTGAAAAATTTAAAATTAACAATTTGAATGATATAAAAATGATGACACTTGTGTGTGTGTATATAACTCTCATTAATGTAATGATAATGTGTTACTTTTTCACTTCTAAAATATTCAAATATATTCTAATTTGATATACTACATATTATTTTCCTATCCATACAATGGTTTCAATGACTTATCACAAATTTAAGCATTACATATAGTCTATAATCTTTCTGGAAATCTATTAGGAGATATATGTACATATACATTTATATATGGAGAGGAGAGATAAATATATAATGTAATAAATGTGTGATAAAATACATAATATATATTACACATAATATCTTTGTATTATATGTTTTTTCTTTTGCACTCTTAATTCCTGTTGCTTAATGATTTATTAACTTAAATTCTATTTATGAAAAGCAATCTGTTCATATTGTGGACTACTTAAAAATTAAAGGCAAGTAAAAGGAACTAAGTATCATCCTTAATCTAACAATTGATGGTTAGTCATTAGTCACACTTTGTGTATATCTTCCAGAATGTTTCCTATGCTAATATGTACTCATACCATATATAATGATTTTTATCCTGTTGTTCATTGGTTTGTTCTGCTTGATAATCAACAATGACCTTATTTTCATGTTATTATTTTTCGATTACCAAACCTTTAATTGCTAAATAGATTTCCATAAAAAGATCTGGCATGATTATTTAACCACTTCCACGTTTTAAGAAATGTATGCTATTTTCAATTTTTTATCAACTGTGATCAGATGACTATTCTTGTTAATTAATATTTTCACACGTGCTTAATCACTTCCTTAGGATAAATTCCTAGTTGCAGAATTGTTGGATCAAATGTTATGATTATTATAATAATCCTTGATACATATCATAATATGGCCTCCCAGTAAGATTTTACCCTTTTGCAATCTCACCAGCAATGTATGTGGGACAAGACACATCTTTGTTTACATATTTGCCAATATTAGATACTAGCCCATCCTTCAGAGGAAAGTAGTGTCTTCTCATTAATTAGCGTATTTACTATGTATGAACTTTTCATAGGCCCATTGGTTATTTGTGTTTTCATTTTTAAAGTTTTGGCGTTGGTTATGACAAGTGATCCAAGCATAATCTTTTTTTTTTTTTAATTTATGATAGCCCTGAATTTAGCTTAATTTTCTTTTAGATGCAAGTACATGAATTAGTGAGGAATAAAACAGACCCCTCTAACTAGTTGGTCAAATAATGGAATTACAATTTCTCTATTGCCTGCATACGGTCAAAAAGTGAAAAAATTAGGTTTATCTTTAACTTGTACTATTGAAGCTTAGTGATTCTTGTTTTTATTTCAACCTCCATTGTTGTGTGTGTGTGTGTGTGTGTGTGTGTGTGTCTTTTTCAGTTGTGTTCTCTATGTAACTGATCCTGATACTATTTACTAAATGTTATATTAGTTGAAGACAGTTTAAAATTGTTTTTCATTTGGGCTCAGACTAAAAAAATAATCCAATCATTTATTTGTTGCTGACTTTGCTTATTTGATCTTCACTCTAGCTTTTTGGTCTTTCAATGAGCCAATAAAAACATGTTTCTTCAAAAAAATAACTTTTTATGAGTCAGCTTAAATTTAGTTATTGTGCAGTGACAAACAACCCCAAAGTCTCAGTAGCTTTCACATAGTAAAGGTTTATTTCTCACCAATGCTGATAAATACTGAGGATTAGCAGCAGCTCTATTTCCATGTTACCTTTTCTAAGGGTTCAGGCTGTCAGAACAACCTCTAAGACATCACCAGTCTCCTTCCAGATGGAAAAAAGTGCATGGCAAGTCATGCATTGGATTTTAAAGCTTCTTCCTGGAGGTGAAACACATTATTCAATTCACAGTTCATTGGGCAAAGAAGTTATATGGCCAGACCTGATGTTAAAGGAGCCAGAAAATATAATTCTCCTCCCAGAAAGATATAGCAAATATTTTGAACAAAAATACTATCATCTTATCTGTTCAAGTTGTTTGCTAATATTTGGCTCTAGAATTAGAAATCCATGCCAGTGTAAAGCCTCTGTGCTTTAATTAGATTAAGAAATTTGACCCCGATCGCAGCCCTGAGTAATTTAAAGCAAGAGCCTGCAAACTTTTCCGTAAAGAGCCAGATAGGAAACATTTTTTGTTTTTGTGGACCATACAATCTGTCGCAACACTTGGAACTTCTCAAGTCTTCTGATATAGCCAAGAAGGAGCTATAGTTATTGTGGAAGCAAATATGTAAGCCTGTGATTTAATAAAACTTTATTCAAAAGTAGGCCATGGATTAGATTAGGCTTGATGGTCATTATTTGCCAATCCCTCAGATAAACCAGTTCATATCTAGCTAGAGTAGAAATTCAAAACATTTTGTTGGAACCTGGAGTTTTGTCTGTTCTTTTGAAAGAAATTCTACTAACAGAAACTGTGAAATTTTGTTTATGGTAGGTCCTGAGGCCGTATTTATTTTAATAGCTGTTTGATTCTGTGAAAAATATTCCAAAATACAGAGACATAATTTGAAACATCATTTTCAATATACTTGCTTTCTTAAAACAAGCTTAATAAGGAAAGCCCTGCGAAATTTGCTTGGCTAATGGGGACATGCAAAGAATTGAGAAAATATTGTAAGGGACATGACTTAAGAAAAGGATGAGAAATTCTGGTTTAATTGTTATAACAGATGTAAAGAGAATAGTTTCTTTGAAAAGGTACTCATATCACCATCTTTTTGGAAAAGACACATTTCTATTTAGCATCTAAATAGATAAAACATAGATCTAATCACAATCTAGCCACACATTGTGTATGTGTATACACATATGTATTTCATAATATATATGTATATATTGAAACTATAGTCACAAAAATAATGAGAACATAAAATCTAGCCAAGGATGGTGATGTCTATGTCTTTTAAACCTTGTTATTATAAGTAACCATAAAAATAGAACCATCTAATATAGTTGACAAATTAAAACATTATCATTCTGTTGGTTTGAGACTTGCTGAAAATATTTAACAAAATTATATTGCTCAATTTTGTTTTTAGAATAGGTACAAAGATTTCAAATTTCTTTCTCCAAAAATGCAGGTTTAAATACAAAGAAATGTTAATTGATTCATTGAACTTTTGAAGCAACTATTTAACATTTTCAATAAAAAGAAGCCTACCTTTCATCCCAGGTGGTAGCTTTACTAAAGACATACATTATAATTATGCTTCTGTGTTCATTTTCTCCTAATAACAGAGACTGGGGAAGCCTGCTTTCTACATCTGGATTTCAAGCCATCATTCAGACAAAGCTTCATTAAACCCCACCAAACACTAAAGGTCACTGCGGATTCATATGTTTGTGTTATAGCAACCAAATGTTGCAAAAACTCTATCAGCAGTCAGCGAAATTCTGAAATACCAGAAAATGGCAAGAGTAAGATGAGGACATAGGTGATAAGTTCATCTGTTCAACAAATAGAAACACAGATGAATAGAATATAGTTCTTTTCCTCAAGGAAATCATTCTGTTTAGAATACTAAAACTAAATTGACAATTAGAATATTTCATGTAATGCAAAGTTGATTTCCATTAAGTAGCTGGACTGAGCTGACCCAGAAAACCTTTTTCCAATTTCAAATATATAGAAGTGCCATTTAAAATATAACAACTGCAAATGCAAATATTTGGCTGAGCTCAAGATAGAAACAAGAAAAATATCTCCAAATACAGAGGGAATTTAAAATTGGAGCAGTGAATGGAACATGAAGCCCAGGCACATAGGACTTACTGGCTAGGGCTGGGACTCTGTTAGCCACTGTTAGAGCAAGAGATCATGTTGGGGATTAGAAATGAGCTACTGCATAAAACCAGGATTCATAAGGTCTGATCCATTCATAATATAGAAAACTATTCAAATTCTTAATGACCCAGGGAAATAGCACAAAAACTTTCAGCCTGCCTGAGGGCATAGACAGAAAAATATGACCTGAAAAGAATTGTATTCTCAAGCCTTTCACCTTTTATAAAAGACTGAACTTGTACTCCACAATCCACACCTCTAGCTAGTCAAGGGAAAAGGGCTACTAGAGGCACAGATTTCTGAAGAGATATTCTTACAATCTAGGAAAAATAGAACTTCCACTGAATGTAGCTTCTTTGTCAGTATGAACTTATTTTAAAAAATACAAACCACACATGAGATAAAATTTGGAGGGAATCAAGAAACACCCCAAAATAGAACTGGAGATAATAACCTAATTTAAATAATTTAAGTGGGTTTTGAAATTTTCAGACAAAAGAAAGTAATAAATACTGTAAGAACTGGAAACTACAATAAAGGAAAAGACAACATTAAAAAGTAACTAAATAGTCTAAAAAACAAAATACACAGTTATTAAAATTTTAAAAATCATCTTTGGATCAGGTGATAAGTAGATGGATATAGTTGAAGAGTGACTATATTAATTGGAAGACAGAGGGTAGGAAATCATCTGGATAATATGGATTGATAAGTACATAGAAAAGAGGTTTTAGGGTATCTAGAGGACAAAATAAAGTCTAGATGTTCCAGATGAAAGAGTATAGAGCATAAGGAGAGGGGTAATACAGTACTGAGAAATTTCCCCTATTGATGAATGTCTGAATTTTCAGATTTACTAAACTTTCTAAGTCTTAAATTGGGTAACTATAAACATCAAGATTTGGTTGAATTGTAGTGAAATTGCACAACACTGAACATTAAAAAAAATTAGTTTTCCTGAAAGAAGAGTTCAATTATTTTTTATAGGGAGTTACCAAATGAACCTACAATGAATATTTCACAAACTGTCAAATCCCAAACACTGTGAAATAGACCCTCAGAGTACAGAGGAAAATAACTGATTACCTAGAGTTTCAAACCAAGCTAAACTTTATTTAAGAATGAAGGTGAAATAAGAGAATTTCTTTCTGGTAGACTGATAATAACTACTAAGGAAATGTTTCACCAAGAAGGTTATTGAAGCCAAAAGAAAGAGTAAGGTGAAAGAAAGAGCAAACGTAGATCAATCTAAATAAGCATTGAGTGTAAATAAGAGAAACGACTCAGTTGGAAAGTGAAGAAACAAGTAGATCTGAAATACTGAACAATAATAGGAAAGCTGAGACTTAGGGAAAATTGTTCTGAAAGAATTCTAATGTTTTTATAAATGAATTCTGAATATTTATGTTAAATGTGAAGTGTAACTACTAAAACGAAAGACTGTACACCTTCCCAACAAGTAGAGGAAACACAAACAAAACATGAAGGTATTATACTGGGTGAAATAAGTCAGACTAAGGAAAAAAATATACCACATGATTTTACTTATATGTGGAATATAAAAAAACAAAAAACAAATAATCTAACAAACAAAAATCAGAATCAGACCTATAAATACAGAGAACAAACTGATAGTTACCAGAGGGGAGGAGAGTGTGTGGATGGGCAAAATGGTAGAAGGGGAGTGGAAGGTAGAGGCTTCAAGTTATGGAATGAGTAAGTCAAGGGAATAAAAGGCACAGTATAGGAAATCTAGTCAACAGTATTATAATAGCATTGTATGATTACAGATGGTGACTTCACTAGTGAGCACAACATACTGTATAGACTTGTGGAATCACTATGTTGTGCACTTGAGACTAATGTAACAGTGCGTGTCAACTATACTCAAAAAAAACAAAAACAAAAACAAAAACCCAGCAACAACAACAACAAAACTCTAAACAATTGGCCAGTCCAATAAACAGCAGAAATTAAGAAAAACATAACGAACAGTTAAAGGAAGATATACACTAAGATGATATAAATAATGTAACTAATATACAATAGAATGTAATTATTAAACTCATCTGTTTACTAGGGATCCAAGGAATTGGAAAAACAAAATATATTCAGCCACATGCTTGAAAAAAATTTCAGTGAAGTGTGTTTCAATGGGAAAATTCATTAATATTTACATGTATTTTATGTTTTTATTTCTTTTTATTTTCCAATTATATTTTTCTAACCAATTATTTCTGGTACACACAGCTATAATTACTTTTATAGGTATTTATTTTGCAATCATTTGTATTCTTTTTTCTAATTTATTAGTTTTATTTTTTTTCAGTATTTAAATTTATTTATTTTTTCAGTGTAGCAGTATTCATTGTTTTTGCACAACACCCAGTGTTCCATGCAATACGTGCCCTCCCTATTACCCACCACTTTTTCCCCCAACTTCTCACCCCTGACCCTTCAAAATCCTCTGGTTGTTTCTCAGAGTCCATAGTCTCTTATGGTTCACCTCCCCTTCCAATTTTTTTTTTATAAACATATAATGTATTTTTATCCCCAGGGGTACAGGTCTGTGAATCGCCAGGTTTACACACTTCACAGCACTCACCATAGCACATACCCTCCCCAATGTCCATACCCCCTCCCCCTCTCCCAACCCCACCTCCCCCCAGCAACCCCCAGTTTGTTTTGTGAAATTAAGAGTCATTTATGGTTTGTCTCCCTCCCAATCCCATCTTGTTTCATTTATTCTTCTCCTGTCCCCCTAAGCCCCCATGTTGCACCTCCATGTCCTCATATCAGGGAGATCATATGACAGTTGTCTTTCTCCGATTGACTTATTTCACTAAGCATGATACCCTCTAGTTCCATCCACGTCATCACAAGTGGCAAGATTTCATTTCTTTTGATGGCTGCATAGTATTCCATTGTGTATATATACCACCTCTTCTTTATCCATTCATCTATTGATGGACATCTAGGTTCTTTCCATAGTTTGGCTATTGTAGACATTGCTGCTATAAACATTCGGGTACACGTGCCCCTTCGGATCACTATGTTTGTATCTTTAGGGTAAATACCCAGTAGTGCAATTACTGGGTCATAGGGTAGTTCTATTTTCAACATTTTGAGGAACCTCCATGCTGTTTTCCAGAGTGGTTGGACCAGCTTGCATTCCCACCAACAGTGGAGGAGGGTTCCCCTTTCTCCACATCCTCTCCAGCATCTGTCATTTCCTGACTGGTTAATTTTAGCCATTCTGACTGGTGTGAGGTGATATCTCATTGTGGTTTTGATTTGTATTTCCCTGATGCCGAGTGACGTGGAGCACTTTTTCATGTGTCTGTTGGCCATCTGGATGTCTTCTTTGCAGAAATGTCTGTTCATGTCCTCTGCCCATTTCTTGATTGGATTGTTTATTCTTTGGGTGTTGAGTTTGTTAAGTTCCTTATAGATTTTGGACACTAGCCCTTTACCTGATATGTCATTTGCAAATATCTTCTCCCATTCTGTCAGTTGTTTTTTGGTTTTGTTAACTGTTTCCTTTGCTGTGCAAAAGCTTTTGATTTTGATGAAATCCCAATAGTTCATTTTTGCCCTTGCTTCCCTTGCCTTTGGTGTTGTTCCTAGGAAGATGTTGTTGCGGCTGAGGTCGAAGAGGTTGCTGCCTGCGTTCTCCTCAAGGATTTTGATGGATTCCTTTCTCACATTGAGGTCCTTCATCCATTTTGAGTCAATTTTCGTGTGTGGTGTAAGGAAGTGGTCCAATTTCATTTTTCTGCATGTGGCTGTCCAATTTTCCCAGCACCATTTATTGAAGAGGCTGTCTTTTTTCCATTGGACATTCTTTCCTGCTTTGTCAAAGATTAGTTGACCATAGAGTTGAGGGTCTATTTCTGGGCTCTCTATTCTGTTCCATTGATCTATGTGTCTGTTTTTGTGCCAGTACCATGCTGTCTTGATGATGACAGCTTTGTAATAGAGCTTGAAGTCCGGAATTGTGATGCCACCCACTTTGGCTTTCTTTTTCAATATTCCTTTGGCTATTCGAGGTCTTTTTTGGTTCCATAGAAATTTGAGGATTATTTGTTCCATTTCTTTGAAAAAAATGGATGGTATTTTGATAGGGATTGCATTAAATGTGTAGATTGCTTTAGGTAGCATAGACATTTTCACAATATTTATTCTTCCAATCCAGGAGCATGGAACATTTTTCCATTTCTTTGTGTCTTCCTCCATTTCTTTCATGAGTACTTTATAGTTTTCTGCATATAGATTCTTAGCCTCTTTGGTTAGGTTTATTCCTAGGTATCTTATAGTTTTGGGTGCAATTGTAAATGGGATTGACTCCTTAATTTCTCTTTCTTCTGTCCTGTTGTTGGTGTACAGAAATGCAACTGATTTCTGTGCATTGATTTTATATCCTGACACTTTACTGAATTCCTGTACAAGTTCTAGCAGTTTTGGAGAGGAATCTCTTGGGTTTTCCACATATAGTATCATATCATCTGCAAAAAGTGATAGCTTGACTTCTTCTTTGCCAATTTGGATGCCTTTAATTTCTTTTTGTTGTTTGGCAATCATTTGTATTCTTAAAACTTGTTAATCATCTAATCTATACATAAATATACCTTAGCTTCTTTATTCCAAGTGATAGAAGAAAAATAATTTCATCACATTGCAATTGCTAGACTTCCAGAGAAATACTAAATCACATGGTGACAGCTAATATATGCGTTTTGCTCCTGAGCTCAACTGGAATTCTTCTAATACTTCACTATTAGCTATGTCATTATTTGTTATGTTTGATATAAATGATATAAATATTTTTATCATGTTAAAGTAGGTTCTTTATTTCTTATTTTATATAGATTTTTGTTAGTGAAAAATTTTATTAAAATTCATCATGTATAATGAAATGGTCTGATAAGTTTTCTTTTTTGCCCTACTGATAAGAATGTTATTAATAGTTTCTTCTTATCAACCACTCTTGCATTGTTAGGATAAACCCTAAATGTTTATAAAGTGTATTATTTTATTATAGTGATTATTTGGGTGGTATTTCATTTGAAATTTTGGATCTTTGTTTTTAAGTGAGATTATAATGTAGTTTTCTTGAAAATTATATTTTGTCCTGAAAAAAATTCTCTAACATCTCTAAGTTCAATTAAAGCAGGACTCAGGTTTGTTGTATTTATCTTTCCCTTAACATTTAACATTTATGCTTACCACAGTGCTGGGCACATAGCAGAAAAATCAATAAAAGTTTATTGAATAAATATGGCAATCAGTCTTTTATCAACAGCCTTCTGCTTAAACTAAAATTTTTAAAATCCTTTACTTGCTCCAGGCTATCCTTTTCTAGGTTCTTCACTGGTAAGGTAATTGTGAAATATCTCTTGTCCTGAAAAAAAAAATCACACTAAATTTTTCACGACTTATTAAAAAATCTCTCTAAATAAAGAGTCCCTTTTTATAGTCTTTGTGTTTTTTTTTGTTTGTTTGTTTTTTAGTAATAATTGAGGAGAAGTTAATCTGTTAAATGATTCCTGGTTCTGCTTGTTTGCTTGTGGAGATGGAAGAAATGAAATCTCTAATCTTTTGAAGAGTAAAATTTTATTTTGAGATGTTCCCCTATTTCTAAGAAGCACTTTGGTAGTAACTGTCTTAATCCTCTGCAAATGGTAATAACGTCTAAGTCAGTATTATGTTGGATCATAGGGAATAAAAAGAAACAGATTGCTCACCTTTTGCAGGCTCCCTGACCTGTCTATCTGAAGTAGTGGGGAGCTGGAAGAGAGCTCTAAGATAGTGTGATGAACATGCACTTCCAGTTTGTACTCTTACAATAAAATGTTGGTCTGAACTGTTTGTGTGGAGTTACTGGAAAAGGTTTATCAGCATTTTGGCCAGCAATTACTCTAGGCCAGTAAGAGCAGGGCCTGGATTGGCTTTCTTGATTTCATGTGGCATTGTCCCTTTTCTCTCCCTATCCCTCCTCATCTTAGTGGGACTATTTTCTCTGACACTTGCAGATGATTTTGCCATTACGTGAAAATTTTTGAACCAGAAAATAGAAGTTACTGAATCTCTCTAAACTTTAGCTTCTCTAATTATAAACAGTTAGTCAAGATCCCTAACTCATTAGGTTGCTATAGAAGTATGAGTGTTCAGTCTTATGAAGGATGCCCTATGACTCCTAGCTTACAGTAGGGTCTAAAAAGAGATGAACGTTTGTTAGTTCCCATCAGTGTTTCATGGTTATATAATGCTTTAAACATGGTCTCCTTTTTATTCTTTACTTATTTGTAGTAAGTAATAAAAAATCCCAGTATTCTATGTTGGGAAAGGCAGTCTTGTGTGTGCAGCCTTTCAGCCCCACTCAGCTGAATAGGAATGAGCTTGCAGCCTGAAACACTCTCTTACCAAAAGACAAAGAGCCCCCACAGCCTGTGCTGGGCTTATCAACTTGTCCTGAACTATCTTTCCCTGTTTCAGACTCAATATGCACTCCTTTGTTCTGTTTATGTATGTGTGTGTCATTAAACACCTGGGCAACCCCATTACTCTGTCTTCTGTGGGTCATTCTGAGATATAAGAGGGTAGCATGTAAGCCAATGGCCCTGTGTTGGCTTCCAGGAGTGACTGCTGGCCGTGGGGTCTGACACCCCCTGCTAAAGCTGATCTTTTCCTGTCTCTTCTCCATGTTAGCAAAGCATTGTTCCATTCAGTGCTTGACTGCAGTATGCTTTCCTTGATGACTCCAATACCAAGACTCAGTGGGCAGAAATGTGCACCCCTTGTGCTCCTGGTGGTAAGCAACAGATACCACTTGCTCAACAGTTTATAACAATTCCAGAGAATTGTTATAAATGTATATAACAATTCCAGAGGTATACAGAATAATTCCAGAGAATTGTTATAAATGTATATAACAATTCCAGAGGTATATAGAATAATTCCAGAGAATTGTTATAAATGTAGAATAAAATATGGCAGTCTCCTGATTAATCCCCACTTTCCCCCCTCTATCTTACTCAGAGAGAACCATTGTTAAAGACTTAGTGTGCATAACACTAGTCATTTTCAATGATTTTAATTTTTATATACATATGTATATATGCATATGTATGGTATCTTCACATATAATTTTGTGACTTTATTCTTCTTAATAATGTAATTTTAAAGATCTTACTGTTCTTCCTTATTAAGCTCATAGTATACCATGGTATGGATATATTACAATCATTTTTCCTTTGAGGAGTCCTTTAATTTTACCCTTTAAATTCTGATAAGTATAGCCAAATTTTCTTCCCAAAACAATTACATAAATTCACACTTTTCTCAATGATGTATATAAATACCCATTTCGTGAATGAGCAAATAGTTTATTTCACTTAGCATAATGCCCTCCAGACTCATGTCACAAATAACAGGATTTCATTCTTTTTTACGTGTACATACTTTCACATTTATAGTAACATACCATGGCTTATATGTATACCATGTTTTCTTTATCCATCTGTCTGTCAAAGGACATTTAGGTTGTCTCCATATCTTGGCTATTGTGAATAATGTTGCAAGGAACATGGGTATGCAGATAACTCTTCAAGATTCTGATTTCAGTTCCTTCAGATACATATACCCAGGAGTGGGATTGCTGTATCATATGGTAGTTCAATTTTTAATTTTGAGGTACTGCCACACTGTTTTCCATAATGGTTCTGCCATTTTACATTCCCATTAACAGTGTATAAGAGTTTCCTTTTCTGCACATCCTCTCAAACATTTGTCTTTTTGATAATAGTCATCCTAACAGATTTGCATTTTAAAAGGATGCTCTCCTGCAGTGTAGGGAATCTAGAGGTATGAGAATGGAGGCATAAAGATAAAGTTTTTGTTTTCCTTAGAGAGATGACCAGTTCTCTCAAAACATATTAAATTATTTTTTCTCACAAAGATAGGAGGTAAAATTAAGGAGGTAAAATTGTATTAGATCTGAAGCTGATTCTATTGTTATACCTCTTCATTTCCTTTTGTAAGTAAGACTATTCTAGTTACCTTATGGTTTGAATTGGGCCAAGTTTTACTTCATTATTCTTCTCTTTAAACTTCTTTACTATTGTGCATTTTCTTTTTCATCAATTGTAGAATTAGTATTAAAACATGTATTGAGATTTATTTATAAATGAATATGGAAGAAATTTACATATTTGCAATATTGGCTCTTTCTAATAAGGGCCTTTTATTTAGGTCTTTTAAAAATGTCTATATCACTTCAAACAGAGATCAAGTACATTTCTTATTAATGTGTTCTTAGGAATTTAATGGTTTTTTGGAACATTTGTGAATGGATTTTTATTCACTTTTTAAATTTCACTTTTGGGGTACCTGGGTGGCTCAGTTGGTTAAGCATCATCAGACTTCAGCTCAGGTCATAATCTCAAGGTCCTGGGATTGATCCCTACATGGGGCTCCCTGCTCAATGGGGAGCCTGCTTCTCCCTCTTCGTCTCTTCCTGCTTGTGTTCCCTCTCTCGCTGTGTCTCTCTCTGTCAAATAAATAAACAAAATCTTGGAAATAAAATAAAAGTTATATTTTTAAAATATTTACCAGTTGTGCAAATGTTTTATGCAAATGTTTACCTTGTATTCAGATGCTTAATTCTGTTGTATTATTTTTAATAGTTTATTGGTCAATTCTTTAGACTGTTCTAGGTAATTGCCTTAAATGAGTGACTATATTGAATATTATCTTCTGATATTTCTACCTCCCATTTATTTTATTTTAACATATTTGTTAGAACACTTAATAAAATGTTAAAAATGTTAAAAACAGTTGACACTGAACATCTTAAGATGCCTTCATCACTAATGCGGTGAGACACGTGTTTTATAATAAAGGCATTTTTAAGCCATAATTTAGGGAATACTTACCAATGTTTTCATTTACTCTTCATAACAACCTAATGACAGTGTACTCTTAGCATACCTACTTTTTGTGTGAGGAACCTAAGCAACTTACCTGGGTCATATAATAGAAAATAGAATACAGAACTTAGAAAACTAACTTCAGAGTGTATGCACTTGGAAAATCTTTTCAGGTTAACAAAGTTTTCTTCTCTTAGTGTACTGGGGATTTTATCAAGTATGAATTTTGAGTTTTATCAGCACTCTACTGAGATAATCATATAGTTGTTCACCTTTAATCTTTTAATATACTGAATTACATTAAAAGATTTCCTGATGTTAATCCATTCATGCATTGCCTTCCTGGGATACACCTAGCTGGTAATGACACACTGGTATATTTGATTTGCTAATATTTTATCTACAATATTTCATCTAAATTTATAAGTGAAATTGACATTTTTATTTCATTTTACTAGCCAAGATAAATATAAGGATTAGGATAGGCTTTTAAAATGAAGTAGAAAAATTTCTGGGTTTGCTAATAACAAAATAGTAATATATATATTTTAAATATTTTGTTTATTTGAGAGAGAGAGAGAGCCTGCACACAAACAGGAGGAGGGGCAGAGAGAGAGGGAGAAGCAGGCTCCCCGCAGAGCAGGAAGCCCCATGCAGGGCTCGATCTCAGGATTCTAGGATCATGACCTGAGCTGAAGGCAGATGCTTAACCAATTGAACCACCCAGGCATCCCTGCAAAATAGTAATATTAATCATCAAAACACATAGCCAACTTTTTGATAATATGATAAATCTTTGCATGTACAACCTCTCTGAATTCTTTCAATAAGCCCTGTGCAACAGTAATATAATTATCCACTTTTTAAGAGATAGTGATAGCTAGGATGTTGAGTAACTTGAGAAGGGCCACACAATTAGAAAATGACACAGTTTGATTATGACAACTGAGTTCTTATATCTACTAAGTCTTTATTTCTATGTCATGTTTTCAAATGGTAGTTTAGCTGATTAAAGAATTTAAACTTGAAAGTTTCTCCCTTGGCACTCTGAGGATATTATTGCTCTAGGTAGTAGCATCTACTATGCTGATGCTAAGTCAGACTCCTGTCAGTCTGACTGTTGGCCTTTGGAGATCTATTTTCTCTCTCTTGAAGCTACTAAGTAGCTTAAGTAGTCACTGCTTATTAGTGACTTTTTCTTACGGTTTATATAATAGACCCATGTGTGTGGACTGGGGTAAGTACTTGGGTATTTCATCAAAGGATTTGGTATTCAATTTTTTCATTTATTCATTTAATGACTATTTATTGGACACTTCTGTTGTTCCAGATAATGTTCTAGCTATAGGATATAGGTTGGTGAATAAGTAAGAGAGAAAATATGGCCCCTACTGATCTCATTATCTAATCTGGAGAGTTAGACAAAGGATAAAATAAATAAGTAAATTATGTAACATGTTATACATTGATAGTTCTATGAGGGAAAATCAAGCAGGATGGGTGATGTGGAAATTCAGGTTTGGGAGTAGAAATTTAATAGACATGCTCTTTACTGGGAAGGCAGTTTTGAGAGAATGAGCAATGTGTATGTGATATAAGGAAGATGATTCTATTCAGAGGGAATACAAATGTGGAAGCTTTGTGGTAGGAGTGTATCTGGCATGCTGGAATGACAGAAGAGGGCCCCATGATTGCAAAGAAACAAACAAGTGGGATAGAGATAAGAGATGCAATCAGAGTTATCATAGGTCTAATGGTGTAGAACTTTGTAGGCCATTTAAGAGAGCTCAATTTTAATCTGTGTGAGATGGTCAACCACCAGTGCTTTTAACAGAAGAGTATCTCAGCTGGACTTATGTTTTCATAGGATAATCCGGACTACTCTATTGTAAATAAATTATACAAAGGCAAGGGCAGAAACAGGAAAGCCAGTCATCCAGTTATTGGATTATTTTAAAGATTATAAGAGCATAGAAAAAGTGGTGATAGTGGACGTTATAAGAAGTAGTACGTTTCTATGCATATTTTCAAGGTAGAGTGTAGTGAATTTGCAGATGAATTAGATGTGGGTTGAAAGAAGAAAGAATCAAGGAAAATTTTTATCTTAGTCAGTGGAATGATTGAGATGCCATAAAGGCTCTAGAAAAGATTTTGGGAGAAGTAGGATTGAGGGCAAATAATAAGAGACCAGTTTGGTATCTATTACATTTGAGATGGTTATCAGAACTCCATAGGGAGTAGGAAGTTGGACATCTGAGTCTACAGTTCAAGAGAGAAGTCTGAACTGGGATATAATTCTTAGACTGTCTAACTTATTCAAGAAATTTAAAGCCAAGGAGTTAAAAAAATCTCCAAAAGAGAGACTGGATGTAAACAGAGAAGAGAGTAGAAGGAAGGAATTTTTAAAAACTCCAAAAAACAAAGACTGAGACTTGTGCCCATCCCACCCCCCACCATACACACACATAAATAGTGAGAAGATGATCAGTTTCCTTCAGCAAAGGAGGCTGAAAAGAGTGAGGCAATAAGGTAGGAGGAAAATCAGAAGTGTGTGGTATCTGAGAAATTAACTGAAAACATTTCAGGAGCATAATGCAAATGCTACTAATATGTCAAAACGTACAGTGGAATATTAGGTAAGATCTAGTTCAAATTGTTTTAGGAGAGAATTGAAAGGACAGGTTGGTGAGATAGCAAAATAGACATATAGACGGTGGTTTCAAGGGCTTTTGCTATAAAATAAAGAAGAAATATACACTGCCAGCTGGAGGTAGAATTGAAGAGAGCAGTGGATATTTTTTTTAAGGCAGGAGAAATGAAAACAGCAATTTCATATGTTGATGGAAATAATCCAGTAAAGAGGGGGAGGCTGATGATACAAAGGAGATTGGAAAAGTTGCTGGTGTGATGTCCTTGATTACCTCTTGAGGGGCTGAGAGTCCATGTAGAAGAGGAAGGCTTCATCTCAGCCAGGCATGGGGAGTTCATCTATAGTTGCAGGAAAGAAGGCAGCGTATGTGGCTGTAGATGTTGGTAAGTGCATATTTGGCAATGTGTGAAAGTTCTTTTCTAACTGCTTCAGGTTTTCAACGATGTATGGAATAAGGTCTTTAAGGAAAATTAAGGATGGTGGGGGAAGTTTTATAGGTTTGACAAAAAGAAAATGACTAAAGTAGTCATCTAGGAGATTAGGAGGGTCAAAGCACTACAGAAACATATTATGTTTAATATTCATATATAAAGAGCTCTTATAGATGAAGAGGAAATAGGTGAACATGCCAATAAAAATATGAGAAAGAATGTATATCTATAATTCACATACACATACATATAAGTAAGTATGGCTAATAATGAGAGGAAATAATCATTGACCTCAGTCTTGCTATAAGAAAGGAAAACTAACACCTTGGTTGGTGTCACTGGAGAGATATTCTTTCTAGAGAGCAGCTTGTTTTTTGTTTTTTAACTGCCAGTTTTTAAAATTCTGTTAACATATATGGTAAAATTGGTTTCAGGAGTAGGATTTAGCAATTCATCACTTACAGAGAACACCCAGTGCTTTTCACAAGTGCCTCCTTAATACCCATTTCCTCATTTAACCCATCCCTCCATTTCTCCCCCAACCCCTGCTCCCTCCAGCAACCCTCAGGTTATTCTCTATAGTTAAGAGAGCAATTTGTGAAAGATATCATTAGTTTCCACAATATGCCTATCCTTTCACTTGCCTCAAGGAATTTTTCCTCTAAGGAAATAATCGATTATGCTTGAAAACTTTTAATTGTGTATTGTTTATCTCTACTATTTCTGAACATTGGGGGGAATGTAAATGTTGAAAGAAGGAAAGTGGATAAGTAAATTGCTGTGAAAGGCAATTAAATTATATTCAACTCGTAAAATGTTATTAATTGTAGATGGATATTTAATTAAAAAGTTTATGAGAAACATAAATGAATTCATGATGCTAATTATGGTTAGTGTCATCTTTTGAAAATGTAATGCACATATTCATATTATGAAAAAAATGAGATTGGCTAAATATGATTTGGGGTTTGATTTGGATCTACTCATTAATTTAACGCCATGGAATTTTTAAAAATTTTTTGATAGTAGTGATAATCTGTAAATCGATGATTCCACTGCCATCTTTCTGGGAAGCTCAGTTCACTGACTGTTTCTGCTAAATCTGTGGCCAAATCTGATTTTCATTTTAAAAAGGTTATTTGATTTCTGTGCATTGATTTTATATCCTGACACTTTACTGAATTCCTGTACAAGTTCTAGCAGTTTTGGAGTGGAGTCTTTTGGGTTTTCCACATATAATATCATATCATCTGCGAAGAGTGATGGTTTGACTTCTTCTTTGCCAATTTGGATGCCTTTAATTTCCTTTCGTTGTCTGATTGCTGAGGCTAGGACTTCTAGTACTATGTTGAATAGCAGTGGTGATAATGGACATCCCTGCTGTGTTCCTGACCTTAACGGAAATCAGTTGCATTTCTGTACACCAACAACAAGACAGAAGAAAGAGAAATTAAGGAGTCAATCCCATTTACAATTGCACCCAAAACTATAAGATACCTAGGAATAAACCTAACCAAAGAGGCTAAGAATCTATATGCAGAAAACTATAAAGTACTCATGAAAGAAATGGAGGAAGACACAAAGAAATGGAAAAATGTTCCATGCTCCTGGATTGGAAGAATAAATATTGTGAAAATGTCTATGCTACCTAAAGCAATCTACACATTTAATGCAATCCCTATCAAAATACCATCCATTTTTTTCAAAGAATGGAACAAATAATCCTCAAATTTCTATGGAACCAGAAAAGACCTCGAATAGCCAAAGGAATATTGAAAAAGAAAGCCAAAGTGGGTGGCATCACAATTCCGGACTTCAAGCTCTATTACAAAGCTGTCATCATCAAGACAGCATGGTACTGGCACAAAAACAGACACATAGATCAGTGGAACAGAATAGAGAGCCCAGAAATAGACCTTCAACTCTATGGTCAACTCATCTTCGACAAAGCAGGAAAGAATGTCCAATGGAAAAAAGACAGCCTCTTCAATAAATGGTGCTGGGAAAATTGGACAGCCACATGCAGAAAAATGAAATTGGACCACTTCCTTACACCACACACGAAAATTGACTCAAAATGGATGAAGGACCTCAATGTGAGAAAGGAATCCATCAAAATCCTTGAGGAGAACACAGGCAGCAACCTCTTCAACCTCAGCTGCAGCAACATCTTCCCAGGAACATTGGCAAAGGCAAGGGAAGCAAGGGCAAAAATGAACTATTGGGATTTCATCAAGATAAAAGCTTTTGCACAGCAAAGGAAACAGTTAACAAATCCAAAAGACAGAATGGGAGAAGATATTTGCAAACGACATATCAGATAAAGGGCTAGTATCCAAAATCTATAAGGAACTTAGCAAACTCAACACCTAAAGAACAAACAATCCAATCAAGAAATGGGCAGAGGACATGAACAGACATTTCTGCAAAGAAGACATCCAGATGGCCAACAGACACATGAAAAAGTGCTCCACATTGGGGTGCCTGGGTGGCTCAGTGGGTTAAGCCGCTGCCTTCGGCTCAGGTCATGATCTCGGGATCCTGGGATCGAGTCCCACATCAGGCTCTCTGCTTAGCAAGGAGCCTGCTTCCCTCTCTCTCTCTCTGCCTGCCTATGTACTTGTGATCTCTCTCTGTCAAATAAATAAATAAAATCTTAAAAAAAAAAAAAGTGTTCCACGTCACTCGGCATCAGGGAAATACAAATTAAAACCACAATGAGATATCACCTCACACCAGTCAGAATGGCTAAAATTAACAAGTCAGGAAATGACAGATGCTGGAGAGGATGCGGAGAAAGGGGAACCCTCCTACACTGTTGGTGGGAATGCAAGCTGGTGCAACCACTCTGGAAAACAGCAGGGAGGGTCTTCAAAATGTTGAAAATAGAACTACCCTATGACCCAGCAATTGCACTACTGGGTATTTATCCTAAAGATACAAACATAGTGATCCGAAGGGGCACGTGTACCCGAATGTTTATAGCAGCAATGTCTACAATAACCAAACTATGGAAAGAACCTAGATGTCCATCAACAGATGAATGGATAAAGAAGAGGTGGTATATATACACAATGGAATACTATGCAGCCATCAAAAGAGATGAAATCTTGCCATTTGCGACGACGTGGATGGAACTAGAGGGTATCATGCTTAGTGAAATAAGTCAATCGGAGAAAGTCAACTATCATATGATCTCCCTGATATGAGGACATGGAGATGCAACATGGGGGGTTAGGGGGATAGGAGAAGAATAAATGAAACAAGATGGGATTGGGAGGGAGACAAACCATAAGTGACTCTTAATCTCACAAAACAAACTGGGGGTTGCTGGGGGGAGGTGGGGTTGGGAGAGGGGAAGGGGGTTATGGACATTGGGGAGGGTATGTGCTATGGTGAGTGCTGTGAAGTGTGTAAACCTGGCGATTCACAGACCTATACCCCTGGGGATAAAAATACATTATATGTTTATAAAAAAATAAATAAATCATTGTTGACCAAAAAAAGAAAAAAAAGTTATTCAAGTACCATGAGTGTTGTGGTTTGAACACAGAGAAACTGGACACACAGAGAAAACTTGAACTCTCTTTGGGAATTACTGAGGGAGGTAATGAGGATCAGGGATATGAGCAGTGGGAACAGAGAATAGGGAAAAGTATGGAGGTTCTAGATGGGGTGTACAAAGGAAATGCCCCTGATATTCACCTGGAAAACCACATACCAAAATGAGCATTCAGGGAAATCTGCAGAGGCAGGCATAAGCAGGAAGCAGAACCAATTTCCTCCCTTCTAAAAAAGCCCATCGCTGCTTGTACCTCAGCTTTACTATTACAATTTAAAACTATAGGATTATTTTTGTCTTCAGTTATTCCATCTGTGTTTAATTATACACCACCATGATGATAGGAAAACAGCAGCTATTTTGAGGACACTGTACCTTCTCAGGCTCTGTATCCCCTCTCCGTGTGATACTGGAGGTAAAAAGAGGAAAGCGAAACAGAAGAGGCACAGGTGGTTGTGTTTATGGGCTTCAGGGAGATATGATTACCTCACTCGGCTGATTGCTACCTGAAGGAAGTCAGATTACAATTAAGACTGTCAGGTAAAGCACACAATTAAAGTTCATTGCAAATGCTGTCGACAAACTGGTATTAGCTAGGAAATGCACCCTGGCAAACAGATGTACCCTGGAAAATAGAAAGGGAATGTTTCCTTCTAGAACAAATCTACTTTATCAAATCTGACAGCTTTCACTTGAGCTCTGGGTCCTGCACTAAAAGGAGCTTCTCATTTGATTTAAGCAATTGGCACGTAACATGCAGGTTGGAAATGAGTTGACTCATTAACTTATTTTGCTCAGTGGAAAAGGTAAAGGTGAGAGAAAACATGCTTACCTCACCGCATTTTGCTCTTTGCTTTCCAGATCTGCTTAAGATCTAGAAATATTGCATTCTACTGCGGTTATTAAGAGGTGAGGTTATGGTTCTAGAATTGGAATATTCTTATCACAAAATGTCGAAAAAAAATCATACCTATCTGTTTTTAAAATTGGCTTTTAGTCATTCTAATGGTGTGGCTATACCTGGCCCATGTGTTATCAATCTCTTTAAGTATCTACTTGCATTTGTATGACACTAATAAGAAAGACTTCCCATAGACAAATAGCAATTCTGCTATTTGATTTTACTCCATAAGTAACTATATATATCATTTCCTCTTAATAAAGCAAAGTATTCCCTCAGCTCACACACATCACAGACATTACTGCTAATGGAAGTTACGCATGGGGACTGAGTAGAAACTGCAGCTCCTACTCCCAAACTTCCTCTATGTGTTTTCCTAGGTACCAATACATTTTTCATCTGGTCAGTACTGGAGGCAGCTGAGCTGGGGAATGGCTATCACAGAGAAATTCTAATCTAGGGAAAAGGATTTGCTTTCCTCCATTACACTGGAACCACATGGTCTAGATCAAGCCTCTCCCCTGAGAAGCTGTGTCTGACCACCATGAGAATCCCTAGGAAGCGTCCAGATTAGAAAAATAGAAAGTAAAGAAACACATAGTATTCTGGTTTAGGATGAGCAGCTTTACGATATAACCACTGCCTTCTCTTTCTCACGGCACATCGCTCCCTTGGGAAGATTAACCCCTCCAAGTTCCTCTCAATTAGTTTATCTGTTAAATGGATTGAGGATTAAATGAGATAACATGTATAGAGCTTGTGGTAGGCCCTCAAAGAATGGTGGTTTTCACTCTTCTTTCCTCAGAATCTTTGGTGTCCTGAGTGTACAACCATTGGTCCCCTGCGATGTAGCATGTCCCAGCTTCCTCCTTCTAGAAGACCACTTTACGACAAGCACACATAGTAGCTATGGAACAGCCAGTACACTGAGTTGTGCCCAGCTCTGACCACTAGTGGCAGTAACCCAGTGTGTTCTGCAGCTTTCAGAAAGTGCATTTGACCTTCTACATTCCTTATAGTGCATGTTTTTAATTCAAGTATCAATTACATACAATAAGGTCTGAAACATGCATAAAGTTTAAGTGAGCAGCTTGATGTATTTTGATCTATTTCTACACAAGTGTCCATTCCTGTAACCACCATCACCTCATTTTAACAAACTTTATTTCCACTTCTTTTGGTAAAATCTACAATAGGACCTCAGTTTCTACTTCTTTCAGTATATGAAAACATTATAGTCCTACCTGCTCTCTTATGAGGTGCTTTGGAATTATTGTTGTCCTTCTTAACCAATATATGCCAGGCTTTTAGACTTCTGCTACCTGACTGGGAAGCTTGGCTATGGAAATGCAAAACAAAACAAAACAAATAAAAAAACTCTTCCTAATCACCAAGCATTTGTATAGCAGTAGTGAAGACATTGTGAAACATGCCAAGACATGAGAGATGATACCTGATTGTCATGCATTCATGGTGGTCAAGGGAAGGGAAAATACAATGACACTAACATGGAATCAGTGCCTATTCTGGACCAACGTTTATGCTGGGTGGTTTACAACAGTGTAGCCTTTAATCGTGCAAGTGTTTTCTGTGGAAAGCCACACTTAATACTCTCCTGAGTATCATTTTCTTATTCTCTTCTTCTAAACACCTTTGCAGTGACTACCTTGCCACAGAGCTATTCTTTTTAAGTATTGCCCTCTCCCTAGCCTTTATTTCTCTCTCTGTTTCTCTTCCCTTTCTTTCTTGTTCTCAATCTTTCTCCTCTCTCTCTGTCTCTCTCTCCAAGTCTCTTCTCTTCTCTCCCTCTCTCTGGCCCTTCTTTTAGCCTTATATTCTTCCTTTGACATTCATGAACTTCTTTTCTTGCTTTCTTGTCTTCTCTTCATCTCTCTCCTCTCTGCTGTACTCTGATAGGTCAGATTGATGAAAATCCATCTGTGATGAGTTCCTAGGAACACTAGTCTTCAACCTTGGATGTCTTCCCAGCTCATAAACTGTCTTCCTCACTCATCTCCCACTGGTATAGAAAAACTCAGGTTCCAAAAGTGACAGTTCTCTCATGGAAAGGAGCATATGCTGCTTTACAAATTTGGCCACTGGTTTTTGCTGAGTCATTTCCCACCCTTTTTAGATGCCTGATTTCTCCACTGAGGCACTCTCTCTCTCTCTCTCTCTCTCTCAGTTGTAGGCATTCTTCATCATTCTGAGTCAATATCCACATTAATCTTTTCTATTATGTTAAATACCATAATTCTTTAGTGTCCTGTTCAAAGCAATTTAAAACAATGAAATAACATCTTATTTGAATGGAATTACTAATGTTTCTCAGGAGTTTTTCCATTTCATTCTCACCCTACACTGTGATCTAGGCAGGGTGGGCTTTATTATTTTCATGTTCCTGAATATCAAGGAAAGGGGCACAATAGGACTAAGTAACATGCTGTAGGTCACTTATCCCAACCTACAATTATCTCTATGCTGTTTTTTTTTTTATCTTCTCTCTCCTCAATATAAACTTCAGAAGTTGTAGGATGATATATGTGTAGTTCACTTTTTTATTCTCAATGCTTATCTCATGCCAAGCCCTGAAAAAACAATAGTGACCTGTGGATTTGAACCTGGAGCTTAAGTTCAAAACCGTGCCATACGGGACAGCTGGTGTGCTGATACTCCTCATCTTCAAGGCTTTAGTTTCTATTTCCCTTAGTTTGAATTTATCCCTTGTGACCTGTAAGCCCGTTGTCTATGTGCAACTTTTCCACTTTGTAGATGTCTCCAGTAATTATCCTAGAGTTGTTGATACTTCACCTGTTTTGCGGCTAGGTCCCTTAAGACATTCCATCTCTTAATTATACGGATTTTCTCCAACTAATCTTCATATGCCCAGGGAAACCCAATACTCTGTGGCCTGAATATGGTCCATGAGGCAAAGCTTCCTTTTACCTTATGCTCAATAGCTAAAGTTGCTGGGGTGAGGAGACTTAGGGGACAATTCCTGGAGTCTTTTCTGATTCCTTTTATTCCTGGTTCTCCAGCTGTATCTCTGCTCCTCATCTCTGAGGCCCTGTGGATCTTCATTCTCCAGGGCTCTCATTCTTTTAACCCACATTCAATACACATAAAAGCAATAATGGAAACAATGGCCCCAAGAAATAACAATTCTTGTCTCTTTTATTGCCTTTTCAGATTATAATGTGACTATGCAAATAAATCCTCCTGAATCGGTTCTTTTCTGAAAAGGGCTTTTAAATGAATCCTATTGCTCTCTTTCTTCCTCCAACCTCACTTGGGATCAATCAAATTAATTGTCACCAGATTGAATTCATCCATAATGTCAGTATAGTTTTATTATATTCCAAAATTTCCAACATCTGCAATTATCAGACACCTAAGAAACAAATCAGCACTTTGAAGAGCCCCGTTTTTGCATGGTGTTCCCCTAATAGGTTAAAAATAGGCCAAGGACCTTTGGCTTTAGGCTAAAAAATCAGGCTTCCCACCAGAGTAGACTTGGCAGAACATTGCATGCAACTTCAGGTAAAGTCTAATTTACAATTTGATGGTAAAATGAGATTCAGTTAGACTGAATTTTTTGAAGAACAATCATTTTGAAAGAGCGAAGCACCTTTACTAACTTTTCAGAGCTGGAGGTCCCTCTGCCCGCCCCTCCCCTATCAACATACATGCTCTGGGTTCCTGGAGATGGCTGTTGGTAGTGGTTTTATTAGCACGGTTGTGTCCTGGAGTTGCCAACCCAACCAAGTATAGACTTAGTGTTAAGAAAACTAGGAAGTCAAAATGTTAAACAGATGTTTTACTTGAAAAATAGGTGGAGAAAGAGAAAAATATGGAATACAAATTTAGCTCAGTTTGAAGTTAGCTCTAGATTTGGGGTCTCTGATAAGTCTATTCACATGCTGAATATCTCACCCCTGGTTGTACCAGTGCTTTGGATTCAGGCGGATGTCCATGTGAATCTTGGTTCTTCTGATTGCTGGCTGTGTGAACTTGTTTGTTTCTCATTCTTTCTGAATCTTTATTTTCTTGTCCATGAGATAGGGATAGGAATACCTCCCTTGTCGTCCTGCTCTGAGGATTAATTGGAATAATATATATGGGGCACTTTACACACTGCTTGCACAGAGTAAAACATAGTAAAAGCATTAGCTATTTTTTGTTCTTATTGATAATGTTATTATTTATTTATTACCTATTCATTCAACACATATTTGTCGTTCCAGGCACCTTGTAAGATGCTATGAATATAGACGCAAATAAAAGCCAATCAGGGCCCTTAGTGATCTCATGCTCTGGCAAGAAACACAAATAAGGAAATCCTGCAATTATAGTTCAATAAGCTAAGTGCCACAATGGAAAGGAAGACAGAAAATTTGACTGCCTTGTCCCTATCACATTGTGCTTGCTGCAGGGAGGAAGATTTCCCTCCGTTAGCATCATGCCAGGAACACAGAGTGGTTGCTCTCACCTGCACCTGCTGGCCCAAGGTGTAGTTGAACCACAACAGTGGGGGGCTGGCAGTGCAGCTGGGCACAGGGTCAGGTTTTCCTCTCAGAATAGAGATTTTCTCTCTGTGCTTACTTCTGAACCAGTTGTGAAGGAGCACCAGTCCCCTGAGAAACTTTTATCACTACTCTGGTGATGTCCACCTCAGGAAAAAGGAGAAACTGGAAATCCAGAAGGTCTTATAACAATGTGTGCACAGTTATTTCATCCCTATAGTTACATATGACCCTTTTAAGAAACTGAGACTCAGAGGAGAAAGTTATTTGCCTTAGATAAGACATCTAGTTTGGGCAGAGCCAAGACTAGGACCTAGTCCTCCTGAGTCCTGGTACAAAGCTCCTTCTATCTGCTAATCGGTCAGAGCAGTGTGACAGAGCAGCACTGTAGGGGAGGAATCACAAAATCAGTGTCATAGAAACTCTTAATAACAGCATCTAACTATCACCCAATGCCTATTTTGTATCACGTAGTGTTCAAAGATTTTGTATACTACTAATTTATTTGGGCCTTATAACAACACTAAGACCTAGCTCCTTTTATTCCTATGTCATAAATAGAGTAATAGAACTATTAAGAAGTTGTCCAAGATCATATACTAGTAGTTGGCAATGGAAGGCTTTGAGCAGTCTATCTGACTCTCTGAATGCCTCTCTGTACAGTCCTCCTTTGGTACTATTTTCTAAATGACTACTCCCAGCCCAAACTTGTGCTAGGCACACCAGGGTCAAGAGCAGCATGTGACTCCTGATCACAAGGTCTAATCATCATCTTCACAGTGGGAAGGTATTGCTGACAATATCAAAGCAGAGTCCCATAAGATTTTGGACTATAGAGCTGGTCTTCAAAAATATCAGATCTTCTGTTAAAAATAAGTAAATAAGCTAGAAGCCTTGACTAGGCTAGACCATGATTGCTTTCATTCTTTTAAGCATTTACTCAGTTTATACTTGAGTGTGTCTTATGAAGCAGATACTGTCCAATGACTTGGGGAAGACATTGAGAGGACTGGACATACTCTAGCACAGTGAGTAAAGAAAGGTCCTCTGAGAACTATAGAATCTTGCCTTTCCAAAATGCAGGGAATCCTGATATCTGCATTTGTCTCCACTTATTTTTTTCTTCCTGAAATGCACAACTTCCTCTTCTGGCAAACTTCAATTTGTCCTTCAAGGCCAAAAGAAAATATTACCCTGTCATTTTTGGCTTTCCCTACATTCATGAGGAAATCATTCACCATTGTCTCCATGTCCCCGTAGCACGTTCTATATACAAATCTTATAGTGCCTGTTGCACTGTATTATAATGATGCATTTATAACCCCTCCCTATATCCTGGCTGAACCCTGTCATCATCATCATATCTCCAATACCCAGAATGGAGCTTGAATCATAGGGGAGTTTTAGTGAATGTTTGGATTCTGCATATTAGTTTTACCATTTATTTGTTTCTTATTATTCTCGTTATTCCTTTTTTAAAATTTTTTGAAGATTTTATTTATTTATTTGAGAGATAGAATGAGAAAGAGAGTACATGAGAGGGGAGAGGTCAAAGGGAGAAGCAAATTCCCCACTGAGCAGGGAGACTGATGTGGAACTTGATCCCGAGACTCCAGGATCATGACCTGAGCTGAAAGCAGTTGCTTAACCAACTGAGCTACCCAGGCATCCTCATTATTCTTTTTTTTTTTTTTTTTTTTTTTTTTTTTTTTTTTTGTCTCCTGGGTCCTGACCATAGATATCTTGATGTCAGAGTCAATGTCTGCTCCTTGTTTCTCCTTACTAAAGTACTAAGTGCAATTCTGGGAAGATGGTGCACATGCTCTGTCCCCAAGAGTTGGGGAGTGGATGACATGTATATTTTCAAGTTTAACTTCTCAGACTCTTGGGTCTTTAGAAGGTGATAGTACTAATATGCCCCCAGCTTGGTTCAAAGCTTGTGTTGACAAAATCCCAATGGGGGTCCAATACTACAGAGAGAATTCTGACATCCAGCCTTGAAACCATGTGCCTGTGCTCATTTGCATATTCCCAAATAGTTCTAAGTCCTTGGAGGTCTCTTGACACCTTCTTTGGTTGCACCATCTTTAAGTGAGCCATTCTTGAAATACCCAGGGTTTGGTAAGGAAATGATGTCCATTCATTCTTTTCTATCCCATTCCATCCCATTTTATTCTATAAAAACAATTTCTTGAGTGTATATTCTAAGTGCCTGGCACTATCATATGTGCTTGCAAGGTGTTGGTGAACAAAAACCATCAAAAATTGCCAACTATGGGGTGCCTGGGTGGCTCAGCCTCTCTCTTCCACTCAGGTCATGATTCCAGGGTCCTGGGATCGAGCCCCGCTTTGGGCTTTCTGCTCAGCTGGGAGCCTGCTTCCTCCTTTCTCTCTCTCTGCCTGCCTCACTGCCTACTTGTAATCTCTGTCTGTCAAATAAATAAATAAAATCTTTAAAAAAAATTGCCAACTCTGTAGAGTTTACATAGTGAGGGGACACATACTAAATAATACATGTAATAAATAAATATATTTTATTATAAGATGTTAGAGAAAGGAACAGGGTAAAGAGAAAGGAAAGAGTTCAGTGAGAGCTAACAAAGTGAGGCAATAACAATTTTAATTCTAATGTTTAGGGTAGGTCTCCTTGTAAGGGTAACATTTGAGCAAAGACTTGAAGGATGTGAGGGGTATAGTTCCTGAACAGTTTTGAGGAAATATATTCAAAACAGAAGAAATGCCAATGAAAAGGTGATCTATCTCTCTATCTTTCTAATGGTACAACAGATTTTTATAATTGTAAATCTCCCTCTGAGATTCCACCAACATTTTGAAATATAAGTTAACACGTCTTAAATGGTAGAGTCTGTCACTATTGATAGTAAAACACCACACGGATGAACACTACAGCCATGAATGAGGCCCAGTCCATTTGATGGTTATAGATTTGAACACATCCGAAGTCAGAAATTGTCACAGTTATTAACACATTCCAGCCTCAAGGAAAGAGTTTTCCATGCAGAGATCTGTTCAGGCTTGCCTCTCTCAATTCTCCATCTCTTTGGGCAAAAGCCCTTTGGACCCCAGATATGTAAGGGAACAGGGAGGTCAAAGGGCATGTGCCTGTACTGGTAGGTCC
The DNA here is from genome assembly GCF_922984935.1 of Meles meles. Lineage (NCBI taxonomy): Eukaryota > Metazoa > Chordata > Mammalia > Carnivora > Mustelidae > Meles > Meles meles. The sequence goes on along the minus strand of NC_060080.1, from coordinate 17,201,961 downwards.
CTGAGCCTGATTTATTCCCTTCACCACCCATGAGGGAGTCTGATTTCAGTCTGGAATCAGTTTCATAGTAAGAGGCAATACTGCCCTGGCTTCCCAGGAGGATTCAGTCACCCTGTGTTGTATGTTTTTGTTTCTGTGTCTACTCTGCTTGCCATGTCTCTGAAGAGAGGCTGAGGTTACAGCAGTGAACAAGTACAATCTCTCTCCATAGCAAGTTGACAACATACTAGGGAAATAAGAATCAGTCATATAAAAGTAGTCAACAACTGAGATTCCAGATGAAAGTTTCTATAGATCACTGATGTGAGATCTCAGAAAAGAAAAAAAAAATTCCCATGGACCTAAGGAACCAAGGAAGACTTCCTGGGTAAGGTGAGGAGCAGAATAGCATGTGGAGGGTACAAGGCTGGTGAAGGAAGACCCTTCCAGGCTAGATCAAGTGATCATCAGGATAAGAACTTAGAGGCTAGATCAAGTGACTGTCAGGGTAAGAACCTAGGGTAAGAATTAGAGTTTGGTGGGGTGCCTGGGAGTCAGTTAAGCAGCTGACCAACTCAGGTCATGATCCCAAGGTCCTGGGATGGAGCCCCGTGTTGGGTTCCTGCTCAGCGAGAGCCTGCTTCTTTCTCTCCCTCTGCCTGCCACTCTGCCTGCTTGTGTGCTTGCTCTCTCTCTCTGTCAAATAAATAAGATCTTAAAAAAAAAAAAAGAAAAAAAAGAAAAGAAAAAAGAATTAGAGGTTGGCAAGGGAAGAAGCTATGAGGTCATTTTTAAAAACCTCCAAAGTGCGTAACACATCTCCTAGTTCCATTCTGCATCTCCCATGCCATTGATTGTTGTAATCACAATCATTACCAACAGAAACTGAGGTGCATTCTGGCGACAGAGATTAGAATTTGTCTTCAAGGGACCTAGTTAAGTCCTGGCACCATTAATTCAACACCAGCTAACAGTCAGGACCCAGCATTCAGTTTCCTTATTTATAAAATTAGGATTACTCAAAGAATTTTCTGTCAGTTAAAACAATTGTCATGAATTCCTATAAAGTATAAATGAGGTACATATGCTTGCTCCTATTCATTAGTATCATCTTGATTATGCCACATGGGCTGTTGCCTTCCAGAAGCTTCTAATTTAACTTTGAGACAGCTGATAGTTTGATAAAGCAAATAGACAACAATAACAAAAATGTAGGCAAGGTCATGTATCAAGTTGGAATGAAACCAGATTGAACTGACAATAGTTTCTTTGCAAAGCATGGGAGGGCTTTTGCCTATGGTACAGTTTCTAAGGAGTTTTTGTGTTCTCCACAAGTATATGTCAAGCTATCCTCATGGCTTTTCTTGGAAGTCTGCTGTAGGAAAATGGGTATCTGTGGCTCACCTGTGGATGTCCTATAGAAAGCAGGGAATAGTTAGAGTTCCCATATAATTAAACATATAAACAGGGATATTTTCGAGAGTGAGAGGGAATATTAGTAATGAGGGTTATCCTAGGAAAATGGTTCTTTGGTCACCCGGAGTACAGTTCCTTTGCTTTCATGGGTACAATAATCTCAGAGGCTCTGAGATGCCTCCCAAAATTACAGAGGATTGTGGGTACATAATTGTTGCCATTGGTCATTATTACCAATATTCTGGCTCTGATGAGGCCTTCTCTGGGGAGAGACAGGGAAGGAACACAGCATATTCCAAGGCTCTATAATAAAATATCACTGTGCTTATTCTTCATAAATGGGTAAAAATCCAAGAATTTCTAAAATAATCTTCCAGATGATTTATATTTTCAGTCTCTACTACATTTGGCTGCCAATTCCTGTATGTACTTTGTACTATGTAAAGACATTCTGCTTCATTGGCATCTAAATTTCTTTTGAATCTTGTTGATTGCCACTTTCTCAATCTACCTTTCCATCCTGTTCATGGAATCATTGTGTGATATAAAAAAGGAAGGTAGATTTATATCCATTTTAAAAGAGAGAATCTCGTGTTTCAAGTTCACACAAAGACTCAGATTCTTGTTAGCAGTCATGACTTTCGAATGTCATCTCCTCCTTAAAAAGACTCCCTTAGACTCCCTCATCCTTAGCAATGGCTTGTTTTTTGTTTTGTTTTGTTTCATTTTGTTGCTTTGTTTTATGGTCCTATTACACATTGAGTATGCCTTCCTTTTGAAACTTAATGTTTGTTATTATGAATTCTCCTAGATAATTAACTTCTAGAAAGCAGAGGCTATCTGTAAATTAGCTCATACTACCTCATTCTGCCTACTCCAGTATCCGGTATTTGTTTACTGAGTCTGTGTTGACAAGCATTGTGCCTGGAATTGGTTTAATCTCACAGCTGTGATAATACTCTAGGCTCTGCGGTCCCTTTGGAGAAAAAGCTCTGCAGAGCTGAAGAACATCAAGAACCTGGTGCAGAACAGTAGATGTAGATTTAGACAGGAAGAGTTGCCAAATGCTGATGCTGTTGAATCAACAATTAGCTAAAATTCATAAGAGTAGCTGTGTAGTTCCTTCTCTCATAATGCCAAGAAAACCCCCTGGCATGCAGGAGGCTCTTACTCAGCTCTGCTCAATGAATGAATGGTTACGTTCCATAGCAAGAGAAGAGAAATGCTGTGCAGTTTAAAGCCATCTCCACTGTATCCACTTACTAAAGTCAGTCCTCTCCTCATCGGAAGATACACCGACTAGGTAGGATGATGACCTATCAGGAAAGATGGGAGAAAGCGAAACCAGGTGATGAGTGAGGCTCTCTCCAGATGTGAACATGTATGACTTGCATACTACTTTCGTTTTTTAAATTTTGGCTTTTAAAGCTTTGTCTTATGAAGACAACTAAAGTAGCTTGACTCAGATGTTTACCTGAGGGTTTTGCTTTTCAGTAACTTCCCAATTCATGTTGTCGTATATATTATGCTGTCAAACCTGGATTGTAACCACTGAACAATGATGGGGGGAGACAGAGGAGAGGAACATTGTAATGGAGGCAAGCTGGATCTAACTTTTTCTCTTCTGAGATGTCTTTATCCTCCTCAATACCACCTTTTGAGGGTAAATAGGAGGGGCATAATATTTGATATCACCAATAGTCTGTTTTAGATCATTTATATGTTAGTGACAAATATGGGAAAACCATCATAAATTAACAAAATCTGATATGGGAGGAAGATACCTGATTTACCCCTTTCTGTTTTACACTTGTTAAAACTATTATGACTAATCTCAAAGTCTGAAGGCTGGTTTTCCTCAAAGGCCAAAAACTGTCACAAGGACTGGAATGAGAGATGAGAGAATCATGATGGGATGTCTCACCATTTAAAACAACTGAGATGGGAGAGATGAAGCATTAGCAGCTTTTCTCCAAGTTTAGTCACTTTAAGATCGTACCTTCATATAATTGCTATTATTGTCATCTTAATCACATACCAACATGATGAGTGGTTTTCTTCCTGCTATATATTAGATAGGTACCTATTACTATGTACTGGGAGAAGACTAGGAACACCAGAGAGCTGGCAGGGGTTTGGGGAAGAGAAGAAGACCAAGGAGTAGGACAGAAGGTGTTTCTTTTTATCTGGGCCGAGTCTGTGTCATTTCCCTATCCAGGGTTTTACGACCATTTATAGAAGATTCTGTCCCCATAAGAGAAGGGCAGAGATTTCTGGAGTTAGGTAGCCACTTAGATTATAACTTATTTTTTTTAATTTTATTTATTTATTTGAGAGAGAGAGAAAGGGAAAGTACAAGCAGAGAGGGAGAGAGGAGGCAGACTTCTTGCTGAGCAGGGAGCCTGATGTGGGTTTATCCCAAGACCCTGAGATCATGACCTAAGCCAAAGGCAGATGTTTTTTTTTTTTTTGATTGAATTTAAATTTTTATTTATTTATTTATTTATTTATTTATTTTTATTATTTTTTTTCCATTTTATTTATTTTTTCAGCATAACAGTATTCATTCTTTTTGCACAACACCCAGTGCTCCATGCAAAACGTGCCCTCCCCATTACCCACCACCTGTTCCCCCAACCTCCCACCCCTGACCCTTCAAAACCCTCAGGTTGTTTTTCAGAGTCCATAGTCTCTTATGGTTCGCCTCGCCTCCCCAATGACCATAGTCCGCTCCCCCTCTCCCAATCCCACCAGCTGTCATCATCAAGACAGCATGGTACTGGCACAAAAACAGACACATAGATCAGTGGAACAGAATAGAGAGCCCAGAAATCGAACCTCAACTCTATGGTCAACTAATCTTCGACAAAGCAGGAAAGAATGTCCAATGGAAAAAAGACAGCCTCTTCAATAAATGGTGCTGGGAAAATTGGACAGCCACATGCAGAAAAATGAAATTGGACCACTTCCTTACACCATACACGAAAATAGACTCAAAATGGATGAAGGACCTCAATGTGAGAAAGGAATCCATCAAAATCCTTGAGGAGAACGCAGGCAGCAACCTCTTCGACCTCAGCCGTAGCAACATCTTCCTAGGAACGACGGCAAAGGCAAGGGAAGCAAGGGCAAAAATGAACTATTGGGATTTCATCAAGATCAAAAGCTTTTGCACAGCAAAGGAAACAGTTAACAAAACCAAAAGACAACTGACAGAATGGGAGAAGATATTTGCAAACGACATATCAGATAAAGGGCTAGTATCCAAAATCTATAAGGAACTTAGCAAACTCAACACCCAAAGAACAAACAATCCAATCAAGAAATGGGCAGAGGACATGAACAGACATTTCTGCAAAGAAGACATCCAGATGGCCAACAGACACATGAAAAAGTGCTCCACGTCACTCGGCATCAGGGAAATACAAATCAAAACCACAATGAGATATCACCTCACACCAGTCAGAATGGCTAAAATTAACAAGTCAGGAAATGACAGATGCTGGAGAGGATGTGGAGAAAGGGGAACCCTCCTCCACTGTTGGTGGGAATGCAAGCTGGTGCAACCACTCTGGAAAACAGCATGGAGGTTCCTCAAAATGTTGAAAATAGAACTACCCTATGACCCAGCAATTGCACTACTGGGTATTTACCCTAAAGATACAAACATAGTGATCCGAAGGGGCACGTGTACCCGAATGTTTATAGCAGCAATGTCTACAATAGCCAGACTATGGAAAGAACCTAGATGTCCATCAACAGATGAATGGATAAAGAAGAGGTGGTATATATACCACTTCTAACATCAATATATACCATTGTGGTATATATATATATATATATATATATATATATATATATATATACCACAATGGTATATAAAGGTGGTATATATACCGCAATGGAATACTATGCAGCCATCAAAAGAAATGAAATCTTGCCATTTGCGACGACGTGGATGGAACTAGAGCGTATCATGCTTAGTGAAATAAGTCAATCGGAGAAAGACAACTATCATATGGTCTCCCTGATATGAGGACATGGAGAAGCAACATGGGGGGGTAGGGGGATAGGAGAAGAATAAATGAAACAAAGGCAGATGTTTAACCTACTGAACCACCCAGGTGCCCCAGATTATAACTTCTTCTGTCCACCTAAATCACTATTCATTTCTCCAACCTCTGCAGAAATGCAGAAAGTTTTACCCCTGATAGCATTCTCTTTTAATATCATTTTGTCTTCCTGAGATAATACATTTTGAAAGATGTGTCTATTGTAAATTCAATGGGCTCACAGAGAGAAAGGAGATAAACAATGGTAAAATAAAAGTTATTATTTAGACCTTCTAATTTTGAATATAGTCCTTTCAGTGTCTAGGTAAAGATTAACAATTTAAAGACTTTATCATGGTGTTGATGCATAGGAAATACTCAAATTATATAATTACCATTATTATTATTATCCTCATTACTGGTATAGCCCTTTTATACATGTATTTATTCATTGTGTCTCTGATTTCTTCCCTGAGGCCTCATACCTTTGTGACCAGATCCTAAAGGTAGTTCCTCTATTGGGTCATAATGCTTAGTTCTAAATCCTGGCTTACCCTTGGAATTTATGTTTTGGCTTTTCCCTTTTAAAACACTGACAACAGGCAAATCTTGTCCCTAATCACTGACAACTCTCCCAGGCTCCTGGAACCCATACCTGGAAATAGTGCTAGTTCCTACTTGCTTGGGAGTAAATGTCTTTTCCAAAGAAGCTAACAATTCAATGTAAACAAAGATAAGAACAAATAAATAGCAATAAATCCTATCATGCAAGCTCTACAAAACAAACAAACAAAACAAAACAAAACAAAAAAAACATGTACACATTACAGTGAAAATTCAAAGAAGGTAACAATTAACCATATGGACAATTTATCCCAGAGAAGATGGTTTCTTGAATTGCTAGAAAGTGTCTTCCCCTAAGATTATTCTTTGTCTTTCACCCCACAGTGTAATCTTTTTCTAAATTCTCTTCTTTCTTTCTTTCTTTCTTTCTTTCTTTCTTTCTTTCTTTCTTTCTATATATTCTCTCTTGCTGCCCACACCTCCCCCTTTAATACTGTCCTTATCCTAGGGCTGACCTTCATCACATGGCTAAAGCATGATATTATTTGCCAAATGGAACTGCTTATAATTATTAATCCCTAGTCTAATACACCTACATACTGCTGTTAGTTTAAGCAAACCTTCAATACTATTTTGATTATGATACCCAGTGACCAGAGAGGTAGGAGTTTTCCTGATATCATTAACATGAAAGAGACTTCTGGTGTGTTTCTAATATCTTCCCAACTTGAATGCTCTAATTTGCTCCTAAATGTCCATTCCTGTATTCATTTATTAATTCATTTATTAAGTCAGTAAGTTAGCAGTCAACATATATTTAATAGTTGGCTTCTACCCATGAAACAAGCACTGTAGCCAGCATTCAGGCACCCAAGTTCATGCAGCTCCTACTCTCCCTCCTCTTTCCCTTCTTTCTCTCTCCCTTTATCCCTCTCTCTCTCTCATGCTTATTTTTCTTTCTTCCTCTTTGTGTGTGTGTGTGTGTGTGTGTGTGTGTGTGTGTGCATGCGTCTGTCTGTCTCCTTCTCTACCTCTGTCTGGTGGGTGTACTTCATTTCCATCCAGCCACCCACACTGCCCAGACACATGGCATCCATGCCTAGGTGTTTCCTAGTCTCTTCTGGCTGGCACAAAGGCAGTAAGCAGGTGGGTGTGTGAAATATGATGAGCCAAAAGATTCATTCCTTTATTTTCTCCTAACTGCTTCAGCCTTCATAAAATCCAGTCCTATAGGTTATTGATTTTCACAAAAAGAAGAAAAACGAGTGGGGGTGGAAAATTATGATGTTATGTCCTAAATGAATTTTTCACAGAAAAAGAAGAAGAAAAAGAAAAACAACAACTATTCTCCGTCTTGGGCAGTTGGTCAGAAATGAGGTTTGGGGTATGGAATAGGAAAGGCAGGAGTGCGTCTGTCCCCAGGGGAGAACAAGCATTGATCTCTTGGGTGATTGCCCTGACTACCTCTGAAGCTGAGAATTAGGTTCAATATGTTAGTGCTAACATTTAAGTCCTTTCAAATCTCCAGGGGCAGAATCTGCTTTCTCTCCCTCTACCTCATTTATGGTTAGGTGAAAACTGACTTAACTCTTTAGCTTCCAGGTTTGCTCTTTATACAGAAACCTAGACCTCAGGAAATCCATGAAAGCTTTGATGGGATGTTTTAATTATTGTTTCACAAGCAATGATGAAAATTGAGGTAAATAAAGCCAAGTCTCTACCTCCATAATAATTCACTTTCTAGCTAAGATAGCAGTAACAGATCCATTCCTTTTGTTCATCATGTATGAAGAACACTCAGCAGTATGGTGTTGCAAAAAAGCCACATATCAGGATCACTTAGGGAGCTTTTAAAATGTGCACTGGCAGGTGCAGCCTCAGACCTGCAGTCTGCATCTCCACGTGTGAGCCCTGGGAATCTGTATTTTAACTTTCTTAGCATTTACATTAATTAGTTCTAGACAGATGTAAAAGGCAATGCAGGCAAGGGTGGGGCACCAAGCTCCATGGAGAAAACGGCGACAGATCAAAAATTCAAAGCTGCTTTGCCTAATTTCATGAATACAGCACCAAAGAAAGAGCATAATAAATGTTTAACTGCAGACTTCTAGCAGCCTAACGATGTCCCCAAAAAGCATGTCTGATCCATTGATCAGTGTTGTGAGATCTAGGGTCAGGCAAGGGTAAGGAAGAGGTAGAAAACAGTCCTGTGGAAAAATTACTCAACATCTCTCAGTAGTTGGGGGTGTTGGGGGTGAAGCTTGAAGAGAAGCATACCTACCAGCTATTTCTATGACTTAAAATGCAGCTTGTTCTCTTAGAAGAAAATCTGGTCAGGAAGTACGTTGAACAGAGATTTTGTAAGCTAAAGGACTTTGATTTGAGTCAAGCTATAGCATATAGGAACTTGGGTAATATGTGCCCTTGAGGCAAAAGATAAATTAGATTTGGCCTGAGGATATTTGAAACAACAAGGTCATGTAGAGGCTGATAAATACACCAAATTGCTCCTCTCCAGCCTTCTGCACAGGATGTTCCAGCAAAAGCCAGCGTCACTCAAGAAAGAATAATTTCAAGAGAAATAATTGGAAATAAGCCAAGAAGAATCCTATGAATGAAAACCAGTAAGCCGTATTTTAGCCAAGTTAATGAATTCCAAGGGAAAAAGAAGAATCACAAGTTACTGACACTGTGGTGGGTAGGGTAAGAACATCAGAATTCTGGAAGGGTCAAAGGAAAAAATCTTCAGCCTCCATATCCATAAAATAGAAGGAGAATTCATTTACTCATTCATGAATTTATTCAACTACTATTAATCAAATATATACTGTGTGCCAATCACTACTGGAGGATTTGAGGATGTAGTGCTTCACAACAAAAACAGGTCCTAGTTCTCAGAGAGCCAATATTCTAATGGAGAGAAAAAGCAATGCAAAAAAACACACAAGAAAAAGTGTTTTGGAGTCAGAATAACCTGGTTTCAAATCTCAGTTGTGCTATTTACCATCTGTATTGTACTTAACCTTGTTGTGACTATTTTCTTCTCTGTAAAATTGATAGGAATGCCAACCTTGAAAGGTTGTGATGAGGATAAGAGGAAGTTTATGCTGCTGAATAGTATCTGGAATATAATAAGCATTTTATAAGTATGTGTTGAATGAAAAATTGGCAATATGCAGGAGCCAGTTAAAAGGGAAAGAGTGAAATTCAAAGCACAGTAGAAGAATATACACTTAAAGAAGTAAAAAAAAAATATTGATGCACACACACAGACCCCTATATATACACACAAACATGGATTAATATATCTATGTCTATATGAAAGACAGAGAGCCACAAAGGGACAGAGATAAGCAGAAAAAGAAGATACATAGTTAAAGGTATAAGTTAGGTGATTTGGTGAGTTTGGAACAGAGAGAAGATGAGGAAGCCTTATGTAGTGGTTTCTATTTACTCTACAACACAGAAGGGGAGGAAGGAAGAGCTAAAATGTTCAAGAAGGGTAATGATGTTGAGAAGGGGAGTAGCTACATAAAAGAATTCAGAATAGAATGGCATCGTGAGTTGAACAGAGTTTCACTTTTGCAGGCTCAGAATCCTGATTTCATCATCATACGGGAAGAATTGTATGATTCAGAGATCTCTATAAGAAGTTGTAAGAGACATAGCTAACATAGGTACCTATTAATATGTACTGAGAAATCGAGTGGTCACAGAAAAGTCAGAACTCATGGGCATAACCAACTTCTTATAATCTGAAGGCCTATGTGGGAAGCCAGATTACAGTCATGAACTCTCATAGTATCTTACAGAATTTAAGAACATAGTCTATGGTTAAGGTAGGTTAAGGAACACTCTTTGCACTTTTAGGGAAAGTTTTGTCAATGGGACTGGAACATTATCCCCCAACCTCACCTAAATGGACATTAGGAGCATTGGTTTCCTGACTGTCCTTCTGCTATGCTTTCATAGGACCAACACTTAGCTGACTTAGACTTTCCTAGATATGTTAATGTATTCAGTTAGTCTTATAATAGAATTTACTTGGCCTGGAAACCATTTTTCTTCCTTTAAGGTAGATTTACACAACTTAATTTTATTAATTATATATTAATTTTTTACTTAACTTACAATCAAGTACCACAGGAAGACTTTTACTATTTTTCCAAAGTACTAGGATGATAGAACACCCACTCTTTTGAGCCTCCAAAAGAAGACAGATTTTAAAAATCCCCTCCAGGGAGAATTTCTGGGCTACGTGTTAAGTAATTAGAAAAAAAAGAAAGTAGGCACAGAAGGTTCCAGAAAGTCTGTAATATCTTAGTGTTTGGAAATCCTAATGTGAAGTAAGCAAGGGGAAAGCCAATGGCAACTGAAGGCTGTATCATTCAGAAAGACTCACTCTCCTGCTTACCACACATAGGATTTAGTCTATTACCTAAAATGGTTCCTCCCACCACCTGTCAATCTGGCATGTGGCATCCTTTATAATTTGCTCTTTAGTAATATTTTTAAAGTTTTCCTGATAGCATGATTAAGGGCTTCCATCCTTTGGTTCCCCAGATGCAGCAGTTTCTTAGTCATTGATATTTCCCTATTTATGAACATTATTCCTTTAATTTTTAGGTCATAATGTAAGGAATAATCTATGTCCTTATCATTAGTGATACAAGAATGTTGTTGGGAATCATCAGTGTTAAGCACTCTAATGGGTAAGTGAACTCATTCTACAGAATTCTAGGTACCATTAATTGTTCTATTACATCAATCCTCATAGATACACCCACAGAAAATACACTCTCCTTTACAACTTCAGGAGGTCATTTGTGGATCCTAACTTGCATAGAGAGCTATGCTCCAATTTAAGATGAATTACTTTAAGTTTCAGAAAAGCTACTTTTCTATTTGCAATTGTATGCCCCAAATGTGGCTAATAATTGTGTGTATAATTAAAAGAGAAACTCTCACTCACAGCTAAATCATTCCCAAACTTTAGTTCTTGGTAGCACATGCTGTTTGCATAATGATGGCTCCCATCATGGGACTTCTGTAAGAAATGACATGCAAGACACTTCCTTTCTTCTTCCCTCCCTCCCTCCTTTTCTTTCTTTTCTTTCCTTTTCCTTTTTCTTCCTTCCTTCCTTCCTTTCTTTCTTTCTCTTTTTCTTTCTTCCCCTTCCTCCCTCTCTCTCCTTTTCCTTCCTTTTCTTCTCATGTAAGCCCTTCCTTCCTGCTCTTCTTTCACTAGGAAGTGCTTCCTTCTGTATCCATCATGGCTCATGGATAAAATGAGTATAACGAAGACTGACTGATATTTTAGGATAATGAACTCCCCCAGATTATCACTAGAGAGCTGCTAATTAAGCAAAACCAAACCTTTATTAGGATTTACTGTATTAAGGGAGAACATCATATTGACAGAATCTTAGCAATGCCTAAACTGAGGAAACAAGAATTCAAGTATTTATAGGGTTTGGGGATCTGAGTTTAAGTGGTCTTAGGCAGATCTTAAAAGTTGGGAATTGATTGGGATTGGGTACAATTTGTAATGTAATTGGTTAGAATGGCAGACACAGCAGAGTGAAAGTCTTAAAATGAATCTTGATAAGTAAACTGTGGTTAATAAGTAAGTTGTTTCCTAAGTGTCTCTTACAAACTGATCTGTCGGAAGTTCCTGAAGCAAGTTGTGAAATGGCTTATAAGTTTATTGCTTATCTTTTCTGGGCAAAGCTTTCTTGAAACAAATGACTAAATTATTTTTAGATCAGAGGGCTACAGTCTTATCTAAGTTATAGAAACAGAGATGGTCTCAATTCTCATGAAGCTTGTTGAGAAGAAAAGGCATCACAGACAACACATGATGGATCTTTGAGGGTTGGCTATAACTCACCAGTTGAGAACTCACATCTTTCAGAAGTGATGGCCATAAATCCTGATGCTGCTTTATCTAGGACTTAGAGAATGGATAGGATGTGTCTAGTGGAGAGGCTGGAATATTTAGGCAGAGGTTAATGATATCAAGAAAGATATGGAGGTAACGATATTCTCATGTGATATATCTGTATGAAGCAGAGGTTAAATTTGGGAAGTTACAGTAAGTAATGTCAAGACATGATAAATCATATTATGAAAGTCTAGGTAAGTTGGTTTGAATTGGTTAAGTTAGCATGGAGAAATCTATGTCATGGGCTTCCTTGTAGTCTTTTTGGCCATTTGAGATCCTGGTGGTAACTTTAAAGAGAAGGCCAGTCTGCTGACAGTTATTGAAGTTTTTAGTATCCACATGAGACCAATGCATCTGGTAAGAAATAGACAATATAATATGCCAGACTTCCTTCAAAGATGTATTTTTTTAATAACTTAAGTAAAATTTGCATAATAGAAAATCATCATTTTAATGATTTTAAGATATATAATTCTGTGGAATTTATTATATTACAGTGTTATAGAACTATCATTTCTGTCTAGTTTCAAAATATTTCATCACCTCAGAAGGAAACTTCCCTTCCCAATATCCCCTTCCCTCAGCTCATGGCAACCACTAATCTGCTTCCTCTCTCTATGGATTTGCCTATTCTTAAAATTTCATATAAATGCTATCAGACAATATGTGACATTTTTGTGTCTATTTTTTCCTTTAACATGTATTCAAGTTTCATCTATGTTATTGTATATATCAGTACTGCATTCTCTTTTAGACATGAATAATATTCCACTGTATGGATATACTAGTTTTGTTTATCCATTTATCAGCTGATGGATGTTTGGGTTGTCTCCACCTTTTGCTATCTTGAATAGTGCTGATATGTTAACTTGTGAAAATGCATACTTTTCCCCAAGAATTCTACAGTTCATGAAAACTGCACCCCTTTATAATTTTAGGATATTCCTGACCTAATATCATAGCCACCTACATCAATTAACAAAGACACTGGATGAATGTGTTATCAGGATATATATAGGAAAAATTAAGCTGCACCTGCCAATTTAACCTCGGTCCTAATAGATCCTCTATTCCCCCCCCCCCGGAAAGTTCTTGGAATCTTTTTATTATTAATATCCACTCTTAAACATTGAATAATCTAGACATATTAATGTTTGGTACTTTCTTACCCACAGAAGGTTATCAAAATTACTAAAGCCTTACATGTCAAAGGAAAAAATGAAAAACATTCAACAGTATAATTAACAGATTATCAAAAGGTGACCCTCTTAACTAGTTAACTAATGGCAGGTTAGAATTTATATTTACATTACAGAAAAGTGCAAAGTTGAGATTTGTCTCACATGGGAAGTCTCTAACTTCCTCTAACCCTCTAACAATGATGGTTAATGGGAGCGTCCAGGAGAAAATGATCTAAATCTATTCTGAGAATACTGTTGGAGCTGATGGAAGTTCTAGAGCATGAGAGCAATATGATAAGAATGATATTTTGGAAGACGACTAATGTGGCAGCAGGGTGGATTCATGAGTCAATTATTACAAAGTGTTTAAAAGACTAGCTGGTTTGGGATACCTGGGTGGTTCCATCAGTTATGAATCAGACTCTTGATTTTAGCTCAGGTTATGATCTCAGGGTATGAGATCAAGCTCCCCATCGGCTCCCCACTCAGTAGGTAGTCTGCTTGAGATTTTCTCTCTCTGCCCCTCCACACTGCTCATGCACTCTCTCTAGCTCTAAAGTAAATGAATAAATCTTTAAAAAAATAAATAAAAGGCTACCTGGCAGACAGCATGAAAAATAGAAATAACAATAACAATAATAATGATATTGATAATTTGGAGAAGGAGGACAAATAGGAGGAAAAAAGAACAGTCAGGAGATCATGGCAATAACACAAAGGAACTGATGCTTGCATGAGGTTGTAAGTAACAAGGAAGAGTCAACCAAGTGCCAAAGCAAGATAAATTGGAAAGTCAGATAAAACACTATGCAACCTTTTCTTTGCTCCCTACAGCATTTATTAGCCTTAGGCCTGGTTAATTCAACATGTGACCAAGCAGCAGCAATAGTTTCATCTGGAAGCTTGTTAGAAATCTAGAATCTGAGGCTCCACCGAGATGTTTGGAATCTGAATCTGCGTTTTAATAAGTTATCTCCATGATTCTGTGTCTCTGATTAACGAAGGACCTATTTGCAAATTCAAATGTGTCCTGGGTGTAAAATGTGTAAAATGTGTCCTGGGTGTATTTTTCTTTGTAGGAAATTCATTGACTATTTGTTTGGGCTCTTCAATACATACGGCCACAACCATTAACATTTCCCAACTTCAGAAAATATAACCTCTTCACTCCCTCTTTCTTCTATTAATATGAGTATTTATTTATTAAGATTTATGTATTTATTTCTTAATATTTATTTATGTATTTATTATTTATTTGAGAGAGAGAAAGAGAGAGCAGGAGCAAGGGGGAGGGGCAAGGGAGAAGTAGGGATGCAGGGGATCTGCTCTTGATCTCAAGACCCTGGGATCATGACCTGAGCTGAAGGCAGACACTTAACCAACTGAACCACCTAGGTGCCCTAACATGAGTATATAAAAGACAAATTACAACTCTACTTAATATCCTTCAAACCCTAAACTTCTTGTACTTATTTACTCATTTGCTCTATTAGTTTAATCATTTAGAACAGTTTCTGTATAGATCGGTTGGTCATTTTTTTTACGCTCAAGACTTCTTGAGAATTTGATAAAATCTATGGAATTCCTTCACAGAAAAATGCACACAAATACATGCAAGCACTTTTTGCCACACAACTTATTTTTGCATTGTAAATGTATTTCCTTCACATGTATTGACTGTAAAAGTCTTCATAAATATTATACCTCTTGTTTTTCATGCAAAAATAAATACCTTCTTCCTGGAAAAGGGCAAATAAGACCAAACCATACAAAATAAACAGAATATAAAACATTTTATTACTGAGAAGTAAATTCCAGTGAGATGCCAACTTTGACATTCAACTGATTCTTTTTGTTTTGAATCCAACAAGTGCTGAAATCTCTTGACTTACAAAGGTAAGGATGAGCAGAGAGCACCAGAGTTCCCATGGCTCACATTGCAGATGAAAGCAGGCTCTCTTCAAGGAACAGGAGAATTCTTTAAAATCCTTCAGGTTGAATCAATGTCCCAGTATTTTCTTTTCTTTGTCCTCAAGTCAATTGGGCAATCTTACGAAAAGCCTACATCATTGATATTATCTAAGTGAGCATGAGACAGGTTATGAATTTATTACCTCTCTGAATCTACCTAACTCTTGAAATTATTGAACAGAACCAACCTCCAAAAGAAATTCTGTAGTTTCTTTGAAGGTATAACTGACTTCCAATTACTGAAAAGCAGACACAGACACAGACACAGACACAGACACACACACATACACACACACACACACACACAAAGACGTCTCTCCTCTTGGCTATAGTCAATGGAAGTTCTTCTTCAAATATATGAAGTTTTATAACAGTACAATCTTTTCTTCCAGAGTGGAAACTTACTTTAATCAAGAAAGGCTACAGGTTTGTTTTGGTTTTCACTTTCCACACCCCTACACCAGCGGGAGTCAGAGCAATGATTTCTAGGTTATATATTGAAAATTTTGCTTTATTGATAAGGTCAGATACATGCAGCAAGTGAGTCAATAAATAAAGAAATTCTTCCCAAATTGCCTTTAGAGATGGATTTTTTTTTCCTCTCTCACCAAAAAGAAAGAGAGAGAAAGAAAAAAAGAAAAATGAAGTTCATTCAAGTGTTTTAAGAATTCCCCTGGTAAGCCAAATGATTTTCGTGCAACAGTAATGGTCACATTTTACTATGATTTTTTGAAAATTGTCTTAAGTAGTGATTTTCAAGGTCTGGGACTGGTAAAGATAACAGTTTGCATGGCAATAAGCCAAGAATTCTTTAGTATATGTGCTGCCGAAGCGAGCACAAGCCAAGAATTCTTTAAATCAAATTATGTGACTCTAGAAAGCAATGAATAAGAGTAACTTTTTTTTTTTTTTTATCCAAACACCAAAGTCCTATGTGCTTTATACACAAGTTACTGTCTTTCCTAAAAATATGATAGGCCCTCTGGACGATCTTGGCCTGATTCAGAAGAATCTACTTGGTAGGAAGAGTGTCATATGGTATTCTACAGGCTGCCAGAGGGAGTCAGGAAGAGCCCCTCTTTCTTAACTGAGAGATAAGGGCCTTCTTCAGTATATATGAGCTATCACATCCCCATAATTCCCTTTGTCTCCTTCCATTTACCCAATTTCCAAAGTCTGCCCTTGAATGAATGAAGAAGAAGCTTTTCATACTGTTTTGTTTTGTTCCTTTATCTCATACTTTAATAATTCAAATTTGACCTTGATATGTGAAGAAATAAATTACTTAAAATTTACATATAGGTGGGGCTGGGTCTCACCCAAATAATCATATAAGAGGCACACTAAAGCAACTTTATAAAACAAAGGAAGGAAAGACAAAGGAAGGTCACATGGAACTGTCATTTACCACCTTGAAAAACCTAGGGAGACACAGTGGAAGATATAAGAGTTCTTCTCTGTTGAGTTCTTGGGTATCCTTATAATAATAGCAGCTGCTACGGCCTATTCCTCATGGAGTAATAAGACTTTATATTCATGGAATTTTCCTTGTCAAAGAAACCTTTTCCTTGCTATCAGTCACTGTGAATCTCCAATGTGGTTACTAATAGAAAGTCAGCCGTGATTTATGGAGTCTATTTAATTAGTTTTATTTTATTGTATGATTTTTGAACGGTTATCCTATGCCAGATGCTGTGCTAATCAAGGAACAAACATTGCTTAATACTTACGAAAATGCTTGACATAGGTTCTATTGTTATCTCCATTTCATACATGAAGAAAATGAAGTTCAGAAAAATTAGGTAGTGTACAGGCAGAACTAGGACTGTGTTCTAGATTTATTTCACTTCATAATCATCAGTCCTAGCTGCTGCACTTTCCTACCTCCCATGAAAACATTTGTGTTCATCTGGCAGGCAAAAAGCAGGAGCTATAGTTGCCTGCACCAGAGAAACCTGTGGTTCCCATTCAGTATGTTTTTGGGAAAAAAAAAAAAAAAAGGAAAATCTCTACATCCGGTCCAAAATATATGCTCTCCCTAAGAGATCCTTGAACTTTTAAGTATTGTTTAAACCCTGAATAAACTTGCAGCCGTTCATGGTACAGTTGCCCATGTGAGAAACCACTGAGTCCCACGTCACTGCTTAGAACCAAAAACCTCCGTGCTTGTGACTTCCAGTTTACAGTTAATGCCATTTGTTTTTCCTGCACATGGTATGTTACTACGAATGACTCCTCCCTCCTGGTTGGTAACGGCAGAAGCCTCTCAGTAAGCCTCACGTTCAGCAGGTCTGGAGGTGCTGTGATTTATGAGATCCTCCAGAGCACTTTCCCCCAAACCGAATGTCATGAATGCCACATAGTCTATATTTTAAGCCAAATGCATGCTCCATATATGATGCCAATTTATCCAACTTTGGGGATTGAAATAGGATTAGACAAAAAAAAAATTATATGTACGTTGTTACTAAGTGCTCTCTGCACATGAAAAAACAGCAGTTGTAAGAACCCAAATACCGCTGTCCTGCAGTCTTCACAAAACAGTCCAGCACTGTGTGCGCTGCTGCTCTGTAAAACTGGGTATCCGGACAATGCCCTCTTACTGTTCAGTGGGCAGAAATCAGATAGTCTGAAAGTAATTTTAGAAAATGAATCTCCTTATGCAGAGGGAAATCCCTCCCCTCCTATAGAATAAATACTTCATTAAGGGACATATCTGCTGCCAAACTGAGATAATCCAGAAAAAAAAAAAATGTATCAACCAAAACAGGCTTCGGTCTCTCTTTAGTTTTCAACCTTCCCAACAAGGAGACTCAGGTAGTACAATTTTCTTAGAGCACACATTTGATATATTTCTTTTCTAACCCAAATCATAGAAACTTGCCTTGATGACGGAAGATTTTTTTTTTCCCTCCAAAGGGTTTGCCTGTCAAAACTGTTTTACCACTTTATAATCTTTCATTGCTTCACTCAGTTCCTCCTGCCCCCTAGGGAAAGTCCAGCCCAGCTTGTTTGCTGACGTCAGAGACTTCAATACAAATGTCCCCTTTTGTCCACAGGAAAAATAATAAGATGTGGGGCGCCTGAGCCACATCGAGGCATTAAGTCTGTTTACTGAAGACGGTCATTATTCTGTAATTCTCTCTGCTAATGTTGTGTGGGAACAAAGCCTTTTGGCTCCCTGATGCTAATGAGCTTAGGGCATTTCTCTTGTTTCAGTTCCAAGGCAGGGACTTTTCTTATTTTCCTTTCCTGTCACCTTCAGGTGAGCTAATCAGCAATGAGCAGCCACTGCTTTTGGAGCCGGAGAGTTTCCAGCTTCCCTCCTTCATGCTTCCGTCTTTCGCCAGATTCCTTTTCTTTCCCAAGTCATTTTTGGCTCACATATCCATTGTGTTTGGCCTCCCATGTGGATGCCTGATAGCTTTCCTCCTGGAAACTGCTCTGTGGGGATTTCTTTTTGTTTTCTGAACATGACTTTTAATTACACTTGGATTATTTGGCCGTCAGCTGCTATGTAAAGCGCGAGTTAGTGCCACCTAACAGCATTAGGGTAGAGAGTGGCTAGTGGCCAGAAAAGGGGCCTTTGCTCTTTACTCTGAAATGGGCCATCTGTGGAAAAGCAGGGGCTATGGAGATAGTCCCTTCTATATCTGATCCAAGCTCTGCACGTAGCGCGAGTCTTACCTGCTAGGCTTGGCAAGGAGAGACTTTAACATATTAAAATTCTTTAGTATGTTCTCACTCCTCGTTGTAGCATCTACAGTTTTCAAACATTTCCATGGGAAATATGGACTTGTGGCTATAAGTGGCATCTTGTACTCCAGATACATATTTGATTAATGGAGAAATTGTGCTTTGTTCATTGACATCTGGGTAGGGTGTATGGCCTTAAACAAGTCTCCCAAATTGATTATGTGATTTCACTGATGGTGTGCAGTGGGATCTTATCTCCATCATCTTAGAAGAGTCTTTGAATTTTCATGTCTCCTTGGAGTTCTCACATTCTAGCACATTAGCTTGATAACTATAGACATTTAGAAGATGTTTGCTAACAAATCAGTGATAAAGCTCATTAAGAGCAATGTGAGCTGAAAAATATTTGCAGGAAAAGCTCACTTTCAAAGTTTAAGGTCAGAATCTTCAGAAGACACTTCTTTTAAAAATCAACATTATAGTCTAGAAATGTTTACAATAAAATTTTCACTTTATCTCTCATTTGGAAAAACTAAGAGTAGTCTTGTTCCCTGGTAGAGAATTACAAAAGAATTTATCAAGCTATCAAAACCTGCCATTTAATGTAGATTTTAAAATTATAGTCCAAACATTTTATTTGACAAGACATATTTTGATGTTTGTTTTTTTGTTTTTGATCTTTTTTTTTTTTTAAATACCTTTCCATCATTTGGAACTTTTTTTTTTTTTTACTTTTTTTTTTTTTTTAGAACTGAGTCTTAATGCATCATTTACTTGTTTTGTAGAAACATTTATTTCTAGTTCTTATTAAAATAAATTGTATAAGAGGAAAAATATATGCAAATGTAGCCAGATTTTAAAAATCCCTTAGCATGCATTTTGTAAATTTATCAAAAATTCTTATCCATTCAGTTGTATAAGATGACAATTTTTTTTTTTTTTCTGGTAGTTCAAAAGATACCTCAGGGCCCCATAGGAAATCCATACTCACCAAACAAAAGCAGTATAGTGTCACAATCCTGGAATAGATAACACATATAACAAGGAGAAGTAAAGGCAAACACATTTCTTTGATTTCCCTGTGGACACTTCTGGTCATGGTATTTAAAAGGAGCAACCCAATGGAAAATGTTTTTCTTGCAAAACTCAAATATCTAATACTAACATTTACCTGGACCTGGATTCACCTTTGCAAGCTGTAACTGACTGATCTTATAAACTTGAAACAAACAAGTTCAAGGTGACGTATGTCTGCACACTCCTTTCCTGTCTGTCTCTCTAGGTAGTCTGTGTCAAGATCTTTTGTTATGTGGAAACTAACCTGCCAAAGAAGCCAAGAGAATTGTTCACTTAACACCAGTATCTTGGCTAGACCAGAAAAGAGGTTTTAGATTAAATTTTTAAAATATTTGTTTGATCACTGGCCTTAATACAACTAAAATGGAGCTAAACTTGTCATTTTGTCTCGTTCATGTACAATGAACTAAGGTGCTCTTTTTTTGCTAGTTCATTTCACAAACTAGTATTGACTGCCCACCATGTATTAGGAGCCGGTGGAGGGGGAAAAAAAAAAACCTAGATAAAGTATATTCTCTGCTCTTGGGTATACAGTATCTGCTGAGAGGGACAAACACAAATATATATATATATATATATATATATATATATATATATATATATATATTTAATATTTTATTCATTCAACAGAGATCACAAGCAGGCAGAGAGGAGAAAGCAGGCTCCCCGCTGAGCAGAGAGCCCGATGTGGGGCTTGATCCCAGGACCCTGGAATCATGATCTGAGTTGAAGGCAGAGGCTTTAACCCACTGAGCCACCCAGGCACCCCCAAACACAAATATTTTTGAAACATCATGGAAATGAATGAATAGCCGTATGTTGAAAGCACCACGGGACTGGAGAGAATAGAGGAAATGCAGTGAAACCAGATGTCAATATCAATCAAAACTGATTTTCTAATTATTTTCTAGAAAAAAAATGCTCATTGTAACTTCGAAAAATAGGAGGAATAAGCTATGTTCAATTTGCTTATATGCAGTGGGGACAGGCCTGGTCAAAGAAGCACAGAGAAGATCAGGAGAAAAGAGATAAAGCCTAAAACCACATGATGTGTTTAGCCAACAAACAGATTGGTGGTGCTGGATTATAAACTATATAATAGTAAGTTCTGAAAGATGTTGCTCGATAGATAGTCCAGCAATAGAGTGTCTGTATATATAAACACTATAAATGTTATCCCAAAGGTGATTTACGGTAAGGAAAAGCCTTCAAAGAAGGGAGTCAATCATCACGTTTGTGTTTTAGGATTAATTCTTCAATGGTTCTGTGGAGAGTGATTTGGGGTTACAAGAGGATCAGGACCGGTGAGTTTACTTAGGAGGTCCCGAAATCCAGGCATGATAAAGAGGGTGGGCCTAAACTAGAGACAGGATGGAGAGATGAGAGAGGAAATGGAGGGCTACTTAGAAACCAAACCCAGCAGAAAATGGTGGTTTGATAAAGGGACAAAGGAGAAGGCAGAGGGAAATTTTGATCTCCTGTGTCTAGCTTGAGGACTGACTAGCTCTCTGTGATACAGATATAGCATCAAATGCTTGCTAAATTCAGGTGTCTCATTTTTATACCTCTGCCCAAATAACTGGCATGTAATAAATGAAATACTTTCATGAAAGGTGGTAGTTGAGCTAGGCCTTCAAAGACGAATGCTGTCTGAATTGATGGAGACCAGAAATTATTTAGACTAGTAGAATTAAACCAGCTAAACTGAAGATTAGAACCTGTGAGTTAATGGTGAGAGAAGACACAAGTGCTGATCTTGAAGAAACAACCATATAATGGCAACTGATCTGTAATCTATAGGTAAGAAAGCTGCTATTTATTTAGGTTTTGATTATTTTTCCTAATCAAGAGGGACAAGACATTGTGAGAGAAGTTTAGGGAAGCTCTCTTGTGCAGTCCCTGTGATGAGAGGAGGGAGGCTACTGCCAAGCAATAAAAATATGATACATTGAGATTGTGGGACAATAGGGGCTTCACTACGGGGGGTGGTAATAGAAATGATGAGCAGGCAGAGCTGGTGGTTCAACTGAATTTGTCTTTAAGAGAGGGAGTTCGAGAGAGGGAGAGAGAGAGAAAGAAAGAAAGAGAGATTTCTTCTATTTTGGTGGTGTTGTGCAGGCTTTAGCAATCCCATCATAAGGTCCAAGGGTGAACCATATGTTAACTACATTCCCACAACAGAAACATCGATTTCTCCCTGGCAGTGACGACTGGCTACCCAGGTTTGTAAGATGCTTTAACACTTTTAACAGGACATCACCTACAAGACACAGAGCTAGCCAAAATCCCTTTCTATGCCCATTTCACCGTTTTATTCTAGTTGTCTTAATTGTGAAAACAATACTGCAATACCAATGAGGGGGTTTTTAAGAAGAAAAGCAGTTCTTCCGAAATTTTACTTCCCTCATAAAAATTATCTTTCACATTATCTTCCAGTTACTTTTTCTGTTCAAAGACATATTTTTCCGAAGTTCTCTATGTATTATACACACAATTCTTTTGCTCCCTTTCCCACTGACATGTGTCTTTTCCATACTGCCATTACCATCCCCTGCATACCACGAATCATGTGTTTACACTGCAATGCTTACAGCTACTCTTTCCCTGAAAAACAGTTCAGTTGTATATTGAAATGCCTACATCACAGGCCATGAAACATGTAATAGTAAACATCCTTATATGCCGTGTAGCCCTCTCTCTCTCTCTCTCTCTTTTTTTTTTTTTAGGACATTTGTCCAGTAGAAATAAAATTAAAAACACAAAGGCAAGCCACACACATAACTTCACATTTCCTACAAGCCACATTAAAAAGGTAAAAAGAAACAGGGAACACTAAATCTAATAACTTATTTGATCCAATATCTTTAAACATTTCATTTCTGCATACAACCAAGTTAAAGTTTCTAAGGAGATACCCTATATTCTTTTTTTTTAAATTGTCTTTAAAATCTAAGGTGCATTTTACTCACTTACATATGATAGCACATCTCAGTCAGAATAGCCAAACAGCAAGCACTCTGGCTTGTGACTACGGTGATGAACAGCATGATTTCAGTGTATTCCCTAAAGAGACATTCATAGTCATAGGATCAGAGGTTCAAAAATTTGAGCAATGTTAAAACTTTTGCTTCATATAGTTACTTATTCACTTTCCCAAGTAAATCTATCAACTTAAGCTGTATGTTTATTTTAATTAGCTAATTAATTCAATATTTCCTATATATAGATCCTGAGCCAGATGTTACCAAAAAAGTCCTACAAACAAAATGTTTTCATTCAACTCCAAAATGAAGTCACACAGAAGGGTGGGTTGAGATGCCATAGCTTTACTTCAGAACCAAACACAACCAAGTGTTACGTTGTAAAAGTTAAATAAACACATAAATAAACTTACGAAATTTAAAATTTGGTCACATTAAAAAAGCATCAGGAAATATACTCAGCATTGTTTATAATTTCTTATAAAAATTATAATTTAATTGTAGGCCATGATCATAACAGCAAAAGAAATCTATACAAACATAATCAGAGAAAAACTGTTCAGTATGGCCAATCCAGATAACTCCAGTCCACCCCAAACAAAACATGTGTCTTCGTCCTACCCCTACAGATGGCTGGTGTCTATAATTCCCAGTAGCAAATATCGCTTTGCCCAGGTAGATGTTTTCAAGCCGCACATAGCTAGGGCTGTTCCACCCCACAGGCGTGAATTGCCAATCCTATCATAGCAGCTTCCGCTTGAATTTTCGGCTGTAATTGTTCACATTCTTGCAGTACTTATGCTACGAGGGCAACAGCATCAACAAACAGAAGCATTTGCAGTTTCTCTCCATCTACTGGGAAACCGCCTTCCTAATCAATTCTCCTCAGCAAATGCTCCAGGACAGTGGAAAATTCCTTGGGCAAGAGATAATACCACCCAAGGGAAAATGCATTTATAATTGATGTGGTAAAAAGCTGTCAGACAGACATGGGTTTTCTCAACCATTTTTGTAAACACTGTTAGCAGCACTTCCTGCAACAGGAGAAGTCTATAGCCTCTCTACCTCTGGGTAGAAGATTGTCTGCCGTGAGGAAAAACCCACATGCCACATGCTGCTGCCTATCGGAGTCCCCCCAAAACGAAATCATTACTGTGCGTACTCATGGCTCACATTTACTCCGCTGTACATTTCTTTGAAGTATGCTTTTACATGAAATGCTTGATTTACAGCTGAGTCCATTGCCAAGGATGGGGAAGAAAGAGAAAAATGGAAAGGAGCTTTATCCAAAATTGAGGTTTCTTTCTTAAACGGTCTTAGAAGCTATCAGGAAGAGGACATGGTTTGCCATATTTGGGGATTATAGATTTCAGAGATTTGTGCCTTACGTACAGCCAGGTATATTCTACAATTTGCAGAGTTTTACAGAGCTAATAAGTTTAAATGGTTTCAGCTATCAGTTGTGAAAATCCTAACTGTATACATGGAGTCATACTCTATTCTTACCTTACTTGTGTCTGCTTTTAGGGAACCTTAAGAAAGAAAACAAATGAGTTTTCTTATTTCCTTATATCTGCATAATCTCAAAATTCAGCAAAATAACTTACATATTACATAAGCTTACCTATAAGCTTAAGAAGAATTCAAGGTGATTTTCACCTTTCCAAGGACATTGAATTTTGAAATATTGCATAATTTTGCCCCCATGAGTATAGTTGAAAAAAATATATATGCAACATTAAAAGTCATACTTGAGTTTGAATCCTAGTTTTCCACTCATGTTTTGATTCTGAGAAAATAATTCAATCAGCCTGATCCTCCATTCTCCACCTGATAAATGGGACTAATAATATCTCCTTTTAGATAAAAGATGTGGAGAAAGCAAACAATAATTTGTAGGTAAAGTGCCTCACGTATAATAGGCATTTAATACACAATGACATTAAAATAATATCAAATGTGTGGTTAATTTCTGGTTTATTGTAGGATTTGAGTTGAGTCTCCCATCAGCTACATTGACTTCATGGGAATTTCCTTTCCAAGATTACTTTTGGGAATAAAATTCAATATCACTACTGGTTTTAGTTTCGGTAAAGGACTGGCATCAGTCTTGGAACTGTCCAGTTGGGATTTTGATTTTATACCATAGTTTTTTATTACTCACTTGTCCCACGTTTTTAATTGTATACTATTTTTAGTTTATCTTATATCCATGCCTGTCTGTCTCCACTGTTTAAATGCAAAACAGACAGCAGTAGAACCCAGAAGATCATACGAAAACTATGGCCAAAGCAATACTTTCCTTTTTCATGGTTAACTCTGCCCATACCCTTTCTGAAATTGATCTGATGAAATTTAGATCCTGGCAAAAAAGAAACCCCTGCTTTTGGTTTCAGCCAATAGAAAGAAATTGAAAGCCTACATTAGTGTTAAAAAATAGTCATCTGGGGCGCCTGGGTGGCTCAGTGGGTTAAAGCCTCTGCCTTCGGCTCGGGTCAGGATCTCAGGGTCCTGGGATCGAGCCCCGCGTTGGGCTCTCCGCTTGGCAGGGAGCCTGCTTCCCTCTCTCTCTGTCTCTGCCTGCCTCTCTGCCTACTTATGACCTCAGCTATCAAATAAATAAATAAATAATCCTTAAAAAAAATTAAAAAAAGAGGGGTCAAGATGGCGGAGAAGTAGCAGGCTGAGACTACATCAGGTAGCAGGAGATCAGCTCGATAGCTTATCTAAACATTGAAAACACCTACAAATCCAACGGGAGAGCGAAGAGAAGAAGAACAGCAACTCTAGAAACAGAAAATCAACCACTTTCTGAAAGAACCTGTTTTTATCCCCTTTCTCCCCCCCACAATTTGGGGTCTCTTCTGATTTGGTTACAGCGCATTTTTCCGGGGTCTTTGCCACCCTTTTAGTAGTTTATTTGCTCCTTCATATCCTCTTATCTGGACAAAATGACAAGGCGGAAAAAATCACCACAAACAAAAGAACAAGAGACAGTACCGAAGGCTAGGGACCTAATCAACACAGACATGGGTAATATGTCAGATCAAGAGTTCAGAATGACGATTCTGAACATTCTAGCCGGGCTCGAAAAAGGCATGGAAAATATTAGAGAAACCCTCTCTGGAGATATTAAAGCCCTTTCTGGAGAAATTAAAGAACTAAAATCTAACCAAGTTGAAATCAAAAAAGCTATTAATGAGGTGCAATCAAAAATGGAGGCTCTCACTGCTAGGATCAATGAGGCAGAAGAAAGAATTAGTGATATAGAAGACCAAATGACAGAGAATAAGGAAGCCGAGCAAAAGAGGGACAAACAGCTACTGGACCATGAGGGGAGAATTCGAGAGATAAGTGACACCATAAGACGAAACAACATTAGAATAATTGGGATTCCAGAAGAAGAAGAAACAGAGAGGGGAGCAGAAGGTCTATTGGAGAGAATCATTGGAGAGAATTTCCCTAATATGGCAAAGGGAACAAGCATCAAAATCCAGGAGATGCAGAGAACCCCCCTCAAAGTCAACAAGAATAGGTCCACACCCCGTCACCTAATAGTAAAATTTACAAGTCTTAGTGACAAAGAGAAAATCCTGAAAGCAGCCCGAGAAAAGAAGTCTGTAACATACAATGGTAAAAATATTAGATTGGCAGCAGACTTATCCACAGAGACCTGGCAGGCCAGAAAGAGCTGGCATGATATATTCAGAGCACTAAACGAGAAAAACATGCAGCCAAGAATACTCTATCCAGCTAGGCTATCATTGAAAATAGAAGGAGAGATCAAAAGCTTCCAGGACAAACAAAAACTGAAAGAATTTGCAAACACCAAACCAGCTCTACAGGAAATATTGAAAGGGGTCCTCTAAGCCAAGAGAGAGCCTAAAAGTAGTAGATCAGAAAGGTACAGAGACAATATACAGTAACAGTCACCTTACAGGATAATAATGGCACTAAATTCATATCTCTCAATAGTTACCCTGAATGTTAATGGGCTAAATGCCCCAATCAAAAGACACAGGGTATCAGTATGGATAAAAAAACAAAACCCATCAGTATGTTGCCTAAAAGAAACTCATTTTAGACGCGAAGACACCTCCAGATTTAAAGTGAGGGGGTGGAAAACAACTTACCATGCTAATGGGCATCAGAAGAAAGCTGGGGTGGCAATCCTTATATCAGATCAATTAGATTTTAAGCCAAAGACTATAATAAGAGATGAGGAAGGACACTATATCCTACTCAAAGGGTCTGTCCAACAAGAAGATCTAACAATTTTAAATATCTATGCCCCTAACGTGGGAGCAGCCAACTATATAAACCAATTAATAACAAAATTAAAGAAACACATCAATAATAATACAATAATAGTAGGGGACTTGAACACTCCCCTCACTGAAATGGACAGATCATCCAAGCAAAAGATCAACAAGGAAATAAAGGCCTTAAATGACACACTGGACCAGATGGACATCACAGATATATTCAGAACATTTCATCCCAAAGCAACAGAATACACATTCTTCTCTAGTGCACATGGAACCTTCTCCAGAATAGATCACATCCTGGGTCACAAATCAGGTCTCAACCGGTATCAAAAGATTAGGATTATTCCCTGCATATTTTCAGACCACAATGCTCTGAAGCTAGAACTCAATCACAAGAGGAAAGCTGGAAAGAACCCAAATACATGGAGACTAAACAGCATCCTTCTAAAGAATGAATGGGTTAACCAGGAAATTAAAGAAGAATTGAAAAAATTCATGGAAACAAATGATAATGAAAACACAACAGTTCAAAATCTGTGGGACACAGCAAAGGCAGTTCTGAGAGGCAAATATATAGCGGTACAAGCCTTTCTCAAGAAACAAGAAAGGTCTCAAGTACACAATCTAACCCTACGTGTAAAGGAGCTGGAGAAAGAACAAGAAAGAAACCCTAAACCCAGCAGGAGAAGAGAAATCATAAAGATCAGAGCAGAAATCAACGAAATAGAAACCAAAAAAAACAATAGAAAAAATCAATTAAACTAGGAGCTGGTTCTTTGAAAGAATCAATAAGATTGATAAACCCCTGGCCAGACTCATCAAAAAGAAAAGAGAAAGGACCCAAATCAATAAAATCATGAATGAAAGAGGAGAGATCACAACTAACACCAAAGAAATACAGACAATTATAAGAACATACTATGAGCAACTCTACGCCAACAAATTGGACAATCTGGAAGAAATGGATGCATTCCTAGAGACATATAAACTACCACAACTGAACCAGGAAGAAATAGAAAACCTGAACACGCCCATAACCAGTAAGGAGATTGAAACAGTCATCAAAAATCTCCAAACAAACAAAAGCCCAGGGCCAGACGGCTTCCCACGGGAATTCTACCAAACATTTAAAGAAGAACTAATTCCTATTCTCCTGAAACTGTTCCAAAAAATAGAAATGGAAGGAAAACTTCCAAACTCATTCTATGAGGCCAGCATCACCTTGATCCCAAAACCAGACAAGGATCCCACCAAAAAAGAGAACTACAGACCAATATCCTTGATGAACACAGACGCAAAAATTCTTGCCAAAATACTAGCCAATAGGATTCAACAGTACATTAAAAGGATTATTCACCACGATCAAGTGGGATTTATTCCAGGGCTGCAGGGTTGGTTCAACATCCGCAATTCAATCAATGTGATAGAACACATTAATAAAAGAAAGAACAAGAACCATATGATACTCTCCATAGATGCTGAAAAAGCATTTGACAAAGTACAGCATCCCTTCCTGATCAAAACTCTTCAAAGTGTAGGGATAGAGGGCACATACCTCAATATTATCAAAGCCATCTATGAAAAACCCACCGCAAATATCATTCTCAAATGATAATTTGAAAAATTGAGAATGAGAATGAAATGAGAAATGAATGAATGAGAAATGAGAAAAACTGAAACCTTTTCCGTTAAGGTCAGGAACACGGCAGGGATGTCCATTATCACCACTGCTATTCAACATAGTACTAGAAGTCCTAGCCTCAGCAATCAGACAACAAAAAGAAATTAAAGGCATCCAAATTGGCAAAGAAGAAGTCAAACTATCACTCTTCGCAGATGATATGATACTATATGTGGAAAACCCAAAAGACTCCACTCCAAAACTGCTAGAACTTATACAGGAATTCAGCAAAGTGTCAGGATATAAAATCAATGCACAGAAATCAGTTGCATTTCTGTACACCAACAACAAGACTGAAGAAAGAGAAATTAAGGAGTCAATCCCATTTACAATTGTACCCAAAACTATAAGATACCTAGGAATAAACCTAACCAAAGAGACTAAGAATCTATACACAGAAAATTATAAAGTACTCATGAAAGAAATTGAGGAAGACACAAAAAAATGGAAAAATGTTCCATGCTCCTGGATTGGAAGAATAAATATTGTGAAAATGTCCATGCTACCTAAAGCAATCTACACATTTAATGCAATCCCTATCAAAATACCATCCATTTTTTTCAAAGAAATGGAACAAATAATCCTAAAATTTATATGGAACCAGAAAAGACCTCGAATAGCCAAAGGAATATTGAAGAACAAAGCCAAAGTTGGTGGCATCACAATTCCGGACTTCAAGCTCTATTACAAAGCTGTCATCATCAAGACAGCATGGTACTGGCACAAAAACAGACACATAGATCAGTGGAACAGAATAGAGAGCCCAGAAATAGACCCTCAACTCTATGGTCAACTAATCTTTGACAAAGCAGGAAAGAATGTCCAATGGAAAAAAGACAGCCTCTTCAATAAATGGTGCTGGGAAAATTGGGCGGCCACATGCAGAAAAATGAAATTGGACCACTTCCTTACACCACACACGAAAATAGACTCCAAATGGATGAAGGACCTCAATGTGAGAAAGGAATCCATCAAAATCCTTGAGGAGAACGCAGGCAGCAACCTCTTCGACCTCAGCCGTAGCAACATCTTCCTAGGAACGACGGCAAAGGCAAGGGAAGCAAGGGCAAAAATGAACTATTGGGATTTCATCAAGATCAAAAGCTTTTGCACAGCAAAGGAAACAGTTAACAAAACCAAAAGACAACTGACAGAATGGGAGAAGATATTTGCAAATGACATATCAGATAAAGGGCTAGTATCCAAAATCTATAAGGAACTTAGCAAACTCAACACCCAAAGAACAAACAATCCAATCAAGAAATGGGCAGAGGACATGAACAGACATTTCTGCAAAGAAGACATCCAGATGGCCAACAGACACATGAAAAAGTGCTCCACGTCACTCGGCATCAGGGAAATACAAATCAAAACCACAATGAGATATCACCTCACACCAGTCAGAATGGCTAAAATTAACAAGTCAGGAAATGACAGATGCTGGAGAGGATGCGGAGAAAGGGGAACCCTCCTACACTGTTGGTGGGAATGCAAGCTGGTCCAACCACTCTGGAAAACAGCATGGAGGTTCCTCAAAATGTTGAAAATAGAACTACCCTATGACCCAGCAATTGCAGTACTGGGTATTTACCCTAAAGATACAAACATAGTGATCCGAAGGGGCACGTGTACCCGAATGTTTATAGCAGCAATGTCTACAATAGCCAGACTATGGAAAGAACCTAGATGTCCATCAACAGATGAATGGATAAAGAAGAGGTGGTATATATACACAATGGAATACTATGCAGCCATCAAAAGAAATGAAATCTTGCCATTTGCGACGACGTGGATGGAACTAGAGCGTATCATGCTTAGTGAAATAAGTCAATCGGAGAAAGACAACTATCATATGATCTCCCTGATATGAGGACATGGAGAAGCAACATGGGGGGGTAGGGGGATAGGAGAAGAATAAATGAAACAAGATGGGATTGGGAGGGAGACAAACCATAAATGACTCTTAATCTCACAAAACAAACTGGGGGTTGCTGGGGGGAGGTGGGATTGGGAGAGGGGGAGCGGGCTATGGACATTGGGGAGGGGAGGCGAACCATAAGAGACTATGGACTCTGAAAAACAACCTGAGGGTTTTGAAGGGTCAGGGGTGGGAGGTTGGGGCAACCTGAGGGTTTTGAAGGGTCAGGGGTGGAAGGTAGGGGGAACCGGTGGTGGGTAATGGGGAGGGCACGTTTTGCATGGAGCACTGGGTGTTGTGCAAAAAGAATGAATACTGTTACGCTGAAAAAATAAATAAAATGGAAAAAAAAAAAGAAATGCAGAAAAAAAAATGTTGAAAAGAAAAAAAAATTAAAAAAAAATAGTCATCTGGCTGAATTTGTTCTCCCAGAGATCGTATAATAAAATAGTCATAAGAACACAGACTGTGGAGCCCGGCAGCCCAGGTTTGAATCCCAGCTATGTTATTCACTGGTTGTATGATCTTGAGCAGATAACTTAATATCACAGTGCCCCGGTTTCCTTACTTAGAAAGTTTGGTGTCCAGGCAGTAAGATAGATGCTGAAGAGGAACAATTTTTTTTAAAAGATTTTTGTTTATTTGAGAGAGAGGGAGAGGGAGCATGAGAGGGCCTGGGGTGTACAGAGGGAGAAGGAGAGAGACAAGCAGACTCCCTGAGTAAGGAGCCCAATGTGGGCTCAATCTCAGGACCTTGAGATCATGACCTGAGCTGAAGGCAGAGGCTTAACCAACTGAGCCACCTAGGCACCCCTCGGAAGTGACAATTTAACAGAGTTTAATAAAAGGAATATTTATAAAGTTACGAGCAGGCTTAAGGAAACCTAACAAGGGGTAATAATACCTTCTGACAATTGAAAATTCTTACTCTTCCTAAGTCTGAATGGGGCAGGGAGAGAATGCCCAGTGGAACCTTAAGAGAGTTATTGCTGTAGGAGTGGACCAGCTATGGAGGTGTGGGCTTGGTAGAGAGATGTATATATTGTCAGAATGCAGCCTGGCATAAGGGAAGCTGTTGGAGTAAAAATATTGACCTTTCTTTCCTCCTACTCTCTCATATATTGCTGGTATCTCTTACTGACTGGCTTTAAGGACAAGCCAGAGGGAAAGGAGACTGAAGCAGGTGAAGAATGAAGGAGACATGACGTTGGATGGCTAAGGACGAATATTCAGTGGAGTAAAAGTATCTATTTCATGACATTTTTATACAAGTTAAGTGAGTTAATATCTATCAAGCACTAAGAATTGTACTTAATGCATAGTAAGGATTATATAAGGTTTTTTTTTAACAAAAACATTTAGTATTAGCTTTACTCTTACTGATAACTTCATACGTGAACAGACATAAAGATAGCTCAGGATTCTATAAGAATGGGATTGTCTTATCTTTAGGATAATTTAAAATCTTTATGATAAAATTTAGGAACAAGATACTAATTTCTGAGATACCAGAATGTGTCTGTAGACCTTAAGCAGAAAAAGGAAAAGAAGCACGTGAGTCCACATATTTTGGCCAGGATTACGTTGGCTATTTTAACTTGATTTTTCTTTGTTTAATAGCAGGTACTCACGCTAGGAGATGAAACTATAGTTAGGTTGGCTGAAAGAAGAGCAGGAGGGAAATATAGAATTTGCCAGACTGAGTGCTTCAGACTCAAAGAAGAGCAGAGTCTTAGAGGAGATTGGTCAACTATGCTTAACATGACAGTAGCAAGAGGTCTGAGTGCAAGCTCATAGCTACACTAATGAATCAGTTTTAATTAGGTAGCTACCTAAGTGCAGGCAATGTGCAACATGGGCCAAACATATGTCAATACCCTGAACACAGTCCCAGATTTTCAGGTGTCATTATTTTGTTGGGAAGCAAACACAGATAGAAAACTGACCATGCTAGGAAGACATGAAAAGACTCTAAAATAGTGCTATTGGGAATAAGTGCTGGAGGATTTTGGCATCTGGAGGGTCTTCTCCGGGTAATGGGGTTAAAGACTTATTGGAAGAATAGAAGAGATAATTTTGGGAAGGGCTTTGGTTACAGGATGGTCTTTTTAGGCAGAAAAAAGATGGAAAGGACATTTATAATGATGATGGAGTTGAAAAGTAGAGGATTGCTATTTGTGGAGACTGCAAAATATGCACAAAGGTATACATATTGCAGGACAAGGCAAATTAGAATGGTCCAGCAGGAACGACTGGGAAGAAGACATGACTAAGTCTGAAGTGATAACACAGACCCAGAAAATATAATATTTTTAGTACAAAGCCAAGAGTTTTGTCATGTCCTATTTTCTATTCAGCTAAAGACATAGCTTGAGAAGTTGATTTACCTATTGGCTTTTAGATGTGGATACAAACACATTAGTTCTGGGCTACCTATATCTGAATCAATGACGAACACAGAGAAATCCATGCATGCTAACTGGTTCATATACACTACGTATTTTCTGACTTGTTGTTTGGAATTTATTGATCCCTCTCAACTTTCTATCTACTCTGTGATAGACAGAGAAGTCAATGTAACTATATTAGAATTGATCTTGTATTCAAAAAGCTAACCTTGAGCCAATACTAATGGATTGGGGATATAGAACCAAAGCTGGACATGAGTGCCTGTCAATCCTGCATTGGGAATGATATTGTTTGGAATGATGTACAAGACAAGAGAAGACTGCAGTCTTGTAGTTAGCCTGCGTGGTTAATGCACATGGCACTTAGAACCTATGCAGTCTATAAATGCAGATGAGTGCTTATGCCTTGCTTCTCTCTTCCTGGGGGGTGAGAACCATCCCAAATAATATTATGAAACAGCAAACCAAAACTTTCCATTGCCCCTCTTTCTATGGAAGATTCTGTAAAACCTGCTACCTTGCTGTGCTTTGGAGTTAGTGGGGAGAGAATAGCTCATGATGAGATAGATACAGACATTGAAGAAGACAGACATTATCACAAGACAAACACCCCAAGAGAAAAATAAGAAAAGAAAAGAAGCATCCATTACAAAATAGAAAGACATAAACATAAGAAAAGCTGCTTAATGTCATTATTAACCAGGGGTTTGCAAATTAAAGTGCGTTGAACATTTTATAACCAGAAAATGAATAAAAATTGAAGTCTGAGAATTCCAAGTGTTGATAAGGTTTTGAAGTGATGAGAATCATCATATACTGTCACAGGGGGTATAAATTAGTACAACTGTTTTGAAAAACAGCGTGTTATTACCAAACACAATTGAAGATTGGTGAATCCTATAACCCATAAATTTGATTCCTGGATATATATCCTAGAGAAAGTAATGCATGTGTACCAGGAACTGTGCACTTTTTTGGAGCATTTTCTGAAGAGCAAAGTATTAGAAGCAATTAAGAATTGTCCATTAGTGATAAAGCAGATAAATCAATTTTAGTATATTCATATATATCATAATAAATACTACACTATACACCAGTAAAACTGAATGAGCTGTAGCTACCTAAAATAGATGAATCTCAAAAATACAACATCTATTGAAAAAAAGTAAGTCATAAAGATATTTAAAGAGTGTATTTCCACTTAAATAAAAATTATGATGATGAACTGAAGTAAACGATGATACTGATTTGGGATCTATTAATATGTGATGAGTGGTACATGGGTGGCTGAGTTGGTTAAGCCTCTGACTCTTGATTTCAGTTCAGGTCATGATCTCAGGGCTCTGCCTTAAATGGAGAGTTTGCTTCTCTCCTTCTCCCTCTCCCTAGGCCCCTCTCCACTCATGCTGCTTTCTTTCTCTCCCTCTGTCTCTTTCTCTCTCGAATAAATAAATGAAACTTAAAAATTTATATGATGAAACTACTTTTAAAAAGCAATGTAGGGGCACCTGGGTGGCTCAGTGGGTGAAAGCCTCTGCCTTCAGCTCAGGTCATGATCTCAGGGTCCTGGGATGGAGCCCCGCATTTGGCTCTCTGCTCAGCGGGGAGCCTGCTTCCCCTTCTCTCTGTCTGCCTCCTCTCTGTCTACTTGAGATTTCTCTGTCAAATAAATAAATAAATACAATCTTAAAAAAAAAGTCTGCCTTCAGCTCGGGTCATGGTTCCGGGGTCCTGGGATCTAGCCACACATCCTGCTCCCTTCTTCGCCGGGAGTCTACTTCTCCCTCTGTCTGGGGCTCTCCCTGATTGTGCACTCTTTCTCTCTCTGGCAGATAAATAAAATCTTTAAAAAATAAAAAGCAACAATATGACTAATACAAAACTTGAAGTAGTAGGAGAGAGATGTAATCAGTGAGGGGCATACTTGGGATATATTAAATTCTGCCTATGTTCTGTATCTAAAGTTGGGCAATAGGTAAACGATGTTCCTTTCCACACTAAAATGTAAATTCATTCTCCTCTTTCTGTGTGTCTTTCTGTACACACGCATACATACATGGATACAAATACATGTATAAGCAAATGTAAATATATATACTCACTTTTCTATGGAAGATATATTTAAAAGTAGAAAGCCTCTTACATTCATTACATGAATCTGGAAAATAGCCAATTTGTGTTGGGTTTGTACTCACTTGGGAAGATGTGCTTGCTTTTATTCCATTGGTATAAGTTGTCCATTTCCCACACAGAACAAACTGAAAGCACATTTTGCCTCTAGTTGTCTTTCTATTCTCCTCTTCATCACCTAAAATCTTGAGTTTTCCATTCTTACTGGTTTTTTAACTCACTTCAAAAAGATTTTTACCTCATATCTCCACTGAAACTTTTTTCCTAATACCAACCACATCCATTAGCAACATGAGTCATTATTTCTTATTCCTGGTCTTATTTGGTGTATACATTTTAGGCATTACATTGATTACTTCATCTTCCATGAAGCACTTCACTTGACTTCTGAACACCTCTCAGTAATCTTAATTTTCTGGTTTATATTTTCAGTTTCTTTGGCTAATTCTTCTCCATTTTGCAACTTCTTAACTTTGAAATGTCCCAGGTGTGGTCCCAGAATTTCTTCTCTATCTACACTCACTTTGGATGAATTCTCCACCAGTACCATTGCTTTAAATAACCATCTACACGCTGAAGGCTCTAAAGTCTTCTTTCCAGTCCAGACTTTTAAGAAACTTCAGACTTATAATCAAGTTCCTACTCTTTGTATCCATTTTTCAATGTCGTTCCTTCCCCCAGTGTGTTCTTCCTCCTGGGTCCCCATCAAGACATGGTGCCACCATTTACTTAAATATTAAAGCCAACAAGTAGATATTCCTTGATTACTTTTTCTCACTCCCAGTATTCAATCCATCCTATTGGCCTTAACTTCAAAATTTATCCCCAAACAGATAATTTTTCATCATATCCATAACTACCACCATAGTTCAAGTTTCCACATGTCTTACCTAAACTATTGCAGTAGTCTGTTTTGTCCCTACTTCTGTCCTTCAGTCCTGTATTTTCTTCCTTCAGTCTGTTTTTCACAAAGCAGCTAGGAAGAATCCTCTAAAAGACGAATCAAATGATACCAACTTTCTACCTAAAACCTTCCTGAGGTTTTCCATCATATTTTGATTTAAATTTAAGGTTCTTAACTTTAATTCACTGCTTCTATATTTGACCATCTGGCTAACTCTTCAGCCTCATCAATCACTCTCTCTACCTCACTCTGCTCTAGCTTCATTGGTTTTTTCCTCTTTCTCCATTGCAGGGAAAAAATCCTATATTAAGATTTTATACTTACTAATCCTTCTGCTTTCAATAATCTTCCCCTAGTTATTTGCAAGACTATCTTCCTCTGTTAGGTCTGATTTCTTCCTGCATGTTATATGGGTTTTCTTGATCACTTTATTTAACAAAATGCATATAAAACTCTCTATCCTCCCACTCTGCTTATTTTTTCCTTAAGGATTTTACCATTCCTGGACATAACATTAGCTTCATTTTTTGTTTGTTTCTTATTATCTATGTCTCCTTCTAAAATAAAAACTTCATGGAGACAGAAGTTATTTTTGTTCATTGCTATATGTTCAATACTTAGAATGGTGCTTACCATATCATAGGCAATCAATAAATACTTGACTGACTGAATGAATCTCTGGATGAAGTGGGTATATAGTTATAAAATTTGGTTCCAAATTTGTGTTACAATATTTTTTCTTCTTAGCCATTCTCAGAGGAGGCTCATTGGTTGCTCATAATCTCTAGGTAAATTTAGTATGGTCTTGGTAAATATTAGTGGACAACTCTCTGGATAAACAATTCTAATAAATTAATACTTAAGCACTTAAATCATATTTGTTTCCTCTTTTAAATGTCTTGTATTCTTAAATGTGAACCAAGTTAGTGATTATAATTTGATCAGGACAGACTCAGTGGATCCTGACTCATGACTTGCCACATGATGGATTATGCAGCCCTCTCTCACAGTCACTATGAGAGTGTGATATACACAATAATATGCAATATAAACTTAGACTCCACTATGACCCATCTATGATCCAAGATTACACATCATGCTGACTTTTTGCCCCAAATTATTCTGATGAGTAATGATTTGATTGAGGGTAAATCAAACTATTTTTCAATTAGCTTTTTGATAGTTTATTTGAAATGATTTAAAATCTTGTTGACGTTTTGGCAAGTGAACACATTGCTTACTCTTTTAGGGTCTTTATTATCTCTATGAGATAATAAAATGAGTCAACAAAGTTAAATTGTCACTAAGTAAAGCTGGGTTTCCACAAGCTTTTTAAATAACTATTAAAGCACTGAATACTGTAATGAATTTAAAACATATAGAATCACATTTAATTGACTGGCAGCCTCTGGAAGAAATCAACATTTCTGATATTCCCTGAGACTATCTTCCTTTCATTCAGTTACTAGGGTCAGTGTTGGAAATGCTTGATGCTGGGCATGATGACTAAATCTCTCCTCCTTAATCCTCATGCTCCGTCCTTTTATTCTGATAATGAAGGACCTCTGCAGTCTTGCTAAATGGATCTTTTCAAGATTTATCTGCTTTTATTTTCTGCACAGATCCTTTGCTCCCATTTAAGTGATCCCACTGTCATCTACACAAGGATTGCTCAGTTTCTCTTTAAAGTCTTCACTAATGATATTCCAAGCTGATCTGGCTATATCTTGCTTCCCCTTTTCACACACACACAAACACACACACTGGCCTGCAGTTTAAGGTAAAACTAATCTAGGCCTCCTCCATGGAGACTTGCCTGCTCTTCAGCAGGAAGAAATTCCTTCATTCTCTGAAATCTTAGAGCCTGTTTATATGTGAGCACCTATATATTTGACAGCTGATCAAACACATTATCACTTTGTAATGTTAATTCTCGCTACGCACACAAATGTGCATGTGTCCTTGTGTGTATGAACTCCTAGAAGACAATTGAATTTCCTTGTTAACAAGGGCTATCTTTTAATTCCACAAAATATTCATACATTCATCTTCGTAGGTTTTTGAACCTTTTTTAAAAAGCTTTGCAACATGCCTTTGCAATTTAAGTGACTGTTGTCTGTGTTTCACTTTGGAGATGAGGTATTCCAAGCTTATTCCTCCTCATTATTTTTGTGGACTTTAAGGGTTTAGAAAGAGGCCCTTTATTTGCTACATTCAGCCTTTTATGACTTTGATGCATCCAAGGGAGTCTCCATTATTCCAGGAAGCTCCAGTTGCCTTAGTGGCAGGAGAAGATGGCATAGCACCACTCTGTCATTCCTTGCATATCTGCCGAAATATTTAGAGGGGATGAAAAGAGGAAGTTTAGGGCAGATTAGCTATCTAGTGGTATTAAAAACAAACAAACAAAGGGACAAGATGTGGCAATCCCCAAGAGGAATTGTTACAGAAAGAATGGTGTCCGTGGATTATCCAACAAGCTGGAGAATCTGCTAACCTTCCAGCCCTGATTAATAGTACAGTTCCCAGGACATATCTGCTTTCCTCACATCTGTCAGGATTCTGGGTTCACAAGGCATTTTCCCATGATCTCAAATTCCCTTACAGCAGCCTTATGAGTAAGAAAAAGTAGAAATTGTTCCAATTTTTATATTATCTCTATCAAACAATGTTTTCTGATTCACAAGTCCCTTTCCCCATCAGAAATTTTTTTCTTCTTTTTTTCCCCCTTTGAAACCTTTTCTTATGAAGTCCTACAAGTCAGGAGTATGCCCATTGTGGCTTCTGAAAGCCTTCGACTGATTGGCTTGCCTCTCAGAACCTCTCCTGCTGTGTGCTTCTTTTCAGCACCAAATAAGTGTCAGACAATTAGAGATGGGACTGGAGATGTGTAAATTGTACTGTCGCCAGCAACAAATTAGTAATTTCGTGATAATACACTGTCCTTGTACCATGGTTAGAGTTAGTACGGTTACCTGCCTCTATTTGTGCTAAAAGGCCATGGGAAAGATTGATGAAGATCCTGTGTGGTAATTCATTTTCCTTCTTGACACGCTCCCCTCACTACTATCCCCCTCCCAAGAAATGAGACGTTAACCAGCCCTTGATTGTTGAACGAAGCCTCCACCTGGCCTCCCCAAACTCATAGTGCTTTCCCTGTAGTCCTTACCTGGAAGGCATTGCATCACTGGTGCTGAATTTGGTGCAGGAAGGAAAGCTCAAGACACAGTGAAGAGAATTAACCTCCCACACCTCTTGATCTAGTCTTCTTTTATTCCATGATAGGGCCTTAATGGAAACTGATAGTGGGTTCAGAAATCTCAGTTACTGTTTTAACTTGAAAGCTCATAAATATGAATGGAGGATATCCTGGACTTTGTATTTCCTTGATAAGTAGATATGGGAATAAGTCCTTCACAGAGTTGCTGTTTCCAGAACTGAGGCTTCCCAGACTTGACCTTTCCATAGGAGGAGTGTGAGCATTTCTGAAAGATCCTCCCATTGATGGATACCTGCTGACTTGCCTTGTTACCACTCTGACCGCTCTTCTAAGGAACAAGACACAGAAGGAGAAACATTTACTCTAGAAAATCCCAGTTAAACTCTGCCTGGAGTTTGTTACAATTTAGTAATGAGGCAGTCTTATAAGTGGGGTTGGTCATAATGTTATTGTGATATTGTGATTTATAAGAAATACATTTGGATAACCAAAATGTATTTCTCAAACATATTTGGTTTTTGTCCAGTTTCTGGCTCACAGCTCCCCAAACGCTTGTAATTTCCTAAGTGTTAGGGGCAATAAAGCTATCTTTTTTATGTTAATGAAGATAAGATTTTGATCTTTTCTTAGGCAGGGAGAGTGGTGGGTAGGGCTTGTTGCCAGGAGGAAATCATGTGATTAAAGGGTTGGAACTTTCAGTCCAAACCCGACCCCCAGACCTCAGAAGAAGAGGGAGTGGCTGGACCTTGAGTCAGCCAATGACCATGAATTAAGTCGTTCATGACTATACAATGAAGCTTCAATAAAACCCAAAAAAGAGAAGGTTCAGAGCACTTCTGGATTGGTGAACACATGGAGATGCAGGGAGAGGGGCATGCTTGGAAAGGGTACGGAAGCTCTGTGCTCTTTCCACATGCCTTGCCTATATATCTCTTCATGTGGCTATTGATTCGTATCCTTTATCATGTCCTTTAATGAACTGATAAATGTGTTTCCCCAAGTCCCGTGAGCCACTCTAGCAAATTAGTGGAACCCAAGGAAGAAGTCATTAGAACCTCCAATCTGCAGCTGCCGGATCAGAAGAAGAGGTAACAACCTAGGCTGTGACTGGCATCCAGTGAATGGGCTGGATGGGTACTCTGACAGGACTGAATCCTTAACCTGCAGAATCTGATGCTCGCTCCAGGTAAATTGTGTCAGAATTGAGTTGAATTCTTGGACACCTACCTGGTGTCTGTGTGTGTGCGGAAATGGCCCCCATATTGGAAATGGGTTAGGGGCCTAGTAGACCCATCAACACAGTCTGTGTTACCTAGGTATGATTTTTTTTTGTAACTTTGTGGCAATTATTTGCCCATAATCATGATAAATTTACTATAAACTAACTCCACCACACAATTCCTATAGAAAAGTGAAAGTTCAAGAATAGCTAAGGGGGGTTTAAATAGTAAAGGAGAACAACTCTTGCTTTTTTAAAAATTAGGATATTGTGTAATTATAGTAATGTGTGGTAATAATGTAGTGGTAACCAATACATAAGTAGAAGGGAAAAGAGAGTCCAGAGACGCTAACATCTACAGGGAGATGGAATGTGATTGGTGTAGTTACAAATCAGTGGGGAAGTGAACTGGTAAAATAACAGACTAAAACTAAGTAGAACTGGGAAGGAAACCCCAATCTCATGTTCTCAATTCAAAATTCATAGCAGATGTAAAAAAAAGAGTATTTTTCCTACCTCCCTCCCCTCCTTCCCCCATCCCTCCCTCTTTTAACTTCCTTCTTTTCTTCCTTTTTCCTCTTTTTCTATCTCTTTCCTGTTTCTCTTTTTCTTTCTCCCCTTCTCTCTCCCTCTCTCTGTATCATACATACATATGTATGTACCTATCCATCTAAAAAAATTTAGAAAGCATAATGTTGAAGAAAGTAAGCAAATTATAAAACACTATTTAAAATATGTATTAAGTATATATATTTAAAAACATACTCTAAAAGCCCTTGATATGTAATTAATAATGTGTATATTTATATTGTAAAGGTAAAGTGTACAGAGTAATAAAATCAAGCAAAACAAGCGACGTGCTAACAGGAAAGATACCCATATAATTCATAACAGGATGTACCTCTAGGGAATCAGGGCAGAGAATGGAGCAACAGAAGTTGGACAAAGGATGATACTTATTCCTCAGAAAAAGTTTGCACTTGACGTGCCACAAAAAATTAACAGTTTGGGGTGCCTGTGTGGCTCAGTGGGTTAAACCTCTGCCTTCAGCTCAGGTCATGATCTCAGGGTCCTGGGATCGAGCCCCACATCGGGGTCTCTGCTCGGCAGGGAGACTGCTTCCCCCCTCTCTCTCCACTTGCCTCTCTATCTACTTGTGATCTATCTCTATATATCAAATAAATAAAAAAAAATTAACAGTTTGTCTTCTGAGTACCAGGTGACAAATATAACGGGTTTTCTCTATTTCAATAAAGAGAGCAAAAAATATCTCTCCCAACCTACCTGCTTACTAGCATATACATTCTGAGTGTTGTCCTCTAATTGGCAGAGCTGGATTTACACACACACACACACACACACACACTACCAGCCAGATTTAGGAATATATTCAAAGTCCACAAAATTCAGAGAAAATTCTGCTTTTACTCTAACTTTCCCCATTACTCCCTCCTCAAAAAGAACAGAGAGGAAACATACGGAGAGGAATATAAAGTGCCAGTCATATATATTTCCCCCTACTTAAAAAAAAAAAAAATCTCTAATAAACCTTTGATAAATTCTACCTGTCTCAACTATACTGATAAAGATGAGGAAAAGGATTTAGATTTGTTTCACTCTGACGAGGAAAGGAAAACATTAGCTCGAGACTGATGAAAGCAGTGTGTGTGTGCATGCGTGTGGGGGTGTTGTGGCGGTTGGGTGGTGATGGTGCTGCACTGATGAGTAAGGATAATGCTCGAGGAGGAAAACTTGGTGGGAAAGCAGCAAGAATCTTCTGGATTTTTCCACAGCTTTTTCCTCTGTTCAAGCCATGAAACTTTTTCCAGCTTTAAGCAAAGCCAGAGCTGTTAACCCAATGACTCTGAAGTGTTCAGTGGCATTTATGTTGTTCATAGAAGGGGTGTAGCGGATGGAAGTTGGTTGAAAGAAAAGTTATCAGAATTTTTGGTTAATGGAGGGTAACATAGCCAGAGGGGTTGGTCTTTGTTGTTAGGTGTCTGGAAAAGAGGAAGGGGAGGCAAATACATCTTCCTGGGTATACACAGGCAAAATGACCAGTGCTCTAGAGACCAATTTCACTGACATTCTCAACTTTAGCAAAACCATTCATTTTCCTCTTAAATAAGAACCATTGTCATTTTCTGCGTTGCAAGATAATTAACTAACATATGGATAAAGAGCTATTGAAATGTTGACTGTCATTACCCCGATGACTCATTTTTTTAGAGTAGCTTTGGAACAGGATTGACAAAGTTTGTGAGTTATGGTGGGGAACGTTTCCAGGGTAGTAAAGCCCTAGATTTCTAACCAAACTGTACTCAGGGTGTAGGGCACAAATAAAACTTAAGGATGACAAGTTTGAAGCTTCTGTCACCTTGTCTGACATTAAGACATTAAGCTGTCAGTGAAGGAGCACTGAAAATTCCAGGTGCTTCCGCAAATCTGCTATTGCCCCTATTAATGAAGCAGCTTCAGATCTAACCGTCAGCAAATGATCTCATTTGATCCCCTTTTTTTCTCCAGAAGGCATGATATGAATCATTAGACCATAAAAAATAAAATTTAGATATTAATACTCTATCATTAAGTATTAACTGTGGAAGTTAGCACTTCCTTATTTAACATAAACTATAGAAAATGAAGGTCAGTGGTCTCAACCTCCAAAAAATTTATTTTACTTGTACCAAAGAAACTATTTCTCTTAAAACAGAAAAGGACAACAGCATAGTTTACCCAAGCATTTATATTTGATTTTTAAAAATGATGCCCGTGTTTTAATACAGACTCAGAGTATCAGAGAAGGCTCTGCTGAGAATGGACAATGCCTAGATACAGGGAAGGAGATAAAAAGCAATAGTGCATTTCAGGAGGAGAAGCCCGAGATATAAACAGTGAAATCTTCCCTTCCCTTCATTGTCTTTATTTTCTCCCCTCGTGTTATTTTAAGAACTGCGGGGAATATGTAGTTGGATCATAAATGCTGTTCAAAGATCATATGGTTAATGTTGCAATTTTTTAAATATAGAAATGGCTTCAGGCTGGCTCTAATTGAGCAGTCTCTGTAAAACATCCTAAACCACAGAGAACTTATGCAGAGAAGGATTTTTTAATTTATTTGTATGGCCTCTTTGGAGTGGAGGCGGAGGCACTAACAGCTTAGAATGGCATTTTGTTTTGTAAAATCAACATAAATATGGGCAGTTGGATTAGAGGATTAATGGTGCCCTCATTGCCTGATCTTTTTTTTTTTCTAATACTCTTTTCAGACAGCATATTGTCCATAAGGGTTTCTGATTATCTTCCCCGTTATGCT
The DNA here is from genome assembly GCF_922984935.1 of Meles meles. Taxonomy (NCBI): domain Eukaryota; kingdom Metazoa; phylum Chordata; class Mammalia; order Carnivora; family Mustelidae; genus Meles; species Meles meles. The sequence goes on along the minus strand of NC_060080.1, from coordinate 17,158,036 downwards.
TAGCGAGAACATTGAAAAACTATGAAATTGGACTCAGTAGGTGTTAAAAAAGTTTATTAAATGCTGATGGGAATCTGTCTAATTCTGGAGATTTTCCAGTTCTAAGGAAATTGCCTAATTTGCAACATTTCCATTCCACTGTTAACTGATTGTGTTTGTATCTTTTAAGTATATGTCACTTGATCGGAAAAAAAAAATCAGAAAGACAAGTTATGACAAAGAATTTTTACTGCCTTTCTCTGTTGCTGTCTCGTTCCTTTGTTTGTGGATGTGCTATTCACCAAAGGATTGGAGTCCTTTATAGGTCTCTGGATTAGTCATTAACACCTTCATGTGGGGGCGAGTACATGGGCATCCTGTGGGGAAGATAACGAGTTTGGGATTTTATTGCAGGGACTGCATTCCAGTTCCCAATTTTTTCTATAGGTCACTCATATTGCAAGTAATTCTTGAGCAAACCATTCCCCATCTGTTCAGATCTTGTTATAACAAAATCAGCCATGACAGATTATGGTACATAAAACAGAATAAACTTTGCCCAGCTGGATGTACAAAGTAAGGAGAGGAAGAATATCCAGGGCCCTCTGGCTACAGAAAACCGCAATTGGGAGAACCTTCTCCATCAGAAAGAATGAAAGGTGTGAAAATGTCATGGGGGGAGAAAAGGAGGGTTGCCTTTTTGGAAATCTACTTCTCACTGCTGATGATTGTAAACAGTCAAATGAGAGCTTTTTCTTCTTTCAGTTTCATTTTATTGTGGTGAGAACACACCATAAGATCGACTCTCTTAATAATATATAATTGTTGACTGTAAGTATCATGTTGTGCAGTAGGTCTGTAGGTTCTACTCATCCTGCTTAACTGAAACTTTATGCCCATTAATTAGGGACTGCCCACTTCCCTTCCCCACCCCCACCCCCGCCCCTGGCAACCCACTATTCCACTCTTTGATTCTATGATTTTGACTATTTCAAACACCTTATATTTAAGTGGAATCATGCAGTATTTGTCTTTCTGTGACTGACTTATTTCACTTAGCATAATGGCCTCAAGCTTTATCCATGTCGTTTCATAAAATGGAGTTTCCTTCTTCTTTAAGGTTGAGTAATATTCCATTGCATGTCTGTACCGCATTTTCTTTATCCACACTTCATATGCTGATGGGGATTTAGGTTATTTCCATAGTTACTTCTTTTTTCTTTTTTTTTTTAAGAGTTTATTTATTTATTTGACAGAGATCACAAGTAGGCAGAGATTACAGCAGAGAGAAAGAGAGAGGGAAGCAGGCTCCCTGCTGAGCAGAGAGCCCGACGCAGGGTTCGATCCCAGGACCCTGAGATCATGACCTGAGCCGAAGGCAGAGGCTTAACCCACTGAGCCACTCAGGCGCCCCTCCATAGTTACTTCTATATCTCAGCTCTCATGCATAGTGCTGCGATGAACATTGGAATGCTACTCTTTTTCTGATTTTTTTTTTAAGATTTTATTTATTTATTTGACAGACAGAGATCACAAATAGGCAGAGAGGCAGGCAGAGAGAGAGGAGGAAGCAGGTTCCCTGCTGAGCAGAGAGCCTGATGAGGGGCTCGATCCCAGGACTCTGGGATCATGACCTAAGCCGAAGGCAGAGGCTTTAACACACTGAGCCACCCAGGCGCCCCTTTTTTTGAGATCTTGATTGGAGGTCTTTCGGGTGAACACCCAGAAGTGGGACTATTGGATCACATGGTAGTTCTTGTTTTAATTTTTGAGGAACCTCTGTACCGTTTTCTGTAGTGGCTACACTATTTACATTCCTATCAATAGTGTGCAATGATTCCAATTGCTCCATCTTCACCTAGGCTTCTTGTCTTTTGTTTTTCGCTAATTGCTTTGTCTCAATATGCACATCCCCAGGCCCAGCCCTCTGCTGTCTCACCTCAAAAATGCGTGCACAGAGCCTGAGTTCCTCAGTGGGTATATCCCTTTTCAGGGAACACACACTAGGCACTATGGTTGCTGTCACTAGGAGTGACTGAGAAAAAAAATCCCACCATCAGGAGTTGAAAAATCTCTCTAATGCCTTCTAATGAAAAGGCTGTTTTGTTCACGATTGATCTAAGGATCCCAGAGACTGACTCTGAAGATCTTCTTTCAACATTAAGGCAACCATGGGTGCACTTTTGCAGGGGCTGTTCTGGAGAGCAGGCTTGTTTATAATACTTTGCTCTGAATTTTTCATCTTTGCACTGAAAGGAACAGCATGAGTTGTGGAAGTCCAACTGAAGGTGGCATTTCTGACGTCTGTGTTATGGAAGAAGTTGTGTGCAGGCCACCCATAGGCCTCCCATGTTTTCCGAGTGCCCTTTTCCGGAGATAAACTGTAGTATCTGGTTGGTGGTGGTATGACGAAACCACCGCTCCTCTCTAGTCCTAAAGGAATGGGGCTGTTGAGTTATTTTGTGTGGCTTTGGCAAGAAAAGCTGGAGGTCCACTTTCCTTTCTCACATTGGCAGGCTGTTGTGGATTCATAGACCTTCTTTGGAGAAGTCCATTGCCCAGCTCCTTTCTGTCTCACCCAGACTTTCCTATCCCTGTCACCAGGCTCACTCTTTAGTATTCTATAGAACCAGTGAAGTCAGCAGCTGGTTAAGTCAGAAAACAAAAGAGCGGATACATCAAAACTGCAACAGTCCAGGAGGTGTTCTGGCCTCTCCTCTTCTACTTTGCTTGCTTCAACTCACTGTCAGCTTCAAAGGTGATGAAAAGTCCGTTACTTGCTATTGTGTTTTCATAGTTCTAAAGGTTATTGCTATGTGGTCATTATGCAGTTCTTTGAAATGGTTTAGAGTATTTCTTTTGAGAGGCGTGTTATGCCTGATCAATAACACAGACTTTCAGGGATGCCTGGGTGGCTCAGTGGATTAATCATCTGCCTTTAGCTCTGGTCGTGATGTCAGGGTCCTGGGATCAAGCAGGGCTACCTGCTCAGTGGGGAGTCTGCTTCTCCCTCTTCCTCTGCCCCTTGTCCCTGCTCATGGCCTCTCCCTCTCTTAAATGAATAAATAAAATCTTCAAGAAAAAAAAGATAAGATAGGCTTTCAGAATTCCAACAAAAAGAAGGTGAGACGGTGGGCTATATAACATTCTCTACTACATTGTTATGTACATTATTTTTACAAAATGATATGCATATACATCTCATGAACAGAAATGTAGTGTAATATGTATATTTATATGTATATTTATATTTATACTTATTTATATTTATAATATGTATATTTATATTTATACTTATTTATTTATTGAAATTTCCTATTTACTTACTGCTCCTGATCTTAGGACATTTATCTAATGGGATTAAAATGTTTTAAAATATAAGTATTTATGCATTTCTTATGAATAATTATTATTTTTAATATTTAATGTTTTTATTTTTTCTGTCTTTTTATAACTTTCTAAAAATAAATATTTTTATTGTTAAGATGTCAAAGCTATTGATCCTTTATTTTTTCTTTGAAAATGTAGTCAAATTTATTATTATGAAAATACATAAACAGAATGTATGATATTTTTATATATTGATTCATTTATTTTTTATTTATTGTTATTAAATTTTTAAATTTTAATTCCAGTTCAGTTAACACACTGTGTTACATTAGTTTCAGGTATGCAGTATAGTGATTCAAAGATACTATGCATTACTCAGTGTTAATCATGATAAGTGTACTCTTTAATCCCCTTCACCTGGGGCACCTGGGTGGTTCAGTTGGTTATGCGTCCAACTTTTGATTTTGGCTCCGGTCATGACCTCGGTGTTGTGAGATCAAACACCATGTCCAACCCCACACTAGGCATGGAGACTACTTAAAATTCTGTCTCTCCCTCTGCCCCCCATGCCCTTCTTTCTCTTCCCCCTCTTTTAAAAAATGATCCCCTTTATCTATTTCACCCATTCCTTTATGATTTTTAAACTTAGATTATCCTGCTCCATCCAAATATAATTTTTACTTTTGCATATATTTCCTATAATTTTTGTAGTTAAAAACTATATTGAATATCAATATGGAATATCTGGTTGATACATTATATGAGATTTTATGTAAAGTTTGGTGGCTTACTTGAATCACCAAACATTTTTCTCATGTCACTTAATAAATTATCTGTCTCTTTTCCAGTGATTTATGATTTCTCAAAGTTATTAGACAAACTTAAGGCATACACAGAAGTACACTATTCTGGCCCACTAACTACTCTTCAGCAAACATGTATTAATGGATAGATTAACACATGGGGATTTCTGGACTACTATCTTTCTATCTACTTCCAAAATGATCTTCTAGCTATTACCAATTCAAACTATGTTTTAATATCTCAAAGGAGAAGTTGCTCATGATAACTTCTTAAAATGGTTTATACAGTGACCACTAGCTATTCATTTAAGAGAACATGAGAATACCTTTAAGATTAACACCAAATTGCTACTGGGATTTTGACTTATATTAGGTTAAACCTATTAATGAGCACTTTTTTACCCAAAATGTTGTTCTGTACAACACTATGTCATAGGTTAATAAGGTGCTACCAAAGACATATATTCAATAAGCCTTGGTTAAAGAAAGCTGCATTTACTATAGATTTACATATGGCAGATTATTGAGAATTTACCAACGGTTGAATTTCTGTATGATTGTCCAGTAAAGAAAGAAAGTAGCATTTCCCAAACTTCTTTGTGATGAGATAGGTGCATATATGTGTGTATGTGTGTACATATACACACACATATATAAATATATATACACATATATAAATATATATGTATATATTTCATCCATACTGACGTACTCTAAATTGATGTCCTTAACATTGGCATTTGAAAACAAAACCATAAATAAATTTGAAAATAAATGTAATTTTTATAACATCCAGTCTTCTTAGTCAGGGATGTAATAGTTCACCATTTACTTCCTTTTATTTTTTTTAATGTCTCAACAAAGTTTTCTATTATTTTATGCTTAGTTTCCATAAGTTTTCTTTAAAATCTTCCAATATATTATTTGAATTTATTATTATGAATAATTTTTCGAATATATTTTCCAAACAAATATTGCTAGTATGTAGAAATATTTTCTAATCAATTTTGTATTCAGTCATTTTATTTAACTCTCTTATTAATTTTAATGGGTTTTCAGACGGTAGTCCAATGTTCTCTCAGCAAAAACTATAATATATACAAATAATTGTGACTTCATTAATTTATTTTATATTTTTGCTTTAAATGGTAGTTCTAAGATTATGTTATGTAATATTAACTGCTGAAGCAGTATAGAGTAGCATAAAAGAGGTGGAATAGAAGCACAAAATAAGCATTTAATAAATATTAACTCAGGTTATTCCTACTTTAATAGATATAGTTCTAGTCTTCCACTATTATGGTAGGATGGTTTTTATTTCTTAATTTGATGTGCAAAACTGAATTTGTTGTATATATCATTCAGAACTTTGTACAGATACTTTATTCTTATATTTTTCAGAGGTGTTATTTTTCCCCAGTCAGAATACTCTAGAATTTATTAGATTAAATAACTTTTAGGTGTCCTAGGGATGCAGCAATTAAAAAATTTAAAACCCATGCCCTAAAGCAGCATATATCCTAATGGAAGAAAAGCAGATAAAAATAAAATTAAAAAGTCAAATTCAAAGAATTTGAATATAAATTGGATAGGATAATAATGTTCATGATATATCTAACCAGATTTCAGAGGTGACAATAAGGAAGAGACAATGGCTGAGAAAAAGGCCTGAGATACTGAGAAATATCAAGGAGATTCAATGAACCCTAAGAAGAGTAATGTGTTTAAAATAGTCATTTCAACATTCTTATGTGCTGAAACCAATTATTTGGATTATCTATTAGTCTGCTTCCATTATGTGCCTTCTATCTTGATTTTCAGATCTGTTTTCCTTGCTCCTCATGTTTCATGACTTTTTAGGGTACCAAGAACCACAGAGAATGTGAATGATGCTATTTTCTCCTAGAGACTGTCCACCTAAGCATACAGGGTGAGCAATTAATCATCACAACCAGGGATTAGAATGTTCTGTGTTGGGCTTCAGTATTAGTAAAAATGTTCAGCTTGGATTCATTTGTTTCTAGAATATGGGGTTTTGAATTTAGCTCTGAAATATTGAGAGATTCACTTGCGTCCTCTGGTTCTAATACTAGCTCTTTAATTTCTTTCCCAAAGTCTTCAGAAGAGACTAGTCATAGTTTGAGTGTTTTTGGTTGAACTTTATTTTCAAAATAGTGTGAGACAACTAGGCATTTCTTTCTGCCTTTTAGAAGTTTCTGGTCTAGTTCCCTAAACTCACATACCACCCAGAACTTAGCAAATGCTCTATAGGGAAACCAGCTGTGTTTTGGGGGCCCCCATTCCATCTGCTTCATCAGCCCGCACAAACTTCAAGAACATCATTGTTTTCTCTTTCTTTCAACAGAATCCTTCTGCCCAGGTAAACTCTCATCATTGGTCAATTTCCAGAATGGACAAATGCCTTCCGGAGAGAATAATGGGCAGTGAATGTTAACTTGCCAAAAATCATACTCTTCCCTCTCTGGAATCTCAGTTCATCTAGTCTTCTTTATTTTCACAACCCTCTTCTGTCTTTTAAAGTACAATATTTGGGGGCGCCTGGGTGGCTCAGTGGGTTAAAGCCTCTGCCTTCTGCTCAAGTCATGATCCCAGGGTCCTGAGATCAAGCCCTATATTGGGCTCTCTGCTCCGAGGGGAGCCTGCTTCCTCCTCTCTCTCTGCCTGCCTCTCTACTTGTGATCTCTGTCCATCAGATAAATAAATAAAATCTTTAAAAAATAAAAAAAATAAAGTACAATATTTGTATGTACTTTTTACAATATATGTAAAAGTATATGTATTTTTAGGTGTTATAAACATTGTTGACCTGATGTGATCTACTGGATTCTATCCAAAAAGAATAATTGAAAAGAAACCACACCTAGGCACATCATATTGAAATAATAGCAGACCAAGAGTGGTAAATGGAAACATGGAAGAAGAGCTTGTGCTTACTGGTTTGTTCCGCAACCAAGTGGGGCACATTCAAATGTTAAAAGCTTTGAAAGTCAATTGGCCAAAAACAAGTGTAGTGAGAGTATATGGACAAGTGTTGAAATAGAAAAAAACAAACAAAAAAACTAGACAAAGAAGTAGGATGAAATTTAGAAAACAACATACAAGAAAACATTAGGAAAAATTCTCAAGTAATAGGTTCCAAAAGCTTTGCTGGGTTTTAGGCATCTTCCTACCATGGTTGAACCTGGAATAAACAAGTTGTGACCTCATGTCTAAAGGAGCTGAATAACTGACAGGTGATTGAAGCAGGGAGGGCTAGTTATGAGAATGGGTGTTCAAGGCACACTCCATGTTTCTAGTACTGTTGCACAGAGCAGAGTAGAATCAGGATACAACTGACTTAATCTTGAATTTTCTGAGTCCCTTAGCTGAAATTCTGCAGTCAAATTCTCTTGTCTGAGGGTACGATTATTCTCAGAGCCTGAAACAGACCAGAGAGGAAAAACATGGACCTGGGCACCAAACTTTGCTTCTCTTCCTAACTCTGCCTTGATGTGCTTTCCTACAACTTACCCTTGATCAGTTGTCTTTTGACCCTTATCTGTCACTTGTCTTATTACTTACTAGTGTGTCTTAAACTGCTACAACTTAGAAAGCCAACCCTGAATAGCATTTCCCTTGGTCAAAAACTTTCTCTGGCAAAGAGAAAAGACTGTAAAGATCAAAATAAATGGAAATCAATACAATGAAGACATTGAAATTCCAGCCCATTTGCCACTGTCACCTGTACAGGGCAGACGGCCTGGTAGTGAAGAGGGAGCAAGAATTGTTGAAAACAAGTTAGAAACAATAAAGTTTGCCAAGTCAGGGGTCTTATGTGGACTTGAGTGGTTCCTGCTCTGGCTGTGTATAGCCCTTTCTCAGTGCTGGGCGTTATTACTGCATGGTATCTCACCAGAACTTGAGTTCACTCAGATGCCCCACCTCCCTCTAGTGCCCTTGAAAAGGCAGAGAGAGAAGGAAGTTCTCTCACTAACACAGATAAGTCAAAGATTTAAAAAGCAGTCAGAGAGGGGCAGACAGTCTCAAGAAAATAGCATGACAGTTTTTTAGAAAGTATGGCTAGAAAAAAAAAAAAAAAGAAGGTATGGCTAGAATCAAGTGACTGATTATCAAGAATAACTGGACATGCTTTTGGTGGCTTGAAAGAGATGGTTAATCTGCCATGAATGCTCCTATCGTAGGAGAGGGTTAGGTTGCTAACATTGAAATAAATCAGGGTTATTTATTTATTTTTTATATTTATATAATATATATATTATAAAAATATAATAAATTTTAATAAATAAATAAAATATAAATAAATAAATTTATTTATTTATTTTATATTTTTAAATAAGACAGGGTTCTTTGAAGGTGAATTAAGGGTGAATATGTCTGGATGTTTCCTGGCTTATAGCTAAGAAACATTTACTATACTAATCTTTGAAAGCATAACTAATAGACACAGGTAATGAGTTTTTACTTTTTCTGGTATTAGGATATTCCCATTTGGTATTAGTCTTCAGTAAAAGTCCAAACCATTTGGTTCAGTCCTCCAGGTAAACTGCCTCTGTGACCAGCAATCCTACAATGGACTTAGAAGTGCTCTAATAGATGTAAGTGGCCTAATAATCAGCAGGGCAACCCGACCGACCCACCACCACCAGAAGTATTGATTCCAGATCACAAACTACCAGCCAAAGGCAAGTAAAAATGTTTTGTTAGTGACACACCTTTGTTTTAGGTTATTATAAATTAGTTTATAATTATTTAAATACTAGAATATTTCACAAGGGCAGAATTTCGACTTAAAAAAACTTGAACATTCTGGAAATGTTGGGAATATGGAGGTCAACATTTTGCATGACAACAATTAAATGGAGACTGCCTGCTTTACATGGGGCATGTGCTATACGTTATTTACCTCTTATATTCAGTTTATCACTTCTTTATTCATTAATATTCTTTGTTGGATATAATCAGAGATTAAGTTTACAAAGCAGGTAAACACTAATTTTTAAAGTTGATATGTATTGGGAAGTTCTTGATATTTTGAAGGTAAATAGAATTTCCATAGTACCAAGCACTGCAATCATTAATCAAGAAACTTCTGTCTTTTCAGTCTTGTTTTGTTTTGTGTTACTTCTCTGTAGCTCAGTTTGTTCAGTTGTCAAAAGTAATGGCTACTGATCAGTTTTTTCATCAGTAAGATCAGGTCATAACTTAGAAGATGTTATAAAAGTAAATAAAAATAATGCACATAAAATTTTTGGAGTGGTTACTATAATATCATAAGTATAAAGTAATTCTCTTTGTATATCTTTCAACTTTGTTGCAGGAAAAAACTGCCTCAAAACTCAATGGATTAAACCACCACTTATTTAACAGAGTTATTTGGGTTGGTTGCTTAGTTTGTCTGGTCTGGAGTAGTTCAGTTGGCTTTTCCTGGGCTTGCTTATACTTCTACAGTTAGCTGTCAGGTCACGAAATCACATCATGGCTTGGCTGATGGCAGGATGATCTAGTATGGCCTTACTCACATATATGGCTAATAACGAGCTGATAGGGCAATGGGGTGACTGGGAAATATGTCTCTCATTATCCAAGAGGCCAGTCCAGACTCCTTCACATACAGTTTGAGGTTTTCAAGAGCAGCAATGGCTATGAAAGCCATTTCTGAGTCTCTAATGGCTCTGATGGTTGATGGTAACCAAAGGATATCACATACCAAAGATGCAATGATTAGAGAAACCCCTTTGCCTCTTGACAGAAGTTGTTGCAGAACTATTTTGCAAAGGGACACACATACAGCGATAGAGAGAATTTATGGCCAGTTTTGCAATGTATCATTATTGCTTTTGTGGTCAGTTTTTTATTATTATCATAATCTAAATAAGGATATCTGAACATTTGGCCATTTCTTCTGAATGGCCAGATCTGAACATCTTCTCTGTGTTACTCCTCTCATTGGCTCTCCATTATCATAGAAAAAAAGTCCTATAAACTTTTTATGCTAACATCCGGAGGATCCTTTGGGATTTGACTCCGTGTACCTCTCTAGCCTCATTCTCTCTTCACCATATACTGTGTGGGTTCCACTCATTCTGAACTACTTGCTAGTGTTCTAATATACTTTAAAAACTGTGTATCTTTTATTAATCACCTGCTACTCAATGACCACATAAGGAACTCCTATTCAGACCTCAAAATTTTGCTCATCCTTTAATTCCTTCATAAAAGTTTTCCTGATCCTTCTTTCTCACTCACAGAGTAAATGTCTCCTTGCTTAATAAGACCTTTATTACACTTTAATGAAAATACCTACATAACTACAAATCTAACTGTAGGTGGGGACCTCATCTTATCTATCTCTGAGATCACATCACTTAACAAATGTCTAGAATCTAGCAGGTTTTCCGTGAATGCTTGGGGAATGAGGAAACAAATGACAGAGTAGCAGACAAATTACATGTCCTTAAATGTTCTCTAGAATCAGGGTTGAGGAAACTACCATTAATGCATCCTACAGTATGTGAGAGAGTCCTAAATATCCAGGTCACGTTTGTGTGGCCAGATTTCCTTGGCCTCAGATAACCCACTCTTTACTCCTCTAAATGTATTTCATAACAAAAGAAGCTCTCTCCCCTTTCACTCTCAGTGAGAATAAAAGCTTTGTCTAAGGTAGACCATTTCCTGCTATGAATTGATAGGATAGGGTCAAGCATTTTCCAGATCCTGAAACTAAGTTTTGTACGCAAGTGCATAAATGCTGTTAGTAATGTATCTGGAGAATAGAATGTAACCAGTTTGTGCCAGGGGACAGACTGTCTGTGAGAACGATTTATGATCTTTCAGGTGGGAACTTTTATGGTGCTGTGCTAAGAGACAAAGAAATTTTAGGAGCTGCTAAAAGCAACACAAAATATGCTTTCAAGCTTAATGAGGAGAGGCGATAAAATCGGGTTGGCATGTATGGCTGGCTCCATGTGTTAGAGAAAAGCTGAAATGTTCTTAGTGTTACATATTTTGATTTTGCTAAATTTGTTTTGGGCAGAATGGATATTTATGTCCCTGCATGATGAGCAGCAATTTCAATGTCTATCAATATAATAGAGTTTTATTTGAAAATTGTGCCCCACGAACAGTTTTTATGTGAGTTTGTCACAATTTTTTTCACACAAAAGCTTTTTTTAAGGAAAAGTAGATAATAAATCCATTTTTCATTGTCTTGGCTAAAGAAAATAGCCATACACGGGTTGAATATCATTTTTATTTCACTGATTGAAAAATATTCCCACAGGAGTGGGTTTAAATGTGTAAAGTGTTCAAATTGGCAATATTTCTAAACTTTTTTCTCTACAGTCTGTTGATCTAACCACTAACCAATAAGGAGTTTCTAGAATAGAATAAACTCCAGGATGGGCAGTAGTAACAGACAGACTCAAGCAGAGCACAGTCATTAAACTTAGAATCAGAAAGTCCTGTTAGAACATCTAATTTGAACCAATCATATTAAGGATGAGAACACAGAGGTCAAAACAGTTTAAGTTATAGACTAAGGTCCAATAGCTCAAATATATGTTGAGCATAAGGGATGAACTCTTTCCACATTTTACGACAGCTGTTTGGTGTCTTAATTAAATGTTGACAAAACCGTATTTCTAGTTATTCTAATCAGGCTGCACAGAATACTCTCAATTTCACTATAAACTAGTAGAAGAAATAACTGATTCTGTAGAATTCACTTCAGTATCATTTGCAATGTTGAAGGTACCCAAACAACCACGCCTCATGCTTGATGTCATAATACCACAGGTGTGCATAAAACTTTGTGTTGATTGATTTAAGAAGCAGTGAAAACAAAAGTATCAGTAGCTTGCAAAAATTCTATTTCTTCTCTTTTATGACAAAAAGAAGAGGCATGATTAATGTTTTCCAGATCTTGATACTATATACATATGTAGATATATTATTTTCAAAGATATAAATTACTTTAAAAGATAAATATAAAGTATTCATATATGCATCTGAAAAAAAATAAAAACACATACTTGTGTGTTTAAGTTTTCCTGCGATAATGCATGCTGGTGTTTGAAAACTGCTTTGAACTGTAGGACAACTGTTAAACAGATCGCTAAATCCTAAACCAGGAATCCTGGTTGTGTCCTTGAGTCAAAAAGTCTTCAAGTGCAGGCATTCTTGTTTCATTAGCTGGGGACCATGTAAGTGGCCCAGATGGAAATGCATCAACTTCTGCATTAGTGGGCTGCAAAGACTTTGATTATCAATATATCTGCAGTGTTGTGGGGGAGTATAAAAATTTGCAGTTCTTACATTATCTCAGGTGAGACTTAAATGTGGTCTATAGTATTTTGAGAATCATTGCTCTAAGCTTGAAATCACTTTTGCTAACTCCAGAAAGCATTTGGGGTCCTGGCCCTGAGGTTTTCCCTATAGCCCGATAAATTGTTGTACATTTGGAACAAGTGGGACAATAGCATCCTGTACAGAACAACTGGCATCGATAGATAGATAAGAGAGGGTGCGTGGCAGAAAAAGAGAGAGAGAAAGCAATCATAGAAGCTAAAACCTGTGTTTGTGTCCTAACTTCACCATAAATTAGCTCCATGACCTCAGACAAATAAATTCATTTCCTTGAATCTCAAATTTCCTGGCGCAATAGAGCTAACAACAATACTTACCTGATGAGGTTGTTTTGCCAATTAAATTAATTGACAAAGAAAGAGGGAAAAAAAAGAGAAGAATACTTAGAAGAGTGTCTGTGATATATTAAGTTCATAGTACAGATCTTCCTTGACTTTTGAGGAGGTCATGTCCAGAGAAACCCCTCATAAACTGAAAGTATCACAAGTGGAAAATGAATTTCAAATACCTAACCTGTTGAACATCATCATAGCTTAGCCTTGCTTTCCTTACATGTGTTAAGAACATCCATTAACCTACAGCGGGGCCAAATAATCTAACACAAAGTCTATTTTATACTAAAGTGTTGAATATTTCATGCAGTTTATTGAAGATTGTACTGAAATTGAAGAACAGAATGGTTGTATGGGTGCAGAGGGTTGTCAGTGTCTTGGCTGTTCAACCTTAGGATCATGTGGCTGATTGGGTGCTGTGCTCACAGAGCACTGTGCTCACCGATGCTGCCCAGCATCATGAGAGAGGGTCATCCCGCACATTGCCAAGCTCAGGGAAAAGATTCAAATTCAAAATTCAAAGTATAGTTTTTATCAAATGCATATTGCTCTCACATCATTGTAAAGTTGAAAATTTGTAAATCCAACCACTGTAAATCAAGGACCATCTGTGTTAGAGAGATTAACTAAATTGAGGCATAAATGGAGAAGTGCTAGTTCTATTGAACTCCTTTATTTTTGTGGAAAATGAATTTACTTAAAAATGAAGAAAGTAAGAAGGCATCATAAAGCCTTTCCCATGACCTGAAAAAGGAATCAATGTGCAAGGGAGAGTATTGGAGAAAGCCATAAAGGATTCACCATCATGCAAGGTTGACTATCTTGATCCTTTTCTATGTTCTCCTTTGCAAATCCATGGGTAGACATCTGCTCTTTAGAGAGCATACTCAAGGGAGCACCCCTTCAATGTCTGGCAGTTATTTCCCAATGGACATGGTCTTGTAGAAAGTTGAAGTAATTGAGAGATGGAGCTATAGTGTGTGTATTTTTTACAGGCTGTGATCCTGGGTCTGACATCTGGCTCTGGTTATATCAAATAGTAGAAGAAAGGGATTATAAACTGAAATTCAACAAAAGCAATATAGATGTGTTTCTCCTAGCTGAGGAAGATTCTCTCTCTAAGATTATATAGGGATATCGTGCTCGCTTCAGCAGCACATATACTAAAATAAGATTATATAGGGATATACTTTGAAAAATGCATTGGCAGATACAAAAGTATTTGCACTGAAAAAGCAGACAGTATATTATTTTTTAAACAATCTTTCACTGAAATAATATTTACTCTTAAAAAAATATTTAATGTGCTACAGTAGCAGAAATAAAATCATGCATTTTCCAATACTGAGAGATTATATAATTGATAACATTTTGGAGTGTGTCAAGTCTTTTGAAAAACCTCACTATATAGCCATCTATGAAGATTATACTGGATATTTGATTTGTATCCCATTTTGCTCATAAAACATGGCCTCATGACTGAGTTCCTGTATCTTTAGAATTAGTTTAAAACCAAATTTATATTGATGCCCTCTAATGGGTATGGAAAGCTTCTGCTTTTGGAAGAGTATATTGTTTCTAATTCTTCTCTATTACAAATAATTATTTGTGCAATAAATTGTTCTAGAATGCAATTCCAATTTATTTATCAAGTAATAGTACAAGGGAAAGTCCATTTATCTGCACCCTTGCTAACACTGGGAATAGATTTTTTTTTAAGTTTGTAAATTAGCTAGTTAAATAAAAAGACTCCTCATTACTGTTTTGTTCTGAATCCATTGTTTACTAAAGGGAAGTAAACTGAGTTTTAACCAATTGAGTATGTAGAATTTGGAAACGAAAATTGGATGCCAACTTTTATGATCTGCCTTGGATTCTTGACTTCTATCCCTGCTGGTTGGGATTAAAAATGAGCCTGTCACCATCTGTCTGTGTCTGTCCCATTTCTGTTTCTCGGAGTCATGCATGGGCACAATCACACAGACACCCCTTGATTCCACACATAATCAAGAGGAAAATTTAAAACCCCAGGAAAAAAGCTTTTCACAGAACAGGAATTGCGTCCTCGATCTTTACATGCTAGAAACAGTCTTCAATTTTCTCCATGGAGATCTGTTTTATGTGTTATTTTGGTTTGCTTCTAACCCTGTTTTCTACTGCAAAAAGGCAATTTCTATTACTGGACTCTTGATTCGATGTGCAGTTAAATGCTACATCACAGCAGAGTTTCTATATTTCACAGTGGATGGGAAAAGTATTAACAAAGTTTGTGTTTTCCTCTGCATGTAATAACCACTAATTCATGGGAGTTAGGGGTTTCAGTGGGCTGACTCTGTACTTCCATAACAGCAGATTTTCTACCTTTTTCATCAGAATTTCACCCAAATATAGTGTTTGTCACAAAACCCTCTGGTTTAACTATTTGACAGAATGTCAATCTCTTAGTCATTTAACTCAAGTCCTTCAAACTTCTGACCCACTTGGCCAGCAGAAGACCAACAAAACGCCTCAAGGACAAGAGTCAATTCCTGGTCCAGTCTGTTTTCAACAAAGCTTTACATTTCATTGTGTAGCTGTGCTACCATTGACTGTTCTCTGTATTAGATAATTCTCACCAAAAAAAAAAAAAATTATTTAGAGGGGCCAGGAAAATCCAACTGATACCTGTAAATTTGTCTCAAAGATGTCACTAGAAGAATTCAGCTTCTGAAAGCTATCAGGGTTCTTTCCTGGTCAAGAAGCTTCATTTTATATGTTCAAATTTAGGACTACTAAGCAACCCTAAATAGGAATAGATATTCTGAGTGATACAAATTAGTAAAGATGTAGACTCTTAATGGAAGTCCAGGAGCAGAGAATGAGCCCAAAAATGAGAAATCAAAACCTCAGATGAAATGGAAATATAGAGGAGAAAACATCACTCTTAAAAGAAATGGTTTTATTGTTGTTGTTTTGTGTGATTTTTAGTATTTATCACTGACTTCTCTCTCTTTAGGTTTCTCTACTATCCAAAACTACACTAAATTCCTCAAGGGCAGTTTAGACCTGACAGATTTCAATTATAAGTCAAGGTTCATCAATTAGTGTCTGTGTGACATCAGCAAATATATTTAACTTTTTCTCTTAACCTCAGTTTCCCCATGGGTTAAAAAATATATGTAATAACATTCCTATGAAGATTAAATATAATATATACAAATGCCTAACATGTAGCTTGGAACTTAATGAGCATTAATATATGGTAGCTGTTTTTAAATATTATTCTTCTGAATCTCTACAACCTCAAAATTAGGTCAGCTATAGGATCAGCATTTAATTTTTTTGAGGAGGAGAGGGGTCTGAAATGAGCTGGACTATTTTAATATATCTTATTAATTTACTTATCCTTTGAAATACCCAAGCCTTCATATTTGAAAAAGTTGTTTGAAATATGTCATGAAAACAGAAATGATAGGAGGGAGAAAAATAAGTCATATCACTTTGAAAACAGTGGTTGACACACAATAGACACTAAATAAATATTTGCTGAGTGAATAAACGTTACGTGCGTATTCCAAGCTAGTCAGCTCAGTAGTCCTGGGTTTTAGTCCTGGGTCTCAGGTATGGTATAGAGGTGAGGAATGCAAGGGATTTCAAGTTATCAGATATATACATATTAGAAGTTTGAGTCAGCAAAATGCAGAGAATCTAACAAAGTGTAAGTTTGTTTTATTGGAAAATTAGTCTTCTTAAGAGGAAACCTTAAACAAAGTTCTTTCTCTGTCTAAGAAGGAAGATTTATGTATGAAAAGCCAAAGTACCTTGGAAGAAAGAGAGCATAATATCCAAATTTTATGATAGCTGGGAAAAGGGTACTGGCTTTTGGGCATCTAGGATGTTGAAAACCAAGAGAAAACAATTCATAATGCAAGTGTTTAAATGGGGAGGTGATTCAGTCTTGCATGGGATATGTCAAAAATGAATTCTGAGTCTATAGTGGTAAATACTTTAGGTGAGCAATTCAGTGACAATTCCTCAGAATCCCTATAATGATGCCAAGAAGCTCAGAAACTGAGTCAGATTTTGAAAAGTGCATAAGAAATGGAGTGAGAAAAGCACACATCAAAGATAATTCGGAGTGATGTGCAAATTCTTTTTTCTCCTTAATAAGTAAACTTTTAAGAGTTGCATGGATTTCCAACATTTGACTTACCTTCTTGCTTCAATCTGATCCTGCTACCGCTCCCACCTCTCCATTGACACTGTCTCATTTACAAACATTAATCAAAAAGAGAAAAAAAATCAGTCCTCAACTTGCTTCTCCTTGCATTTTCATTTTTTTAAATTTATTTTTTAAAAGCCTTTATTTATGTATTTGACACACAGAGAGAGATCACAAGTAGGCAGAGAGGCAGGCAGAGAGAGAGGGAAGCAGGCTCCCTGCTGAGCAGAGAGCCTGATTCTAGAGTTGATTCCAGGACCCTGAGATCACGACCTGAGCCAAAGGCAGAGGCTTAACCCACTGAGCCACCCAGGCACCCCTCTCCTTGCATTTTTAACTGTCTTATGGTTTCTCCTCTGTCTTCTGTGCTAATTTTTGAAATGAATTTCTTTAGCAAGACTTGAAATGTTGGCATTTCTCAATGCTCTGTCCTACGCCCTCTATCTTCCCATTCTATGCTTTCTCTTGCAACAAACTTCTCACAAGCCCATTTATTTCAGTTTTTTGATATGCTAATTGCAGTAAAGATGTGCTTCTTAAATTCAAGTTTACAATCAGTTTTCTCCTCTGGGCTACTTAATTGGCAGCTCTATCCAAATTCAACAAATTCTCCAGGTCCAAAATTGGACTCATGACCTTCCCATGATCTTTTCAATTTTTTTTAAAGATTTTTTTTTTTTCTCATTTTATTTATTTTTTCAGCGTAACAGTATTCATTCTTTTTGCACAACACCCAGTGCTCCATGCAAAACGTGCCCTCTCCATTACCCACCACCTGTTCCCCCAACCTCCCACCCCTGACCCTTCAAAACCCTCAGGTTGTTTTTCAGAGTCCATAGTCTCTTATGGTTTGCTTCCCCTCCCCAATGTCCATAGCCCGCTCCCCCTCCCCCAATCCCACCTCCCCGCAGCAACCCCCAGTTTGTTTTGTGAGATTAAGAGTCATTTATGGTTTGTCTCCCTCCCAATCCCATCTTGTTTCATTTATTCTTCTCCTATCTCCTACCCCCCCATGTTGCTTCTCCATGTCCTCATATCAGGGAGATCATATGATAGTTGTCTTTCTCCGATTGACTTATTTCACTAAGCATGATACGCTCTAGTTCCATCCACGTCGTCGCAAATGGCAAGATTTCATTTCTTTTGATGGCTGCATAGTATTCCATTGTGTATATATACCACCTCTTCTTTATCCATTCATCTGTTGATGGACATCTAGGTTCTTTCCATAGTCTGGCTATTGTAGACATTGCTGCTATAAACATTCGGGTACACGTGCCCCTTCGGATCACTATGTTTTTATTAATTTGTCAGAGAGAGAGAGAGAGCACACAAGCAGGCAGAGGCAGAGAGAGAAGCTGGCTCCCTGCTGAGCAAGGAGTTGGATGTGGGACTTGATCCCAGGACCCTGGGATCATGACCTGAGCTGAAGGCAGCGGCTTAACCAACTGAGCCACCCAGGCGTCCCGCATGATCTTTATAAAGGCTGAAGCTCATTCCGTTTTCTGTGTTCACAACCATGTACTCAGCCAGTCATGCGAACTAGAAGCGTTTGAGCTCTTCTTGATCAGTCCCAGCAGTTATCACCAGATAGTTCCCTTCTGAATATGTCTTAACTAAGGCTAAGTCTCCTCAGGTTACTGATCACTCTATTCCCAAGCTAACAGCTCTCACTTGAACTAGATGAAGAGCCTAAAAAAATCTACATTCTGTCTTTATAGTTGAATAATTCGAAGGCATTGCTTCCAGGGTTGTTACTGAACAACTGATGTCATTCTGTCTCTTGATTCTTTTTATGCAACTTATTCTTTCCCTGCTCTGGAAGCTTTGAAGGTCTTCTATTCATTACTGATGTTTTGAAGTTTCTTAATGAAATGTCTCTGGGTCAGGTGTCTATTTTGCTGGGAATTCAATGGTTCCTTTTGGTTCAAAGATAACTTTCAGATATAAGACTATTTCTTAAATTATTTCATGCATAATGTCCTTTGGTCAATATCCTCTAAGCCAAGACAATCAGCAACATCTGTAATTGAAAAAGTAGGTTTTATTGTCCTTTGTCAGTGTTAGAGCATGTACACCATGATGAACCACGGGTATCTCAGGAATAGGGTGTAATAAAGGACAAATTATAGAGTTTTGCCTTGTGGTGAGAGAGTTTGTGGAAGGTAAAATGAGGTGGGCTGTGCTCTAGAGTGTGTGCTTTCAGGAAGAAGGGATAATTTGGGGGGATATCCAAGTCATCCTCATCTCAGAGGAAGCTTTGGTCAAATGCAATTGATGAAGAAGCAGCAATTACTCATAGGAGTTAGGAAAGGAAGCTGTTCGGGTATTTTTGTGGTTTAGACAATGTTCTCATTTCTGTCTCAGCCCACCAGGCTTATGGAATAGTCTTATCTCTTTGTTTTGCTCCATCATGGTCAGAAAGTAGTTTGTCTGATGTTATTTGTTTATTTTGTGTGTGTGTGTATTTGATATTATTTATGTTCAGCAGAAGAGCAACAAAGCCTAGCCTACCCTGAGCTCTTGGTCACCTCCTCCCAGTACCACGGTCCAGCTCTCAGCTGCTTTTCTTTTTCTCTCTTCTATTTTTTTCTTCATTGTGGAATTTATATTGTTTGGTTGTTGAACAAGGTGGGCTAGCCCTTTAATTATCTTTCACTTTTGTTTTGTCTTTGCTGCTTTCCATCTTTGTCTATTTTTGTTTTCTTTCTGGAAGATTTCCTAAATTTAACTTGCATCTTTTCCAGTGAATTTAATCTTTAAGAGTTCTTTGTGGCTCTCCAGACATTTCTTTTCATGGCATTCTGTTCTTGTTCATGCATGGAATACCTTATTTTATCACTGTAAAGAAAAGGGAATTTAAAGAAGGCTGTGCCTTTGTTTTGTTTTATTTTGTTTATGTTTTAAGTTTTTATCTCTCTGCATTTTTGTCTTTATTCGTGCATCCTTTTCTCTAGTTCATTCTTCCTTCTTCTATTGATTCTTAATTCTCCTTTATTATTTAGATGTGAAACACTAGAAATCTCTATGCACAGGAGTGGTTTTGTTTGTTTTTTGTTTTTTCTTTTTTTTCACATTGGTAGACTTCTCTGTAGGGTAACCTAGTTCATTTGTTTTATTGGAGCACCTACAGCTGTTGTTATCTAACTCTATTTAGTTAATTAGTTAAGTTAGTTATTTAATTTTGTCTGAATCTAGACATCATATCTGTCTGGGAGTCCAATCTGGTTGGTAGGGATTAAAGGGAAGGAAGTCAGGTAAGGAAGTTTCAGGTTTCAAACTCCTTACATACATTTTTTTCATTATTTCCCTTTTGAGTACAGCATTCCTGCCTTGTGCCTGTCCAAATATCCCAAATCCAGAATCACATAATAGAAAAGGTAGGAAGAGCTGCCCATTTTTACACTGTCAGTGAGGGAGAGTTTCTTAGGGAATCTAACTTCTTCTCATAGACTTTCAGCCATTTCTCCTGAGCTTCACTTGGACCTTACTTTTAGAAATTACTGAACCTCTAATGTGTGTGTGTGTGTGTGTGTGTGTGTGTGTTTCTGACATATATTCACATTCACTTGGTTCTTGTTATTCTCATTGGTAGCTTATATGTTTATTCTCTGAGTACATTCATGAGCTACTACTTGTTCATCTATTTTCCACCTTCTATTTTTTTTTAATTATTCCTTAATTTTCCTTTTGCTTTGTCACTCAGGATTTGGGGGTTACCAAAAGGAATTAAGGAAACTCAAGCCTCCATGTTTAACTAGGAATTTCAGTTCCTACTTTAGATGTTAGAAAAAATTAGATTCTGAAATTTGAAAGGTTATGGCATACATATGGAGCTAAAATCTAAAATGAGATAGTAAAAAGAAAATTTATGCAATTATTGTGTATTGCATAATTATATATTAATTTTACACAATTATGTAAAATATGTTACTATTACATAATTATATTATTATATATACATAATGGGTAGTGGGGAGTAATGTAGGAAGCCAAATTGACCATGATTTGATAATCCCATA
Source organism: Meles meles (assembly GCF_922984935.1). Lineage (NCBI taxonomy): Eukaryota > Metazoa > Chordata > Mammalia > Carnivora > Mustelidae > Meles > Meles meles. Next base: position 17,136,984 of record NC_060080.1, on the reverse strand, counting down.
ATCAGATGACTTAATATACTTAATATACTAAAACAATAGGACAAATGAAAGTATTACGTTTATTGTGTAGATAAAACACAGAACTGGGGCCAGAAAGGAAGGTAATGGAATACATAGATTGTAATTATTCTGTCTTGTCTCAATCAAAGGAAGTTTTAATAAAGATTTTTAAAGTTTGTTAGTATTCTAATGAACCTGTCATCTTTCTTTGTGTTTGCCCTGGATCTGTGTCGTATTTGAGCAAGTGACCTTGTAATATGGAGCTCCACATTTCCCACAGCACTTAGCACAGAGCCAACCATGTAAAATATCCTCACAAAGACTTATTAAATTAATTTTCTTAAATTCCTTCTGGACTGCCCATTTGCCTTCACTAATTATGTTAGACCGAGAGGAGATGACCTCTACTTGCTGTCATGATTGAATTACATCTTAGACTTGTGGATTCTTTGAACAATAAAATTTTTGAGGGGAAGAGATAAACTACAAGCATTAGAACATATACATTTTACAGATGAGGATACAGACATTCTTTATCGAGCATGGATTTTTCTACCTCCCTCCCTAAACACATACATGCATTCATGTCCTCCTTATTTTCTCTCATAATCATTTCTAGCTGCAAAAGAATAGATTTGGAATGAGAATGGAGATATGCCTTCTCTTTTGTCTTTTCAGCTGCTAAAGTACAAATAAATATCAGTCTTAACTATTGTAATGCAAAATATAAATATGTCATGTCAAACTACTTTTTAAATGATAGATTTTCATTTTTTAATTACACCAAGTATTTCTTTTGAGATTTAAGAGATTTTAAGCTTTATGAGCATTAATACCTTTGTGATTGTGATTTGTTTGCCCCTAATTAAAAAGAATCAGGAGCATAGTTGGGAGAGAATATTGATGCACCAGGAAAACTTATGAAGAATGCAGCTACTCATTTTTTTCCTTTTGTTTCAAAGATCAAAAATCCAGCATGTGGCAGAAATGAGGCAAATCTGTTATGATGGAATAACTGTGACCGTAGCCTCTGTTCCATCATTCATTAACAACAGGATAAATATGAATCCTGGATTTTGCTAATCTGATGGTCTTGGCTCTGTTTTTGGTAAACAGTATAAATTATTTCCAGAAGAGTTGTGGAGAAAAGTATGAGATATTATTTCAGAATCTAACATTCTCATAAAACTTACAAAATTTGTGTCTGGCCCAGGAGACACTAACTACCTATATGTGTTCAGGAGCCTAGGGGAAGACATCAGACAGGCTCTCTCAAACTCAGTACCCTCTTCCCTAGTTCTGGTCGCACCTGGATGAAAGAGAGTCTGCCAGCATTTCTTTTTTTTTTTTTTTTTTTTTTTTTTTTTTTTTTTTTTAAATATTTTATTCGACAGAGAGAAATCACAAGTAGGCAGAGAGGCAGGCAGAGAGAGAGGAGGAAGAAGGCTCCCCGCGGAGCAGAGAGCCCGATGTGGGGCTCGATCCCAGGACCCTGGGATCATGACCCGAGCCGAAGGCAGAGGCTTTAACCCACTGAGCCACCCAGGCGCCCCCTGCCAGCATTTCTTTAGCAGGCTTCTGGCTGTCAAAACAAACTAAAGCCTCATGGGGATGCTCACACTTGCCTGCTGAGGAGAAAACATTGTGTTAAGTGTTTTACACACATTATCCTATTATATCCTTACAAAGCCTTTTGAGTAGAGTCTCCATTAAACAAATGAGATTGTTAATACTGTATGTCTTTTAAATGGAAAGGCTGGTCTGCGAGCCTCTGTTTCTTGGTACTGAAGAAGGCAATGTAATATACCAGTTCCCAGAACTGCTCTGTTGTTAACATTAGTCTTAGAACCCTCTTCATTCCATTCCATTCCTTTGCTGCTTGAGGTTAACTGGTGAATGAATTAAGGTATTCCAAGTGATCTAAAGAAAGTCTTTCTAGCCCATTGTGTCCTAAGAATGTGGTTGTTACAGGACAGTAGTGACAGTTAATTAAAATATTATTAGTGCTGGGATGCAGGCTCCATAAGGGTAGGATACCTGTCTGTTTAGGTCAATGTTGTATCTCAAGTTCCTAGAAGAGTGTTTGACAAAAAGAAGAAACCCAGGAAATCACTGTGGGATGAATGAATTTTCCAGGTTGAGATGACTTTCAATGCCAACTTCAGATTGCTCACCATTATTTTTGTTTTGTTGCAGAAAAGAAAGGCTGCACTTTGGAGAAATAAATGAACCTTTTAGAATTCACTGAGAAAAAAAAAAATAATAGAAGTTCCTACAAGCCACAACTAAATAGATATAAAGTCTCCAGCTGCTCCTTCAGAGTGGTTCACCACTGGTTATAAACTATAGGCATTTCTGCTTCCAATCCACTAAAAGCATTCATTTTTCTTCAGAATAAGTTTTAGTCCATTAATCACACCCCTACCAGCAATGGTTGGTGCACACATGGTAGGAAGAAAAGCTTGCCTTGGTCTAAACAACCAGAGTGCTAACTCTGCCCCAAGAAACAACTTTCTTTTCAGAGAAATTGTTTGCTTATTTGATTATTCCTAATTAATCTATCTCTAGTAAGGATGAAATTCAAAGAGCTATCTGACTTGTGCAGAGTTCCAGTAGCTGGTTTCCTTGTGTATGTGCATTTAAAACCAAGAGAGAGGAGAACACATTTTTAAAAATGATAGGAAAGGCATAAAGGGGGAAGAAAGAGATGTATGCCAGAAAGACAGAGCAAGATACAGAAGAGAGGAAGCATGAGGGTTGACAAGAAAGGGAATTCCATTATACTTCAAAGGAAATGAGTCTGAAAGTTGACTATTAGGATGTGATGAAAAATATTATGTCCATTGAGAAATACGATGTTGTGAGCTAATGAGTTCTGCCATATTTTCGATTATCCACATCCGAATTGCACAGCCATCTGCCATCATCTGGTCACAGCTGACCCCCTGAAGGCATGATATCTAGGAGGAAATAAGCAAAAGCAAATATAAGCATTTTAAATGTGTTAACTCCCTCATTTGTATTTTTCACAGTGATCCCATTTACTTGTATGAAAAAGAGACTGCTCACCACTGCATGGTGTTACTGTAGCAAAGGAAAGATTGCAGACTTTTCTTCTAACTATAGCATCCAGGCTCTGCAATAAAATAGGTAGTCTGTTCATTTATATAATCATTATTTTTAAGGGAGCAATTCAATCCCCAAATTAAAGAGCTGATGTATGTAAACAGATATGATGCTCCCTTTACACTCTCATTGAGAAGTTACTTTTTAATTGCTTTGCTTATAATTTCAACTTCAAAGCCAGTAATAGCTTTCGAATTAATAGCTCATAGCCCATTTGATACACTGATATTTAATTAATGAGTTCATAACTCAAGTAGTGCATTGCCTTTCTGACGGTTTCTCCAGGTTGTTAGATTCCATACTGCTGACTGTGGTCTGCTATCCATTCTTAAAGAGGTGGTTTTGCCTGTGATCCTTTCTACTGAATGGTGAAAAGAATGGGCTCAATCAGAGGGAAAAGGTGCCCCTTTCCTGCTCGGTGGAGTAGCCAAGCTTTCTTAGGCCTCTAGGGATAGCTGCAATTTTGTATTGGTTTGTCTTTCAAATTTAGGATGATTGCACTGTTTCCCACAATACCACTAACTAAATAATTGCACCTCTATAGGATACATCCTTTAATGGGGAAGTGGATGAATGAGTCCACATCTCTGCTTTCTTCTTTCAAAAAATCTTCCCAAACCATCCTGTAGTCCGTCATGTGCTTCCCCTCCCAGGTCTCTCCAGTCACTCTCTAGGAGTTGACAAACAGTGGCATTGGAGTGTTGAAAATAGAACTACCCTATGACCCAGCAATTGCACTACTGGGTATTTACCCTAAAGATACAAACATAGTGATCCGAAGGGGCACGTGTACCCGAATGTTTATAGCAGCAATGTCTACAATAGCCAGACTATGGAAAGAACCTAGATGTCCATCAACAGATGAATGGATAAAGAAGAGGTGGTATATATACACAATGGAATACTATGCAGCCATCAAAAGAAATGAAATCTTGCCATTTGCGACGACGTGGATGGAACTAGAGCGTATCATGCTTAGTGAAATAAGTCAATCGGAGAAAGACAACTATCATATGATCTCCCTGATATGAGGACATGGAGAAGCAACATGGGGGGGCAGGGGGATAGGAGAAGAATAAATGAAACAAGATGGGATTGGGAGGGAGACAAACCATAAATGACTCTTAATCTCACAAAACAGACTGGAGTTAAAAATCTGTTTTAAATTTTTAAAGGATTGTAACCAAAAACAAAAGAGAGAGAAAGAAAGAAAATGATGAAAATTATGCAAGACTTTTACAGAAAAAGTTTGCTGACCCCTGAAGGATAATTTACACTTGCCATCAGCTTCTATAATTGAAATCCTTTTTCATTGGGCATGGCTTGGCCAATTTTCGTCTCCAATTTACAAAACACATTTAGTCTGGGTGTTGATGATGATGATGAGGCCCCTCCACAAAGGCCACCCCTACTAACAGGCTCTTCCTGCTGAGGAGGCAGACAGCCACTCACAGGTGGCTCTACCTGGCATTTATCATCCCTCCTTTTAGGTGAATTAGCACCCCTAGTATTGTGGCCTCTCACAGGGTTTCCAAGTAAAATAAAAGTCTCTATTATTGGATCTCCTTCTACAAAATTCCCCCACAGATGTCTCCAGTTATGACTACCAGCAAAGGGAGACCATCTGAAAACAGCTTTGTTGACTTTTGAATTTCGACCTTTCAGAGGTCTCTGCTAATGAGCAGTGACTCCTGGAACAGTCACATCTATACTTGTAAATGGCCCATGTCCCCCACCAGGGTCTGGTTGGTTGCCAGCTGAAAGCCAGGGCCAGAGATGGTATGACACAGGACAAGTGCTGAGAGAGGGGCAAAGGACCACACCTTGGTGATTATCAGCCAATTCCTCTTGCTGAGAATTAATTTATCCCAAATCTTTCCACGAGTAAATTTTCACAGATGAAAGGAAAGAATAATACCAAAGGAATAGAGGAAAAGAAGTAAATGCAGGTACTTCTACTTGAAGTTTAACTGAGGGCTGGCCCAGCCTGAACATTATAGATTGCCATGAAGTTAGAAGTAATTAATGCTAATTGAAATAGCTGTGAGTTATTAGTAGTATTTGGATTATTAAGATAAAGATAATTATAATAAAATTAGGTACTACAAATAGTGATTGCAATAATGATTTTAACTTTAATGATTTCTTTAAAAGTGTGCTAGAAATAGATTTTCTATAAATGGACTAATAATAATAATGATAATAATACTACCATTTATCGAGTGCTTACCATGCGTCAGGAACTATGCTATGTTCTGCATATACATTATCTCAACTGATTAAAAATGTGTTGATGATGTGAATTCATGAGAAGAGGGACCCTGTATGAGTTTTATGGGAGTATATACCTAGAAAGTTACCAGAGGAGAGAATTAGCTGAGAAAGATTTCATTAGGATTCTGCATATGAGGACTTTTCCATTATAACAATAGCACTTCTGAGGTGCATCTACCTAAGATCAGCAAGGAGAGAATATTTGAGATTGACTCTGAGCCTCTCCATGGACTACTGTGCAGGAGGCTCATTTCACATGCATGGATAGGAGGCTTCTGCAGCACAAGCAACCTTAGCAGGAGTCCTTACTCAGAATTACCCACCAGAGCTACAGCAAAAGGCACTTCTGCTTTGTCCTGAGTCTGGCCCATTTTGTCTGTTATCAGCTGCTGAAAATGTTGAGCATTTGTGCAAAGGGAATTCAGGTATGTGCAATTATACATGAAAGTCTTGATAAACATGACACAAAACTGGAATATCCTTTAATATTGATTATTTTTGAATTTGTCTCTGAAGATGTTTCATCAGAATAAAGATGAACAAACAATAATAAAAGGTGTTATTTTGTGGATGTTTAGAATGTGCAAAGTACCCGACAAAAATTTGGTGTGTGCTCTAGCATTGGAGTGCGTTGGTAAAACAATCTCCTCTTGTCAAGAACCGAAGCTTAAAGAGGTTTCTTAAGTCCCCCCATGCCATGCAAGTGATATGTAGTGCAGCCAAGATTTAGGTCCTTATTTATAGGAACTTTCAACCAGTGAGCTATCAATTCTTCAGTTTGGTGGTTTGATGTAGAGTGTGTGTGTGTGTGTGTGTGTGTGTGTGTGTGCAAGTGGTTATGCCTTTCCATTATGAGCCCAGGAAAATAGGGGCAGCCTGGATCACAGCACCAAGCAGTGTTATGCATTTAATTAGCACGTGCTTAGATGATGTCGATAACATGTAGTATTTTCTGCTTTCCTGCTCTGAGATATCTATCACCATGGATCAGCCTCCTTCCTCTTTGTACTACTGGGAAACTAGCCTTAAGGTATATCAGGAAAGGAAAATCATTCATCTAATTTCCGTTTCTCGCTCTGCTTTTGTTTTCTCTCTTTGTATGTGAACACAGCTAGCTGCTCTAGAATTTTGAAGATTCCAAAGCCCTCCTGTCTATTGAGTTAAAATCCTTCCCCTCCATTTAGTCTGTGAACTAGCATCTTTTTCTAATCGAAAGCCTTACAAAAAGCTAATGGATAAAGAAGTGTTTATGTAACTGTAGAACCACTACTTATTTTTTATGCCACTAAGCTTTTGCTCAACACACCAGGGTTGGGAATTGGGTAAAAACTCTTAATGTCATTATATACATTAATACAAAACCTAAGCATTAAAACAAAGGGGGGTTATTTCTTGAGCCCGCTGGAGGTAATTTTCAAAATGCTTTTGTTCCTCCACAGAGATACATTTTGCAAGCATCAAGCTCCTTCCTTGGCAAAAAATCGGGTCAAGATGGCCCATTGTGTGGGCATGTTAATTTGAACACAGTCACACTGAAGCCAAAATAATGTTCCAAGTGAAGATCACTGGAAACTTCCATTACTCTTATTGATCTTTTGGAATGTATTGTACCTTTTCTTTCTTTCTTTCTTTTTTTTTTTTTTTTCTGGTTTATGGGATGGTAGCTTGCAGTTGGCAAAGCAAATCAGAGGAACACCCAAAGTTAAATGTGTGAATAAAATACAAGAAAAACATAGTAATGACTAATAAGATGTAAATGCCAAGAAATTTTCTTGTCTTTTAAATTAGACATCTGTGCCCTATTTTTACATGCTCATCACCATAAGCGCTTTAGCATGTTTTCCCCAATCTGTCAGCACAGACATATTCAGAAGGCCTTGGAGCTTTAACACCTTCACTGCTACAGAAATGCCCTGGCAGCCACTCTCTTGGAACATCTGCTGAAAGCAAGAGATGTGTGCTGCAGACCCCGCCCTTGAGCGCTTTGTTAGAGGGGTTGGCACAGGGCCTCCTGTCTAATGAAAGAAAAAACTGTGTTTCTGGGTCGCATCTGTAGGAAGATCAGCTTGGGGGACACCCCATCTCCCTGACAGGCCTCCTTGTCATATGGATTCACCAGTTCAGAACTTGGCCTTGCATCTGTACAGGAGGAGACGAGCAGATGAAGGGCTGTCTCAAACGGAGCTGCCTCAAGCCCACACATGTTCACACAGCTTGCAGGAGAGTGGGCTGGTCCTTCTGCAGAGAAACAGTTGCTCTGGAGTGCTCACATCTGACCAGAGGAGGTGCCTGCACTTGGCTTGGTGAGAGCCAGGGACTGAGAGGCCTGCTTGGGCCATGAGGGAGAGAGCCTTATCTGAAGGCAGTGTACCTTTTGAGGGCCTCCAGATCAGTGACACTTCCAAAGCTACTATAAGTTCACCTCCCAGAGGGGAACCTCTTCAAACCTATCTCTCCCTGGAAAGGTAGGGGTAGACCCTGGAAAAATTTGTCTTTTAGCAGTGTGAGATGGGCTTAGAAGCCAAACCTCTTGGTGTGGGAAAAGAGACAGTACACATATAATGTGTAGAATGTATACACATATAGGGCACATGGGTGGCTCAGTGGGTTAAATCCTCTGTGTTCGGCTCAGGTCATGATCTCAGGGTCCTGGGATCGAGCCCCGAATCGGGCTCTCTGCTCAGCACGGGGCCTGCTTCCTCGTCTCTCTCTGCCTGCCTCTCTGCCTACTTGCGATCTCTGTCTGTCAAATAAGTAAGTAAAATCTTAAAAAAAAAAAAAAAAGAATGTGTTCACATATAATGTGTAGAAATGTCTGATAAATTGTTCTAGAGAGAAAGATGAGGACATGGACTGGGTGAACAGGTGTATGAAGAATGAGGAGAACAGAGGCGTAAACTTCACAAAAGGCAAAGTCAGGGACACCAAAACCTATTTGTGGCTACATTATTAAAGCTCAAGGCCAAATGCATATTCTATTTTAAAATGTACCTGTTCCTTTGTTGAGCATTTTGCATTATATTCACCATCTTGTTAATTTAACCAACAATCCTGTGAGGTCCTTTCCATTTTATAGATAAAGAGACTCAGGCTCAGGAAAGATCAGTGATTGCCACAAAGTTAGCTAAGAGAGGTGGGTGGATTCTGGTGGAAAGAAAAAGGAACTTGGCATCAGACAGGCCTGAGATGTGAATCCTCGTTTCAGAAATGATGAGTATTTGACCTTGAGCAAGGTGCTTCATCTCTCTGTGCATCTGTACTATACGGATGAGGATATCCTTTCACTACACTAAAAGGTTAAATGACTCGCCCAGGTTTACACAACTGGTGAGGAGTCAGCACATAAAGCACAAACTACAATTCTCAACACATGGCAAGTGGTGAATAAATGTTTGCTGGTATTAGAAGAGGCAGAGCCCGGATTTAAATCTCTCAGGTTTATGTGTTTTATGTCCTGTCACCTGTTATACTATCATATTCACAAAGGATGATTGCACAGGAATAGGGAACATTTTGCCATTGATGCTTTTTTTTTTTTTTTTTAGGCACAGTTGTAGCCAATGACAATGTCAAGATATATCCAGGGAAAATTATTCATATTGATCATCACCCTCTGTTTAGGAGATAAAAGCAATTTCTGGAAATGAATCTCAGCATAACTTAGGAGAATAAAGAAGCGTTTTCAGACACACAAGGTTTAGTCTCGTGATCTGTGCTTCCTGGAGCACCTCATTGACTCGCCCTCTCCTGCAGCTTTCCCTCAGCCCAGCCCACTGATTTCAGTTTCTTCTGAGTTCTTACAGCACTTCACGTCTTTGATATAAATGTTCATTCATTTATTCTTTCAAAAATATGTATCAGGCTTCTGTTTTGTGTCAGGCACCATTTGGAGTGCTGACGATAGAGCAGTGAACAAAATAGACAAGGCCTCTGCTTTCACGGACCCTGCATACTGGTGTATGGAAAGGGGCCGACAAACACGTAAGTAGTAAGAAGGTAGTGTATTAGTCTCCAGCGGCTTCTGTGACAAATTACCACAGCCTAGATGGCTTGAAACAACAGAAATGTATTCTCTCACAGTTCTAGAGGCCAAAAATCTGGAATCAGTATTACTAGGATGATATCAAGGTATTAGTAGGCCACACTCCCTCCCGATTCTCTAAGGGAGATTATGGTCTTTGCGTCTTCCAGCTGCTGGTAACTGCTGACATCCTTTTGCTTGTGATCATGTCAGTCTCTGCCTTCTGCTGTGTGTGTGTGTGTGTGTGTGTGTGTGTGTGTTTCTGCAAAGGGAGAGGAGAGCCAAGAAAGACTCCTAAGAAGCTTAACGAAGAAACTCTTTCCTCACTACTCTTTACCTGAAAAACCTCTTGCTTCTTTTCTGAGCAAAACTCAAAATACTTCACCTCTGATCTTCTGATCTTGCTTATTTCCACATAGACCATGAACCAATACCATCTTTCCTTCTTTAGCTCAGTATTTAGTTTTCTGTCACCAGGAGTCTATAGTCAATCTGCTGAGGACAAGGCTTTACCTCTTTCCCTTGTCTTCTCTCTGGAATATTATAGAATATTCATGTAAAACCTTTTCTTTGAAACATTTTATTTTTCATATTTTGGTAATGCTGTATCCTCCTGGTTTACATCTTCCTACCACACTGCCTGCAACTTCTCATTTCATGTGCTTAAAGCTCTGCCGTGCTAGGCTTCTAAATGTGCTAGTTCTTCTAGCTTTCTCAAAGTCTCTTTTCTTGTCAAACTATCCTGACTCTTAAAGTAAACATATCCCAACCCACAAGTATAACTGTCACACACAAGCTGAAACAACTGTGGAAGACTACTAGTTGTCCTTCCACAGATCTGTTGGCTGCAACCTCCCCAGTGATAGGGTTTTAGCTGGGCTATATTTCCCAGGTTCCCCTACAGTTAGGTGGGGGAAAATAAGTAAGTTTTCATCAAGGAAATGTGAAAGAGGGAATCAGTGCCACATTCATGACACTTTTTTCAAACTTCTTTTCATTTCCTCTGTTCTTCCCTTTCTACTGGTTTGGGAATAACTCCAACTAGAGCAGTCAGCATAGACTCAGAAAGGGGAGCCATGTGTCAAAGAGAGTAGTCTACTGAAAATAGTCTCTGCAGACCCTTTCCAAGATGTCTTCAGAATTTTTTGAGTCTTCCTTCCAGTACTTTTAATTCCAGCTCTGCATCTGGAAATCTCCTTCAGAGAACTGACTTTGTTCACTGGAGTTGTTTTGACTGCAAACACTTGTAGAAAGAAAAATGTGTCTGAGAATTCAGGTGTAACCTATACGCAGGATGTTAGTAGCCAGTGGTGACATCTAATCTCGGGTTGAAATAAACATTGAAGCAAAATTTCTGCTCCTAAAGAATGTTCTCCTACAAGATAATGCTGATGGTGTCATCAAGATAGACTTTGCCTAAAATTATACCTATTTTTGTCATTCCCCTTTCCTGTCCTGCCTCACCTGTTCACTTACAGGTTTCTCTTGGAAGTATTTCCTTAACAAAGCACTTGCATACAAGTATGCAAGAGATCTAATATTTATCTTGAGGGTATGCTTCTATGCAACCTGATTTAAACCACTGTTCATATCCTAACTCCGTATCTTAGGCTATCTCCTACTCAATAATACAACAAATAGCAAGTCAAAAAAGAATTCCTCTATATAAAAATGAACACACACACACACACACCATCATCATAGGAAAAGTAAAAATTACAAGGAACTTAAGACAGCCAAACCTTAAGATACCCAAGGTATATAATCTCGTTGTAAAATGCAGTAAGAATCAACTTGAAGAGGTGTATGCATGGCTCAGTTAGTTAAGCATTTGCCTTCAGCTCAGGTCATGATCCAAGACTTCTGGATCCAAGCCCCTTTTCAGGCTCCCTGCTCAGCAGAGTAGTCTACTTCTCCCTCTCCCTCTAACCCTGCTCCTGTACTCTCTCACTTACTCTGTCTTTCAAATAAATATTTTTTTTTCAAAAAGAAAATAAACCTTAGTGAAATGAAGAATAATAGGCTAGCACCAGTCATGGTATGAATAGAGATTAAAAAAAAAACAAATCAGGAGACAATAACAAAATCCCAGGGTTTGCAGTCAGAATTTGTACTATATCGTAAAACTAAAGCTTAAGAAAGAGAAATTGGTTTAAAGAAATCCTGAGTTCTTTGCTGCTGGAAAGAAGAAAACACAAATACCTTCTGGAGAAAAACACCATCAAGCTAGGCCTCAAATAATTCCCACAGAAAAACTACTAAGGAATATGAATTGACTGTCAAAATTAACATAATTAGCAAAGAAAACAAATATATCATGAGGGACAGCCAGCAGAAATACAGATAATAAAGAAATTCAGTTTTTTGTTTTAGATTTTTCAAAGCCAGTTATTGAGTATAAAACAAATGATGTATGTATTTCAAGAAGTTAATAAAAATGTGAAAGATATTATTGAGAAGGGAGATACGAAAACAACTCCAAGGGTCTGATTGTGTCCCCCAGATTCACAAGTTAGAACCTTAACATCCAACAGGATATGGGACCTCTTGGGGATGACTAGGTTATGAGGTTGGGTGGTGTGCTTAGAAAAGAGCCTCCACAATTTCCCTACTCCTTCTGCCATGTGAAGATACACCAAGAGGTCTGCAAGCTGGAAGTGAGCCACTGCATGGCTATACTGGCACTTGTAATCGTGGACTTCTAGACTATGAAAAATGAGTTACCCAGGCTGTGGTATTTTGTCATAGCAGTCTGAATGGGCTAAGGCAGAAGCTAAGTTAAAAGTAGTCAACCAGAATTTCTAGAAATAAAACATGAAATATTCAGAAAGAATGGAAGAAACAAATATGGCCTGAAAGATAGATCTATATAAACTATCAGCACACAGAAACACAGATGTAAACAGAAACAAACACAGATGCACACAGAAACAAAGATGAGAAATGTGAGAGAATAAGAGAAATTGAAGCTAGTATGCAGAGATCTAATATTTATCTAGCTAGAGTTCTGGAAGAGAGGATAAATAATGACTGCTCAGGTTCAGCAAACCCTATGAAGCCAAAGTAGGTTAAAAAAAAAAAAACTGTCCACATCTGGACTGAAAAATAATAAAACTGAAGAACACTAAAGAAAAAAAAAGGGTACCTGTATACAGTGGAATATCATCAGTGAATTGAGAGAAAATAACTCTTAATCTTGAATTTTATACCCAGCAAAATTATTTTTAAGTAACTATTGAAATTAACTTCTGTACCTGGGAAATTTATATTTTCAAAAACAAGGGAAATTTAAAAACGTTTTTTCCCATCAAGAACAGAGAGTATTTTCCCCTACACACACACATACACACACACACACACACACTCATGGCACATTCACTAAAGGAAATTTTCACGGAGGTAAGATGAAAGAACTAAGGTACAGGAAAAATAATACGCAAAGAACATGGTGAATGTAAATAAATGTAAAACCATGATTTCCTTAAAAAAAAAAAAGATAATTCTGTCTTATGAGGTTAAAATAAGGTAAAAATAGGGATGTCTAGGTGGTTCAGTTGGTTGTGTCTGCCTTCAGCTCTGGTCATGATCCCAGGGTCCTGAATCAAGCCCCATGTCTGGCTCTCTGCTCAGTGGGGAGCCTGCTTCTCCCTTGCCCTGTGCCTACCTCTCCTCTTCCTGTCTTCTCTCTCTCTCACTCTGTCAAATAAATAAATAAAGTCTTTTAAAAAATAAGGTAAAATAAAAATAAACAAAAACAAAGACATAGAAGCTGAGATGTGAATGACTGGTAATATAAATATCTTTATATAAACAGCCTGCACAACCCCAGGGTGGTGGGTTGGCTCAGTGTGTAGAGCATGTGACTCTTGACCATGGGGTCGGGAGTTCAAGGCCTATGTTGTGTGTAAAGATTACTTAAAAATAAAATCTTTAAAAAAGGGGGGGGCGCCTAGGTGGCTCAGTGGGTTAAGGCTCTGCCTTCGGCTCAGGTTATGATCTCAGGGTCCTGGAATTGAGACCCTCATCAGGCTCTCTGCTCAGCGGGGAGACTGCTTTCCCCTCTCTATCTCTGCCTAGCTCTCTGCCTACTTGTGATCTCTCTCTCTCTCTGTCAAATAAATAAATAAAATCTTTAAAGTAAATAAATAAACAAAAAAACAAATAAATAAATATCTTTATATAGTTTAGGAAGAGAGTAAAAATAGTTTTTTTTTTTTATTTTAATAAGAAAACATTGACATCTCCTGGGTACCAGTCAAAGAAAATAGAGCATATAACTTCCAAATTGGTACAGATGAAAACAAAATGAGAAATACAATTAAAAAGCAGGCCAAGAAAAAAAAAAAAAGAGAGAGAGAACGAGAGAGAGAGAAAGGAATATAAAATTTGTGTAAATGAAACTATGAAACAGTTTTAAAATGAATACAAATATATTAGAAATTACATAATGTAAACTGATTAAGTACTCCAGCTAAGAAATAATGATTGCTAAGTTGTATATAAAGAAAAACTCAAATATAACTGTATGTCATTTACAAGAAATGCATCTAAAATATGCTAAGACAAAAAAAATCAACATATATAGGTTTACTACACACTAATTAAATATTTAATTTACTAGTAATACATAGTAATACTGTTTGTGTAATCTAATAACTGACTAAATTTATATAAGCCATCATACTGTGAGAGTTAGATATACTTCTTTCAGTAATTCATAAATTATGTAGGCAAAGTAGGTGAAAAATTTTATAGGAGAATTGAATTGCAAAATTAGCTACATTGATCCAATTAACATTCATGGAATGTTGAACCCAAGAAATGATTAATACATATTATTATCAAGTACTCAGAGAACATTTATGAAAATTAATCACATATTGGAACATGAAGTAAATTTAAAGACACATTTAAAAGATGGTTTACAGACCATATTCTGTGATCTTAATGAATGTAAGTTAGAACTCAGCAATAAAAGTGTTGCTAGGAGCATTCTTACTTTTTAGAAATTAAAAATCTGATTTCTTAACACACAGAAAAAAGAAATCATTATGGAATTTAGAATATGCTTAGAACTAAATGATTCATATGCCACATATCAAAATTGTTAAAATAGTTACAGTGGAACTTGGATGGAAAATTATAGCCTTAAATATTAAAAAAAAAAAAAGTCTGAAAATGAATGATCTAAACATCCAAATTGAGATTTTTGTTGTTGTTGTTGTCTTAGGAGTGGGAGGATGAAATTTGGAAGAAGAGTCCACAGAAAGATAAAATGAAAAGAAAAATGATAAAGAAAAGGAAGAGCAGAAAAGTATGATAAACTTATAGCAAGAATTATCAAGGATAAAAGAAAATGCTCAAAGAATCAATATTGTGATAGTAAGGAGACAACACTACAGTTAGCTCAGAAATTAAAAAATTAATGGATAGACATGATGAAAACTTTATACTAATAATTTGAGAACTTTGGTGAAATGGGCAAATGTCTAAGAAAACATAACTCATCAAATCTATTTCAATAAGAAATAGAAAATGGAAGAACAGTTCTACAACCATTAAAAAATTATCAGTGTTTTAATTCTTTTCCTAAAGAAAGCTTCAGACAGAATGCTTTATAGCATATGATATTAAACACTGAAAGAATGAGTAAATCAAATGTTACAAAATAAATACAGATAGAATGTTATGAACTCCACATAATCCTGATTCCAAAACCTAACAAGGATAGCAGGCCTAGAAATGTATTGGTCAAATTCACTTGTAAATATAGATGCAGACACTCTAATTAAAATGATCATAAACTATACATAATGAGTAAAAGAACATAATAGATCATGACTGCATTGGATTTTTTCAGAAATTTAACTTTGGAATTTTAGATGGAAATTTGGTATTTAGATTTAATATTTAGATTGGTATTTAGATTAGAAAATCTATTGAAATGAATCACCCTGCTAATTTAAAAAGGCCATATATTAAGTCAACAATTTCAGGGATAGCATTAGATGAAATTTAATATCTATTCATGATGGGAAAAAGATTAGCAAAATAAAAGTAAAAAGAATAAAATAATCTTCCTTAATATATTCTTAATGGAAAAATATTGAAAGCAATTTGTTCAATAACAGGGCAAGGAAGAGAGTGCGTGTTATCCCCACTTCTAGTTTGTGTTATATTGGTCAAAGATCTAACCAGGCCTATAAAGCATAATAAAATATTTAGTGAATAAGTTAATTAACTGGTAAGGCTTGAAATGAAAGAATCAAGATTATCTGTATATTTGCAGATGATTTATCTATAAAAATATAATAAAGATAGACATAATTAGTATAATTGGTAAAATTATTTACTATGGTTGCCATACAGGGTCAATATATATATAAAAAATCAATTGGCATTTATAGAACCAAAGAAATATATAAGATAAATTAAGTATTGCATTTTAATAAATGGCTAAAAATAAAAATACTCTGAAACAAATGTAATCAAAGAGTGTTAAGACATCTATGAAAAGTGTGAATTTGTATCAGATTATGTTAAAAACTATTAGTGAGATATCTCATGTTTATGGATAAAATGACTCAATATCTAAAAGATGTCAATTATTCCCCTATAAATGATCTATAATCCAGTGTAATTACAATCAAAATTCCAGGTGACTTATTTTGTTGATTGTGATAAGATGAATCTTAAGTTCATGAAAGAATAAAGGGCCAAATTTAACAGACCCTTCTAAATAAGGATGAGAGAGGGTATTTTATATATTTTTAACTAGTGGAAGTTGCTACTATTTCTAAGGGATGTGCCTCCTTTTTTGCTTAATCACAAAAAGTTATAAGAATATGGCTGTGAAAGGAGGGCACCAAGTACAAGTCCTTTGTCCAGACCACTCAAGAGGTCTTCTGGGAAGAACATTTACCTTGCCTTTATAGACTATTCTTTGCCCAACTCATCCAGTGAACACCAAATACTGCCATTATGTTGTCTACTTATGAGTTAATTGTGTGCTTTTTAGAAGACCATAGTCAGTAACAGTCCAGAAAACTGTGCTCTAGAAGAATAATATAATACTGGAAAAAAGCTCTAGGAAAAAAAAAAAAAAAAGGTTCTCAGGCCTTTAGAGTCAGGA
The DNA here is from genome assembly GCF_922984935.1 of Meles meles. Classification (NCBI taxonomy): domain Eukaryota; kingdom Metazoa; phylum Chordata; class Mammalia; order Carnivora; family Mustelidae; genus Meles; species Meles meles. The sequence continues at coordinate 17,120,431 of NC_060080.1, read as the reverse complement.
TGAATTAGACCACTGACATTCTTGGTTCTTCAGCTTGCAAAGGACAAATTGTGAGATTTCTTGGTCTCCATAACCATGTGAGCCATTTCCTAGAATAAATTTTCTTTAATATATTTCTCTATATATCCCATTAGATTTGTTTCTCTGGAGAAGTCTAACACATTAAAAGGATAGCATATATTGGTATATATTCTGTAGGCACTTGAAAACTAGTTTGTATTTTGCTATTGTTAGGTGGAGTATTGTGTAAATGATTAGATCCCGTTTGTTGATGGCGTGTTTAGTTCTTCTATATCATTGCTGATTTTCTGTCTCATTGTTTTATTAATTGTTGGTAGAAGGGAGTTCAAGTCTTCCAACTCTAATTGTACATTTGTCTATTTCTCCTTTTTGTACTATCAGTTTTTATTTCACATATTTTGCAGCTTTTTTTCTGTGCATTCACATTCAGGATTGTTATATCTTTGGGGGGGATTGATACTTGTCATTATATAATTTCTCCCTCTGTCCTCTGAATTCTACTTTATCTAATATTAATATAACCACTCCTGCTTTCCTTTGATTAATGTTTGCATGATACATCTTTTGTTGTCTTTTTATTTTCAACCTGCCAATGTGGTTATGTTTGAAGTAAGTTTCTTTGTGGATAATATATTGGGTTGGGTCTTTTTTTTTTTACAATCTACTTTGCTAATCTCTGTCTTTTAATTGGTATGTTTAGACCATTCATATTTAATGTAGTTATTGATCTGTAAGGACTTAAGCTTGTTGTTTTAATTTTTTCTTCTGTTTTCTCTCTGTTTTTGTTCTTTTTTTATTTCTATCTTCCTATGGGTTATTTGAATTTTTAAAAAATGTTTTTACGAATTCCATTTTGAGGGTGCCTGGGTGGTTCAGTTGGTTAAGCAATTGCCTTCAGCTCAGGTCATGATTGAGTCCCATATTGGGCTCCCAGCTCTGAGGGGAGTCTGCTTCTCCCTCTGAACTTCTCTTCTCTCATTATCTCACTCTCTCTCTCAAAAAAAATAAATAAATAAATAAAATCTTTAAAAAGAAGAAAAAAGTTCCATTTTGATATATCTACACTGTTTTTGACTGTACCTCTTTCTATAGCCTTTTTAGTGTTGCTCTGGATATTGCATTGTATATATATAACTTATTGCAATCTAACTTTTTGTTGCTTCCCACTGATGTTTCTAAGTTATTGGTTTCTTCAGTTCCATGTCTGGGCCATATGAGTGAAAGGAAGATCCTGGAAATTTAGCACTTCATTGCAACTTGAAGTGTCTATAGTCTGCTTTCTTTACCCCACCTTTTCAGGTGTTCTTATGTTTGTTGTACATATGATGTTCACAGTTTGTACCTTTTGACTACCTTCACCCACTTTAACCATTCCTTTTTTAAAGCCAGCAATTATAGCACTGTGACCTCTGCTTCTGTTGTTGCATTTTCTTCTCTGACTTTTACTCCCCTGTCTCCCTCTTTTGCATATAGGAATCATTTTGATTACATTGGCCCCACCCAGATAATCCAGAATATTCTTCCCATCTGAAGATGAGTATTTAATCAGAACTCTAAAATCCCTTTTGCTATGAGAATGTAACATGTTTACGTGGAAATTAGGACGTGGATCTCTTTGGAAGCTCCTTTTTCAGCCCATCCCTGATAGCTTTATTTTGAAGAGCTCTCCTCACTTTTATACCATAAATACCTTTAATATAGTTTTGAATCAAGTAAATATGGGATTTTACTTAAACAAGTGTAAACAAGCTTTTTTGTTGTTTGTTTTATTTTCAAAACAGATGTAGCAAAATCCTTACTATGCTAATACTAATGGTTTGGTCTTCTTATGACAGGTCTTTTAACAAGGAATATCAAATGCATCATTTCTTGGAGATACATAGTTTTGTTTAGTTTTTTTTTTTTAACTTGTAGGGCTTATTTTTGTGCAGAATCCATTTAAATGCCTTTCTTCTCTTCTCAAACATCATGGAGATGACTGTCTTGGACTGTTTATATAGTAGCATGCTGCGTGTTTCTAGAACACAACCCACTTTCTTGAGACATGCCTGGTATATTATGAACTCTTTTGTTCTGATAAATGCTCCAAATGAATAATTTGCCACATTACCTGAAGAATAAACTCTCATCTATTGCAACATGGGCACAAAGAATCGCAAACTTCTACACTGATCTCAAAAATCAGAGATCTTGGCATGTACTTGCTGCAAAGGTGACAAAAACATATTTGTTAATTTGTCCATTTGTCATTTATTAGCCATTCACTGAGCATTCACAAATTAAGCATGCAGTGTGCATGTATTTGGAAAAATATGGGCCTTGCCCCTCAGAAACAGAGTTCAGTAGAATCAGGGAGTGAAGCCAAGGAATAGACTTGACCTGTTTGGAAAAGAGGATGGGAAGAGACTCAGAAAAGCTGTCATAAGTTGGTCTTATTCTTAAAGAAGGAATAGAAGTGAGATGCTAACTAGGAGAGTAGTTACAAAGGGAGAAGTTGGCCAAGTGATTAGTTAGCCAACAGAAGAGAATAGGAAAAATGATCCAAGACAGATGGCATAGGCAAAGTCAAGAAATATCAGAGGTAAGTTCTGAAGAGCTCTAAGATATTTAATGATTTGGAGTTGGAATGTGAGGCAAGGAGTGGCAGGAGATGAGACTGTGAAAGTATTTATGCTTGGATCAGGGAAAATAATATTTTAATTAATATATTCCATGTAAAAAACACAGAATCATAAAAGGTTTTTTGAACTTTCCAAACTGCACATTATTCTTCCTTGAGATAATTAGACCTGAGGTAAGTGATCTATAGGGCTCAGTTTACCCAACAACATTTATGTTTATAACCATTGTCCCAGTGTAATCATCAATAGTGTACATTTTTACTCTCAAAATTGTCCTGGCTTGACTTATAAATTATATAATAACATTTAGACAATTGCATTATTTACTGAAGAAACATAAAAGCATTACATAATTAATAGTGTGTCTCATTTTATTCCTTTTTACAATCCCTTCCATCTGAGAATGAACTTCTTTAAACAAAATTTGATTGATCCTTAGAAGAGGAGGTCGGGCAACTTACTATACCTCCTTACTCACAGTTTCTTCATTTGGGAAATGGCTATAATAATATGTATCTTATGGAATTAAAGCACTAAGCATGCAAAAAACATTTATCGCAGTAGTTGGTATAAACTAAGCACTTCTATGATTTCCTGTTATCTTAGTGGTTTGCTTATCCAGAATTTTAATCTTGACTTTAGCTGCTGTGTAATACCCAGAGAGTCCATGAGGGGTCATCTCCTTCAGAAGGTCACAACTTACCCTACCAAAACTGATTAACAAAATTGCCATCAATACCATTACACTTGACCCGGTTTATTCTTCCCTCCGGTGTCATTTCCCTTACTAGTTTGTGGGCTCCCCAAAGGCAGGGCAAAAGCTACTTCTTACTCAAAGTTACATCCTTAGAGCCTTAAACAACTGTGTCTTCAAAGTAGCACACGCTAAATGTTTTTCAAGAAAGAAAGAGTTGATGCGTGTGTGTGTGTGTGTGTACGCGCGCGCGCGCGCAGGTATGTGTGTGTGTGAGATAGAGGGAGGTTCCTGGAGGATTATCTGTAACCTGGGTTCTCTGTGTCTTTGTTCTGACATGCTAGAGCCCCAGAATGATATCTCATATGACTTTTTAAAAATTGCCTTAAGTCAGTGTTCTCAGTCAGGGGCTATTTTACCACCCACGGGACATTGGGCAATGTCTGGAGAGTTTTTGTTGTCATATTTGAAGGAGTGTTACTGGCATCTAGTGGGTACAAGCCAGGGATGCTGCTTAGCATCCTACAATGTACAAGGCAGCTTCCAAAGAATTATTTGGCCCCAAATGTCAGTGTGCTGAGGTTGAGAAACCTTGATAGAGTCATGGATATAGCACATAATTTGTGTACCTTACAACATTTTTTTGATATACCACTGATTTCAGTTTAATGCCAATGCCCTACTCTAAATCCATATGATATTTTTGACTTCTTGTTTGTTTATTTGGTTGTTTGCCTAAGGAATTTATTTTCCAAAGCCTTAGAAACTTGGTTAACCTAAAATTATGTGTGCTGGGCAACCTGGAAGAGGGAGGAAATTAACAGTCTTAGAGGAAATTAAACAATGTGGAATAGAAGTTTGAGCATAAAAAGCTAGTCTCCAGATATTTCAAAGGACAATTTTGGGGCGCCTGGGTGGCTCAGTGGATTAAGCCGCTGCCTTCGGCTCAGGTCATGGTCTCAGGGTCCTGGAATCCAGCCCCGAATCGGGCTCTCTGCTCTGCGGGGAGACTGCTTCCTCCTCTCACTCTGCCTGCCTCTCTGCCTACTTGTGATCTCTCTCTCTGTCAAATAAGTAAATAAAATCTTTAAAAAAAAAAAAAGGCAATTTTATACCTCCTTCTACATGTTTTTTTCAGATGTTTCCCTGTGGGATTGAGACCCAGTTGCTCCAAGTGGTAACCTGCACACCTCATTGGAATTTTTTCCTTCCCATTCTTGCTCTCTTTGCTCCATCATTCCCGCTCTCAGATAAACTACTTGTAGTCAATTCCCTGTCTTCGCTCTGCTTTTGGATGAACCCAAACATAGGCAATGGATCTTCCTTTAAAAAACAAGTAACAATTCCCAGAAGTGATGCGGAGGGGGTATGAAAATTTAGTTATTCCAAATCCACTGTCAGACGTACTGGAAATATATTAGTGAAATGAAATAGTCAAGCTGAACAGGTTACTGTGGGTCAGTTTCATTGATGTCAGTCATTCATCTGACTAAGACATAAGAAACGAAGGTTCATGTGCCCTGAGTACCGAGGCAGTGCTAGAATAATTACTAATTTAGAAGTAGTATCTACCATTCTTGCTTACCTCTTATCTTACTTTCTTTTTACCTGAGTAGAGTGTGAAATATGGGGCAAAGAAAGAGACCTCGCTATTATAATAGTCTGAAAAGAGGAGATGAGACAATTGGTATTCATTTATAGCATTTTCTCCTGCGCAGATGTCATAAATGCTCTTTGAATCACTGAACAAATGTATAGACTCTGTCATTCAGTGGAAGGCATTAATGAAACCCTATTGAAGGCATTATATTGTGAAAAAAGACACAGAGAAGTGAGGAAGACATTTAAGTCTTCTAGATCGAGACAGAGTCCACACAAGAAGTCTCATAGTAGGGGCGCCTGGGTGGCTCAGTGGTTTAAGCCTTTGCCTTCCGCTCAGGTCATGATCTCAGGGTCCTGGGATCGAGCCCCGCATCGGGCTCCCTGCTCAGCGGGGAGCCTGCTTCTCCCTCTCTCTCTGCCTGCCTCTCTGCCTGCTTATGATCTCTGTCTGTCAAGTAAATAAATAAAGTCTTTAAAAAAAAATTAAAAAAAAAAAAAGAAGTCTCATAGTATAATTTTCCTGAAGGTTGGTAAGAGTTGTCTTAGCAGGTAGAGTTAGCTGGGGACCTTGCAATATTGTGATCCTGACATCCAAAAGCTTTCAGGGTTCAACGCAATCAGTCATATGAGTGCCTACATGTAATATTATTCTGCCTGGAATTCTTCATGCATTATATATAGGTTAAAAGAGGTTGCCATAAATAGTAGGTTCATAGAAAGGACAGATTGAACGTTTGAACTCTTTGCAAAAGAAAAAAACAAGTGAGAGAGAGAGAAAGGCTGTTTTTCACTTTCTTCCTAGACTCCCTATCACCCCTCTAATGTAGGAGACTGCAGAAGCAACATTAGTTCAACATTAAAATCCAATAAGCCTTTTTCTTGATTCCAGTCTGACAGTTCTCCTGCATGGCAGAGAAGGCACAAGGCTTACTGAATGGGTTTCTAAACAAATTGGGTCAAATGTTGCTTTTGCTTGACTTACTTAAGATTGATTGGTAATTAAGAGATTTAAAATTGGTACTTTCCTAGTAGAGCAAAGTTGGAGCAGGGCTTTTCAGGTTCTGAGACCTTCAGAGGGTTGGGGTTTAAAAAATAATAATAGTAAAGAGACAGATGCTTTTGAAGGGTCTTGGTGTCAAAAAGAATAATGGGCTGTGGTTTACTTTTTGAACATACCTCAATAATGGGACAGATACATTTAATGATGGAAAACCACTCCATTATTGGAGTTATAAGGGGTAAAAAGTGCTTTATCTTTGGGAGAATGCAGAAAAATAAATGTGTATCCATCCTCCTCCTCAAATCAAAATCAGTGGTTTATGGACTAACCATCATATATGGGATGGAATTGACTCTCTCTGGTGGCCGAGATGTTTAGAAGTGAGTGCAGAGAATGAAGTAGGGGAAAATGGAATCCAGGAAGAACCCTAAATCAGAGGCCTGGGTGGGCAGGTCATCTCAGGGTGAGACTAAATAGATTACGGAGCCCATTATTCAGGACTCATTAGAATACAACTAAGCACTACTAAAAACCACAGTTAAAGTCACCCCTTTTTTTGCCTGTGAAAATGTAGGAATTCGTGCATAACTACCTTGTATTAAATATAATAGAAATTATAAATATTATAAAATATATATTTATCTCAACCCCTAACATATGCACTCTGATAATTCTACTGTGTCTCTTTCAAGGTGATAGATAACACCTATAGAACTTGGTGCTTCTATAGAACTTGGTGCAAGCTTAAATCTCCAATAATATTTAGGGCCAATCAGAAGACATAGTTTTCACTGTTATTTTTCTTTAAATTTTTTTTAAGGATTTTATTTATTTATTTGACAGAGAGAAACTACAAGTAGGCAGAGAGGCAGGCAGGGAGAAAGAGGAGGAAGCAGGCTCCCTGCCGAGCAGAGAGCCCGATGCAGGACTCGATCCCAGGACCCTGAGATCATGACCTGAGCCGAAGGCAGAGGCTCAACCCACTAAGCCACCCAGGCGCCCCTTCACTGTTATTTTTCAAGGGGAGCGAGGGCATAGAGAATTTTATCTGGCTCTATATTTTGAGTCTCCTGGAAATTTCAAAAGTGCTTCTAATGCTTATACTAACCTAATGAAAGTTTCTGGAGAATAAATAGTTGCGAAATGCTGAAGGAAATAAGACAATCAGACAGGAATCCTATCTTTAAAAAAGCTTCTATATTCTATAGGTAATAAGATGATACTAACTCTATAAGGTAAAACATTATACGGTAAAAAAATAAAAAGTACTTATTAGTTGAATTAATTAGAGACTTTTAAATGACAAAAACAGGGGCGCCTGGGTGGCTCAGTTGGTTAAATGAATGCCTTCGGCTCAGGTCATGATCCTGGGGTCCCAGGATCCAGTCCTGCGTCGAGCTCCCAGCTCCATGGGGAGTCTGCTTCTCCCTCTGACCTTCTCCCCTCTCATGCTATCTCTGTCTCCCTCTCTCTCAAATAAATAAATAAATAAATAAAATCTTTAAAAAAAAATAAATGAATGGGGAAAACATCAGGGAAAGCCCTGGGGAATAGACAAAATTTGACCTTAAATTGGAGAGTTGGTAGGATTTAAATTTGTATAATTTGAATGTACTATGTGAAGAATAAAAAAAAATACATGAGGAAGAGTAGGGATAGGTATACAGAGCTTCCGGTGACTCGGTGCAATGTATAGACTAGAGGAAAATAAAAGATTAAGGTGAGAGAGATTGTCTATGACTTGGATAGTCAAGGGCCTTAGGTGGCAGTTTGAGAGTCTGAGGCTCTACGCAATGATCCATGGAGACCTACTGAAGATGAATGAACTGAGTTACACCCAATGCAGATTAATTCAGTAATAGTATTTAGGGTGGATTCAAATAGGGAGATTAGAGTTACGTTGCCTGAATTTGCATTGAAAGTATCCCAGAAGAGAAGTACAATGGGCGAAAGGCACTGGCTCAGTGATGGAGGAAAATGATCAAAGAGCAGGTGGTTTCAGACATACCGAATTCAAGTACTGCCACCAAGCACTTCAGTGGAGAGGACCTTATGTTCAGATCCTTTAATTATCCATCATTATGCCAAAAATACTGTATGTAGTGACACTTTTTAAAAAGTGACTTTCTTAATTTCATTAAACTCTATATTAACCTTTAGAACTACTTTCATGCTCCAAACAAGTATTTTTCAACCTGGGCTATACATTTAAATCTCCTGAGGTGTTCTTAAAACTGAGAAAGCCTGGAGAACCACTCCATAGGGTGGACAGAGCCCAGGATTGTGTTTGCAATGTTCCAGAGCCCATTCGGATGTGTATCCTAGCAAAACTGGACAATAGCGATCACTTTGTAAGTTTATATTCCCATGTGGAAAATGTTCCTATGCTATGTGCTACCTACGTCTGCACAAAGAGAGACTAAATGCAATCACAGATACTTAAGTTGGGTGATTCATAGAACATTTTTAATTTTTATGAGATGCTTAAAACAGTTTATTATGTATTTTGAGATACCTTTTTCCTTTCTTTACTAGTTGGTGACTAACATTCTTGAAAATTCATTATTAAATGCTTACATTTGAGTTATTATTTTAAAATCTCACTATCATTTGATTGGTTGGATTTAGATATGCCTCTTAGTGTCCATGTGAAGCTGGTTTTTTGGTTTCCAGTGTATGTAAGAACAGTGTTCTAAGAAGGGGAGCAGAGAGCACTGAAAATGGTTGTCATACAATTGAATTGGAATCTCAGTCAGTTGTGTCTAAAAATATTAAATTTTAAACACAATCTAAAAAATCATTTATTCTGAATAAAAAAATTCAGAAAGAATCTACAATCAACCATTTCATATTTCTGTGATATATAGGCTATTTCATTTTGCCTTCTGGTTCCTGTTTACATATGTACTTTTTTGCATAGTTATTACATAGATCTTCAATAAAATTTCCTTCTTTTTTGTGATTAGATTAGTTGCTATTATATCTCTAAGATTTTTCAGCATTTTAATGTATTTGATTTCACAATAGAATTTTAATGAGTGTGTAATACTTCCTCAAATGTGCACACTGTAATTAACAGATAATTTCCCCCCATCAGTAGAAATTTGGGTGGTTGTTTTTGTTGATAAGCAATGCTGCTGTGGACATAAAGTCTCTTTTCTTTTTCAATTAAAATATTTATTAAACAATGATTTATCGTACTTACTGTTAAGGAGAGATTCAAATGTAAATAAATATCTGGCTTCAGGGAGCTGACACTCCTATAGGAAATTATATGAGCCATAAAATGATATCAGAATAGATGAATATACAAACATGAAAACACAATGGAAGAGAACTTAATCCTTGTATTTGGATCAAAGACAGTTGAGAGGAAGAAATAACACTTGCATTCAGTCCTAAAGGATAAAGAAGGGTTTAGTAGGAAAACAGAGTAGGTATGGAGCCCATTCAAGAAACTGAATGAGACTTTTGTGGAAGTTTGAAGCTTATGGAAAGGAATAGATGTTAAAATGGTAGGACCAAATTGTTTGGCATCATGGTAGTTTAGAATGGTACATGGGCATGTGGAAAGAGAGGAAAGATCTTAATCTTCCCTATTTTTTCTTTATAATAAAATGCAAATAGTAATACTCTGGGATCAAAAAGAAAGAACATTTTTATGGCTCTAGATAGGTACTTTGGAAAAGGTGTGCACAGGCACACAGTATTCACCAGCGCATCATAGGTATTACAAATATAATTAGCAACTTAAGTATACTGTATAATGCTTTGGTTAATATCACATGGTCAATTTTTACTGTGAAATATATAATACAAACTGAGAAGTACATACTATCTATAGCAGAGTAAAATAGTAAGAATTGAGTGCATGTGTCTCATTCAACAGTGACCTTAATAAATAAAAATTTTCCAGTGAATCAGAAGCCCTTGCATCTTATCTCATCCTCCTTACCATTCCCTCGTGGGAATAAGTAATTCCTTAAATGCCGTATTATTTATATTTTTTATCTTTCTATAGAGTTCTAATATGTATGTATATAACTCTAAGTATTATATTGTGAAATTTAGTCCATTTTAAACTTTGCATACATAGAATTATATATTAAATATTCCCTTGACTAGATATTTTGGTGAAACATTTTATTCTTGAGATCAATGTTGTGACTGCTTTGCTATAGTTCATTTTTTCCCCTCTGCTTTATAATGCCATATGAATGGAATATATACCACAATTTATTTATTTACTTACATATCTTGTCTATTGTTGATGAACTTTTGCACTATTATTACTGTTTTGAACATTCTGTGCATGACTCCTGGTAGCCAGTCTCTCTGGGACATATATCTAGGTATAAAAAGGCCAGGTGTAGGCAGGTGCATCTTCAGCTTTACTAAATGATGTCAAACTCTTTCCAATGTAACTGTGACAGTTGACACACCCACCACCAAGTGTGGAAGTCTCATTGTTGTATTGCTCTACACCCTCATCACTACATTTTCATTTGGGTTACTCCAGTGCATATTCAATAATGTGTCATTGTGATTTCATTTTGAATTTCCTTGATTTTAAGTAGTCTTGAACAGAATCAGGTTTTTTGAAAACCATTTATGTTCCTTATCCTAGTTACTACTACCCCATTGTACCCTATGCGCCTTTTGTTTTTTTTTCCTGTTGGAATTTTGGAGTTTTTGTAGAAATACACTTTATATGTAATTGGCTTATTATGTTTCAAGCTCTCCCAATTTGTTGCCTGCCTTTTTCCTTTATATGTTTCCAGTGCATATTAAAAAGAGAACTTTGTGCAATCATCTTATGTAAGACAGAAGGACATGCTTCAGAATTGAGATAGCAAAGTAGATTTATGCAGGGAGAGAAGAAGCTGGTCCTGATCACTTTGATTGAACCCTGAGCCAAGCAAGATGTGCCTAAATACTGTCCCTAGAATATCCAGATCTAGTAGACTCAATTTTTTACTCAAGCTCATCCAGTTAGGTTTTCTCTTAATTGCAACTTATATTGTTTGTAATGGACAGTGATATCTATTAACAAGGATTTTACTTATACTATTGCATATCACCAAGTTTGAATTACTATACAGTTGTTAAATAAAAACCCAACTAACTTTCATTTGTCTCATTTCAAAATCTGGTGATTTTTCTCTGCACAATCCCTCAGGATCCTTCATTATTTTTCCAAGCATGTTTCTTACTTGCCTTGAATGTAGGCAACTCTTGAATGTAGGCCTTTGTGAACCAGAACAAACTTCTCCCTTAGGGATTCTGAGAAGTAAAAAAAAAAAAAAATGCATTTCACATTTCTGCTCTGAAGGACGTTTTATTCAAGATGAATTGGTAACCTTCAAATATTGGATGACTGACTTTTCCGGTCTAATTTAGAAAAAGAATGACTTCAAATCCTATGAAAAAGACATCGCCTACCAAAAGACCCCTCTGGTGGCCAGTCTCTCCCCTTGGACCGGCTCTCAATCCTCCTTGCCTTGTCAAGGGTTTTGTTCCTTCATTTATTTCTTCTCTTTTGTCCCAGTAGTCTCTCTTCTATTGTTTTCTTATTTCTATGAACAAGGAAACATGCTTTAGAGTCTCTCATTAAGAAAAAAACAAAAACTAACAAGCAAATCAAAACAAAGTCCTTTTTCTCCTCATGTCCCTCTGGCTACATTCCCACTTCTTTGCTCCCCTTTTGGAGAAATACTTTTCAAAACAGTTTCCTATGCATGATGTTTCTAGTTCTTTCCCTGTCAATCAAAACCTTATTACTCCACTGAAAGTGTTCTTGTCCATGGTCACTCTTCTGTCCTTGTCCAACCTGACCTCTTTAGTTTCTCCTTTATGAAGGATGTTCTCCTCTTGGTGAACATGACACCATACCCTTTTCCTGGCTTCAGTTTGACTAATTTCCTTGACTCATTTCTCCTCTTTTACTATTTGCCTGATAGAGGAACTGCATCACAGAAGGATCTAGAGCCTTACCCATCTACATTTTTACCCCTAAGGCGATCCATTCCTTATCATACCTTTGATGGCATCTGCATGATAACAGCTGCAAGATTCTTATCTCCAGCTGAGACTTCTCCACTATACTGAAAGCACACTTTACAGACTTGTCTACTGCATGTCTGTATTTGGGTATTTCAAGGCCATTTCAAATTGAACATGAGCCAAACTTCTCATTTTGAAAGTTTTCCAGAAAACACTTTCTCCCTTATTCTTCCTCATCTCTCTAAGAGTGCCATTATTACTCACTTGACCAAATCACAAACCCGAGATAAATCCTTGATTCTTCTCCTTACCTCATTCACAAAATCAAATTTATTGACAAGCCCTGAGTGTCTCCACAAAATATGCCTTGCACTTGCCCTTTCATCTCGAATGTACTTCTACAAACATCATATTTCATCAAGACAGTCTCTATAGCTTTCTAATTGGTCTTTCACATTTACTCTACTATGTTTCATTTTCTTCATAACAATGAGACCGATATTTTTTTTTTCCAACCTAAGTAAAACCATATCAAAACTCTCAGTGTCTCCCATTTTAGAAGAAAACTCCAACTCCTTTCCTTGGCCTACTTGGCCCTGCCTGATCCTGTCTTGATCTCTATCTATTCTGATTTCAGGATAGTCTCTCCCTCTTTTGGTCTTGTCCCTTCTGATTTAGGAGTCTTCAGAGATTGAATTTTCCAGATCCTTTGCCTGATAGTGCCATTATACCATACTTCTTCCTTTCTTCCCTCCTTTCTTTCTTTTTCTCTTTCTTTCTTGATTTTATTTATTTATTTATTTGATGAAGAGAGACATAGTGAGAGAGGGAACACAAGCAAGGGGAGTGGGAGAGGGAGAAGCAGGCCTCCCGCTGAGCAGAGAGCCTGCTGCAGGGCTCAATACCAGGACCCTGGAATCATGACCTGAGCTGAAGGCAGATGCCTAATGACAGCCACCCAGGTGCCCCCATACTTCATTCTTATAAGACTAATTCTTTCTCATCCTTCAGGTTTCATTAAAACTGACAACCACTTCATCTCAAGTAGTTCACCTGAACATGGGATTTTTCTATCACCCTCCTTTCTTATGTTAATGATAGCACTTGCTGCAAGTCTACAATTATTCATATGTGTGACTAGCACATCATAAATACTTAATAAATATTTGTTGAATGAATTAATGGCAATGATTTACTTGAATTGAGGAACAAGAAGATGTATATATGGAAATTATCAGTTTCATATTGGCATAAATTTCTTGGCAAAGGTGTGCACTGACATGATTTACCAGGCTATAGATCATAACCTGGAGGGGTGCTCTAAGGTGTTGCTTCTGTTTTGTAGGAGGTTGAACTAATTTTCCAATTAAGTTAACGTTTGTATGAACTAATCTACATAATTAATATACTAACAAAATTGTTTAAAGGACAAAAAACCATACTGCTCAAAAAGTAGATAAGCAAGAAAAGTAAGCAAATAAGGAAAATTTCACTAGGCAATAATTTTTACACCTGTTGTGAACCTGACAAATCTCATTTGGTTCTCTGGAAACTACCTGGTCATAAGGTGGTCTCAGTGCCAGATGCAGAAGCCAGGAGCAATGGATTGGTATTTCCCAGTCAAGAGGTTAACTGATGACTACAGAAATTCAGGTTTAACTTCTTAAACTTTTCTATTCTTTCAACATTTTCTCTAGATATTTTTGCTAATATATTTCAGAGTCTGGCTGCAAATTTCTTGACATCTGGCACTTATTAAAACTTTTAATATTTGTGTATAGTTTTTCTTTTAATTTGCTTCAATTCCTCAAATAAGAAAGTGAATTTCAAAATTACAAAACATGATCTGATAAAAGAAAATTAAAGTGCTTATGATTTTGAGGTTATTTTGGGTCCACATCTGGAGTAAGTCTAGAAATGTGTATAGTTATAAGCTAATTTAAAGAATGTTGGAAGGTAGTGAAAAATGTTCTATGAATCACCAAACTTGGATTCTCATTTTGTTAACCACAGTGACACTCACCTTAACAAATGGCTGAAGAGCCAAGGATCCATGATACCATTCCTATCTTTATGAGTTAAACTCAAATTTAGAGAATTGCCATACAGAAATTGTGAGAATTCCTTACAAAGAAACAAACTAGGACATTCTTAACCATACCATGTATTGATATAAAAACACGTGAAAGGCACATGGCTAGGACTAATCAGGCACATACAATAGCTGAGAAAAATATCCAAAGTTGTTGTTCATTGTACCAGGAATTTCCAAGTTTGTGAACTAAGTTATTTATTCTACTTCTCTAAGTCCACTGCCAGATAATGAGAAGCTCAAGAAATATGGCTTATTCATATTTACATCATGGATTTATGACAAAGCTTTTTGGCATACAGTAACAATTTTTGGAATTAAAGAAATATTATTTGCCCAACATTTATTCTTTTGTCAAATAATTAAATTTTATAGTCACTACTTCTAGCTTGAATGAGAACAACTATCATTTTTGCTGTTTAGTTTGGTTTGTGATTGTGTCCTTCTGGGAAGAAGTTATATGAAATTCTATAAAGAAGTGAGCATATATTTGACATACCCTTCTGTTGCCCTAAATGTAATTTTTTTTAAAGATTTTTTATTTATTTGACAGAGAGAGATCACAAGTAGGCAGAGAGGCAGGCAGAGAGAGGGGAAGGAAGCAGGCTCCCTGCTGAGCAGAGAGCCCGATTCGGGGCTGGATTCCAGGACCCTGAGACCATGACCTGAGCCGAAGGCAGCGGCTTAACCACTGAGCCACCCAGGCGCCCCATGTACTTTTGTTTATATGGCAAATATGCTAGTCTCTACTCCATTTCTTTGTTTGTTTTAGGAATTGATGGTATGATAAAAATATAGAATACAAACAAAAAGGTAAACATAGATCTGTTTTAAATAAATGTTATTGTAAATTTCAGACAAAGGAAAATAGCATATCTAAAGAATTTTCTGATAATAAAGCTTTAAGCAGATGTTAAAGTTCTAACAAATCTAAAATTTAGGAGCATCTTACTCTTGTTATTAACCCCATAAATTACATTAGAGATTAGGGTAAGAAGCCTGAACAAAAATACCCCAAATTTTCTACACTCCCTATGAATGCACAAAGGTGTGTCTTAGTTAAGAAGAAGAAATAAGAGCCATGATGAAGCATAAATGTAAATCAAGAAGTAAAACAATAAGTGGTGATTTTTAGGGCTGCTACATGGCAAGCAGGCAACAAGGCAAATTCTTGTTAAAAGTTAAACTGCCACTAAAGGACTATGCCTCGTCCATGTATGGTATTTTTTTGTTGTTATTTTGCTTTTTGCTTTTTCCTTTTTCTATAATGAGACAATATTCACTCTGTCCATGCTTATCACTGAAATGAAGGAAGATTAGAAGTCTTCTAAATTAAGAAGGGAGTTGGGAGAAATTTGTTATTTAGATCAGGAAGATATAATCAGATTTAAATTATTGAGTAATAGATAAGAACTGAGATTTACTGTGAGTGATTGCCAATTATCACCAGGTGTTTCTACTTTTAAAATTATTCTAGATTTTATCTTAAATGTGATATGCAAATAATGGTAGGGATTTATTATTATTCATAATAGAGATATTGGTGCAGACTAATTTAAATGCATGCTCTTTAATGACCTCACAGATATTTCTGCTCATAAGAAACCTAACTGCCCCCAACCAGCACAAGCGGTATCTCTCTTCACCCGGTGGCAATGAATGAAAAAATTAACACAGTTCTGAAAGTGACACAGATTTTAGGAAGTTAATTTTATTCAAGAAAGCATTAGAAATGTCTGCCATTATAAACAATGCTTTGATTAAGGAATCTGTTGTATTTTTATTATTAAAAATGAAGATACTTAAAGTTGTCAACTCAATTAGAAAAATTTTATTTACAGCAGAAGATATTATAGGTGGTAGCTTATAAGAAAGAGGTATTAAGAAACCACTGTTAGTTGAAAATGAGATTAACTGCACGTTCTGTGCATCTGATGTAGCATACAAGTTCTGCCCAGGTATAGGTTAAGCATGTGTTTGGGCCTTAGCCTTATGGATGCTCATCTAACAGTTATAGGTAAAACCTGGAAATTTACACAAGTGCTCGATGGGCCTCCAATTTTGGTTCTTGAAAAAAATATATTGAGAATAAAAGATTTAAAATACCCTCCCCACCAGCAAAGACCTGGAGGTTGCCTCCATAAGCTCTCTCTTTTGCTCTACTGAATTGTTCCCCTTATCCCACATGTTCATCTTTACACCCTGCAATGTTTGCAGATCACCTTCACAAGTAAACACTACTTCCCAGTGCTCACTACCCGTCCCTTATTGCCTTAGCACATGGAACTATATTTATTTTATTTTATATTGTGAATTATAGTTATTTTATTTTATTGTTTATTAATTATAATTATATTAATTATAATATATAATAATTATATTAATTATTTTATTTATTTTTATTTTATTTCATTGTTCTCAACTAGTTTATAAGCATTTTGAGGTTAGGGGCCAGAACACTTTTTTTAAATGTAATTTTTTAAAAAAAATTCTTGGTGCAAAGGATACTGTCTAGTATATTTGATGCACCGTATACATATTTATATGTACATGTTACATGTACATACTGAAATTAGTGGATAAAAACAACTCTGTACTCATATCTCTGTATAAACATGGCTCTAGCTTTGAAAGACTATGAAACTCATGGAAAACATCATTTTCTAGGTTCTGTGTTCTTCCTCTATGCCCTATTTCATCATCATTTTGCATTCTCTGCATAATTTTTAAGAACATAAATTCTTGGCAGATATCCTGGTTTATAACTTAAGTAACAAGTGTCTGAGAGTCTAGTCATTAGTATCTATTGTGTATATCTATATTTAGTATCATAAAATTTAATGGAATCCCAAATTACTGATCATAAGAAATGGCTGATTTTTAAATACTGAAAGTAAAACACCATGCTAAGTGCTTTAATTATTTTTTCCTTGAAACGGATGGTTTTATTACATCTGACATTATTAAGAAAAATGAATTCTTTGGGGAACTAAAATCTGAAAAAGCTCCACATTTTAAGTGCTTTCTCTTTGGGTGAAGATTTATTTTATTTTAATGTGGGACCACTTAGTGAGTGAGGAGGTTGTAAAAGACTTTTGTGTGCACATTAAAATTTTACATGCTCTGTGTTCTTAATATTTTACAATGTATATCATTATATACTTCCTGAAAAAGCAGAGGATCCCTCAGAATGGAAGTAATAGCACTTAAAATTGATATTTGTGTATACCTACTATGTAACAACCATTCACATGCCTGATTTATGTAATATATTTGGAAGGGTTCAATGGGAGATGGTTTTTCTTGTTGGCTGGTTTTCTTATTGAAAAAGAGACTTAAAAGTTTGAATACACCTTCTAAATGGCACCTCCTTGAATTCTTTAATTAATACTCCTTAAGAGGATATACTTATATTCATCTAATTTTTAAGAAAGACCTCTGATCATGAGAGATACATGCTTGATTGAACATAGAAAATGACAATGAGACACAACTTTTGAAATTGGAACTGCTTTGAAAAATCTAAGGAGAATGGTCACTACAACTAGCAGTCTGGATTTTCTCTTGATATTAAGAAGCTATATGCCTATGTAATCCCATGTACATTGTTGGCTAGAAATGTGTTACTTCTTCAAGTGGAAACACTTAAGCAAAACTAAAAATGTTGTTCGTCTGTAGAAGATGTAATCTCAAGCTAGTTTAAGGAAACTTCTGAAGGAGAATTACTTGTCATGGAAATACATGGTAGGCTGAAAAGTAGGTTTCAGGTCAGATTTCATACTTAATATCATAGATGACTTTGTATTTCCACTTTTTCTCATGGATCCAAGGCAGAGGATCCATTTTTAAGTACATCAAATATGATATATTTTGCAATAATTTCTCTGGCATTCAGAATGTATTTGGCTTTATCTTGTATCATTTGAGTTCATATAATCCCAAGACACAGCCGCTTGCGAAACTTCACCTACACATTTCTTTCCCAGTTTGAAAACAAAAGAGTTTCTGCTCAGCAATTTTCTCTTTTCTTGTTACTCAAAATGAGTAACTATTGCCAGAAGCTACTGAAAAAAAAAAAAAAAAGATTTGGATGAAAGAATATATTTGCAAAAATGTGACTAAGTTAAAAGGATGCATGCTGAATTCTACATTGCTATTAAAGGCATATTCCAGTAGAGCATTAAATTTTAGGAAAAAGGATTTTCTGTAGAAAGTATGTATTTTGGAATAATAGCTTAGGTTCAAGTACTATTCTTGCACTCATAGCTGGAGGACTTGGGAAGGTCTACTTCTCTGAGATCCAATTTCCTAATTTGTAATATTTATAAAATAAAATTATATCTACCTCAAGTAGTTGCTATAGATGTAAAATGAGTCAAGAGATTTAAGCATGTACTCCAGTGTCTGGCACACATTAGCAACCTCAGATGTGTTAGTTTGCATTTCTTCCAGCCTGGACTGAGCATCTTACTGGTACTGGTGTTGAGGAAGCACACATACACATACACACACACACACACACACACACACACACACACAGGTAACATTTAATCAAATACACACAATACACATTGGTGCTTTAAAACTTTCTCAAGTATATATAATCAATTAAACAGAGCAACAAAGTAACCAGCCATACAACAGATTTCATTCAATACATTTCTATCATAGCATCATAAACATACTGCAAATTACCCTCACCCACTCCTTTACCATTGCTCTGTTTGTGTGTGTATGTGTGTGTGTGTGTGTGTTTTCATGGCAATAGCAAAACTGAACAGTGTGAAACACCTTCATTAGAATCATTGAATTCAGAAAGATTTTTTTATTATTTTTTTAAAGATTTTATTTATTTATTTGACAGACAGAGATCACAAGTAGGCAGAGAGGCGGGCAGAGAGAGAGAGAAGGAAACAGGCTCCCCGCTGAGCAGAGAGCCCAGTGTGAGGCTGGATCCCAGGACTCTGGGATCATGACCCGAGCCGAAGGCCAAGGCTTTAACCCACTGAGCCACCCAGGCACCCCCAGAAAGATTTTTTAAAAGAAACATATACATATGTCTTAAATTTATGTGTGTGTGTGTATGTGTATATATATATATACTTTTTTTTTTTTTGAGAGAGAGAGAGCATGCATGAGTAGGGTGGGGCAGGCATGGGGAGAGGAAGAAGAAGAAAGAGAATCTCAAGCAGGCTCTATGCCTAGTACTGAGTTCAATGTGGGGCTCAATCTCACAACCCTGAGATCATGACCTGAGCTGAAATCAAGCTGAATGCTTAACCTACTGAACAACCAATGCACCCTGGATGTATGAATATGTATATATATGTTTTAAAGAGACTGTTGCTTGGGTATGTTTGAGAAAATTATCAGGGAAATATTATATAATACTTTATAATATGTATATATAACATAATCTCTACCTATACATCCATTGTCTTTGTCTGATTCTCTGTTGGTATCTAAATCTCAGGTTTTGTGGTCTCCAATCAAAATATCTATGTGTTGTAGAAATCTCAGGCAAGAGATTTTTCAGGAAAAGACCCAGAATGGATAAAAAACAAGGAACTGTGGGAACTATAATACAAAACTCCCTGCTAGGTATTTCTCCATTGTCCAGAGCTCACGTAGGGTGTGGGATGAGTTTTATTTGTTGAAAGGTGTAGGGTTCTAAGCTCTATCTAAAAGTAGGGAACTGGGTTCTTGTTTCCTACCAAGCATGAGATGCATTTGGGTTCTGTTTTTTGATTGGCATTGAAGATTAGACCAATCATCTCTATGATTTCCATAGATCCTTTGGGTTTTTCTCTCTGTATTACTCAGAAATTGTGCCCATGACATTGAGTATAGGTATTTCTCTATATATTTCAAATTTTAAAATATATTTTTCTATCATGTCTATCATTATCTATATGTCTTGAATGGAGAGTTAGATTTTTCATAGCTTACAATTTCCATTTTGTAGTTGTTTTTTTTTTTAATTTTAACAGGCAGAATTCCTAAGCCATTATTAATGTGCATTATTTCTTAGTTATAAATATAATGTGTTAGTTATAAAAATAAAACATTTGTGAACTACATTTTCTTAACACATTTCCTAGAAAATAGGATACCTTGAATGGCATTAAAATGTAGCACTATGATGCCAACAATAATCTTTCAACCAAATAATGCAAAGACATTTAAAAAGCAATTGTATATTAACTATTTTCTTCCATTCTTTTAATCAATCTGGGCACGTTTTGAGTTTGTTCTGATGGTCACTGATGCCTCATATTCCATTATTCAGGCCAATTTTGTAGCAATATTGACTGACAAATTACACATTTTGATATGTTATTAATATTTACAGAGCACCCATCCCAGGTTTATCACTAATGTCACCTTGAGTGGAAGAATGATGCTCAAACATTATTTAAATTTATGGCAACAAGCAAAAGCAATTATTATTATTATTTTTAGTTTAGAAATTGAAGCAAAGAGTTCATCTCAAATGGCTATTGCATAGAATATTCATAAACCTGGATTGCTGTCACCTTTTCTAAGAAGAAAAAGGGAGTTTAATAAAGCTAGTAACCACAGCCACAATTAAAGCAGAAGCCTTTAGAGAAAATACTACTCATTCTCATCTTGCTTTTCTGGAAATAAACTTATATTCCCAAGATTCTTACAAGACCGAGGGATAAGAACATTGCTTTCTAAGTTGCCCCAAACCTGGGAACATAGTGGTGGGGACTGGCCTTCTTTGGAGAAACACAAAGAGGAGGAGGAGGAGACAGAACTTTCCAATGAGCTACAGTAACTGTAGTTCAGCTGCTGCTCTTCTCTTCAAGACGACCTGACAGAAAGGGAAAAATAAAACATGGGCCCTCTTTCTTCTTTCTGAGAATTTCAGCTGTGCACATTGTCATACAGCCAAGGACTATATTTCACAAACTCCATTTGCAGATAAATGTGGTCATGTAATTAAATTTTGGTCAAGGCAAAATGAGAGCAAGTGCTTCATTTTGTCTAAGTCATGTCCTTATGAAGGAAAGGGAGTCCTCCCCTTACAATTTTTCCCTTCTTGCCAGAAATGTGCTTTTGTAATGGTGGGAGCTGGATCTGTCATCCCAGAAAATAAGATAGAAGTTTTAAGGTCCACAGAGAAACAAGATGAAAAAAATACCTTGGATCTCTTACAACACAGAGCCATGGCACCAGCCTTGTTGTGACAACCTGGACTTTTATATTAGAGATAATAAAATATCTACCTTGTGTGAAGCACTACATTTTAGTGCCACTCTGTTTTAGTACCTTAACCTGTATCCTAATTAAAATGCATCACAAACTAGAATAATACCAGTCTGAAAAAGTTAATACCAGCTATAAAATGTATAATATAGAAAACACTTGAAATCAATGACAAAAGATATCCCACTGTTGAAAAATGTACAAATATTATGAACAGGCAACTCATAGAAAAGGAACCTTGAAAAGCAGCTACACATATTAAAAGTCATTCACCATCCTTAATAACAGGGATTGTAAATTAAAACAACAGCAATGGTTTTTCAGTAGTCAAATTTTCAGTCAATAACATTTTTGAACATAGCAAGTTTTTGGAAGGAAAATTGGTACTTTCATAAATTGTTTTGAGGAGAATAAATTGTTGCAATCACTTTGGAAAGCAATTTTGCACTGTCTAGTACATTAAAAAATGCACATGCTCCATGTCTCAATAATTTCCATTTTGGGATAAGTGCATCCCCTACTGCATGGTTTATTGTAGCAAAAAAATCTGGAAATAACTTAAATCCCGGTTAGACATAAACAGATATTACAATGTGATCTATTTATAGTATGGAATAGACCCAAACTTATGTACATACATAGCGAAACCATGAAACTGAGAGATAAAAGCAAGCTGATATGGACAAATAGGTATAGCAACTACTTCTCACCAATGTTTAAACACATATATAAAATAAGTCAATATATAGATATAATAAAGACTAGAAAGATCTTAAACCTATGGTATCTGTTAATGAAATTGGCCATGAGAGGAAAAACAAGATTATCTCCAAAGATAAATTTTTAATTAAATGCATGACAAAAAAAAAAAAGACAAAATGTAAACAGCTACCAGTTTAAGGTGTTGGAAACATGAGTGTTTGTTATAATATTATTTCGAGTTTTATGGCTTTTTTCTCCTAAAAATAGCACTGAAAATTTTTGATAAACATTACAAAATCATTATTAGAGTCTCACACATTTTATTTTGGAAAATTATATATCACTTTGACAAACATGAAAATTAGAGGCACTGTTCTGTGAGATTTATACACACTGAGGTAGATAGAATTTTCTAGAACCAAGTTATTTAATTTATACACACAGATTTATACACACTGAGGTAGGTAGAATTTTCTAGAACCAAGCTATTCAAAGTTCTGAATACTCATATATTCTAGTTTCTTCCTCTATGCCCAGAAGAGACCTATCAACATGTGAACAGACTCAGCTTATGATTTTTTAAATTATTTTTTTCATGCCCCAAATATTTTCCATATTCTTTGGCTTTCCCTACTGGAAACTCCATTACTTTTAAAACTGACTCCCTCCTTGAAGTGAAAAAGTTATTCTTCTCTGACTATTTTCAGTGAGTACATTTCAGTGATCCACTGAAATGATTTTGTATGCAGGGAGAGAGGCTTCAAAATTATATTTTGTGTAAGAAATGCCTCCAGAACAATTAATTTCAAAGTTGTGATTAAAGACATCCTGCATGTGGGTATGTATGATTATGAGGTAGTAAGAAAATTTGGGGAAATTCTCTGCGTATAGGATGTTTGTACTTCTTTTAGGAATCCAAAGCAGAGACCCAGGTATAACGAGAGCACAGAGTAGCAACCTCGGGTGAGCACTGGAAGTCAGGAGAAGTGGGAGACAGAGTGGGCCTGGAATAGGAATCAGGGACTGAGCTGGAGAGGAGGCAAGACAGAGCTCTCCACAGATAAGAGAACTGCCTGTTACATTTAGGAGGTTCAGAGAAGAAACCAAGCAGATGAGAGAGACAGGATGCATGCTGAAGAGAAGTGGAGCTCAAGTTTGTCTGTGTAAAGTTGGCTCTGGTCACCCAAGGTCAGGCAAGCCAGGTGAAAACTGGAGTTCCGTCCAAGATCAAGGGCCTTGGAGATCTCCAAGCCTGGGAGTGCAGACAGTCACACCGAGGTCTTGGGGGCCAAACTGAAAACCTTCAGTGCTTGCTTGGATAGTGATTATTTTCTGGGTCAGTCCCACATGGAACTGGAAATTTCTGGTCAAAGGATACGCTTAAGAATTGTAACCAACAGCCACAAGAGTCTAGCAAGAAATCCTCAGGAAGAAATGGAGTCCAAGAAAAGCAGATTCAGTAACTTCAGTTGCTGCTTTGAATGTCAATCCGGCAGTTTATTTTTTCTTTTCCTGACAACGAACCTGGTTAAAGAGAAAAGGTTGTAAACATGTGCAGCTTCCACGTGTTGACTACTCACAACAACACAAGTGGTCACTGTTACTACTGTGTAACCGACAAAGCTGAGACCCAGAGACTGCCAGCCAGTTTCCCAAGGTCACACAGGGAACACACGTTCAAGCCCAGATCAAAACTCAGGTACGGAAGGTTTTGAATTCTGTGTTCTTTCAATGGCCACCGCCTTCCAAAATGCTGAGTGCTACTGTACCAAATACCGCAGCTAAAATAGGATTCCAGCCACAAATTCTGGTTTCCAGATCCTTGTGTTAGCCACTTGAGAGACTGCTCCACTCTTTTTGTGAAGGAAGCCTCAAGACAGTGATTTAGAAGATGAAATGGGCAGTACTTACGGGGAGGGGGGAAGCACAATTTGACCAAAGACAAGCATGGCTGTATCTGGAAATGAACGCTGTGCTTCACTACCTCCTGACTCTGTGGATATTCCCCTGGGAGCACACAGGGGACTATTACATGCAGTACTTAGATTATCAGTAAGTGCTGGGTACAGCACTGCGGTGGGCGTCTCTCTGAGTTGCTGAAGCAAGAGATAAGCTTGAGGCTCATTCAATTGTGAAATTGGTTAAAGGGGAGAAAACAAATATCACCCCCCCAACCCATACACACAGACATACTCAATGCCGACCATCTTCATAGGAAAAAGCGATTCTCCTGATATTGAAATTAACCATTTTGTTACTTCCATGGGCTTCTCCCTGCATTTGTTTGAGAAATATGTAAATAACTTTCAAGGAGATCTAGGTATTTCTAAAAGTAAATCGTTACTGGAGAGCCAAAGTTAAAAGGACTTACAAATTATAGTTGAGAACCTAAGATTTTTGTTTTATTTATTTGAGAGAGAGAGAGCAAGCATGAGCAGGGGGGAGGAACAGAGGGAGAGGGAGAAGCAGACTCCCTGCTGAGCAGGGAACCAATGCAGAACTTGATTTCAGGACTCTGAGATTATGACCTGAGTGGAAGGCAGATGCTTAACCGTCTGAGCCACCCAGGTGCTCCTATAATAGAGATCTAAGTGAAGTCTATAGTTTAGCTAATCATAATGTACTGATGTTTATTTCATCATTTGACAATATATCATGGTTGTGAAAGATGTTACCCTTTAAAAATATAACTGAGGTCATTTGGACAAACAGGGTATGTCTTTCTTGACATGGCCTTAGTATAGAGGTCAGAGTCCCTAAACTCAGGTTTGAAAATGTGCTTTTTACACCCAGAGGGCTAATGCTTGGGCTAGAACTGATGCACTCCTTACCCAGGAAGTCTCCACACATTTCCTTGCTTGCTAACTTAGGACCTCATGCAGTGGGAAACTGTTGCCCCCACTGAGCACAGACCACCCAGTTCAATGTACCGATGCCTCAGCTTCCTGAACCTACCTAGCCTTAGGCATTGCCAACGGACCTTAATTATCAAGAAATGTACGTATATATACCCTTATTCCAAAATGTTCTTGGGCTTTCTTGAATGGGATTAGATCCACAATTTCATACTAACTTCCTACAGCTAAGTCTGCATATTACTTTCTAGATAATTGACTTTTTCTTTGTTAGATTTACTATTTGTTGGAGTTTACAAGTATTTATAGTTATTGTTTGTTTGACTCTGACTCTCTCCTTTTAAGAGAGGAGCTAGTTTAGAGGTGGTTCAGTTGGTTAAGCATCCGACCCTTGGATTTGGCTCAGGTCATGATTTCATGGGTCCTGAGATGGAGCCCTGCATCAGGCTCTGCACTCAGCGGGGAGTCTGCCTGAGATTCTCTCTCCCTCTGCCCCTCCCCCTGCTTGCATGTGCTCTCTCTCTCATTCTTGATCTCTCTCTCAAATTAATAAATAAACCTTCAAACAAAGAGGAACTAGTTAAAGAGTTTCAGAAGAAATAAGAGGATTTTAATGAGGATGAAGTAACTCTGGGTTCAATAGGGCTTTTCAAGCATATCTAAATGCCTTAGTTTCCTCAAACAATTGGCATTAGAAAGTGGGCCATAGATTTTCATTTGCCTGGAATAGTCCCAATTTCTACTTGTTATCCCAGTGCCCTCTTTCACTCACAGAAGTATACCACTTGGGGTCATTAACCAAACTATCACCTCATTAGTTTGAATAACAGCACTTCTTCATTTTGCCCTGAGGAAACAGTGATCCCATAGGATTTAGAAGATTTTCACAAGGCCACCCAGATCTCTCAGCACTCCAGCCAGGTCTCAGAATCATCCCTATAGCTGGGTAGGTCTCTTAATAGCGAATGAGGATAGGTGATAGATATCAGCGTTTGGGTGAGCATTTTGTGAAAACCCAAGCATGAGCTGTTCATCTTGGCTTAACACTCAAGCAAGAAAACCAGAGCACCCCTGGATCAAAAACTGAGTGTGTCTCTCTGTGATCTGTGTCACCAGGGAAGCATTTCAATCAGTGATGTCACAGACCCATCTGAATGAGAAGCACTTGCCATATGCTAACTATTTTAATAATATAAATTCTATTTAACTTAACAAGGGACTTGATCACATGGGAGTAGGGGGGACTAGCTATTCATAATAGTGAATTAATTGGGAATTGCTTCCTCAAAAGCAGCTGTGTTTGCAGCCACAGCACACCTCCTCCCCTCCGTTCTCTTTCTTGGCTGCCAGTGATAGGAGTTGAGGAGCATAATGCGCAGTAAGTGTTCGCAGACACAAAGCAATCTAGTCCTGGGCTGGATGGGTTCCAGTTCTTATGAACTATCCACAGCAAACTGCAGCGTTAAATATGACAAAGCTATTCAGCATACAGCAGCCTTGATAGCAGAGGGCCCTTCGCAGCCCACCTTCAGATGAACTTAATTGCAATAGGCAAGAGGAAAATGCTGGGCCTTTTATACAACATAATGGAGTTGCTCTAATTTGTTTACCAATGGTGCCCAGCAAGGGTCTTCTCCCCACAGAAGGCTTTGGTGTGCAGAGATGAATCCAGGCAACCACACCGCAGAGAATCTGGCAGATTAAGCTGTGAGGTGTGCATATTACAAATGGAGCAAGAATCCTGGAAGACAGATCCCTTTTGCAGTCTGCTGTCACTTTGGGGGTTATTGTCTAACTGGATGTTCTGAATTCACTCAGTACTGCTTATGAAACCGTTTAAAATCATTGATGGCAACAGGCAACAAAAGTTTCCAATTATTAGGGTCTTTCAGGGATTTTGAGTGACAGTTAAGTAATTTTCAAGCTCACAGAATTGATATTTCTTACCTAACAACTTAGATATATTTTTTTCTTTTTAAACTAGGAAAGAAGAGTAGAATTTTTTTCTGTGTAATATCTCCTGGTCTAAAAACAAATTCTAATATAAGTTAAATACACATTAATGAAGAAGAAAGTGATTGGAAAATCTAAAATTATTTCTAAAAGTCATAGACTTTATTTCCCCATTCCTCTCTTCTAAGATCATGTCACTCACATGTGCACACACACACACACACATTACACACCATTGAACTCTGACTGCAAGTGCAAGATGCATATTAGGATAAATTTTAAATATTTTTCTTTTTTCACCTTACTACTTGGCTAAAAAAGAGTGTACCACCGCCATTGTAAAGTTTACTGATATTATGGCAGAGGCTTGGCAACTGAATGCAGAAGTAAATGCTTCTCCAGCTAGCAAATGGGAGAAGGATCGAAGTATTCCAGATTATATATTTTGTAAGCAAAAGCACCATACCATGAGCCTTTTGTACTGGTGAATTCTGGCTGGTTTTGATGGTTGGGTTTGGCCCCCTGTACTCTAGGCTAGTGTTACTCAAACTATTTGCAGTGAAGAACTTTTTTTTCTTTAATTTTCATTCCTTCATGTACTGTTAAAATAAAAACAAATTACAAGGGAAAGATTACTTAAAAATTATAACAAAATAAAATGCAGAGTACAAGTCTAATGTTTTAGTTATTATTATATTCAACAGACATTAACATTACTTTGCCAAATTGCTATAGAAGTTTCTAAATGTTTACTCTCAATTTCTGTGTTTATTGAATCACAAACTGACATCTTCGCACAGACCCCAATTTGATTAGCAGTGCTCTAAGGCGTACTGAGTTTAATATCCTCATCTTCTTTCCATTCTTTAGACCAGGGATTGGCAAACTTCTCCTGACAAGGTCCAGATAGTAAATAGCACTGGCTTTGTGGGCCATATGGTCCCTGTTGCAACTACTAAACCCTGCAACTGTAACATGAAAGCAGCCATAGACAGTATGTCAACGAATGACCATGGCTGTGTTCCAATAAAACTTTATTTATAAAAGCAGACTACAGGTCAGATTTAGCCTATGGACTGTAGTTTGGTGATCCCCACTTTAGATAGTCTGAACTATATTTCCACATGCCCTAAATATTTTATTTGTATTTTCAAAAGACATTTTAAAACAGAATACTCACAGCTGTTGCTGTACATTTTAAACACACATTTTGCTTTAGTTTTCAC
Source organism: Meles meles (assembly GCF_922984935.1). NCBI lineage: Eukaryota > Metazoa > Chordata > Mammalia > Carnivora > Mustelidae > Meles > Meles meles. The sequence continues at coordinate 17,092,429 of NC_060080.1, read as the reverse complement.
ACCTTTTGGAAATGCTACCAATAAAAAGAAGTTATAATATTTTAAGGATTAAAATTTTCTGGGGGGTGGGGGAAAGCAACAACCAAAAACACCATGACAAAGTAGCAGAGAAAGAACCCCAAGCCAGATTCTGTATAGATGTAAATTTTCTTACCTAAGGCAGCTAAGAGTTTTCAGTATTAGCCAATGTGGGCGGAGGGCAGTGGGGTGGGAAGGTCTCTGAATCTTTGCAGACTCAGCACAAATACACAACCTCTTTCATTCAGGCCTTCATTATGGCTCTTCAGAATGTTTTAAAGTGGAACATTCTATGTAGGAGAGATTGTGGCCCTCTGTGAGACCTACCTTCCTGTTTCTCTTAAAAAGTGACAAACATTATTTCCACCACAAACTCCTACCATTTACCAAATTGAACAGGGCTGTCTGTTTATATGTTTCTTTATCCTCATAGACTGAGCTATTGGGGATAGAGTCAAGTCTCTCCAAAGACTCTTTGCTATTTCCAATGCCTAGCTTAGCATAGAATGAAGGGAGATATTTTTTATATATTTATAGATAAAATATGGTATAATATGCAATATTAATAATATATATCATTTAGATGATGTATTATATATCATCTAAGTGATATATTATGTATATAATATATAATGTATACATATATAAAATATATATTATTAAAATATTGTGTAGTGTATATTATTATATCATATGATAAAATTACATATATCATAATTTTATAATATAAAATCATACATGTAATATATAATATACACATATATATTATATACAGACAAAGATCATATATATGTATATATATACATCTGTGTGTATATGTGTGTATTTTCATGGGTCAGTCTTTAATATATGAAGAGAATAACTTGAAGTGAATAACTCCCATGATAGTTACAAAATGCAACTGGGATTATATATAAGGAAGCATTTGGAATCTATGAGTAATTAAGCAGGTGTACTGCTAGGTCAGCCTTCCTTTGTTAGTTCAGGTCTGAATTCTTTCCTCCCATCCCTCCACTTTTGTATTATTTTCTAAAGAAGCATTTGGGTAAAAATCCCTTTACTCTAATACTTGTGATGACTCCTTATTCCATAATCCATGCACCCAATGCTGTGTTCTAATATTCAGGGCTAGTCCCAGCTTTCCCTTTTAGACATAAATCCCAGGGCACCTGGATGGCTCAGTCAGTTAAGCATCCAACTCTTGGTTTCGGCTCAGGTCATAATCAGTGTTGGGAGATGGAGCTCCTCATCGGGCCTTGCACTGGATGTGGAACCTGCTTGAGATTCTCTCTCTACCTCTGCCTCTCTCCCCAACCCTTGCTCTAGCTCTCTCTTAAAAACAAACAGAACAAGATACAAATCCCGCTCCTCTCTCAAATGCCCTCATTTAATGGTACCTTTAACATTTTCCCCAAATCCACCCAAGCTTTCCCTATTTTTTTTTTCCATCTCTACTTAGGTGATTCCCTCCACCTGCCATGATCTTGTAAAGATCTATGGCTGAAGGTGTCATCTCTGCCTCAAGCTTCTCAGAATCACCTCCTCTGTGAGTTTGCCTCAGACCTTACAGTTGAAAGATTTTCTTTGCAGTTTCTTCCATGGCTTTTGTCTCTCCCTCTTAAATAACACATCATTTTCCGCCATTTGAAACTGTGAGGTGCACACATACTCCTCGCCACATATGACTATGAGCATTGCAAGGCCAGCACCTTGCCTGTTCCCCCCACATCTTCTTCAGTTCCAGTCCCTTAGTATTTCTTGTCTAACTGAAGAAAAAGAAGAATGTCAAACTCAAAATGAGAGGTATTGAATGCCTTGTCCAGAATCTTTCCTCTCTTTCCTACTCACCCCTACCTGTAATCCTCTACCACTGTGGGAAGTCAGCTTTACTTCCTGGTATCAATGTCCTGTTGTCTGAGTGGATTAGTCCCACAGCATAAGTGGTGTCTCCACAGCACCCTTCTTTGAACCCAGCAGGCACTCTGGCCAATTAGCCTTTGGGAAGACCTGAAGATTTGGGGAAGTTTTTTACATTTGTAAAAACCAACTCAATTCAGGTGAATGTGCTCTGGCTTGTGTCCGACCCACCGTTGTTGCCTACCTCCATTCCTGGTCTGGGAAATGCAACCAGTTAAGCTTCTTAAAAGGCCTTTTGAGTATCTTTGATACTTCTCTCTATGCAGTATCATTCATTCACTTTCAGACCATGCTGGTTGAAGTCCTGTGAGTAATGCTCATGGTTACCCAAAGGAGGAACGGGTAGATGAGGACTGGTCTGGCTGTGCCGCCACAACATAGCTAACAAAGACAGCAGTCCCCTTGTATTGTGGTGGGGGAGTTGTGGAGTCCTTTGGGGGCAATAGTTTCTGTTTCTTCAACTCCCAAACTACCTGTGTAATACCTATGCACACATAAGGAAGCTTGGTACTTCTTCAGTCTCACCTTGCCATCTCTGGGGCTAAGTTGAGGTCAGCTCACCTCCCACAAACATCTCAACTCAACAATCTCGTATTTTGTTTAGGAGCAGAATAGTAAAACAGGATACTGAGGAAACAAGTCTTAGGATATAGTACACAAATTCTCAGATTGGTCAGGCAATATCCCTCCTCGGAATTTATTGATGAGAGGTGACTTTAGAGGAAGTAAGTGAGGTATATCTTCACAAATTTCTGTTAATTTCTCCACTATACATGTTAGAATAGGATAGTTCAGACACTGAAAAAATTAGTTGCTTACACATTATTACTTTCTACTTTTTTATTATGTGAAAACCAGGTATATCAATAAGAAAAGTCAGGCATGCATATGTATAAATCAGTGTTTTTGCTGCCAACCCCTAGGGACTTTTACTTTTAGAAACAGGTTTGCAATGTTGAGGGAGGGGGCACTTCAGACAGTCTGAGAAGTTGAAAGCTGAGGAGGAGTACCTGCTAATAACTCTGTCCTTCTGGAAAATGTGAAGTCTAGAAGAAAAAGAAAGAGCAAGGGTGGGCTGAATCTGAGAAGAGAACAGATGGGCCATGGCTATGCCTGCCAGAGGCATGGGCAGAAAGAAATGAAAAACTGTTTCTGCTCTCCTTCTCCTCTAAACAGAGAATGTGTACACCAGAGCTCCTTGTGGGTTGGGGCAGATGGGATGCTTAGAGAAAAAAAGTCTGCCAATGCCTTTCTCATAAGAAGAGGAGGCAATCCCATGAGCCTCACTTCCTCAGAAACCACAGTCTGGCCTCTGCTCTGTATCTCAGTGAGAAAAACTTATCAGGAAAGGAGGCTATTAAGAGTCTGCAAATAGAGGAGGCAGCATGTCCCATTCTCTAAGAATTATTCCTGTTTGAAAAGTTTTATTTGTTTCAATACTTTACTATAGGTAATACTTCCTAGTTTTCACTCATGGATACTACTGTGATATATTCTGCAGTCTTGTATCAGTAGTCTGGTCTCAATCCCTGATACACTAGCATCACTGTGAACTTGTTACAAATCCTTGGGTACCACCAGACCCACTGAATCAGATATGTTGGGTGTGGAGCTCAGTAATGTGAATTTGGTACAGGATAAAGAGGCTGAAGATTGAGAACCACTGTAATAGCCTTTAGGGATAGGAACTCTCAGTGAATGTCTTGGATCACTCCATCACCAGCGCTGTGACCTTGGGCAGATTTCTCACACTCTCTGAAGCCTGCAGCCTGGGTTGTTGAGAGAGTCAAATGGGATAATCCATGTGTCATTGCTTAAACAAACAAACAAACAAATAATTCCAACAAGAGATCTGTTTATGAGAGAAAGAAAAGCAATAATCTGTTTGCTCCTCTACATTTCCCAACCTCCCTTGAAGTTATTTTGAGGACTGGTAACTGGTAACTAGTTCTGGCGGATGACCTGTGAAAAGTGATGTGTGTCACTACTGGCCAGAGGCATTGGAACAGGGGTCCTTCCTTCATTCTTTTGTTCCCCAGCCATGAAGCATAATTCCTGTCCTACTCCTGTGAGGCAGGGATAAATCTTTGTTGTGTTCAGCTACTGAGATTCCAGGAGTGATATATTGTGGCAGCTTGAATAAATTACCCAGGTCAGCAGTGTTGAAGAAAAAGCAACGTGAAAGAGTAAGATTGACAGTGAGATGTCAGAGCTAGGGTGAACCTGGTTCAAAGAGAGAGAATGATATTGTCTCCTGATGATAGGAAGCAGACATGGGGCCATGTTTTTATTTCCATAAGTCCTGGGAAGAAGAAAGAGATCTCTGAAAGACTAACACCAAAGGAAGGACATATAAATTTCTAGAGCCTTATTGTCTAATCAATGGCTTGTGAACATGACCAATTCAGACAGATATTTTCATTTTTGGTTGTAGAGTGAGAAGCAGATGGGGTGACTTGAGTTTGCTTCCCATAAAAACCTACAGATTCTATATGTTAAAATAAACACTATGCCAAGCCTCTTAATGGATTTCCTATCTGCGTTTGCATATTATCAACCCATTCTCTGTAATGCATTTCTTTTTTCTTGCATCAAAAAAGCATCAGAAACCTATTTATGATCTGGTTTCCTTCTATTTGCCCCTTCTGGTTCCATCTCTTGACATTTCTCCGAACTCCTTCTTTTTTTAAGTTTGAGTCATACTGGACCATAGGTGTTTTACTGAATGCATCCTGCCCTTTCTAACATTACTATATGTACCCTCCTACAATGTTTTACTTTGGGGAGCCAGATTGTGATACTGCTTCTTTTAGAAAGTCTTCTCTGACTCCCTAATATTAAGTAAGTTGTTTATCTTATGTGATTTCTCAAGGTATATATTTAATGCACTTCCATTGAGGAGGGTAAATAGAATGACAGCTTCTCCTATATGTAAAGATGGAGAGTTCAAGTCAGTTGGGAGGAATCTTTCTATTCAGAAATCTCTCTCTCTCTCTTTTTAGATTTTTATTTATTTATTTGAGAGAGAGAGAAAAAGAGAGAGAGACCACAAGCAGAGGCAGCAGCTGAGGGAGAGGAAGAAACAGGTTCCCAGCTGAGCAGGGAACCCAATGTGGGGCCTAACTCTGGGATCAGGACCTGAACCAAAGGCTGATGCTTAACCAACTGAGCCATCCTGGTGGAAACTTTTAGTTACAATGACACAAACTATGTAGATGACCATTGTCCTGGATATAAGAAGCCAAAGGAATCTCTATTGACTTGAAACTGATGTTTACAAAACTGATATCTCTGGAGAAGACATAGATTAATCTATATACAAACATCAAGAACCTCTTTCTCCTGCTTTTTCTTATAGCTTTTATTTTTTGTTTCTATCTGGAATTATTTTATGAAGGTTGGATGTAAGATCAGAATTTATTTTAATTGGGGTATGCTGGTAATTTTATTTAGTTTTTAGGTTTCTGAATATATATTTATCTCTGCTTAAATTTAAAATACATTTTTGCTATTCATAGAATTCTAGATTGATAGCCATTTTTTTCCAAAATATTAAAAAATCATTTGTCTCCCGTCTTCCATACATTCTGTTGAGACATTAATTTTAACTATTGTAATTTTGAAGCAAAATCTCTCCAAATTTTGCTATTTTTTTATTATTTTCATCAGTTTTGCTTTATTTGTATACTGGTATGATTTTCTTTGTATTTATTCTGCTTGGGGTGTGCTCAACTTCATGAAACATCCATGATATTGTATATTGATGTCTTATCAACAGGGTTACATTTTAGGTAAGGTTTCTATTTCTGATCTGTTGCTTCTTCTAGGGTGTATCCCTGTAGGAATTATAATGAAGAGCCTGTGTTGTACATTGGAGCCTCTTCCACTGTTGTATCCTGACCTCTAATCCTTTGTCCATCAACACCAAAGACTGCCAGATACTCTTCTCCATTTTTTGGAGGTTTTTTTGTTTTGTATTGTTGTTTTTTTTTTCCCTTTTCCTAGCTTATTAGTCTCTTATTAGTCTCTTCTTAGTCTCAACTTAAGAATTTAGCAAATATCTCACTGTAGGACTTAATGATATTCCCTCCCTTTTCATGAACTTTTAGCTACTCAAGTCTCTAGGTTTTCATTTTCATTGTTCATTTTGTTTTTTCTCACTAATTCCTTGATAGTTCAAGTTCAATTCATTTTTCTCTACCTTTCAGTATCAGATCTTTTGCTTGGACCTTTTATAGATACTCAAGAGTCTTGCCTAGTACCCAGAATCCACAAAGGCCCCAACATGAGAAACAGCTACAGAATGTTGACTCACATCCTTGAAGTTTCTGCTATTAGATCCTGTTCTCTTAATTCTTCAATGCCACACAAAGCTTTTAATGTCTTCAAACAGACTTCTTTCTCTGTTGTATCTGCTTTTCCTGTTTGGTCCTGGTGATGGCATTAGTTAGCCACAAACTCGGTATCCTCACCTCCCATCTTACCTCCCATCTTACAGTGCCTGCCTCAGTGTCTTGCAGTTCTCTGTTTATTAGTGAATTTATGCATCAGATTATATACTTCATGGCCAACTAGATATCACAGTCTACATATTATACATTCTTATAATTTCCATGTTTATATCATATTTTTATGTTTCTTATTAACTTTCAGGAATTATTATTTTTTTAAGTAGGTTCCACACCCAATGTGGGGCTTGAACTCACAACCCTGAGATTAAGAGTCTCTTGCCCTACTGACTAAGCCAGGTAGGCACCCTAGGAATTATTATTTATATATACTTTAGATGTTAATTCTCTGTCCATCAAAACATTGCAAAAGGCTAATAATAAGCTCTCACATCTCTGTTTATGCTATGATACCTTCCAAGGAACAGAAATTCTTTTATTTTTAATATAGGAAATTTAATTATTTTTCCCTTTTTTTTTTATTAACAGAAATTCTTCCCTACTCTAAGGGCCTCCTTTGGCATCCATCCATGTCGTCTATTATTAACTTCATTATTTTACATTTCCCTTTTACAAAGGATTTAGGCAATAGGGAATAGCTGAGAAAACAGAGACTTAGATTTTGGCTCCTAATATTATTCTTCAATAAAAAGAACCAAGTTTCCTAGGAGAGATGGTTGATTCTTTTTTTTTCTTTTTTAAGATTTTTTTTAATTTAACAGACAAAGATCAAAGATCGCAAGTAGGCAGAGAGAGAGGAGGGGAAGCTGGCTCCCTGCTGAGCAGAAAGCCTGATGCAGGGCTCAATTGCAGAACCCTGGGATCATGACCTGAGCTGAAGGCAAAGGCTTTAACCCACTGAACCACCCAGGTGCCCCAGATGATTGATTCTATGACTAGGACTGCAAATATACAAAATAAGCTGGAATATCTTCCATTGTCATAATGTAAGGAAATACACACACACTCTCTTTCTCTCACACACACACACAGATGGATGACGGTACAATTCTCAACAGAAACAGTGCAAGTGAGAAGAGAGTGGGGAAAAATATTTAAAATATTGAAAGAAAAAAACCTGCCATCCTAGATTTTATACCCATTGAAAATATTTTTTCAAAAACTGACATGAAATAAACAATTCTTCATAAATACAAAAGAGAAAAAATTCATCAGCAACAGACCTACATGATAAGAAATGTTAAATGAAATCCCTGAGGCAGAGAAAAGTTACACCAGAAGAATATATGGACACCAATGATACCAAGGAAGAAAATCATTCAATAGAGTAAGTATATGGGAAACTATATAAGATTTTTTTTTATCATTTAAAAGATAACAGACTTCTTAAACAAAAATAATAACAATGTAGTGGTGATTTATCATACATTTATGTGGAAAAGTTATGAAACACTATCTTAAAGGCCTAGGGGAACAAAATGGAAGTACTGTATCATAATATTCCTATATCTGAAGCAGTGTAGTAGTAGTTGAAAATAGGCTGTGATAAACTAAAGAATATACTGTAAGCCTGAAAATGATCACTAAAATAACAAAAGAAAGAATTTTAGCTGATAAGCCAGCAAAGGGTGTTAAGTGAAATAATTCAATCTATTAATATGAAAAACAGAAAAGAAAAAAGAAAATAAAAATTAGAAAAATTATAAAACAAAAGCAAGATGATAGAGATAAACCTAACTACATGAATTATCACATTACATATAAGTGGTCTAAGCACTCCAAGTGAAAGGCAGCAGTTCTCATTTTTTTGTTAAAACACTACAAGACTCATCTATATATTGCATGCAAATGGAGTATTTTAAAAATATATCCACAGCTAGGCAAAAAGTAAAAAGAAAGAAAAAATATACTTTGCTCACATGAATCAAAGAAAAGCTGCAGTGGCTATATTAACATCAGACAAAGTATAATTCAGAGAAAAGATGATCTTGGATAAAGAATGTCATTTCTTACTGCTAGAGGATTCAATTTATTCCTAAAAATTTGTGTATTAATATCAAATATTCAAAATACAAGAGGCAAAAACTAGTCTAAGTGCAAGGAGGAAGAGATAAAACCAAATTAGAGTTGGAGATTTCAATAACCCTCTCTCTCCATAACTGATGGGACCAGTAGTTACAAAATCATAAAGGACATACAAGACTTGAACACAGCAATATCTACCAACTTACCAAATGAAATTTATGGAACACTCCAAACAACAACAGAATACACATTCTTTTCAAGAGCACATAAAATATTTACCAAAATAGACCCCATTCCAAGCCATAAAAAAAAAATGCCTCAATGAATTTAATATGATTCAAGTCATACAAAGTTATGTTCTTGTGTAGCAATGGATTTAGATCAATTAGAAATCAATATGAAAAGCTCTCTAGAAAATCCCTAAGTGTTTGAAAACTATATAAAACAGTTCTAGATAATCCAGGAACCAAAGGAGAAGAGGGAAATTATACCATGCTTTGAACTGAAAGAAACACAAAAATGCAACATATCAAAAATTGTGTGTGAGTTGTCACTAAAGGAGAATTTAGTGGGAAATTTATAGCACAAAGGCACATGTTAGAAAAGATGATTGGTCTTAAATCAATGACCTCAGCTTCTACCTCATGAAGAGAATAAGAAGAGCAAATTAAACCCAAAATAAGCAGAATAAAAGAAATAATAAAGACAGAGTTGAATTCAGTGAAAAAATTTTTTAAAAATAGAGACAATTAAATCCAAGTCTGGTTCTTTCAGAAGACCAATAAACTTGATCAAACTTTAGACAGGTTAATAAGGAAAAAGAGAGAAGACACAAATTACCAATATCAGGAATGACAGTTGATGTCACTACATATCCTAAGAGATATTAAGAGGATAATATGAGAACATTATGAACAAATTTGTCAATAAAATTGGCAACTCTGGGGGAGCTGGGCTGCTCAGTGAGTTAAGCCTCTGCCTTTGGCTCAGGTCGTGATCTCTGGGTCCTGGGACTGAGTCCCACAACAGGCTCTCCACTCAGCAGGGAGCCTGCTCCCCACTCCCCACCCCCCCGCTGCCTGCTGCTCTGCCTACTTGTGATCTCTCTCTCTCTCTTTTTTCTGTGTCAAATCAATAAATAAAATCTTTTTAAAAAATGGCAACTGAGATGAAATGAACAACTTCTTTGAAAGATGTAAACTATCAAACCTCGAAGATGAAATAGATGGTCTGAATAGACCTATCGTCTATTAAACAAATCAAATTTATACTTAAAACCTTTCTGTAACGAAAACTCCAGGCCCAGATGTTTTCACTTATAAATTATATCAAGTAGTTAAGGAAGAAATGAAATCAATTATACACAAAGTGATCTAGAAAATTTAAAATGTGAGACTATTCCCAATTCTGTATATGAGACCAAAATTATTCTGGTACCAAAACAAGACAAACACATAAAAATTACCACAAAAAACACTTGAGTATAATATCCCTGAAAAATATTGATTTAAAATTTTTATTAAATCATATCCAACAGTATATAAAAAGAATAATAGATCATGATCAGTTCTGGGGTTTATCCCAGAAATGCAATGTTTGTTTAACAGCCAAGTTCCATCAATACAATTTAACATATTGACAGACTAAGAAAGAAAATATATGATCATCCTAAGAGGATGCAGAAAAGCACTTGTTAAAATTTAAGATCAATTCCTATAAAAAACTCTCAGTAAACTGGGAATAGCAGGAAACATTCCCAAACTGATAAAGAAAATTGATGAATAATCTATAGTTAATATCTTACTTAGTGTAATTAAAACTGGTGCAGCCACTTTGGAAGACTTTTGGTGGTTTCCTATAAAAGTAAATATAGTCTTACCTTAAGATCTAGCCATTGTACTCCTTGATATTAACCCAAATGAGCTGAAAGACTATGTACACACAAATCCTGCACAGAGAGGTTTATAGCAGATTTATCCATAATTGCCAAAACTTGGAAGAAACTAAGATGTCTTTCAGTAGATGAATGGATAAAAATGGTGGTACATCCATACATTGGAATATTATTCAGCTCTAAAAAATATGAATGATGAAATAATGAAAAGACATGGAGGAAACCTAAAAACATCTTCCTAAGGGGAAAAAAAGCCAGTCTAAAAAGGCTGCATACTCTATGTATGATTCCAACTATACAGTGCTCTGCAAAAAGCAAAACTATGGAGACATTACAAAGATCAGTGGTTGCTAGGTATTAAGGGTTAAGGGAGGGACTGATAAACAGCCTGAGCACAGAGGCTTTTTAGGGCAGTACTCTATATGATGCCATAATGATGGGCACATGTCATTATACATTTGTCCAAATGCATAGAATATAAAACACCAAGAATGAACACACACACACATACACACCCCAAATACATAATTGTCTGATCAGACAAATGCTTTGTAGGACAAACCTTGGGGAAATCCTAACAGAATGAATTCAGGTCTATAAATTGTTTTTCTGGTGGTTTGTGAAGTGTCTTGCAGCTGAATAATCCTGAGAATCATTCAGAAGATGGAAAATCTTAAAGAAGGGCATGGATGCTTATTTTTTAAAATGAATGTTAGGAAATAACAGTGGGCAATAAAAATAATGTAGTGATATGTAAAAATGGCATGCAGTCTAACTTAGTCACCAAGCTACCCTCCTCACACAAGATTCATTAGTCTCCACATCAGTTTTGCTATTGAGTACCTTTATAGAAATGCATGCAGTGTAATGGAAATGTACCTGTACCTTATTATACAAGTCTTCTAAATATAAATAATGCAAGAGGTCTGTTCTTTGCAAAAAGATGTTGTGTTAGAAAATGAAAACTGTAAACAGATTTCTAGTGATAGGTATTGTATGTGCTCCAGACAGCATCAAGCTTTAATGCATGTGCTAGTTTTATGTGTGATGTGCGCACATGCGTGCGCGCGCACACACACACACTCCTTTAGCTGTCCTGGATTTGGATTTGGTTTGGTTTTGTTTTCTTTTTTTTCCCCCTTTTTCTTTTCTATTCCTCAGTGAATCTGTACAGAATCTGTAATGTGAGTGTTCTTTGTTCATGGTATTGTATACAAGGTTCCTCTGAAAATTAATAAGGCTGTCTCCAACTCACAGCCCTATTTGCATACTTCTCCCCTACCAGTTAGCTTTTGATTTTCCTCTCCATCTCTTTATCTTCAGGCTATAGCTGAATGGTTCCTCTGCCAAATTCCAAAACAGCCTTTCACATGGATTCCACATAATACGCTTCTCTCAATTCTGGACCATGTGTTTGGGGTATTTACTCCTATTAGGTTCATCTGATTATTTTACAGTCCTTTTCCTTTAAAAGGTAAAATATGTAAGTGTCAGATTAAATTGATAAGGCACTGCTAATGAGTTAATAAAAACAGAATTCTATAATCATAATTAGGATTATAACCAAGAGCTTTCCGGTAAAGCTACAGTACAACTAACCCTTTAAGATTATAATGTTATGCCAGATCAAATTCAGTAGAGTGTGCAATTAATAAATCTTGGTCTCTTTTTTCCTTGCCACTGGGATTGTCTCTGAGAAGAACTGAGTGAGAGGAACACTTATCTCCTCCTTCGAGGCCCAAGATAACTGAAGTCTTTGATACATGGACAAATGGACCTGCTGAGGACAGGTTTCCAACATTTTCTCTTACTGGAATAATGCTTGTTTCCCAAGAAGGTTTTATTTTACATCATTAGTTTAGTGTTTACAGGACCATTATTTAGTAACTCATGATTCTGAAGTTGGGATTAGCAGACCCTTTTAACCTGCAAAAAAATATGTCATTCCCCTTGGAGAGAGTATATTCAGCTCTTAAAAATTCATGGCCTTTGGCCTCTCCCAAGATTCTTAAAGTTTTCTCCTCCCTATGAGATCTCATCCTTTCTTTATAATTGCAAAGACAACCTAGGATGGATGATACGCACATACTTTCTAGTCAGAAGACTAAGAAAGCTCACATACTGTACTCTCTTAGATTAAATCAGTTGCACTTTGGATGCCAATGAAAGTCAATGGAGAGCCAGCCACTAAGTAAGCTATAATTAAAATTTTGAATTGTCTCAAAAGGTAAATTGGAAAAAAATGTAGAATATTTCCATTTTAAACATCCTCGAGCATTTCTTGTTGGGGAAAAGTGGTGAAGGCCACAAGGATGCTTTTGTAATAGGTTACTCCTCAGGGGTCAAGAGGCACAGAAGTGCCATGTGCAAGCAATGTAACACAGGGAGAGCTGCCCTGCTTTGTATGAATTGCACACGTGTGTAAAGTGCCACCTCTGCCATGGTTCTGAGCAGCCGAAAAGACTTAGTGGGAGTTAAGAAAACTCTTATCTTCCTCTAGGTGGATTTTTACTTTTCTGTCTTGGAAAATGAAAGGTTTGCCTTTGGAAGTGGGATCTGCGTTTGACCCAATAGTTACCATTTGGAGGATCAGGAAAAGTGAGCAATCATATCTGCACTTCACACTAATGGGGAGATAGCACAGGGGCAGGCAGGGACTGAACACCAGGTTTATCCTTGCTTGTTCTCGAGCCATCCTCCCCTTTCCTACATGTGCTGTGGTGTTATTATAGTATGAATTACTTGTGCTTTGGAAAACATACTGAAGCAAATCGGTATATAGATTTTCTCAGTGAGGAGAGAATTGGATGGATTTTAAAGTCAGATAAGCCCACTCAGATAAACAACTTGGGTTTTTCTAAGAGGAGGAGGGATTACCATTGTTAAGGTGGGAATGAGAGACACCCTTGAAGCAGGTATGGACTCTAGACAGAGGAGCAAGCTGGAAACTGCAGTATGTCGATAAGATAACTCATGTGAATGGTACCATTTTTGGGCTTTTTGCCCCCTTTGGACCAGAAGGTTAGTCATATGCAACATGCAGTTTTTACTTTGAAATATTCCTGAATACATTTCAAATTCGTTTTGTTACCCAAAGTCCTCAGTAAAACCCATATTACTGTAGAAAGTTTTAGTTGTATTGTGGGGAATTAAACACGGGGCACTTAAAGAGAGTATATCTTGTCCCATATACTTCCTGCTTGACTTTGAAGTCTATGACGGAGGAGTAACATCTCGTAGAGGAAGAATGTGGTGTGGAAGCTCTAGATGGCACAAAGTATTACTAGTACCAAGGAAACTGGGCAAAGCATGAATTCGGAGGCTGAATAATAGCTCAGGGACACAATTCAGGGGCTGAAGGAAAACAATTCCCTCTTTCTCAAATACCTCATAGGAAATTCACCCTTAAAACCTAGATTACATTTTCCTATACACTTAAAAACTTGACAGCAATGTTTAGACCTTTATTAAATATCTTTTATAGATATGATGAACTCTCATTGTAGCCTGTGAGGAACACTGAGATATGTAAGGTGGTTTTTCCTCTTTACAATATCCTGAGACTATGGTGCTTTTGGGATCTGCTTTGATTTCCTCTATGGGCTTTTCTGTTGTACCGGCCCCTCAGACTCACTTGATTCTGAACAGTAGACCTGTGCCTACAGATTTACTCCTCTCTATCTAATCTATCTGTTCTAATAAGGTATGGACTAGAAGGCAAGTATGGTGAACTAGAATAAGAGAGAAAGGTGTTGTAAGTTGTGCCTGAACGAATTGTTTATGAGTAAAAAGCAGATCAAGTTTTAGGTTAGATGTCAGCTTCTCTGGACAGGGACCTCCCTGGAGGTTCTCTCAGGGGTCTACCTCGCAATCCCTCTGTAGTCTTCTCACATTCTCAACACAGTGTACTGTGTCTGTGTGTTTCCTTACAGTCTCTATCCCTAGACTCTATATTCCTTGAATTCTGGGATTGGGTCTATTTCAATGATAATTTAACCCCATCCCCATCACTTATCAAAAAGCCTGACAGAGTATAGTTTTTCAATGATGTTTTTAGACCCAAAACTGAATGGAAGCCAATACAGAATTTAAAAAATTATGTTCTCCAGCTCACACATATCTCCATCACCCATGTCCATAATAGCCCTTCCGCTACCCCAGATAGAAATTAAACTAGGTTCTCAACCCTGCACTTCGGGGTCACTGAGAGCAGTCCATGTTCTCATGTCTGGGGCCCTACCAAGAGCAGCAATTCAATAACTTGTGAATACTTTTATGTATGTATGTATTTGTTAATGCTATGAGATAATTAAAATGTGTAGCCAGAATTGAGAATTGCCGAATGAGTCTATTTCTTTTTACTGGTTTCCATGCTTATCAGCATGTACTTTGTAGGTAACATATTTACCATTTTGTTTCTTTTCTCCGTTTATTTGAATATTTTTTTACAGTTTTTTTAGAGTGAATGTAAATGGTATACTTTAAAATTTATTTTCATGTCTTTTTAGTTGCCAGTACGTACAAATGAAAATTTGGTTAAATATCCAATTATTGGCTACAAACATTTTTCCTCTTCAGCAATTTAAAGAAGTCCCATTAACTTCTAGCATTTACTGGCATTAAGGAGATACGGGATATCGCTGGGGAGTTGCTATGTTTCCATGAGTAACTCCTTTAGCTTTGTAAATAGAATAGTCCCTTGAATGTCTTTGCAAATAGGAATTAAATAATTTCTAAACTTTTTTGATAGAATAACTGCTTGTGTCTTAACTCTGTGTAGAAGGTGGCATTTGAATTCTTTCTTCATATCGGTTGCTTTCTTTGAAACTGTTGAGTGTTTTCATGTGTGACAATTTTTCTCAGTTGGGACTATTTGTCCAAAATCGGGATTAAGCATGGTTTCTGATGGTTTATGTCAGAAGTTTTGTGAGTTCCTATCCAATATCTTAGGCCCTAGTGAAGGGACAGAGGCTTAAACCAACTAAAATTTTTTTGTTTTTTGTTTTTTTCTTTTTATAAACATGAGGTCCAGGTGCTCACTGAGTTGAAGAAATAAGCTACAGCTGGAGGCTGCCTGACCATCGAATCCCTGCTGGGCCAAAGATTGTCTCCCCGTCTACCAGCGAGACGAAGTCACTCTTTCAGAAGCTGCCTGTGGTCTGCACCTGTGGCCTCAGGAGAAGCTGGGATTCATAGGAGCACACTGCTCTTTTGTTTGGAAAACACCTTCGCAGACATTTTGCCGGGCAGCCTGGTTTCTCTCAGTTTCTCTTACAACAAAAAGAGGTGAGTTGGTCTCTGCAGCGGATTGACAGGAACTAGAGTTGTTTTCTGGGGAACCGAAAAGGGAGGTAAGGGAAGAAAGAATGGGCTAGGGAGGAAGAAGGGGCCCTCGGTCTGCCAGGATAATTAGGGAATTCCATAGTTGTGCCTGACATTGAATTTTAAGTGGTTTGCTGTTTTTTGCTGTGCTTCAGAACTCCTTAGTCATACCCAAATCTTTAGAAAAATGCATGGCAGAAAATGGGCTTGTGTCTCGGTGCTTTAAGGAATGTAGATGGATGGACTGTGTCGGGTCGAGGAGCCCTTCAGATGGCCTGTGGAGTAAGAATTGAGGAGACAAGTTTGCCCCATACTTAGGTATCTTCTGAAACATTGGATTAGATCCCGGACTTTCTGTAGTGCCATAAAAGTAGACTGGAGTCATTTTTACTTCCATTAAGCCACACATTCTGGAGGAATTGGAGGCAAAACATTATGCTTGCTTTTAGAAGTGGGAATGAGTAGCTCTTGAACTTTTCTGAATACTGCAAACAACTACAATTATGTTCTTCACCTAGGATGTGGTTAGGGCCCAGGGTATGCTGGGACTAAGTCTTTAGTCACTAAATCCTAGGACTCAAGACTCAAGGCTCTAATTCAACTGATAATTCCCAAATACCTGCTTCCTTCAGCCCCAGCTTCCTGATGTAGGTGCTGTATGCACGATTCCTCTGGGGGCTCTGTCTGCTTTCCCCAGATAGATGTTTTTATTCAGATATTTAAGTTTTACAATGTTTTTCATAAACTTCTATCTGTTCACGTTGTTGTATGTCTTATAGGAATTATCTTCTCTATGGGTGGGACTCCTACAGAGCAATAATTTTGTTGTACGCTTTGTATTCCTATGAATCTAAGAGGGCAGCAGGATAACCCACTATGTCTCTTGTATAATCAGTCTACTTTTCGTGGGGGAAATTTCAAAACTCCCTGTATTTGTTTAAACAAATGATTTTTTTCCTAAATGTGAACAGGAAGTAGTGCAACTGTTGTGCTATTTAATTAGCTTATTATCCCTACTGCCTTGTGATAGAAATGAGAAATTTTAAGGTACTGAAGAATTTATTCTGGGGAGATATTAGTGAATGTATTTTTTCCTATTGCTGCTGTAGCAGTTACTACACAACTTGCATATTGTCTTACTGTTCTGGAGGTCATAAATCTAAAATGGGTCCACAGGGCTTTGTTCCTTCTATGGGTTCTTGGGGAGAATCCATGGTCTTGCCTTTTCCAGCTTTTAGAGGTTTCTCGCATTTCTTGGCTTGTAGCCCCTCCCTCCATCTTCAAAGACAGTATCCTAGCATTTTGAAATCTCCGACTCTATTTTTCTCTCTTTTATTGGTCTCCCTTTTGTCATGACATCTCCTTATCTATGACCTCTTCCCATCCTTCTCTGATTAGTCACCTAATGAGTACATTATGCCCACCTATATAATACAGGATAGTCTTCTCAGCCCAGCATCCTTAACTTAATCACATTTGCAAAGGTCCCTTTTGCCCTGTAGGGTAACATACTCACAGATTCTAGGGATTGTGTGTGAACATCTTTGGGGTGTGTTTATTTTGTCTCATGACCAGCATGCATATGTTAGGACAACTGTTGAGATTTGCAGTGAATGGAGAATCCTACTTTGGTATTGAATTGTTGGGCCTAAAAAAATGCTCTACAGAACAAACACCAGTCTCAGGGAACTATCAGACACCATGGAATAAGGATACCTACAGTTGCCCCAAATGATAACCGCAAAAGATAAGGAATCATTTCATCTAAAACATTGTGTTTGCTCTTCCCTTCAGCCTCCAAAGATCCAGTGTTGTCTACATAGATAATTTTTACCATATCCCCATTTTTCTAGTCATCCTTCCGATCTTAAAGTTAATTAATGTTGAAACATTGTCAGATGGAGTTTTGCAGGCCTGATGATTCTGGACAACACTTTGTATGTTAGTGTTAGTCTTTGGAGTTGCTTGCTGAGTAATTTTAGATAACTAATAACCTCATAATTAGATAAATAATTTATATGGTTCAATTATCCGCTACTTTATAACTTTATTAATATTCGTGTTGGAGCTGTAGATGCCTTCCCTGCCCTTTACCTGCCTGGGAGAAAACCTAATCCTCCACGGATTTGGTGAGACGTGCTAGAGAACCCTTGCTAGAATCCAGGATATGTAAATTAGCCATCTTGTTCCCAAACATTAGCAGCTGTTGTTTTTAATTATTAATGAGATGGTCAGTATCTGCTGTAGGAGAGTGAAATCAGATGAATGGGCTTGGTGTTCATATCACTTAAAATCAATTTATTATTCAAGAATTCTTAACCAAAGTAGTTGAGTTGCCCAGAGGTGGCCAGAAGACCGCTGGCTTTGGTGGTTTGTGACTCCAGGCTATGCATGGGGTTGTGTTGTTGCATTCTTGTTAGGGGTTGGCCTCTTACAAGCTAGACTGTAGTCAATAAAGAATAACTAATAACTCAATGAACTATCAGTTGAAATAATAAATGACAGTATTTTGCAAATACAAAAGACACTTTTTATAATTGCTTATCATTAACTAGAAAAGCATCATAAAAATGTTAAACCACAAAAATTTTATACATAGCTTGATTATGTACTAGAAAACAGTAAAAGGGAAATGGGTAAAAGTGCTGAAAAGGTACAAACTACCAGATATAAATAAGTCCTGGATATGTAAGGTACAGCATGGTGACTAGAGTTAATAATACTGTATTGTATATTTAAAACATGCTAAGATCTTAAAACTTCTCATCACAAGAAAGAAATTGTAACTGTGTATGGTGATGGATGTCAACTAATTATAATCACTTCACAATATATGCATATATGAAATCATTATGTTGTATCTGTAAAAATAATACAACATTACATGTCAAGTTTATGTCAATAAAGAATTAGCACATCTCAGGGCTGAAAGGGAAAAGAAAAACAGTAACCAAAATTTGCTATTGTTTCTTAAAGATACTATATTAGAACTCCATTTTATTAATCATAATTTTTATATCTCTGAAATTAACATCTATATGATATATCACAATTTTATTTTAAGGGAGCAAACATAATTTCTATTTTTTTCTGGTTTACCCTGGGAGGGTCTGTGTGTTTGATAACCACACTCAAATTATCTTATTCTCTGACATAATATATATTTGATTTTAAAAGAAATTTATGAAATAACTATCACAAGCAAAAAAGAAAAGAATCATTGGTACTGCACTGCAGAAGACTGGAGAAAGAAACCAGTATTTGCTTTGAATATTTCTTAATGAATTAGCTTCATGGACTTAGCACAGAAGTATATAAGAAATTAAGTATTTACTCTGTTGATTCAGATTATATTAGTTCAGAAAGATCTAATTAGATGATTAGTGATTTAGATTATAGAGCTCCAAGTGGTAGATAGACTTTATTTCTCCAGAACCTTAAGCTGTTCTTAGGCAGATGTTTTCACGTTTCACCAAGACACATGCTATGGTTCTACATATACCAGTATAAGTTTGTTTTATGCTATCAGTGACTTCTTTGGACTTTACATGAGTTAGTAACTGTGTTAGCCTGTGCAAAGTTTGCAATTAAACAACAACAAGAAAATAAAGTGATCGGAAGTAAGTGGTGTAGACAATGTCCAGGAAATAGGGATTAATAGGGAAAATTTTTTCATCAACTATTATCATGGACTTTTATTTACTGCTGAGGATGGCATTCCTTGAATCTGACATTCAATTAAGATGATATAGCAAAATGAAGTATGTAATTTTTGGAGTTTGAATGTTTGCTGTAGATGTTGGTTTGACAGATAATTGTGGAGAAGATCAATACTCCCTGATTAGAAACAAGTTGGTCTGTACAGGGAGACATGGACATGCTAAAGGTGGGCTTGTTAACAAAGGCCACTCATGATAGGGCTGTGATGCTCCATTGGTTGGAGACATTTAAGATCATTTGGAGAGAAGATTCTCCCTGACTACTCATTCTGGTGCCATTTTAACTTTTAATCAATCAGCTGATTCCTGATTAGACAGAAACTTGAACTCTTTAGAGCCATGAGAATAAAGATAAATAATCAGTGGCCAGTGACCATGTTAAATGGCTGTCTTATTAATACTTTAAGCAAGTAGGGTCAGGAAGAGCCCAAATCAGTCTAGCTGTGATAGCTGATTGCTCAATGAAGACGTGTAGCCACTGAACCTATGACCTTGTTGGAGGTGGGAGGTGGGTAGAAGCTGAATCTACCAAGAATGTTAGCAACTTCACATGTATAAAGTTTCTTGTTTCCCCACTTCCTATTCTTAAGATGTTTAGGAGTTTTCCCTGTTCTACCTATTGGAAGACCTAATACTTTGAAAGTCTTTCTTCTTTCTTTCTTTCTTTCTTTTTCGTGAGCTCCACATGCAGCTTAAACTCATGACCCTGAGATCAAGATATGAGCTGAAGTCCACTGAGTACTTAATCCACTGAGCCACCCAGGAGTCCCAAAAGTGTTCAAGTGGATTAAGGATCAAGTCATCAGAACATGCAGATGTGGCTCTAGGTCTACTCCCTTCCCTCAAGGAGGGGTGGTGGTAATATTGTCAAGTTCCACATGGTTTTACAGAAGTGAAAACCAGTAGTTATTGCCAGTCCTCCCAAGTAGGAGGAAGGGATAAGGACATGTAGGAGAGGCACTGTCTGGACAAAGGATGGCCACTCCAGCTCATCCTCACTGACTTATTGTCCAGCCTTCTCTCTACAGGCCCCATTCTGGTGACCTGTCATGTAGGCTGTGTATTTAAGACCTGGAAAGGGCTGTAATCTCCCTACTCTGTCTGAAAGTAGAACAAAACAAAACAAAAAACCCACCTTTCATTCTTAAAGGAGTTAGTTGTTGCAATGATTAAATAGGTGATGCTTTAAAACACTTTGTGGCCAGAATTGGGCAGTTGAGGCATTACATTTTTTTAATCTGATTTCATGTAATGCTTTTTTGGCAGTAAGAACCATAATGCTTCTTTTTCCTCAAGGAAGAAATTTTAAAACTGCTCAAATCCAATACAGATTGTATATTCAGTGAGTAAAAATAATTAGAAATATAGGACTAATCTTATAATAGAAATGTGGTACTCTTGCTAGCAAAACTGGAAGTATGAAACTCTCCCCCCCAAACCCTCCACTGGCAGGGACTGGGGGAGAGAACTGCATTCTGTGAAGTCATAAACTGTAATTTCAAAGTTTAAATGAAATCTTTTGGAATACAAAAGGAGGCCTTGAACTAAGTTTGATGTAGATGCTATAGAGAACTGAACTGAATAGCTTCCTTACAAAAATGAAAGTGCTTTGGTTAGGTTTTGTTTTTCCTTTGCTTGTTTTTAGGGAGATAGAGAAGAGACAGGCAGTAGGGAACAAAGGAAGAGGAGAGACCGAGCAAGTCACTTAACTGTATGGGAAAAAAAAATGCTCATGAGGATAGGAGAGACATTCATTGTCTGATGTAAAGTCTCGGGCATTGTTAAACATCAGCTCACTTGGTCTCCTCAAGGCAACATGAGTTCCCTGCCCTATAGAATTAAATTTCATTGTGCATGAGCACATGCATGAGAGCATGGGAGCATGGTGGCAAGGATAAACAATAGATCAGTAGGTAGGTATGTAACAGATAGGTACTTATAAAAAGTGCTATAAAGATCTACTCATGGAATTTTGATAGCTAGTATCAGAGGGTACCATCCTTATCCTGGGTGGTCTGAATAGGCTCACCTGAGAAGGAAGGGCTCAGGTCTACAAAACACTAAGGTAATGGAGTTCCATGATGAGCAGATAAAAAGTTCAATGTCAACATTTAGGTGTCTGGGACTATATATCTTTATTATCATAGAGCAAGCATTCAATCAATTTCTTAAATGAATGATCAAATAAAAGGACAAATGAAAAATAAACTCTATATAAACAATTTAACTTGACAGTGGTTTCCAAACCAAAATAAATTTATGGTATGTTTTCTCATAAAAATCTAAAATATGTTTATGGCAGGTAGAAATTATGAGTAGGAGATCATATTAGTAGGAGCAGCCCTCATGATGAGCTGTCAGAATTAATGGAGATAGTTAGTCATCTCTGATTTTGTTTTAAGTGGGACGATCTCTGTTAAGCAATATGGATTGTGCAACTTGAATAAAATTGTAGTTTTATGAATAACTTATTCCTAAATTTGGGGGTTCTTCAATGCTAATCTCAAATGCAAAACAAATCTGAATCACAGTCTCCGAGAGGTTAAAGGTTCCAGTGGGGAATGCTCTATTCTGTCATGTGTCATTTAGAATTGTTTTCTGCATCTCAATGTAAAGGGATCATTTAGTAATAAGTTGTAGACTTCTAGACAAACATTTTAACTGATTTACATCTGTTTTTCCTTTAGGATAGCTATAGTATTTGATATATCTGTTTTCCAACTGATCAGTGATAGCTGGGGGAACATTTCCTTAGCTGTATGCAAATTGACCACGAAATGCAGAAAGCCAGGCTATATGCCCATGGAGTGAGATCTGTTATGAATATCAGCTATAGAAATACTGAGCCATTCATCAAACAAATAGCACACTGAAGACCTTAAGAGTAATTGATTGGTCAAGTCACATGGTAATGTCAGGACATATACTTAAAAGAGCCCTGAGCACTCCTGGGATGTTCAATAATTGATCAAAAGTAGCATTATCAGAGATGAATCAGAAATCAATCATTACTTAATTGTTTGGATACATAGAGACAGTTCCACTTAAAGTATTTGTCTTACAAAATTTCTGAGAGAGGAAAAATACAGAATTTAAGTAAGTTGTTCTTGACAAACTAAAAGATAAAAACCAAGAAAAATTATCTCCCTGTATCTAGGGAAACAGGATTTAAACCAACTTATTTTGGATTACTACTATATTTTTAGACTTTCACCTCCTGACATCTAAGCAAGGAGGAAAATGTAAGAATAAAGAAACCTAGTTTCCCAATGATCCATATGAAGGTAGGAAAATATGTAAGATTACTGAGGAATGGGGCCTTTGTGTCAAAAGCTTTGACAAGTTTGAGAAAAACTTGAATCTCCATTCCTACTTTCTGTTGAAGGGGTCAGGAACTCTCTCAGGAACTGGACAGATGGGATTTAAATCTGAGCTCTCAGTTCCATTACTAATGGTGTTTGATGTTGTGCAAGACAATTAACTTTTACATCAGTGTCCTTATGTATAAAAGATATCAATTATTATCTTCAGAATTATTAAAAGGATTAAGTGAGATAATGTATTCCTAGTATTTAGTATCTATATAAGTGTTCAAAAATGGCATTAAATAGTTATAATAATACTGGTAACAATAACTACATTTCTTTCATAAAATAATATAGAAAAAAATGAACAAGAATGTAGTAGAAGAAAAGATAAATATGTCGGAACAAGAATACATGCATGCAAAACATTGTTTAGAGATTTTATTTTTATTTATTTATTTTTATATTTATTTTTATTTTAAAATCAGGATTTTAGGATATAATTTTAGAAGTAATAACTCAGGCATCCTCTGGCACCTGTATTGCTAAAACACCTTGGCTTTTGGCTGAGAGTGGGGATAGTGAAAGGCAAAAAATGATTCTAGGAGCCCAGAACATGCTGCAACTGCAGACCTACCTCATCTTCCGCCCCCTTGAACTTTAAGAGCCCAAAGCTCTGAAATTAACAGCTGCCTATGGGGAAGCAAGTGATTGTCAAGGTTAGACCTCAAGAACTCCAAAGATTACAGTAGGTGAATTTTATGCCAATGTAGAGAAAGATCAGACCTATGTTATCTCATTGAACCAGTTCATGTAAACTAGTAAATATGAAAGCAGTTACTGAATTAACTGGACTGAATGATTCTGCTTATTAAGGGGAAAGAGGTTTGTTGCAGTACAGTGGGAGGCAGAAGTACAGCTGGACAAGGAAGCCTGGGGGTGGGGAGTAGCTATTAGGACCCTTCAGAAACTCCATACAAGGACTCACTCTTCAGGAATGGAAGTTTGAGTTGTTCAAGAAGTGTAAGACCCTCAACAGCAGATGTGCCAGCTGAGGGTAAAGGAATCTGGGAATGTAGAATGTAATGTGAAAGGTGGAAATTAGAAATACCAACCATGGCCATATGATCAGTGGCAGAAACAAGAATAGCAGTTATGCATGTTTCTTTTCTTCTCTGTTATATACATGTTTTTAATCTATTATTTAATCTATTATATACATAGTTTTCACCTATTAAGCAAGTTTTGTTTCTGCTCCTCACTTATTTTATATAAGGTATATTCCTGGCTTTAAACTTCGTAGTCTAATCTTTAGGTTATAGGTATCTCAGGATATCTCAGGGTACAATATAGTGTCTCATTTTGACACAGTGAAGAATGAACAATGGGAAGGACTAGAAATGGATACTGAAGGAGCCACGGGTTTCCTCTTCAAGGGAGGGAATGAGTAGGTTTCATGGGTGCAGGAGATTGTTGCCCTACATAAAGGAGAAGCAAGTGGATCTTGCTAGTGTCATCGCTGAAGATGCTGAATATGTATCCCTAGGCTGTGTACGTCTGTGGAGTAGCTGAATGCTGGGACTGGCCCTCTCGGCCTCTATTTCACATTCCTTCAATTTGGAAGATTTGGAAAGGTGAAAATAATTTTCCAGACTCTTTTGCAGCTAGAGTTCTGGGTATTAATCAGTTTCTACCAATTAAATGTACTCACATGAGATAGAACAACAGAGCCATCTCTCTGTGTCTGTGTTACCTGACAAGTAAACTCTACTACACATGAGTGTCTGGAGGGGATTCATTTGTGGTCATCAGCCTCATGGCTTTGAGACCGTTGTGGTGGTGACAACAGCTGTATAGAAGCAGATGCTTCCTGCTGCTGGGTGTCAGGAAGGTGTCACCTTGAGAAACAAATTGGGTAGGAATCACTTGAGATCAGCTCCCTAGCCTTTTCAGTGGTTTCTCCATTAAACCCAATTTTGGTTGAAAACCCTAGAACGGTTTTGTTTTCCTGCACTGAATCTGTGTTGTTTAGGAATTTCTTTTGAAAGAGCTACAGTAAAATATCTGGAACAAACAACTTGAGACCAAGATACATTCCATGGCTCCAAGTGAGTCAAAGCCCCATCATTAGGAACCTAGCATCAAAGGAGGAATACAGAAGATTCAAGAACAAAGTTGTTTGATGAGTAGATGGATGAGAATACTTTAAGAAAATAATAAAAGGGAGAATTAATAGGAAAAGGAAGTTATTTGAGATGTGATCTACTTCTAAAAATACAAGTGAATTTTAGAAATAATAAATGAATTAAGGCTAATAGAGAATGAATTCTAGAGAGAAAATTAGAGCTATTTGTTAAGTCCTTTACTGTGCACAGGGATTGTAATAAAGGATTCTCAAGCATAATTTCATTTAAGCCTCACAACAACTACATAAGGTAAGTGCTATTATTATTGCCATTTTGCAGATGAAAATGGATTTGCAGAACCTAACACCTTAGGTGAGGTGTTTGGTTCTGTAGTATTTAACACATGTGGTAGACCATGGATTAGATCCCAAAAGGTTTACCTTTAGATCCTGTCTCATTAATGACTACACCATTTTGCCTCTCAGTAATCTGTAGGGTATATTTTCTGAGCAGATAACTAGAGAAAATGGCAGCTAGAATGGTACCTGCAGTTTGATTTGTCCAAGTGGTTTTCTACCAGTGGCAATTTTGCACTTAGCGGACATTTGGAAATGTCTGGAGATATTTTTTTAGTGTCATGACTGGGGACAGGAGGTGTGCTAGACAACGTTTAATGGGTAGAGGCCAGAGTTGTTACTATATATTCTACAATGTGCAGAATATTGCCCACAAGAAAGCATTACCTGATCAAAAATGTCAATAGTGTCAAGATTGAGAAACGCTGAGTTAGCCAAATATTTCCCAAACCATCCTATGGACTTTCTGTACCATGAAAAAAAACAAAAACAAAAAACAAACAAAAAAAAAACCTTTGTGGTTTAAAAATAAATTGTCTTCTTTGCAGAAATGTCTGTTCATGTCCTCTGCCCATTTCTTGATTGGATTGTTTGTTCTTTGGCTGTTGAGTTTGCTAAGTTCCTTATAGATTTTGGATACTAGCCCTTTATCTGATATGTCGTTTGCAAATATCTTCTCCCATTCTGTCAGCTGTCTTTTGGTTTTGTTAACTGTTTCCTTTGCTGTGCAAAAGCTTTTGATCTTGATGAAATCCCAATAGTTCATTTTCACCCTTGCTTCCCTTGCCTTTGCCGTTGTTCCTAGGAAGATGTTGCTGCGGCTGAGGTCGAAGAGGTTGCTGCCTGCGTTCTCCTCAAGGATTTTGATGGATTCCTTTCTCCCATTGAGGTCCTTCATCCATTTGGAGTCTATTTTCGTGTGTGGTGTAAGGAAGTGGTCCAATTTCATTTTTCTGTATGTGGCTGTCCAATTTTCCCAGCACCATTTATTGAAGAGGCTGTCTTTTTTCCATTGGACATTCTTTCCTGCTTTGTCGAAGATGGCCAACAGACACATGAAAAAGTGCTCCACGTCACTCGGCATCAGGGAAATACAAATCAAAACCACAATGAGATATCACCTCACACCAGTCAGAATGGCTAAAATGAACAAGTCAGGAAATGACAGATGCTGGCGAGGATGTGGAGAAAGGGGAACCCTCCTCCACTGTTGGTGGGAATGCAAGCTGGTCCAACCACTCTGGAAAACAGCATGGAGGTTCCTCAAAATGTTGAAAATAGAACTACCCTATGACCCAGCAATTGCACTACTGGGTATTTACCCTAAAGATACCAACATAGAGATCCGAAGGGGCACGTGTACCCGAATGTTTATAGCAGCAATGTCTACAATAGCCAGACTATGGAAAGAACCTAGATGTCCATCAACAGATGAATGGATAAAGAAGATGTGGTATATATACACAATGGAATACTATGCAGCCATCAAAAGAAATGAAATCTTGCCATTTGCGACGACGTGGATGGAACTAGAGCGTATCATGCTTAGTGAAATAAGTCAATCGGAGAAAGACAACTATCATATGATCTCCCTGATATGAGGACATGGAGAAGCAACATGGGGGGGTAGGGGGATAGGAGAAGAATAAATGAAACAAGATGGGATTGGGAGGGAGACAAACCATAAATGACTCTTAATCTCACAAAACAAACTGGGGGTTGCTGGGGGGAGGTGGGATTGGGAGAGGGGGAGCGGGCTATGGACATTGGGGAGGGGAGGCGAACCATAAGAGACTATGGACTCTGAAAAACAACCTGAGGGTTTTGAAGGGTCAGGGGTGGGAGGTTGGGGGAACAGGTGGTGGGTGATGGGGAGGGCACGTTTTGCATGGAGCACTGGGTGTTGTGCAAGAAGAATGAATACTGTTACGCTGAAAAAATTAATAAAAAGGGAAAAAAAAAAAAGAATGATGTAGTGTCCTCCTGTATCTCTGACTACAGTCTTTAGTTTAAAATCAAATTTATCTGATATGAGAATCGCTACTCCGGCCTTCTTTTGAGGCCCATTGGCATGAAAGATGCTTCTCCATCCCTTCACTTTCAGTCTGGGTGTATCCTTAGGTTCAAAATGGGTCTCTTGTAGACAACATATGGATGGGATCTTCTGCCCATTTTTTTTTTAAATGTTTAATTTAATTTAATTTTAAAAATAAAAATATCACTGTAGGATTTGCCTCCACTCCTTATACCCTAAGTGTTTAAATCTTCATTTTCTTTTTTTTTTCCCTTTTTATTTATTTTTTTTTCAGCGTAACAGTATTCATTCTTTTTGAAAAAAAAAATAAATTGTGAATGCTATATATTTTATTCCCTTTTTGAATAATCTCTATGATGGTTATATTTTAAATCTTATTTTAACATATAATTTAAAATTCCAAAAAGTCCTCCAGCAAAGACACCTGCTTACCTTCTACTCCACAGAGAGATGCATAGTTCGGATTGCAGATGGTGGTGCTCATGCCAGTCATAAGCGACTTAACCAAAGTATTGGGAGAAAGAGCCAAAATTAAAATGCTATTCTCTTGACACCAACTCTAGAAGCTGTGAGGTTTTTGGGGTTTTTTTTTGTTTGTTTTGTTTTTTTCTGGCAAAGTATACATTACCCTTAAAGAGTCGAATGTTTAAATCAAAAATGATCCAATAAAATGTAATAAACCAAGGATTATAAATCCTATTTCATCCAATTGGCAGAGAGCAGATAAACTTCATATGTATACAAAGTTTTACTGTGTTACCAACACATCCCTCCCAGTTGAAGGCAGAGATAGGATGACTGTGCACCTATGCAGAGGTTCTATCTATTAATAGCCTCTCTTTTACCAATGGGTATGACAAATAGTGTTAGTTTTATAAGCAGGACAGGGGCTAATGGCAGGTGATGGGTTAACCTCGCAAGGCTATTTCTGCTTGCCAGTCTTATCTTTGATTATTAAGCTATATGACTGCCTTGGCCATTGCTTTCTTTGGAAAACTGACTATACACACTATGTTAGTTTTTTTTTACATCCTGCCATGTCCAATATTGCATGTTGGACATGCAATGTCCTCCTGTTCCCTTGCAGGATCCTTAGAAGAGTAGAAGGTAACACAAAGCTATTAGCAGTGTTTTTCTTGAATTGAAAGATGCAGATAAACCATTTTTCAATGAATTCTAAAAGGAACCCATCAGTGAAAGCAAAAGCCTTAGAATGGTATTCCTCACTATGCTCCAGATTGAATTAGAAGAGAAGTGTCTGCCATGCAGATTTCTGACTCCTTTTCTACAACAGCCTAATGGATGGCTTGGCATACCTCTGGGTTCCTTCAGAGTGCTTTTTTCTTTGTCATAATGAGATTTAATCAAGCAAAGCCAAACCATTGCTGCAAGTTAAACACTCCCCAGGGAGGGGGAGCCAATGACTGGGGGAGTAATGAACCTCTATTTAACTTTCAGATTTTGTTAATAACAGTTTGACTTGTACTGGTTGGAGCTAATTAGTTGCTGCAGCTTCTCCATTAGTGGCTTATAAAATGGGGCTTACCTTGTGCATGTTAAGCAATTTTCTCAGTGTGGGTCATTTTAGAGAAAACAGAAGGAAACTAAGTGTCTTAAACATGCACGATTATTGCACTGTGTTGTGATTTCCTTTCATATGGAATTTCGAGAATGTCTGCAGATCCGAATCTGACAACTTCAGAAGCATGTACTAAGATTAAATAACTTGGGTTTTTTTGGGGATCAACCAAGTTAGTTGTGAGGCATTAAGGAATTGAGTTTATCTGTGTCTCATAGAAGACAACCCTGACGCGGTGTAAATTCTGTTTTGGTAGCTGTATGAAAAGTAGATTGCTGATGATCTTGAGTAATAAAGTTGAAGCTTTTCTCCTCAGAATGAAAAATAGTCACTATATCCTTGGGCTTATGATGGCTGGCATTGTTCCCAAAGCAGACTGCTTTCACCATTCGTATTCTCTCCTAGAATAACATTCTCAAGTAAAACCAGAGAAGAAGCTTGATTACAACATAGCATTTAGAAGACACTGAAAGAGGGAATCACACAATATCAGGGCAAGGAGCAAGGAAGCAATGGTCATGACCCCAGGCCCTGGTGGTTTTGGAAGGAGATGGTTATGATAAACATGGAAAGTACCTTGAGACCAGGTATTTTAAATCCCAGTGTGATATTCCAAACCCTAGTGTCACTAGATTGCAAACTGAATTTGGAGGGGGAGGCCATCCAAAGTAGAACTAGGGGACAGAAGGGTAGCCTAGTACATGTTGTGGATCACGGGGTGTTTCCCTCAACCCATGGTCTCCTTTTCATCCCGGGCTGATCTTGAAAACTTAAATCTCTGGGCTGAACTTTTGGTTTTATGTGGTCCTTATCCCATGTCTTTATGTCTTATGTCTCATTTTCTCCATTTCTAAACGTTTGGAATCTGATCTTTATGGCATTTGGGATTCTGTAATGAATAGAATTAACATGCTATTAGGATATATTAGATAGGTAGCTTGATTTCTTAATAGGAAGGGCTCTAGGCGACTTTAAGTCCTGGGCAATTGATGGTGTAGAAAAAAAATTGAGGAAGAAAAGTTGGGAAGGCACTTGGGGTGTTTCTTGATCTAGAAAAAGCAAAATTAGACTCTCAATGCCATCTATTAAACCTAATAATATATCAACATTGAGTTTTAAACCACTCATTCAGCATAAACAAGTAAAGTTAAGTAAACTTGGTCCTGGTGTTAAAATACTTGACTACTGCATCTTCTGGAAGTCTACAAAACCTTCATTTTTATAAATGTCACATCTTAAAATCCAAAATGTGACATAGTCAACTGTATTAGCAAATTTTCAATTAAGCAAGATATACCCAAGGGTTGTAACCTCTACATCTCTGGTGCCAGAATGCAGATGTTCTTAACAAACGGAATGAAGGGTGACATACATAACAAAATGCACTTTTAGTTCTGCTTGTTCGTTTAACATTAACAAAATGGGTTAACCCTTCAAATGACACTGAAATCCCCCTGTGTGGCCATCAGTGCATCTGATAGTTAACAATCCAGTGCTTACCCATCTAACGCATGATGTGCCCTAAAAAGTAGTCCTTAGTCCTTGGGGAAACTGGTGACTTGTGACAGGTTTAGTCTGAGAACTCTCTTTGGAGTAAAAATAGATCCAGCACACACTGTTTTTAGGCTGCTGAGGATACAAACCTTTTATTCTAAAGAAACACACGAATACTTCTTGTGAGTATTAAAGGGTTTTATCACATACACAAATGCTCCAGTGACATAATATTAATCATACAACAGTCTGTTAAATAGAAAGCTTTGGAACTCAGAGGAATAGAAATATGTCTTCATTTACATTCTATTACCCTCTATTCTTCTCTATGGGCTCCAGAGGTAGAGTATTTCTGCCCTAAGTCTAAACGCTTCTCAGCTTTGGCACAGATTGCAGATTGTCCTGTGTTCTGACTGGTTTACTTATCATAGCTTTCCATTTGATGCATAAACTAATGTAGCAAAGAGGAGTACAGAATGCAGTGATTTTATGGAATTTAAAAGGAAGAGATGGAGGCTTTGGGGAAGATCCAAAATCTCTATGAACCCATGGTTTCTTGAGTTTTCTTGAGGATAGTGGAAGGCATATTTGTGATAAGACTGGAAATGGACTAAGGCATTGCAATATGGAAACCAACACTCTCCATTAAGTTCTCTTTACAGTTGAAAAGTATGTACTCCATTTAGGTGCCCCTTGCCCTGGGATATTAGTGCAGTTCAAGACTTTGTAAACTAACCCTACATTGCCCTCGGGACTGGAAGAGGCCACTACTAGGAAACGTCCTGGTATTAAAGTTTTAATATTCTACTGCTGCATATTTATCTTCTGAGAGTTTGTTTATTAGAACCAGCCCTGACTCATTTAGGTCTTATTGTGGCAAATAAATGAAGAGATGAGGTCAGGGTGAATAAATGTTTAATGTATTTCATTAACCCAGTAGTTCATTAATTATAGAATTAATATATGCCTGTGGTAAAAAATAATCCACTCCTCAAAGAAAAATTTAAAAAAATATACAAATTAAAAATTTCCTTCCCCCACTCAGAAAACTTAGTCTTACTACTGAGAGACAAATGGTGTTAATGGCTCTTTGTTTTTCTTTTGATGTGGTGATATTTTTCCTTTTTTCTTTTTTTTTTAAGATTTTATTTATTTGACAGACAGAGATCACAAGTAGGCAGAGAGGCAGGCAGAGAGAGAGGAGGAAGCAGGCTCCCTGCTGAGCAGAGAGCCGGATGTGGGGCTCCATCCCAGGACGGTGGGATCATGACCTGAGCCAAAGGCAGGGGCATTAACCACTGAGCCACCCAGGCACCCCTGGTGATCTTTTTTCTTTAAACAGTGAACTGCTAGATCTGCTCTATGACATATCATCAATACATAGAAGTTTTGAAATGACCATGAAAATTGGAGATGCATAATATTTATATCATTAAATACCTACCCTCCCCAACTTGACGGCCTAATTGTTAGAACATATGTTGAATGAGTGAGAAAGTATTTCATTTCTCTTTTGACTGATGTCATTAATTAAAATAATAAGTTTAAATTATTATTTCCTGATGTATCAATTTTAAAAAGAATCTGTTGCTCTTTACTTGATGAAAGGTATAGAATTAGGGCACTCACTGTCACTTACTAACATTCCCATTAATCCTTCTCCATTTTTTTTTAATCATTTTGTTATTTTACATCAAGGGTTATACACATCACATTATTTCCTCTATTTATAATTGAATTTTTTATTGTGTCTGCACTTTGTTTTCAGAATTTGATCTCAATATAAAACTTCAAGCACAATTCACTACAGAACTAAACAGAATGAGTGTATCTTTAAAGAAGGAAATGTAATCTAATGCCATTAAAAGTTATTGTGTAAAGAAGAATCTATCCAGTGTTAATAATTAATGAGCTCTCATTTCTGGATCAGGTTCAGTTACCCATCTTTTAATCATGTAAACATATTTCTTTTGCATTTGTTCCCAATACCTCATGGCTATTAATGATTTGACTGTATCTACATATCTATGGAAAATATTTTCAAAGATATAATTTTTCTGTAGATCCAGTATTACTGATATGAAGTCTGATAGTCTGAAATAAGTAACTTGTTTTACTTTTTTTAAAATCATTTTGATGGGTTTTTTTTTTTTTTTTTTTGAAGATTTTATTTGTTTGACAGAGATCACAAGTAGGCAGAGAGGCAGGCAGAGAGAATGAGGAGGAAGCAGGCTCCCTGCTGAGCAGAGAGCCAGGTGCCAGGCTTGATCCCAGATTTCTGGGATCATGACCTGAGCAGAAGCTTTAACCCAATGAGCCACCCAGGTACCCCAACTTGTTTTACTTTTGAGATACTTCATAATGTTCTCTTTTTCCATGGAGTTGTGAAAAATCATGAATGAATGTCCAGATTTAGTGGTATTTTTGTCATTTTTTTTTTCTTATTCAAGTTTGTATTTATATTCCAATAACATACAGTGTAATATTAGTTTCGAGTGTAGAATTTACTGATTTCACTTATAGACAACACCTAGTGCTCATCACAAGTGCCCTCCTTAATCCCATCACCCATTTGGTCCACCCCATACCCACCTACCTTCCAGCAAACCTCTGTTTATTCTCTGTTCTCTATAGTCTGTTTTCTGGTTTGCCCCCTCCCCTGCCATTAATTCTATTTCAGGAAACACAGACCTTTAATATCTGACCATGTTTTCCCCTAGAGCCATTGTTTCTTTGGTTATTTCCTCCCTTCCATTGTTTCTGCTTTTTCATTCTGGAACTTTTATTAGGAATAAGTTGAAAACTTATAACTAATTTCTCAGTACATTTACTTTGCATCCTTTTTTCTTCTTTTTAAAAGATTTTATTTATTTATTTGATAGACAGAGATCACAGGTAAGCAGAGAGGCAGGCAGAGAGAGAGGGGGGAAGCAGGCTCCCCGCTGAACAGAAAGCCCAATGTGGGGCTGGATCCCAGGACCCTGGGATCATGACCTGAACCAAAGGCAGAGGCTTTAACCCACTGAGCCACCCAGGTACCCCTTTGCATTCTTCTTTCATTGCTTTGTTCTTTCTCTATATTTTGGACACTAATTTCAACTATATTTGTAGATAATCATCTTGCTTTCTTATTCATATCCATTTTGTAATTCAGATGATCTACACTTTGAAAATTTAAGCAATTTACCAAGTATATATTTTATAATTAGTACATAATACGCTATGTAATTATTTTATGTATCTGATGTATATATATGGACATATACATTTTTAGTCTCCGATTAGTCCATTTAAAGGAGTCTGGTCCTGTTTTATGAGTATACTTTTTAAAGTTTGTGTCTGTTTACTGACTTGTCTGTTTTTCCCAGACAAAGATCTTTGTTCACTCTTATTGGCATTCCCTATCAAATTTATTTTTTTTCTTTTCAGATGCTTAATAATTTCTAGATATCTTTGAATATCTGTAAACAAAGAATTATGCTAGAAGGAGATTACAAAGAAAAAATGTAATCACAGTGGGTTCCCATCTTTTGCATAACCTGTAAAGCTTTCTTTTGTTGAACAGAAATCCAATATGAAAATAATGAGACTTTTCTTTTGTTGTCCTACAATTTTTCTTTAGTATTAACAAAAGTAGGAATTTCCAATTAAACAATTACATCATCACTGGAAGCCCAGTATATAAAGATGATGGCTCTTTGGAGGAAAAAGAAATCTCATTTAGATACAAAATCCAAGTCTGTCAATGTTATTTTTAGTTTGGAGTAGCTATAGCTCATAAAATATCAGATAAAAATAGATAAATAATAGATAAAAACCATACTTTATAGTTGATATTATTTTAGTGTCCTTTATGTTCAAAAAAATTTATCAATATATTTGGGTATCTAATCCTACTTATATGAACATTCTGTGAAAAGGCAGTTTTGTGTAGGTCTAGAAGTAGAGCCCTAAATCTAGTCATTTATTTATTTATTTATTTAACTAGTGTTTTTTCCATTTCTACTATGTACCAAGCATGTCACTGCAAACTGGGTTTATAGAACAAAACACAGTGGATTTCTTTCCATGGCAGATGACGAAGAAATAAAACAGACTGGCATCCAATAAGTTACAGATGGATCTGTACATTACAGATGTAATATATGATGGAAAATTATAAGGTTCTAAGAGAAAATAAATATGAACAATCAAATATTCTCCTTTAGGGAAGTGATATTTAAACTTAATAAAATTAGGAGGAAGAGAAGGGAAGAGCCTCTGATCATAGAGGGTGGGCATGTGAACATTCCAGGAAGATGAAGTAGCTGATGGGAAAGCCTGGTACTGGACCAGACAAATACATTATAGGATTAATCAAAAGGCAATGTCATATGGAAGGAAGAAAATTTTGCCAGGCAAGGTTGGAGAGCAAGAGGAGGCCACAACATTCTTAGGACTTGTCCTAAGAAAAATTAGAAGTTACTGGGTTATTTTGGAAATTAGAAGTTACTGGATTATTTAAAATGTGTGCATAGAGTGATCAGATTTGCAATTTAAAAATCAATTTGCTTCCCAGTAGATGGTGAATAAGTCAATGGAATAGAATTGAGAGCCCCAAAATAAACCTATACATCTATGATCAATTGATTCTCTAAAGGGTAGAAGACACTTCATTGGAGAAAGACCAGTTTTTTCCAACACAGGATATGGGCAACTTTAATCCATATGTAATCCAGATGTCATTCAATATTCAAAGATTAACTCAAAATGGGTCAAACCTAAATGTAAGAGAAACACCTATAGAAGTTCTAAAAGAAAACATGAGCCTGTGGCATGGATTAGGGTATAGTTTCTCAGATTCGACACCAAAACATAAGTCACCAAAGAAAAAAGTTAGGGAAATTGAATTTCATCAACACTGAAAATGTTTTAATCTCAAAAGACTATCAAGGAAGGGAAAAGACAAACAAAAATAAGATATAATATTTGCAAATCATATGTCTGATTTAAGTCCCATATCCAGAGCATAAAAAGAGATCTTATAGCTCAACAATAAAAGATAAACAATCCAATTTAAAAAAATGAAGAAAGGATTTGAATACATTTTTCTTCAATGGAGACAGACCACCAATAAGTAAGTAAGCATCACTAATCAGTAAGGAAACTCAAAATCACAGTAGGTCACTACTTCATACCTACAGGATGGCTGTAGTCACTAGATGAGTAACAGCAAGTTTTGGTGAGGATATAGTGCAATTGGATGGTTTATGTAATGTTAATGGCAACATAAAATGGTCCGGTCACACTGGAAAGTTTGGCTGTTCTTTAAAAATTTAAGCACGGTGTTAATGTAGGGACCTGCAAGTCTACTACTATGTAATATACTCAAAAGAATTGAAAACCTACATCCATACAAAATTTGTTCAGAGATGTTCATAAGCAGCATTATTCATAATAGTCCAAATATGAAAACAGTCCAAATGTTCATCAGCTGATGAATGGATAAACAAAATATGGCATATCCATACAGACATGATTTCATTTACATGCAATATCCAGACTAGGCAATTCAATAGAGATAGGAAGTAGCTTTGTGTTTGCTAGGGGCTAGGGAAGAGGGAGAATGGGAGTGACAGCTAATAGATACAGTGTTTACTTTTAGGGTCATGAAAATATTTTAGAATGTACACACAAATTTTTGAATATACCAAAACTTTTTGAGTTGTATTCTTTAAAAGGGTAGATTTTTGGTGTATGCGTATTTGTTTCTTAGGGATATCCTAATGAATTACAACTTGGAACAGCAGAAATGCATTTTCTTATAGCTCTGGACGCTGGAAGTTCAAAATCAAAGCCCTGACAAGGCCATACTTTCTCTAAAGTCTCTGGGAGAGAATTTTCCTTAACCTTTTCCAGCTTCCGGTGGGCACGGTTATTCCTTATAGTTTGTGGCAGCATTATTCCAATCTCTGTTACCTCCTTCCCTGTGTGTCTATGGGTGTCCACTCTCTCCTTCCTTCCTATTATAATGGCATCAGTTACTGGATTTAGGGCCCACCTTCAGTCCAGGATTATTTTATTCTGAGATATTCATAAATCTTCCCTATTTCCAAATAAGATCACACGCTGAGGTTTGAGAAGACATGAATTTAGGGGGACCCAATTCAAGCCACTATAGTATATAAATTACATCTAAATTAAAAAGCAGATAATAAGAACTACAAAATAGTTAAATTTCAATTACCTAGTTCAGGTCCTGCACTCTTGTCAAAACCTTCCTTAGTTACCCAAGATGAGGGAGTTTCATATTCTCAGTGCCTTAAATAAGGAAACAAAACAGCACTTGTATTTAGGCAATAATCACGCGAGTGACTGCACTGGCCAGAAATATGAATAAAATAGACTCAATCTTAACAGTTCTAGACCTAATAGTCTTAACATGTCTTAAACCAAAAAGCAACATAACCATGTTTCACAGATTAATATGTTTTTTCTTTCCGTGTAATGTTTCATGTTACATGGTTATATACGTATTCTTTCACTTATATGGTCTTTTCCCTGTGGCCAAATTGGCATATATATAAAACCACTATTTGAGCACGGTTGTGCTGGGCACTATATCAAGCCTGTATTCACTTAATTTCTTACAACAATCTTATAAAATGTATACTTTATATTATCTTAATTTTGTGGATTAAAATAATACAAGAGACTATGTGTAGCTAAACAAATCTCTCATGGTCTTACAGCTATTAAATGAGTTTTAGAATTTATTTTCCATGGATGTGGATTTCAACTTGATGCATCTTTATTGTTCGTCCACAACATGCAAGTTTTTATCTGATTGGAGAGTAATTAATTTTCCTAAAGGAAAACTGCTTTTTCTGGTAATACATGGTTCCCTTTTAACATGACAAATTTCAGGATCTAATTGTATTGAATTGCCATTTGGTTATGCTTTTTACATTGCAATTCACTTTTTAATGTGTTTTCATTTGATTCCCACAGCAACACTGAAACAGGGTTTAATAGGAATTATTATCCCCATTTTGCAAATGAAGAAAAGAAGGTTCATGTAGAGGTTATTGAGCTAGCCCATGGGCTTACATTTACTATGAAGCTGACTCAATTGGCTTCAAGGCCGGTTGTATAATCTACAATATTATGTCTATCTACGTTTCTAATGTTTCATTAAGGCTGTGAATAATTCATACAAGTAAACTTTATTAATAATGATTTCACCACTATGTCAGATAATGAAACACTATGAAGTTCTCTATTTTTATCTCACATGAATTGTTGGACTCTGAGCTGTCCTCACAAATTTCATTGTCCATCATTACAATGCTGCCCTAGATCTCAGGGGAGAGAAACTTTCCATTCCTTCAACAACCAAAGGATAAAAGGGACTAGAGGATACAATGCCCAAACAATTATCAATGGAGACCTAAGGGATACTGATTGGACACACACTAAAAGGGGGTGACAGACTTAATGTGTTAGGAAAACGGAGACAAGAATTGAATTTATTTCATGCCATTCTGCTTCGGCTCTGAATAGAGCAAAGCTAAGATGTCAGTGTTGGCAGCAAGAAAGAGGAGGCTGGGTGAGCTGGCATGTAACATTAAGGAAAAGGAAGAGATTCTTGTAAGCATGAAATTTACAACTCTAAAGGGTTCAATGGAGCTCCCTCCCCTGGGCAATTAATGAAGGTTCCACACAAACATGCATTGGCAGATGGGTGGCTGGGAACCCAGCCTTGCCTGAGACTGATCAATAAATGTAGAAACTTCAGCTGATCTGGGAGTAGAGGCCCCTGGGAAAAGTAACTGAACAGAAAGCGTGGCTTTCTGAGACGTAATTTCAGAACAGATTCAGCAGTTCAAAATGCACGGTTCAAAAGAGTCTCCGAGAAAATGGCCTTTCACTAATGGGAGATTGTGAAAAGCAAGTAAGTCGAGCCGAGGGTTTGAAATATTTACCTTGAGGATAAGACTGGAATAGTCCTTCTGACTACAAGGAGTTTGGGGCTGAACTTTAAAGCTTCCCGGGCAGCTTTAAGCTTGCCCTAAGGCAGAGAGGCAGTCTCCCTGGTATTCCATAAAATAGCTCTTTGGTTTTACTAATAAAAAATAATGAGTTTCCAAATTTTCCTTTTCGGTCTCTGTTTAATTGCCTAGAAACACACTGTACTTCAGGGCTCCGCCTACCGGGGGGGTAAGGTCTTATTTTCATGCAATCATAAAAAATCTGTTTAATTTTCCATTACGCTCATAGAATTTTTCAATAAATTTTAATTATCTTAACAGACTCCTCAAGTACTGCATTACCTAAAAAATAGAATTTTGGTTTAAAAACAATGAAAATAAATTTCAAGCAGCTATATTGGGGATATATTGGACATATTGGCGCTATATGAGAGCCTGGTGAGCAATTAAGTTTGTATTAAGTAAAAGAATGAATGAAGCAAGAGCCCATTTAATCCACCAAGATTTTCAAAGGTGTGGCTTTCTGGAAGGCTTTGAAATCTGCTAATCCATTCAGGACACCAAACACTACACCGTCAAGAGATACCAGGTCTTTGATTTTCATACAGCATCACATCATTGGCAAATTTTCTGTGTTTAAGGTCCTAATGAGGCACACAGAGTAGATATTTCACAAATTTTGAAATGATTCTGAAAATCAGATGGCATTAGCATCAAGTCGCTGATAGAAATCTTAAGCCCAGAGAGGGCAAGAGAATTCCCCAGCTTCCTCCAGCCAGAAGGTGGTTGAGCCCCAGTGGATGTCCACTTCTCCATTCTGTGACACTGTAAAGCCTTGTGTTGTTGTTGTTGTTGTTGGGGTTTTTTTGCTTTTTTTTTTTTTTTTTCCCTAGCAGGCAGGACGCTCTCTCCCTCAATTACCATTTTTTGAAGCTTGGAGAAACACCTTGTTTGTTTCTCTATTTTGGATTCTAGGATAAGTGCCTTACCATATCAAAGCCAAATTCCTGTTGGTGTTATTCTCTGGAGCCTCTTTCCAAAACAATAAACTGGACATTTTATGCTAGGCCCTTTTTCTCACTTTTGTATTCTAGCAGTTGGATGAATCTGTGTTCAGGCTCCTTGTAAACATAAGAAAACCCTGCCCTTTCATTTGGACAGTGCCTCAGAACAAGTGATTTTTGTGACAGGGTTTATGATTTGGGTCTGGTGAATGAATAAAATTGAAGACTTAGAGGATTTGGCTGTTCTTACGTCTTCAATGTAAAATGTTTCTAAAGCCAGTGTTCCTGCCTCCCAAATGATAGTCGAAGTGTGCAGCACTGTGATACCAAAGCTTAATGTGGCCAGACCTTGAACTTTCTGTCTCCATCCCACTCGCTAACATTTAGCGGCTGGAATACAAAACGGTCTGCAGAGGCTTTGCCTCCTGGGTGTCGGCAAGAGCAAATGCTGAAGGACTTTCAACTCAGTGGGCTTCACACAAACTATCCCCCGGAGAGAAAATCTAAGCAGAGCTTCCGGCAGGTGCATGAGGTGGTTCAGAAGCAGAAAACATCTGATTCATGAGCAGGAGGCTCTAGCAGAGAGGCTGGGGAAGGAACGGGGGATCAAGCCGTGACGGAAGCAGTAGTGTGCCCGAGTTCCGACGTTTGCTCTGCTTCCAAACAGATCAGAGGGAGCAGGTGAGGCAGAGGGTGCAGTGTGGAGCAAACCAATCCCAAAACCTCTTGGGGAGGGAAGGAGGCACCGCTCCTTCCAAGGAGGGGAGAAGGAGACTTGCCTTTTTGGTTTTAATAAGGAAGAGATTTCCAGGACCCTGTGATTAGCTCAAAGTGCAAAAGGCATTAAGTGGGTATTTTCTGATTTCCTTGCAGAACAGCCGAAGAAATTGGTGGTGCTGGTGTAGGGGCTGCAGCTGCACTGCTCTTCCTCCATCCCCTCTTCCTCCTCCGCCTCTCCCTCCCCCGTCTTCTACATCATCTTCTCCCCTCCTTCTGAAAACACACACACACTTTGTTGTTCTGAAATGAGCTTGGCAGAATTTGTAACAAAGTTTTGTTTTGTTTTGAACACAGGGCTGGAGTAAAACTTAGTTTGCCTGTTGCTCCCTAATGAACCAATTTTATTAAGGGATGGCTAGCTGCTAGGACAGGGCTGTTTGCGCACCGGGAAAATGGGCATGTTTTCATGGATTTAGGTATAGCCTGGTGGTTTATGTTTGCTCACCAGAGGACCTTGGGCATCCTTTTGGGGACAAAATCCTTGTATGGGAATACTCCGTAATCAGAAACTTTTCATGACCTACCCATTTCATCACCTCATAATGAACACTATGGCTGAAATCTAGGGATTTGAATGGCCATCCGCACAGGACCTGCGCCAGTGAAGACGAACTCCGTAAAGCCAAGAAACATTCGGATTACTAAGCGCTTTGCTCAGCTCTCAGTAGTTGGGAAGACATGAATGGATTTAGCCTGGTGTTTACTCTTGTTGGCTACCTCGTTTTATGTATTAATTTGTTTATATGGTGATAATAGTCCCAAAACATAACTCCTTTAAGGAAAAGTCAGATTGGGCCATGTGAACATTGTTTTGATCCTTGTTAATACAGATCTTCCCAAAGGTGGTGTATCAGATGAATGAAAGTTGCTAACCATATTGATCCTTTCAGCCCCTGTGGAGGCTGGGACAAGCCTTGAGGCAGCCATAGCCCCTGGGCTTGTCACCTCTGGCTTCAAACGGTCTCATCAAATTACTACAGTGTGTTGTACAAATATTATATCCTGAGTATACTGATGTCATGAAAGCCCATGCTACGTTCTAAACTCCAGACATTTGATGTCAAGAGACATGCCAGAGAATAAAAACAGTGGAAGCCCTTACTTTCTAGTCCCACAAAATTGTACTCATACTGCTCAAGAGGAGGTTGTCGTCAAAAAGTGTCCTGACACTTTAGATTATTGTTATATTTTGGAATCAATAACAACAGCCTTTTACAACTTAATTTTTCCCATAAAACATTACCCGTTTGAGAAATATTCTTCTTCATCATATGTATGTAGATGACTCATCCGTTTGAATTGCTGCAAGTTATACAGCTGACTGTCTCCCCATTTTATTTCACTGTGATGATCCTTTAGGTCATCTAGATCATTTTGAAATCTAGATCATTTAGATCACTTAGAATTTTTCACTGTAAATGACAATGCTTGTATAAATATCTCTATGCAAATACGCTGGAAACACTTGAGGGAAATGGTTCCCATGTGGGGGTTATACTCCTCCTAAGGTGTGTTTGGAAATGCGCATGCGTACCTCGCTCGTGGTGACCTCTGGAGGACACTACTGGCAAGTGCAAGCTAGAGGGACCAGGGATGTTTCCCATTCTAAGATAAACATCTGGTGTAATAAAGAATTAGCCATCCGAAACACCAATACCTCCCCTCTGGATAGACAGAGTCCTAAGTTGTGCGTTTAAAAGTGAGATTGTGGGGCATCTGGATGGTTCAGTGGGTTAAGCCTCTGCCTTCGG
This sequence comes from Meles meles, assembly GCF_922984935.1. Lineage (NCBI taxonomy): Eukaryota > Metazoa > Chordata > Mammalia > Carnivora > Mustelidae > Meles > Meles meles. The sequence goes on along the minus strand of NC_060080.1, from coordinate 17,050,725 downwards.
CTCAGGTCATGATCTCAGTGTCCTGGAATCGAGCCCCGCATCCGGCTCTCTGCTCAGCGGGGAGCCTGCTTCTCCCTCTCTCTCTGCCTGCCTCTCTGCCTACTTGTGATTTCTCTCTCTGCCAAATAAATAAATAAAATCTTTAAAAAACATAAATAAAAGTGAAATGGCTAGATGCAGTAGACGTAGCAGATTCAGGTTCAACGTGCACGTGACGCTTCTCCTCGTTACCCCTGACCCATAGCAACACTTGGAAAGTTGGAAGTTCCCTTCTGTCTGCAGATGCAGATTTGCAGGCGCTTTCCCAGTCAGAGGTTCGCACGGAGACAGGGAAGGGAAACAGCAAGGTGAAGGTGGGCTCGTCACTCACAAACGGGCGCAGAAAGAGGCCGTGTAGTTACTTGTCTTTCCAGCAGCAGATGCTGTCCCACTGTTCAGAGCCAGCACAAAGGGAACGTTTTTTTCCCCGTGAGCCAGCAGATGTGTGGTGGGCCTGGAGCTGACAGTTGTGGTGACAGCTTCCTGACCCTGGAGTAACAGCTGTGTGGTGGCACGGTCCATCCCAGTTCCCCAGGGGCCTTGTTGTGCCAGGGAGAGAGCGGCATCCCAGGTGGGCCAGAGAGAGAGCTGCTGTGAGGGGCCCTTCCTGTAGCCTTTCTGAGAATTTTGTATGGCCCGTGCTCCTGTTTCAAATTGCTTTCTGCTTCAGACATCTAGATTTGTTTTCATTATATTCAGCTGAACCACGGCTGAAGCACTAGGTTTTAGGAATTAGATATCTTTGTTTTTACTAGATTCTGCCATAGTGCTCTTTCAAAATATTGGATCCATTTCCACAACCACATATATGAATTCCTGTTTCCTCACACCCTTAACAACATTTGAGATTGCCAATTGCCAGATTATTACTAATTCTCCTCCTCCTCTTTCTCCTTATTATCCTTATAATTTGTCCCTCTGATAATTGTAAAATAGAAAACTGGTGTCTCTCTTTAAGTGCCCTATTTATTTGTAAACAGAACATTTTTTTTTCACGTTTACTGTTTGCTTTCCTTTTTTAATGTTGGATGATCTCTCAAATCTATTGGGCTATTGATTTGTTTATAATTTTCTTTTTTTTAAAGATTGATTTTAGAGAACAAGCGAGCAGTGGGGAGGGGTAAGGGGAGAGGGAGAGAGAAACTCAAGCAGACTCCATGCTAAGCACAGAGCCCAATGTGGGGCTTGATCTCAAGACCCCGAGATCAGGACCTGAGCTGAAACCAAGAGTCAGACACTTAACAGACTGAGTCATCCAGGTGCCCCATGATTTGTTTATAATTTTCTTTGTCTATAGGTAGAAGTTCGTAGTATCTCTGACATTGCCAGTCATTGGCTGGATGCTGCACAGGGGAGCATGATCTCAGGACAACTCCACAATGAATTCCAAAGCTCAGTAGCTGAGGCCCTGGTCAGCCCTACCCTGTGTGGCAAGAAGTCGATGAGGCACATTCTTACAGCTACGACACTCCTCTCTGCATGGTTCAGATCTGCTGCTTCCACAGGTTTGAGGAGCGGCTCCTCTGTGTGTTCCCTGTCCTTTCCTTAGGGGAGAATGAGAAGAACAGGGTTAATGGGATCCCAATGGGCCCCACTGCTGCCGAAGACCCCAAACTGTAACTGATGCCCCATTCTCAGTTCTAATACTCCTCCTCCTTCAGCTGCCTGACTCATCAGGTCTTGGTGGTTCACCTCGTGGTGTGATCCAAATCTTCACTTCCGAAGGTCCAAAGTTTTTTTTTTTTGTTTTTTTGTTTTTAAGATTTTATTTATTTATTTGACAGAGAGAGATCACAAGTAGGCAGAGAGGCAGGCAGAGAGAGTGAGAAGGAAGCAGGCTCCCCGCTTGAGCAGAGAGCCTGATGCGGGGCTCGATCCCAGGACCCTGGGATCATGACCTGAGCCGAAGGCAGCGGCTTAACCACTGAGCCACCCAGGTGCCCCCGAAGGTCCAAAGTTTTGATAGTCATTCTCTTGTCAGTTCTGGAATACCTCACATAACCATATACATTTGAATTCTGGAGGGAAATATCAGGAGGTGTCCTAGGTTTCATAGGTATTTCTCATTGCCCCCACATCATGTAAAAGCAGCCTTACCTCATCTTAACAATGAAGCCCATTACTCCTGCTACTATTGTGACTCCCTCACTGCCTGCTTTTCCCTGGGCACGGAGTCTAAAATACACTGGTTGCTGGTATAACTTATAGTTTTGTAGGATTTTTAGCTGTGGACCCTAGCAAGAATGTACACTTTTAGGGACCGGGATCTCTAACCCTGAAGAACCTAGAGTTATAGGAATAAAAATCATAAGCTCCTTGGCCTTTGGAGACATATCTTGAAAAAAGTTGCTGTGGCTGATATCGAAGAGATTACTGCCTATGTTCTCCTCTAGGATTCTGATAGATTCCTGTCTCACGTTGAGGTCTTTTATCCATTTCGAGTTTATCTTTGTGTACGGTGTAAGAGAATGGTCGAGTTTCATTCTTCTACATATCGCTGTCCAGTTTTCCCAGCACCATTTATTGAAGAGACTGTCTTTTTTCCATTGAATATTTTTTCCTGTTTTGTCGAAGATTATTTGACCATAGAGTTGAGGGTCCATATCTGAGCTCTCCACTCTGTTCCACTGGTCTATGTGTCTGTTTTTATGCCAGTACCACGCTGTCTTGGTGATCACAGCTTTGTAGTAAAGCTTGAAATCGGGTAACGTGATGCCGCCAGTTTTGTTTTTGTTTTTCAACATTTCCTTAGCAATTCGTGGTCTCTTCTGGCTCCATACAAATTTTAGGATTATTTGCTCCAGCTCTTGGAAAAATATCGGTGGAATTTTGATCGGAATGGCATTAAAAGTATAGATTGCTCTAGGCAGTATAGACATTTTAACAATGTTTATTCTTCCAATCCAAGAGCATGGAACAGTCTTCCATCTTTTTGTGTCTTCTTCAATTTCTTTCATGAGTGTTCTGTAGTTCCTCGAGTATAGGTCCTTTACTTCTTTGGTTAGGTTTATGCCCAGGTATCTTATGGTTCTTGGTGCTATAGTAAATGGAATCGATTCTCTAATTTCCCTTTCTGTATTTTCATTGTTGGTGTATAAAAAAGCCACTGATTTCTGTACATTGACTTTGTATCCTGCCACGTTACTGAATTGCTGTATGAGTTCTAGTAGTTTGGGGGTGGAGTCTTTGGGGTTTTCCATATAAAGAATCATGTCATCTGCGAAGAGAGAGAGTTTGACTTCTTCCTTGCCAATTTGGATACCTTTTATTTCTCTTTGTTGTCTGATTGCTGTTGCTAGAACTTCTAATACTATGTTGAACAAGAGTGGTGAGAGTGGGCATCCTTGTCGTGTTCCTGATCTCAACGGGAAGGCTGCAAGCTTTTTCCCATTGAGGATGATATTTGCTGTGGGTCTTTCATAGATAGATTTTATGAAGTTCAGGAATGTTCCCTCTATCCCTATACTTTGAAGCGTTTTCATCAGGAACGGATGCTGGATTTTGTCAAATGCTTTTTCTGCATCAATTGAGAGGACCATGTGGTTCTTCTCTCTTCTCTTATTGATGTGTTCTATCACACTGATTGAGCAACTTTTTTCAAGATATGTCTCCAAAGGCCAAGGAAACAAAAGCAAAAATGAACTTTTGGGACTTCCTCAAGATCAAAAGCTTCTGCACAGCAAAGGAAACAGTCAACAAAACAAAGAGGCAACCCACAGAATGGGAGAAGATATTTGCAAATGACAGTACAGACAAAAGGTTGATATCCAGGATCTATAAAGAACTTCTCAAACTCAACACACACAAAACAGATAATCATATCAAAAAATGGGCAGAAGATATGAACAGACACTTCTCCAACGAAGACATACAAATGGCTATCAGACACATGAAAAAATGTTCATCATCACTAGCCATCAGGGAGATTCAAATTAAAACCACATTGAGATACCACCTGACACCAGTTAGAATGGCCAAAATTAGCAAGACAGGAAACAACGCGTGTTGGAGAGGATGTGGAGAAAGAGGAACCCTCTTACACTGTTGGTGGGAATGCAAGTTGGTGCAGCCACTTTGGAGAACAGTGTGGAGATTCCTGAAGAAATTAAAAATAGAGCTTCCCTATGACCCTGCAATTGCACTGCTGGGTATTTACCCCAAGGATACAGATGTAGTGAAAAGAAGGGCCATTTGTACCCCAATGTTTATTGCAGCAATGGCTACGGTCGCCAAACTGTGGAAAGAACCAAGATGCTCTTCAACGGATGAATGGATAAGGAAGATGTGGTCCATATACACAATGGAGTATTATGCCTCCATCAGAAAGGACGAATACCCAACTTTTGTAGCAACATGGATGGGACTGGAAGAAATTATGCTGAGCGAAATAAGTCAAGCAGAGAGAGTCAAGTATCATATGGTCTCACTTATTTGTGGAGCATAACAAATAACATGGAGGACATGGGGAGATGGAGAGGAGAGGGAGTTGAGGGAAACTGGAAGGGGAGATGAACCATGAGAGACTATGGACTCTGAAAAACAACTAGAGGGTTATGAAGGGGCGGCGGGGGGGTGGGAGGGTTGGGAGGTTGAGGGACCAGGTGGTGGGTAATGGGGAGGGCACGTACTGCATGGAGCACTGGGTGTGATGCCAAAACAATGAACACTGTTATGCTGTAAATAAACAAATAAAAATAAATAAATTAAAAAAAAAATCATAAGCTCCCCCAATGAATCACTGGGAGCGATGGTGAGTGGGGCCACGCATACTACCCCTTGGTTTCTGAGCACTTGTATCCTTCCGTTTGGGGACAGAGCACTATGTAGAGGCGTTTAATGAATGCACTGTGCTGTGAAGAGTCATGCTTACTCCTTTCAGACTGTTCACCCAGAGCTGGCATTTTAGTTTCACCTTTAAGAGGTCATTCTTGTATTCCATAAAAGGCAAAGAGCCTCCTGATGGCATACTGTATAATATAACTGATGAATCTCTTAGTCATGGTCCACTCCAGCCCCTTCTTCTCATCCAACACTTAACATCAGTCTCCTGATGTGGTGAGATTCCTGACAGAGGAGTTCATGCCCATGGATCAGGCATTCTGTTAGCCCCCAAATAGTGGTATTGGCTATGACTCTTGCTGTGTGGGGAGGAGAGGAATGTCCATATTCACAACTTATTTATTATCCCTATGAAGTTGAACAGATGTTTTTTTCAGGATAGAAAGAACTCAGTGTAATCAATTTATCAAAGTCTGTGTCCAGTTCGTGTCCTTGAGAAGTGGTGCCATAGTGGGTATTCAATTGTGGGTCTTTGTTGCTGATAAGTTAGTAATTTGGAATTATCAATAGATCTGCCTTGGTAAGTGGGATTCTGTGCTGTTGGATCCATTTATAGGCTCCAGCTCTATCACCATGACCACTCCACTCCTGTGCTCATGATACTGGTTGTGGATGGTGGATGACGAGCATGGCTAGAGATAACTGGTTTAGTCACATTGTCTACTTGGTTGTTCTCCCATGGGAGTCAACAAAATAATCACATTTCGTGCCCACTTCTACTTTACCTCTCATGCCTCTACCTGGAAGATGTCTCCAGTATTCCATTATTTTTCTCTGACGGCCTTCACTGTCACTTTGGGTCATTTCTCCTTCCACAAAAAAACACAAGTAGATTAACTGTTCACAGTTTAGCTCGTTTTGGAAATTATCACTCTTGACTACCTTTCAGGACCACCCCTGAATATGGATCTGCAGTCATGGTTCATTTTCAGTTTGTACCCATATACCAACTTGTTCTATTCATAAACCACACTCAGATACTTCCTTCCTCCTTCAACTGGTTGCACAGGAACCCCATCTGGCCATTGGTACAAGTTGATGGAGGAGCACTGGTGCAGGTCTACAGGTAACATAAGGTCTGGACTACATGTTCATGGACGTAACTGGTAACAGGTTCATTCCCAGAGGTGCATTTCCATTATATTATAGACAGCTGCTGCTAGGCCTACCAGAGGTGGTGGGCCAGAGAGAACCCAGCTCATAATGGGAAATTCTAAAGGCATTGTCACTTTGTGTCCCATGTTCAAGTGCTCCATCAGATATCACAAGATATTTATTTCTTAAGGGACTTATAATTCTCTTGTAGTTAACACAGCCCCAGAATCCCAGGGACCTATGCTGTGATTCTGTACTAGAATTTGCCATAAGGTCCATACTGCATATTTTCCCACCACTGACATTTCCAAAATCATAGCCTTTGCTGGACTGTGTGGTCTGGGTGGCAGCACTGATCACACTATGGTTTGGACCTACTGCATGTCCTTTCCTACACCAGGAAACCCAACAGTCTTTCATGTTTCCTGGTAATTATTGCTAGGTGTGAATGTGTTCCCTGTAGACCCAAAAGGGTCTATCAGGCACTGTGATTCCTGCTTCATGATGGAAGATGCAAGCTGCAGAAATTTGTGTTTTACTTTGAAAGGAATATCATGATACTGTCCTGATGTTAGAATCCCCCCGCATCCCGCTCAAGTATGCAGCCCCTGAGTCTTTTCAGGGTTTATTTTCTCTTCTCCAGATGCATATATCTTACCAAGACCTATCAAAGACTAGCCACTTCTTTCTCACCTTGCCAGCTCTGCATGATGTCATTGGTGTTGTGGAACATTGTGACATTCTTTGAGATGTCTAGGTGGCCCAGATCTTTCAGGATTCCTGACAGAGGATGAGAGACTTAACATAGTCCTGAAGCGTAATCATGAATAAATATTGCTGTCGTCCTACGTGAATGCAAACTATTTCTGATCTTGTTTTCTAATTTGAATGGAAAAGAACCTATTTGCCAAACCCGTGGCTGCATCCCCTGTACCTGAGACCTTACTAATCTGTTGTAACAACAATAGCACATTGAGGGCTGCAGCTGTAGCTGGGCTTAGTGCTTGATTAAGTCTGGCACTGAATACAATCATCTTCCAGCATCCATTCAGTTTCTGAAGGAGCCAGATTGTTGAATTAAGTAAAGATACGAGAGGGACCACCACACTTGACTCTTTGAGGTATTTAAATATTGAATTCATCTCTACCATCCCCTGCAGAATGTATTATTTTAAAAAAAATAATTTATTGAGGTGAAATTTACAAAACACAAAATTTATTGTTTAAAAATGAACAACTAGGTGGCATTTAGTACAGTTTTGTACTGGATGTTAAAGTGTTATGCAATCATTACTCCAAAGTAAAACCCCTAACATATTAAGGCATTTCTCTGTGTATCCTCCTCCTCCAGCTTGTGGCAGGCAATAATCTGTGTTCTTTCTCTGGGCTTTATCTATAATGAATATTTAAACAAATAGAATCATATGGTATGCAACCCTATGTGTCGAAGGTTCATCCATTCTGCTGTATGTATTAGTTCTTCATTTCTTTTTATAGCTGAATAATATTCCATTATGTGTATATAACACAATTTCTTTATCCATTCCTCCATTGGTGAACCTTGAGGTTGTTTTCACCCTTTGGCTTCACTATTGTGAATAGTGCTTCTATGAACAAGCATATATGGATATTCATACACCTGTTTTCAGTCATTTTGGGTATACACCTAGGAGTAGAATTGTAGGGACCATATGGTGATTCTATCTTCAACTTTTTGAGGGACCAGCAAATGCTTTTCACCAGTAGTCAAGTCACTCTGCATTCCACCAGCAATATACAAGGGTTTTATGTTTTCTACTTCCTCCCATTACTGATACTTATTTTCCATTTTTCTGATTGCAGTGATCCTAGTGGGTATAAAATGGCATCTCACTGTGGCTTTGATTTGCATTTTCATAATGACTAGTGATGTTGAGCTATCTTTTCATATGTTTGCTGAACCCTTGCATATTTCCTTTGGAGAGATATTAATCTAATATTCAGCCCATTTTTTAATGTTATTCTCTCTGTTGTTGAGTTGTCAGAGTGCTTTATAAATCCTGGATACTAGACCTTTATCAGCTATATGTTTTGCCAATATTTTCTCCCATTCTAAAAGTTGTCTTTTCATTTCTGGATGTTTTTTGATGCTCAAACTTTTTTTTTTTTTAATTTTAATGAGGTCTGACTTATCTATTTCTTTATTTTTTTGTGCCTGCCTTTAGCGTCATAGCTAACCAGGTCATTATTATTTTTGTGTTAACCTCAGTACACACCAAATGACTTTCGCATAACTGTCCTGTCCTGTGTTTCTGCAAACTTATTTTAAAACTCGGTTTTGTTCTGTCCTAATATGGCATGGGCTCAATCTAGTGATCATTACCACTTTTGAATGTCCTTTAAATAACCTTCTTTATTCTTAATGTTAAAAGTATTGTGAGTACTTTCAAAGGGATAAGTGTAAGTTTCCAAGGTGTCCAATTTACTTAGACGTTTAAAATCTTGGGGCTAGAAATATATATTAGAGGTTTCACATCTCAACTTCTACCAATGCAGTATTCCCTTTGATTCTGTTCCTCGTGGATGACTATCCCACTTGAATTCTTCCAGTGGCAGGGAGACTAGTGCTTCAGAAGGGTTAAGTTGTGTTGTTGAACAGCATTAATTGTTACAAAATTTTTTTAATGTTATAAACTCAGGGACACCTGAGTGATGCAATTGGTTAAGCCTCTGACTCAGTTTCTGGTCAGGTCATGACTTCATGGTCATGAGATCAAGCTGAGCACAGAGTCCACTTAAGAATTTTCACTCCCGGGGCACCTGGGTGGCTCAGTGGGTTAAGCCTCTGCCTTCGGCTCAGGTCATGATCTCAGGGTCCTGGGATCGAGCCCCGCATCGGGCTCTCTGCTCAGCAGGAAGCCTGCTTCTCCCCTCTCTCTCTGCCTGCCTCTCTGCCTACTTGTGATCTCTCTCTCTCTCTGTCAAATAAATAAATAAAATCTTTAAAAAAAAAAAAAAAGAATTTTCACTCCCTCTCCTTCCCTTCCCCCCATCAAATAAATAGTCTTTTTTTTTCAAGATTTTATTTATTTATTTGACAGACAGAGATCACAAGCAGGCAGAGAGAGAGGAGGAAGCAGGCTCCCCGCTGAGCGGAGAGCCCGATGTGGGGCTTGATCCCAGGACACCGGGATCATGACCTGAGCTGAAGGCAGTGGCTTAACCCACTGAGCCACCCAGGCGTCCTAAATAGTTTTTTTAAAAGCGATAAACTCTAACATACCTCAACTTTATTCCATTTGACCTACTTTTATTATCTTAAACTACACAATATGAAGCTACTCTTTTTTTTTAAGGTAGTGCCTTAGATGTGTAGAACTGTACATCTTTCCTATGTATTTTTTTCCTATGTATTTAAACTAAACAATTACCGTACGAATAGCTCTTCCTCATTTTTAATTTGTATTCTAGATATTTCGTCCTCCAGATCACCCTCCTCTAACAAAACTTCATTTTGTCAACGTTCTTCAGAACGTAAGAGTCAGAATAAAACAAAATGCTCAACTATGATCAAAAACAAGAAATGCAATTTTATTAATGAAACTCTGGTTGCTAACTTTCTTATTAGTAACCTCCATGTAGATCAAGCCTGTTTCAGGTACTGTCATTTATTTTTGCCCTAGTGACAATACCAACCCCTAAGGAGAGCTCTGTGTCTCTTCATGTGAATTAAAGTGATATTGCCCCATTCTGAAGTATATATATATATATTTTTTAAAGATTTTATTTATTTATTTGACAGACAGAGATCACAAGTAGGCAGAGAGGCAGGCAGAGAGAGAGGAGAAAGCAGGCTCCCCGCAGAGCAGAAAGCCTGATGCGGGGCTCAATCCCAGGACCCTGAGATCATGACCTGAGCCAGAGGCAGAAGCTTAACCCACTGAGCCACCCAGGCACCCCTCCACTCTGAAGTATATTATCAGGGCTTCCAGGACCACACAGGAAGGTTCACGATACCTTACAAGGAAAATGTACTATCTTAACTTCCAACTATGTGAAACATATTGCATCTTGGCTACAGAATGCAACCTATTTGTGTGCCAGTTTGATTTATTCTTTTAGGATATATATCAGCTTACGCTCACTCTGCATACTAGAATCATACTGTAGTTGCTATTTCGTGAGTCTGTGTGTGTGTGTTTGTGTGTGAGAGACAGAGAGAGAGAGAGAGGGAAAGAGAGGGGGGAGAGAAAGAGACTGGCTTATTTCACTTAGCATAATGTTCTTACAGTTCATCCATGTTGTAGCATATGTCAGAGTTTCCTTCCTTTTTAAGGCTAAATAATATTCCCTTGTAAGCATATACTACATTTTGCTTATCTTTTCATCTGTCAATAAAACTTGGGGTGTTTCCATGTTGTAGCTATTACAAATAATGCTGCTATAAACATGGGTGTACAAATCCTATTTTCAATTTTTTGGGGGTATAGATCTGGAAATGGAATTCCTGGATCATATAATAATTATATTTTAATTTTTTGAGGAACTGTCCTACTATGTTTTCCATAGCAACTGAACCATTTTGCATTCCCATCAGTAAAATACAAGGGTTCTAATTTCTCTCCACATTTTTACCACCACTTGTTTTTTTTTTTTTTTTTTTCTGTATTTTTTTTCTGGTAGATGTCCCAATAGATGTGAGGTGGTATCTCATTATAGTTGTGACTTGTATTTGCCTAATGATTAATGATGTAAGTGTTTTTTAAAGCTGATTTTGGATGAGGCTTGAGGGTTAACAGGTGTGATGTCTGTCAAAGACATAGCTGGTAGTGGTATTAGAATGTAAACTCATATGTAGTAAAGGAGAAGTTGGAAGTCACTGCAATGATCCATTGGTCAGGTTTGGTGTATTAATATTCCAGGAATTCTCAGTTGCAGGAACAATTGCTTCTAGTTCCTGTCCTTATCTACAAAAGACTTGAAGGGACTTATTCCAATCTCTGGTGAGAATATTCAGAATGAATCAGCATTTGAGTAATGTGTATCATTATCAGCATAAAATAATAAAGAATAGACAGAAAATCAGCTTAGGGCAGTGTAAAGCTAATTTTCTGTATGGGTGTGATAAGAAGCAGAGGCAGTTCTTCCTGTGTGATATATCAAGGTGATAATGTGCCCCATTAGGACAATTTGTTTTATATTTCTTAAAATAGATATGACTAAGAAAATGACAGATGGAGGTCAGGAAAAAATTCATGAAGTCTTTCACCTTATATTCATAAATCAATGACTTGGTCCCAGAGAGGTGGCTAAAAATATATTTCTCTTTCAGTTGAAGGAGATTAGGTTGTGAAAAGAAGAATGTGTTGACTGAAATGACTGAGAACATCACCTCTGTCATTCACACTGACTACATAGCATTATGCGGAACACAAGGAACATGATTTTTCTTTCTTTCTCTTGTACCTTTCCAGTAACACACAAATCTCTCTGGCCTCCCCCCCTTTCCCTGTCTCCCCCTTTGTTTCCCTTGATAAACCCCTCTCCCCCTGCTTCCCCATGCCTCCCCCTCTCTCCCTCCCATCTCTACCAGTCTTTCTCTCTATCTCTGTCTCTCCTCTCTCTGCCTCTCTTGCACATACAGGCACAGATTTCCATTTTATAGATGAAACCGTATGATTTATAGTCAGAAAAAGAATTGGGTTCAGCTAAACGTTTGGTCCGTGGCAGAGAAAAAGTTAAGGAAGAAATTATTTCAATGAATTTGCACCAAGCATTTTCATGGGGGAAGAATTAGAAAAAAAATACCCAGAAGAGATTATGTTGAAACAATACTAATGCCTGAAAAAAAATAAGACTTTAGGTGTTTTTCACTCTTAGAAGGTAATACCAGCATCAACTCCCCCAAAGAGATCAGTATGTGAAATGACAATCTTGGGTTGAGAATGAAATCTTATAAGTTCAATGTGAAATACTGATTTTTTAAAATAATTCCTTTTGAAATATCTGTAATCTTTTAAACTTCTAATCAGGTACAACCTAAATTATAATGAAGGTATTTAACATGTCAGGAAACAAGAAGAAAGAGTCAAATGGCAAGGTAGCATTATGAATTTCTAGTGAGATTTGCACTCTTGCTTCTGTTTTTTATTGCATTCCATAAGCATCACAGAAAAAAAAAATCCTTTAAAGAAATACATTCTACAGCTTATCACTCATGTCGGAGAAAACTCGTTTAATGCTTTTGTTGGCCATGATACTGAAAATAAGTCTTGATTGAAACAAGCACAGTCATATATTGAAGTACACAAATAGACGCATTTGCTTGGTTTATTCTGTAGTCTTGCTGCAAGAATGCAAATGAGCTTTTCCAAGCCCAGCTTTAAGCTGTCAAGTGACAAAAGGGGGAGGCGGAGGGGGGCAGAAAAAAAAATCAATTGAGTTAACCTAGCACAGAAGTCTACCGATTAATTATGTTTTAAAAAACTGAAAACAATGTGTTTTTTGTTGTCAACTTGAAAGATTGGTGCCTGAAATACTCCTTAATATTATGTAAACAAATGGAGCTTAATCAATTGCGGGGGACAGCAGTCACCATACCTGTAAAGGGTGTAGAGTAAGGTTGTAACTTTCCTTTCAAATAAATGAATAGGGCAGAGCAGACAGGAGTTCTTTTGCAGCTGCAGACAGAATTCATATGTTGCTTACAGGATGGCGGCAGATTGGCACTGCGACTTCAAGTGCCAGGTTAGGTATCAGTGTGCTTATTCTTTCTGCTGGGACTCCAGAATCCTAGGGATTTGAGGGCAGTTAAACAGGCAGAGTCCTCATTTTATCCCTAGCGTTTTGTAGTAGAGACATGACTTCTGAGGCTTAGAAGGGTGTGGAACACCCTCATTACTGTTTTTGGTTCACTTGGATGGATTAAGCCCACTTTAGTAGGATTGTTATTCAGCCATCAATTCAATATATTCAATATTCATATATTACTTTGGTTTGTGACTCAACCCTGATTAAACGTTGGGGAATTTACTTGTCGACTAGCTACTTGATGTTGATTGAGAATCCAAGGATGGTTAGCTCTGTGTACTAAAATAAGCAGAAAGGTAAAGTTGAGCTCTGACTCTGTGGAACTTTGGGAAGGGCAGACTAACTTCAGGCAGAGTAGCAAAGGCTGTCCTTTGGAAGACAGCAGGACCCTGAAAATAACAGATGCCTTTGAGGTTTACTTAGAGCATTCAAGAATTCAAGGCTTTTTAGTAATTAAAAAATACTTAACTATGAATGGAAGAGAGATACAGTGGAGGAAAGTAAAATGATTTGGTATAGTTTCAAATGGCAGATGTTCACCAATTGACAGCAAGAAGTTAAGGCAACTAGAAGGAGATGGGGATAAAAGGGGACAAGTTAATTTGTTTGAAATGCAAGGAAGACAACTTTAATCTTCACAATTTTAAATGAGATCAGGGATGTTGCAGAGATAAGATGCAGGTTTTGTGGAGAAGCCCTAAAGATAACTTTCTGAGATTATTTTTACTTTTATGAAATGAAAAATTAAAAGAGAGAATTTGGCAATGCATTGGAAGTAGCGGATACTTTGAAGACATTTTCCTGCTTTCAGTTGGAAGTTAAATGGGTATGGTTAGATTACAGCTGAATATAGAACATGGGCTAAAATCTGCAACAGGAAATAGCAAAGAGCTAATTATTAATTAGGACTCTTGTTTTTATGCAGAGTTTTCAATTTGTTTCATTAAAATTGTATCCATTACCTTAAACCCCCTACTGATAAGGAATAAGCAAAATTATATATTTTGTTGCATTAACTCATAATTACCTAGCACATTCATGCTGTATAATCTCAGGTTTCACTTTATTAGTGAATATGCTTTATACTTGTGCAGCCCACACAGCTTCCTTTGAAGGGATTGGATGTGTTTTCCCTCCCGCATTTATTATATTGGCTTTGGTTAATAGCCATATTGCATTTGTTGAAGAAGGTCTTAAGGCTAATACTTTTTTATTCTTTTCTCTCAGATCCATCTTCTCATCCCTATCCTGTAAGGAATAAACAGATCACAAAGAAAATTCAGTACAAACTATGTGCCCATTAAATTTTGTTGATGAATAAACAAAATGAGTAATTAAACATTATACAGATATACTGAATAATCTTATAATGCACACACACACATATATGTATGCACACACACACACATATACATACATATAGGCAGACATTTAGATGTGAAGGTTGACATCCTAAAAATAAATTTTCTTTCTCACAGTAAGCCAAGTTACAGTACTTTGTTAAGCAAAAGCATTAAATTATTCTCATTTTATGCATTGCCATCTGGCATACTTGTACTTTTTTTGTGAATCACAGAAAAAGCATTTCAAAATCAGACATTAAAAAGACTCATAAGTAATTATCGACATATTAAGTAGTTTCTGAAGACAGGTTTGAACACATATATTCCAACAGGATTTTCTTAGTTTGATAGCCATAAGCGTTTTCATTGAGAAAAAAATATTTTGTAATATTATTGTAAAATAATTTGGCAAACTGTTTCTGTGTGCATCTGCTTGAGTCTTCTTAAAACATGCTACATTACAAAAGTAATTCTGTGGGATTCATGCTTATCCCCTTTTCTGTGACATTCTTCCACGTTTCATTAATGGGGAAGGGATCCTCATAATGAAAAAAAGTGTCTTCATCCTGAAAACACCCAGATTGTTCTACCATAGACATCTCAGGATTCTGCCCATTTGAAGGGAGAGTGGGTGGAGTTAATCTACTTTCTTTGTGGAACAGGGCTCATGCCATAGGGACTACTCAGATGCTCTCCCAATTGCTTGTGAAAGCAACATAATGATGTCACAGGAAAACTGGTTCCATTTTTTTTTATAGTCCTGATCTTAAGAAATATGCCTTTATATTTAACCAAAACAGATGCCCCTGTTGGCACCTCCACTTTGGAAGAGTTTGTGATGCCACATGGCAGCCATTTGTAATTTTGGTCACACTAGTTTACAGGTCATTGAACCTCTTGAGATGTGGCCTTTGGAAC
This sequence comes from Meles meles, assembly GCF_922984935.1. Lineage (NCBI taxonomy): Eukaryota > Metazoa > Chordata > Mammalia > Carnivora > Mustelidae > Meles > Meles meles. The sequence goes on along the minus strand of NC_060080.1, from coordinate 17,035,702 downwards.
CAAGCACAGCAGTCCAAACATGGGATCTAAGAACAGAGCGGTTCTCACTTTCAGTTTTCCTAATAGAAATATTATCATTATTCACAGACAGCATTCGTCTTGTCAGGAGACACTGCAAACTGTTGCCTAAAACTGATCTTGAATATTTATCAAATGTTTTTTTGTCTTCTCAAATATGTATATCTAAACATAGACATTTGTAATAAACTGTAGTAGATCCCATTCTATCAGTTGTTTCTGAGTTTAGTGACTAGGATATCTTTTAACAACCGTTTAATGTTTATGACCATAAAAATAAAATACCTTTTAGGACAGAAAAAGTGAAAAAGGACAAAATAGACAAATGCTAGACAAATGTAGGACAAATGTATATAAAAAATGCCTAAGACACCACCACCACCATTATGTGTAACAATTGTATATGCTGCTTTTTTTTCCCCACTTAAAATTACTTTATAGCTATTTTATTAGATTATTTAGTATTCTTTTGAAATCCAATTTCCAGGAAGAACTAAATAGAACTAAATAATATCTGACAAAATGGGTATATTTAGTTAAATAGTAAATTGTTATTAAGGGTGTGCCTGTCAATTTTTTTCTATTGAAAATAATACTACTAAAAACGTTTTTATTCTTAAAATTTGGCATACATTTCTCAGTAACATTAGAATAAATTACTGGATATAGACTCCTTGGATTAAAATTGTGAATATTTAGAGGAAATCTTAATGCATATTGCCAAAATGAAATTCATTCCCAAGGTGAATTTTATTTTCCAATATGCAAATCTATATAATAAATATATATGTGTATATATATTTATAACATACATATGACATAAATTTATATGTATATACATATGTGTAGATAAGTTTATGTGTGTGTGTGTGTGTGTTGGTGTATATATATATATGCACATGTATATGTGTGTGCCTAGATATAGATATCTGGAGTGTGTAGAAAGGAGAGAACCTGGAAAGATGCTACCAGGTATTATTATGACCAGTCTTATAGCTGAATCTTAACTGTGGGGTTGAATTTCTTATGTCAGGGTTAAGTGTTACATTGTGCTATCAGACTAGTCCAGAAATGTATACCTTGGGTGTGTGGGATACAAAGGTACTATGATGGACCTGACCTGTATTTTACCTCTCCGGTTTCTTTGACAAACATTTCAGTATCCAATGGAGCAATGGAAGCCTAAAATTTTAGTAGGGTATTACCATTGCATGAAAAGATTCATGTGCGAGATTCATCCAGAGGTAACAGTAAAACTATAAGCTTTAATGGGTATGGTAAAAATTGTTGCTGTTATTTTCTGAGAAGACAAATACTCCATTGAAGCTTCTTTGGTGGTTGCAAACTTGCAATTTTGTCCATCAGTGGACTATGCTGGGTTAGGCACTATAATTCATTTAGACTAATGAAAGTATGTTCCTTTTATTCTGAAGATCTTAATCTCTAAATGGGATACTGAAAAGTAAACAGTGATCTAGGCAGTGGTACAGATATGTGCAGAGGTCTGTGTGGGATTCCCTGGGATACTCAGTTGTGTCTTTAACCCTCTACTTCAGCATTTCCTTTCTTCCCTAGTCACCTATCTCTGTTCTGCGTGACCAAAATAGTATAATGGGACATGAAAGGATAATGGGTAGGCTAACAATGGATAAAAAACGTCTAACTAAACAGAAGTACACCCTAACCTACACCCTGTCTTCAAAGAAAATTAAATTTCCTTTAGGCAAGACCAGTCCAAGAACTTGGCATCATATGTTGCTAATGGCATATCCTGGCACTTGCTTACAACTGTACATACCTGTTCTCTGCTTGCCACTAAGCAGAGAAGGAGGAATGTGCTGGGCACCAGACCAGGTCTGGTCCCTAAATAAACTGATGTATTCTTGCGTGAACACCACTCATTGCTGATTTACCAGTGAGAGTACCTTTGTGGCATAGTCACTGATGTTTGCACATCTAAACTGTGTAAGTGGGGCATGTGGGTGGCTTACTTGGGTAAGCATCTGTCTTTGGCTCATGTCCTGATCCCAGGGTCCTGGGATAAAGCCCCCACTGGGGTCCCTGCTCAGCAGGGTGTATGCTTCTCTCTCTGTCCCTCTCCTTGTGCATGCTTGTGCATGTGCTCTCTCGTTCTCTCTCTCTGAAACAAATAAAATAAAATCTTAAAAAAGAATGAACTGTGTAAGAGCCAAGAATGCAAACAAAAGATCAGAACTTCCAGCTCTGTAAGTTAGAGGAGGCATAGGCTTCAGTCTTCTACCAGAAAACTCCTAAGATTGTTACATACAAGAGCCACCTTATTGTTTCTATAAAATTGGGAACTATCATTCCTTCTCTGTAACACACAGATTGGTAAATCAGATTGGGAATTCAAGCTATTATCTGGACATCTGTAAAGGACTAAATGCAGAAAAAGCCTGCAGATGACAATAGTGTTAACCTTTGCGCCTGTAACTGGGAGATGACGAAGTAAAACAGATGGGAATAAAGGATTATCAGGCTGCATCAGGAGTGGGTACAAGAAAACCCAGCTACACAATGAAGAACCAAAGGACCGTGGCAATCCAAATATTTCCTTAGCTGCACTGTCAATTACTAGTTCACTGGGAAGTTCCCACCGCAACTCTGGGTTGTGCAGAGAAAAGAACTCTAAAGCTCTTGGTGCATTTGAGAAGGTAGAGGTGACCGCGGTGAATAAGGTTCCAACGGAACGTCCTTGCAAATTCCAGGATCAGCAAACAGGTCCTCACCCAAGTCATCATGATAGATGAGGTGACCAAGAACTGAATCCTCTGACAAGCCGTAAGTGAGAACCATTTAAGGAAAGAGCAGTACACGAAGGAACACAAAACAAAGAACAAGCTGAGAGGTAGAAAGAAAGCTCAGGGAAACAACATCTATAAAAACCCTGAGTGATTAAAAATAGCAGATATCAAGAAGACTCAGAAAAGAGAAGAGATCTGAGCCACAAAGAGCTGGTAAATGATCACAAGGAAAATGAGGTGTTAGGGGAACAGAAAAGGGAAAGCCAGAGTGTTGTGAGTTGAAGAACAAATGGGAGATGTGAGCATTAGAGACAATAAGAATGGACAGTAATTCCAGGATTATTGCATGGAATTTGATTTAGGATGAGACCTGAGGATGTTTAAGTGATTGTATGATGCAAATAATATACAGTAGCAAATAATTCCTCTCTTTGTGGTGTTACACATTTCAGTTTTAATTCTAGCCCTTCCATTCTCAAGCAGTATGATTTTGGATGTTTTCTCTAGGTCTTCCTCTCTTCAACTGGGAATGTGGGTCCACATCCTCTCAATTAATGTTACCTAATTGTTTTCTTTGAAGTCACTGCAGAAAGAGGGAAGAACCAATATAGCCAGGTCTCTTGAGAGGTAGCAGGCTATAGATTAAAGAACTCTGGCGAATGAATTAATCTTTCAAAGGGGGAAGGTCTCTCTTACACTGGGATACATGTAAAAGATAAAAATAAGGGTTCAGGTACATTTACCTTTATGGGTTTGACATGAACGGATTTCCAATTGTAATGGCATTTGTTTGTTCTGAAGTAAGAGCTAGAATTATCCCCTCTAAGTAGCTAGCGAGTTGAAGGCTGAAGAAGATCAAGATTTAAAATAGCTATCGTAGTAACGGTGAGAGAGCCTACTGAGACAACAGGCTTGTCGGACAGTCTTGGTGCCCATCTGATGCTAGAGAAAATGCACCTAGAGGAACCATCCTTTGTGGGATTCTGGTTTTTCTCTGAACAGTGTGGCTACTCTGGAGGTTGATAGGGAAGTGCCATTGAAATCCCCATGGAGAGGAAGGGCGTGGGAATGAAATATGTTAGAAAGAGATAACAGAAAAGTAGACAGAATAGAAGGATGGAGACTTTGGTCAGATGAAAGGCAAGTTGGACTAAAACTAAGTAGAGAGCTAGGAGGGTATAAAAATGTATGAAGAACAAACAAACAAACAAAAAACCTAGGGTGTTTATAAGCAGAACTTTTCTAGATTTTGCAGACCAGGCAGATATCTTTGTGAATGAGTATGTACTTCGGAAGGTTAGAGTCAAAGACAAGGTCCCTCATTTTATCCTTGTTGTCCTTACATCATCATTAATGGTTCCTCTTTCATTATTTTTCCTACTCTAACATTTAATAAATTATTTGTAAATCAATAAGTAAATACACTAAACCTGAAAATGGGAAAAAAATTTCCATGTTGCTGATCCATAGGCATACAGGAGACTCCAACTGCACATAGATATGAATGTTTTATAAATGACATAATCACTGCAGACATATACCCCAGATATATATTGTTGGTAATATCATTTATGCCATGAACTCTTCTCAAAAAAGATGAATTCTACTTAGTTCTAGTTGATGTGCTGTGTTTCAGGACCACTCTTTGGCTGATGTACTAATCCCTTCAGCCATTTGTTTCTTGCTTACATATGCATACCTGGGGAAGGGGTATGTGGGGGGTGTTCTGAAGTTTATAACAATATACTGTTAGTGACGGGCACAGAAGGTTGTTTGAAGTGACTTTGCAGCCCTATTCTGAACTTATAGTTCAGTTGATCTCACTGCTCTCATGCAAGTCTATAGAACTACCACACACAGGAGAAAAACACTGGGACCCTAAATCAAAGTAGTTATTCACAGTGTTTTGCCTAAATAAGATTCATATTTAAACATGAATGAAGAAATTAATCTACAGAGTTTGAAAGATATTTTGGAATCCTATGTTTTGACCCTAATTTTCTTGAAGAAGGTGACACATAATTTCTGGATGATTTAGAAAAAATCTAGGACTTTTCTAGCTAGTTTTAAAATGGACTTTTTTTTTTTAAGATTTATTTTTAGATACCTAATTTTTTTTAACTTTAAAATTTATTTATTTTTTCAGCTTAACAGTATTCATTGTTTTTGCACAACACCCAGTGCTCCATGCAATACGTGCCCTCCCTATTACCCACCACCTGGTTCCCCTAACCTCCCACCCCCGCCCCTTCAAAACCCTCAGGTTGTTTTTCAGAGTACATAGTCTCTGATGATTCTCCTCCCCTTTCAATTTCCCTCAAATTCCTTCTCCTCTCCATCACCCAATGTCCTCCATGTCATTTGTTATGCTCCACAAATAAGTGAAACCATATGATACTTGACTCTGTCTGCTTGACTTATTTCACTCAGCATAATCACTTCCAGTCTCGTCCATGTTGCTACAAAAGTTGGGTATTCATCCTTTCTTTTTTTTTTTATAAACATATAATGTATTTTTATCCCCAGGGGTACAGGTCTGTGAATCACCAGGTTTACACACTTCACAGCACTCATGATAGCACATACCCTCCCCAATGTCCATAACCCCCTTCCCCTCTCCCAACCCCACCTCCCCCCAGCAACCCCCGTTTATTTTGTGAGATTAAGAGTCATTTATGGTTTGTCTCCCTCCCAACCCCATCTTGTTTCATTTATTCTTCTCCTATCCCCCTAACCCCCCATGTTGCATCTCCACATCCTCATATCAGGGAGATCATATGATAGTTGTCTTTCTCTGATTGACTTATTTCACAAAGCATGATACCCTCTAGTTCCATCCACGTCGTCGCAAATGGCAAGATTTCATTTCTTTTGATGGCTGCATAGTATTCCATTGTGTATATATACCACCTCTTCTTTATCCATTCATCTGTTGATGGACATCTAGGTTCTTTCCATAGTTTGGCTATTGTAGACATTGCTGCTATAAACATTCAGGTACACGTGCCCCTTCGGATCACTATGTTTGTATCTTTAGGGTAAATACCCAGTAATGCAATTGCTGGGTCATAGGGTAGTTCTATTTTCAACATTTTGAGGAACCTCTATGCTGTTTTCCAGAGTGGTTGCACCAGCTTGCATTCCACCAACAATGTAGGAGGTTCTCCTTATTCCGCATCCTCACCAGCATCTGTCATTTCCTGACTTGTTAATTTTAGCCATTCTGACTGGTGTGAGGTGATATCTCATTGTGGTTTTGATTTGTATTTCCCTGATGCCGAGTGACGTGGAGCACTTTTTCATGTGTCTGTTGGCCATCTGGATGTCTTCTTTGCAGAAATGTCTGTTCATACCCTCTGCCCATTTCTTGATTGGATTGTTTGTTCTTTGGGTGTTGAGTTTGCTAAGTTCCTTATAGATTTTGGATACTAGCCCTTTATCTGATATGTCGTTTGCAAATATCTTCTCCCATTCTGTCAGTTGTTTTTTGGTTTTGTTAACTGTTTCCTTTGCTGTGCAAAAGCTTTTGATCTTTCCTCCACACACTTTCCTCTGGCAGAGCAGACCCTGATTCTTATGACACCATGTCGAGTGACAGACGTCTGGCTCCTGCTGATGTTATGCGCCTGCCTACCAACGCACCCGTCTTCTGCAGTCAGCACGAACTTCATCGTGAAAAGAAGAAAACATAAAAAGATCAGAGAATAAAAGCCCCGAGTCCAAAAAAAAAAAAAAAAGCTTTTGATCTTGATGAAATCCCAATAGTTCATTTTTGCCCTTGCTTCTCTTGCCTTTGCCAATGTTCCTAGGAAGATGTTGCTGCGGCTGAGGTCGAAGAGGTTGCTTCCTGTGCTCTCCTCAAGGATTTTGATGGATTCCTTTCTCACATTGAGGTCCTTCATCCATTTGGAGTCTATTTTCGTGTGTGGTGTAAGGAAGTGGTCCAATTTCATTTTTTTGCATGTGGCTTTCCAGTTTTCCCAGCACCATTTATTGAAGAGGCTGTCTTTTTTCCATTGGACATTCTTTCCTGCTTTGTCGAAGATTAGTTGACCATAGAGTTGAGGGTCTATTTCTGAGCTCTCTATTCTGTTCCACTGATCTATGTGTCTGTTTTTGTGCCAGAACCATGCTGTCTTGATGATGACATCTTTGTAATATAGCTTGAAGTCCAGAATTGTGATGCCACCAACTTTGGCTTTCTTTTTCAATATTCCTTTGGCTATTCTAGATTCACTTCTCTGCCAGTCCTACCTTTCAGAAAGTGGTTGATTTTCTGTTTCTAGAATTGCTGTTCTTCTTCTCTTCGATCTCCCGTTGGATTTGTAGGTGTTTGCAATGTTTACATAAGCTATCTAGCTAATCTCCTGCTACCTGATGTAGTCTCAGCCTGCTACTTCTCTGCCATCTTGACTCGACTCTAAAAAGGACATTTTTTATTGTATTTTATTTTTTTAATGATTGTATTTATTTATTTTACAGAGAGAGATAGAACAAACGTGGGGAATAGCAGAGGGAGAGGGAGAATGTGGGGCTAATCCCAGAACCCTGGGATCAGGACCCAAGCCAAAGGCAGACACTTAAATGACTGAGTGAGCCAGGTGTCCCTGAACATTTTTTTTCCATAAGAATTCTAAATTTATCTTTCTGAATTCACTGGTTCCTAGAACTTGCCATAAATGAAGTTCTGAAACCTAGGAAACTACTTGGCACTGTGTAACGCAGCCCAATAATGTACCTCAAAGTATATTAGATTTGTGTATTAATTTAGGGGAAACAGTTGATTCTGCCACATCCTGAAATCCTGCGTTGGGAAGAGTCTGATACCCCAGGCTGTACCCCACAGGACCACCCCATGTTCTACTACAGAACCTTAAAAAGTTCTGTTTCATGGATAAATGATGCCTATTCCCAAAGACTTCTCAAGAGACAACATCTTTACCACTAATCCCTTATATATCAAAGTGGCTGGAGAAAAAGTACATTTTAATTACACAGCACCAAATATAACTACCAATTTATTTTTTATCTGGAAAAAGTATTTTAAGAGGCTCTGAAAGAGGAGAGAAACTAAGAATCGCAAGATTAAAGGGTATTTAAAATTTTAATATTAAATCTTCCACACAAACTTTTTCTCCTTACATGAAAAGTACTAAATAAGTTACATTTAAATGCCCTACTTATATAAAAATAAAATTAGGAACTTCTCATTTAAGAGAAAGTGGATAAGATTTAAAATATAAAGAATAGGAATAAAGGATGAAGAGCATATCCAATCTAAATTACATCAAAAACCAAATATGTAAACAGAATTTACATTTTCCTAAAAGGAAGTAAACATTCACTACCAATCCCAATAGGTAAATTACTCTGATGAGAAGAAAGATACATGAACTAAGATACTTTCTTGCTTTGACATACCAAAAAAAAAAAAAAAAAGATACATTCCATGTTCATTTAAATGTTTAGGGTTATATTGTTAGAAATATATAATTATACTTTCATGGACAGGTCAGCAGGGGGAATATCACAATCATTTGAATTGGTTGTCTTCATACTGGGTAGGGCTTTCTTCTCTCTCTAAGCTTTATCAAAGTATGACTGATACAAATTACAAAAAATTACATGTGTTAATATATACATTTTGTTAAGTTTGGACATAGAATACACTCATTGTATTATTACAATTAGGGTCCTAAACGTATCCATCCTCCAACAATTTTCTTGTGTTTTTGGTGTGTGTGTGTGTGTAAGAACAGTTGACATGAGATCTATCCTCAATGTATTTTAAGTGCCTAATACGTGTTAACTGTATGCACTATATTGTACAGCAGATCTATAGGACTTACTCATCTTGCATACATTTTTAAAGCTGCTTTGCACATGTAAAACATGCCATAAAATGTCCTATATTGCAATGGACAATGCAACTGTTTTTAGGTTGACCTAGGCAAATCCCATGAGAATCAATGGCATTAAGGAGAAAACTAGATTCCATATTTTCTTCTTTGTCTCATGTTTTTTCCCATTCAAGCTCCTTGATCTCTTGGCTGCTATATGTGATCCAATTAGAAGTTCATGCCTGAGAATAGTGTTCACTTTGTTAGAATTGGGAGATTTAGGTGATCATCATTTTCTTCAACATGAGTCTTTGGAATCATCCACTGTAGTTTTTGTGTTTTTTGTTTGTTTTGTTTGTTTGTTTATTTTTGTTTTTTACAATCAGGAGCACCAAAGCCTTCTCCTCCTTGTGTTAACTTTTCTAGATTGGCTTTTACAGATATTTTCTGTTTCTACTTATGAAGCCACTTCTCACCAATTGCCCAACATCTATTGCAGTAGGGTAATAAGAGAGGATTCATTTTTATTTCATAAATTATACTTCTGGTAGTCTGCGGAGGAAATTTTAGGATCTTCTTCAAGTGAACCTCTTTCACTCTGTCCTGCCTGATTTACCTCAATATCCTTCATCGTCTTCCTCTGAGAGTTATTCTCCTTCACTAAGGCTATAATCTGCTGAATCAAGACTCATCTTCTAACTCTACAGTGAAGTCATCTGAAACTGAATCTTGATCCAACCATCCAGATGTTCACTTACACCAGCATCAACATCTGGATTTGCTGGAGTCTCTGGATTCCCCGCCTCTGTTTCTTCACCATATGTCTCCCTTATTACACATAAAGTGAGGTTTTCGTCAAAGAAAGGGAAATACTGTCAGATTTCTGGTGCTTTCATTTTCGTTCACTGAGTAATTCATCTGAATTTTCATCTAGTCAGGATCCACCTCTTCTTCTTCTGAGTCCCCAAAATACTCTTCTATCCCAGGTCTGTATGTGTGTGAGCACACTAAGTCCAGAGGGGGAGGCCCCTGGCAGCAAAAGCAGCCTGACCTTGGTCAGAGGGACCAAGGGCTGCCCACCATGTGGGCTTCTAGCTCTATCTTCCTCCCCCTCCCTAAGGCTGCTGAAGTTCCCTAATGCACATCCAGGGTGTTTTTGCATGTGCACTCAGACCATGCAGCCTCACAAGTTTCTCCTTTCATCTTCAGAATTGCCCAGATTTGGACATGGATTCCATTTTCATATTATGTAAAGATCATTGAAAGATCATCCAAATGGGGGCAGAATTCACAGCCCAGCAATGAGGGGAAATAGAGGGCTTGCGTAAGAATACTCATAAATGAGAACATATTAATAAAACATATTTCTACTTTTTTCACATTAACAAAACATAATTGGATGAAAGCTAAAAACTCAAGTGTGAGTCCTCACGCACTAGACACAGCATTCTAGCAGAACATCCGGGCACCTAATAGACAGCATGCATCTGCTAGTCACAGTGGTGAATGACTCCATGTGATGCTCCTCTGATTTAATTACCTGCAGAAGTCCACGTTTGATTCCTTCCAAAGTTTAGCATCTCTTGCAGGCCTAACGAGTTAAAAGTTTGAGCTGGAGCATAGAGCCATTACAGAATAAAAGTAATCAAACAACTTTTACAGATCTCTGAAAGCAATGATTCACACAGGATTTCACACAAAACTCCCATTAATGCTAATGAAATTGGGTAAGTTACAGGCAGAAACTTTCCCATACATTGATAGGTGAATAGTTCCCTGAGGAACTTACTTAGATGAGGGAACTTAATTTTCTCTCCACTAATCCTCTCTGGATGAAAAATAAGAATGCTTCACAAGTTGGGTTTCTTTTTAAAGTAGATGGCACAAATTCAGAATCATTGGTGTGAATTAATCAAAAGCCATGTTAGGTCATATACTAGCTTATTTTCAACCAGTCAAACCACCTTCCATTCAAATAAATATCACCTGGCCAAAGTCTTGAAAAGTCAGTCTTGTTTGTGGCTCTGAAAGTAACCCATTAAAATCCATTCCGTCTTGCTCCTTTAAGATTCTAGGAAAAGGAACTGTGCAATTATTTGAGGGAACTAGTTGAAAAGAAATAGAAATTCCTGATTGCCTTAGTATGAATTGAAGAGTTCAGCCGCTGATTTAATTAGCTGCCTAGGGAAGAAAAGATCATGAAATGTTGAGTTAGAAACAATATAAGATCATTCAAAGAAGTACAAGTTTTAGTACAGATATAATTAAGCTTCTGGGACAGAAGTGATGTGCGTGTGTGTGTGTGTGGTTCAGAAGTAGCAACTTTTGCTAGCATGTGAGTGTTTTTGCTTAATAATAATCATTAGGATAATATCGATTTGGTTGTATACAACTTTTTACCTAGTCATCTTCTCATTTATTACAATTTCCCAGGATATAGGCAGGGTTGTGGTTACTATTACTATTAACTGACAGACTGAGGCTCAATTTAGTAAGTTACCTCATAGGAGAAAAGTGATAGGCTCCTAAAAACATTTTAAGTCAAACAAATGTAAATAAAATAAATAATGCTGATTTTTTTGATGAGAATAATGTCACAGAAAGTAAAGATTCTTAAAATCTCAGTTTTCCCTTCTCTCTCCAACAACTGATGCAACTGAACCTTAAAATGGAATTTTCTAAAAACCATCACCTAGGATCTTAATGTCAGAAGAAATTTCGGGGCACCTCAGTAGCTCAGGCAGTGGACTCTCTGGCTCTCGATTTCAGCTCAGGTTATGATCTCAGTGTCGTGAGATCAAGTCTGGCATGGGGCTTGGCACTCTAGTGGGAAGTCTTCTTGAGATTCTCTCCTGCTATCATGGAATCCCTCTCAAATAAATCTTAAAAAATAAAAAAATCTAGTCTGTTGCCTTTTAGTTAGTGGTATCTAGAAATATTGTTGAATAGAGATAGATCCCCAAATACCAAAATATGTCTTTGATTTACTCACACATGAATGCATAAATAGTTTAGTTACCATGTGCTGCTTGATGAAAAGTATCTGATGCTTCTTATTTTGACTAAGACCCAAACTACATTGAATTTAAGCATCAACAGACACATTTTGGTGAATTATATTTCTTTAAATAAATAAAAGAAAATTTGATTTAGTAGATGTTAAGAATCAGTGACACTACACGTGGAATTTTTTAAATGACTACTCTAAACTCTACAATTATGGTTGGAGATGTTTTAGTAATTGATAAAATAAGTAAAGTGAAAATCAGTAAGCAAATATAAGACCTGAACAACACTATCAATTAACTTGACCCAATTGACCTTCACAAGGCAAAGGGAGAAACCCAACAGAATATTTTTTTTTGAAGTGCACACACTATTCACAAGATAGCCCACTTCTGTGTCACAAAATTTCTAGAATGAAATTGCTTAACATATATCCTTGGATTGCAATGGGGAGGAAACTAGAAATCAATAGAAAATAATTGAAAAATACTCAAATATTTGGAAGTTTAAAAACACACTTCTTAATAAACTCTGTGTCAAAGAAGAAAAAAATGGAATTAGGAAATATTCTAAATTAAATTAAAAAAATGAATACATATCAACCTTCATCTGTTGCAACTTAAGTACTACTTAAAAACCATAGCATCAGATTATTTCTCTTCTCTTGCTGGATTTAAACTTTATTTGCTGTTCTTTTTCCAGTTTCTGTAGGTGTAAGTTTAGGTTGTATACTTAAGACTTTTCTTGCTTCTTGAGGAAGACCTGTATTGCTATGTATTTCCCTGTTAGGACTGGCTTTGTTGCATCCCAAAGGTTTTGAACTGTCTTGTTTTCATTTTCATTTGCTTCCATGTATTTTTTTTTAATTCTTCTTTAATTTCCTGGTTGACCTGTTCATTATTTAGTAGGATGATCTTTAATCTCCATGTATTTATGGTCCTGCCTATTTTTTTTCTTGTGGTTGACCTCAAGTTTCCCTAACATTGTGTGTGAAACTATGCATGGTATGATCCCAGTCTTCTTATACCAGCTGAGACCTGACTTGTGACCCAGTATGTGATCTGTTCTGAAGAACATTCCATGTGCACTTAAAAAGAATGTATATTCTACTGCTTTAGGATGAAATGCTCTGAATATACCCTTTAAGTCCATTTGGTCCAGTGTGTCATTCAAAGCCCTTGTTTCCTAGTTTCCTTGTTGATCTTCTGCTTAGATGATCTGTCCATTGCTGTGAATGGTGGGGTGTTAAATTTCCCTACTATTATTGTATTATTATCAATGAGTTTCTTTAAGTTTATTATTAATTGATTTATATATTTGGCTGCTTCCAATTTAGGGACATAAATTTTTACAACTGTTAGATCTTCTTGTTGAATAGATTCCTTTATTATGATATAGTGTCCTTCTTTATCTCTTATTACAGTCTTTGCCTTAAAATCTAGTTTCTCTTGGGGTGCTTTGGTAGCTCAGTCAGTTAAGTGTCTGCCTTCGGCTCAGGTCATGATTCCAGGATCCTGGGATTGAGCCCTGCATTGGGCCTCGATGCTCAGCAGGGATTCTGCTTCTCTCTCTCTTCCTCTACCCCTCCCTCCTTCTCATGCTCTTCCTCTCCCTCTCTGTCTCAAATGAATAAAATAGTTAAAAAATAAAATAAAAATAAAATCTAGTTTGTCCCATATAAGGATGGCTGCTCCAGAAACCCTTGTGTTCATTCACAGATGAATGGATAAGGAAGAGTGGTATATATGTATACAATGGAATATTATTCAACAATGAAAAAGAATGAAATCTTGCCATTTGCAATACTGTGGATAGAACCAGAGGGTATTATGCTAAGCAAATGCAATCAGTCAGAGAAAGACAAATACCATATGCTTTAATCATATGTGGAATTTAAGAAAAAAAAAACATGAACATAGGGGAAGGGAAGGGAAAATAAGATAAAAACAGAGAGGGAGGCAAACCATAAGATCTCTTAACTATAGTAAACAAACTGAGGGTTGCTAGAGTGGGGCAGGAGATGAGGGGATGGGGTAATTGGGTGATGGGCATTAAGGAAAGCACTTGATGTAATGAGCACTGGGTGTTTCATGTAACTGATGAATCACTAAATTCTATCCTTTAAACTAACATTGCACTATATATTAACTAAATTGAATTAAAAAATTACTTTCCCACAAATAAAAAATGAACAAATTAAATACAAAAGAAAAAAAGAGGAAATAAGATAATAAAAATCAGTGAAATTGAAAATATGAAACAGAGAAAATCAATAAAATCAAAACTGGTCCTTTGAAAAGGTCAATAATAAAACTGATACAAATCTGGCCAAACTGGAGCAGCTGGGTGCCTCAGTTGGTCAAGGATCTGCCTTTGGCTCATGTCATGATCTCTGGGTCCTAGGATCAAGCCCTGCATGGGGCTGCCTGCTCAGCAAGGAGTCTACTTCTCCCTCTCCTTCAGCTCCTCTCCCCTACTTGTGAGCCTGCTCTTTCTTTCAAATAAATAAATAAAAATTGAAAAAAAATATATATTGCCAAACTGATTAAGAAAAAAAGAGTAAAGACATAAATTACCAATATTAAGAACAGAAGAGGGAATATCACCTCAAATTCTATAGGCATTCAAAGTATAAAGGAACCTTATAAACAACATTAAGACAATAAATTTGATAAGTCAGGTTAAATGGATAAGTTCTTTGAGAGAAACAACTAAAAAGGTGAATTTTATTATCCATAATTTAGATTTTAATAGCCCTGACTAAAAAAATAGATTGGCTGAGGAAAGGAAACAAAATGTACTACTGCTATGATTAACACCAACATGTTTTGTTTAATGGTTTTGTTTTTATACCTCTGCCTGACATTTTTTGGCAACATTAAGATCGACAGGGGTACTTAAAGTTCAGTCTCTTACTATCTGAGAAAGACACACTTATTTCCACACTCTCTCCTCCCCCGTTCTTCTTCTTCTTCTTCTTCTTTTTTAATGTTTTATTTATTTATTTGACAGACAGAGATCACAAGTAGGCAGAGAGGCAGGCAGAGAGAGAGGGGGAAGCAGGCTCCCTGCTGAGCAGAGAGCCTGATGTGGGGCTTGATCTCAGGACTCTGGGATCATGACCTGAGCTGAAGGCAGAGGCTTTAACCCACTGAGCCACCCAGGCGCCCCACTCCCCCGTTCTCCTTCTTTAATGGATCTTTTATCTAAGATGGTGTACTTCCACTTTTGAATGATTTCTAGTACAAGAGAATCTCTTGGATATAAGAAATAGAGCTAATAGTCATTTTCCCTGCCTGGAATGCGGTGAGTCCATTGGGCTACCTTACTTAAGTTTTTTCTTAATTTGAACCTTGGGAATTTTACTAAGTTGTATTAAATGAGAATCTACATGGACTGATATTTTTGGGGAGATTTGAAATATCCCATTGCTTTTTGTACCTCCTCCTAGTTGTGGGATTTGTGTGCTGGTAGTCAATCACTGGTATAAAATAAAAATGCTTTCTAACATGAGCATTAAGTATTTATTAAGTTATTAATTCTCCAATAGGTCCAGAAAGAGAAAAAATAGATCAAGATAGTTTTTATTAGTCAGAGAGATAATAACATGATTGCTATAATTTATCGAACACTTGTATATGCCAGTGCACTCTGCAATTTTCATTCATTACTTAAATTAATCCTCATAACATGATTAAGACATGAGAATAATTTTTATTGTATCACAAGGATCTGATACTAAAGACCAAGAAATAATCTGCCAAATAAATTAGGGGGACTTAAGGGGGACAATCACCAGTGTTGGAAGTGGCTACTGAGAAATGTATACATTCAAACTTGCATATAGGTGAGAGGGAGCTTAAATTAGTAAAAACCACTTTATTAAGTAATTTCTAATATCTATTGAGAATCATAAAGTTGTTTTTATTTTGTTAGACTATCTGCCAGCCTAGGACCAGAGTCTAAAGGAATGGTTCATGCTATGGGGTGGAGGGGGGGGACAGAAAAAGCCCTGGAATTAATTATATTAATTTGAGCAATAGCCATAATATTATTTCATTTGCTTAGCAATATTTAACAATATTTATTTAGAAATTTATAATATTTAACAATATATAAAATTTAATAATAAGTAAAACGTAGTCACTTGATTTTTGTTAAATGCATATACACATGTATGTATACATACATATGTATATAAAATGAATACATAACAGCTCTGGATATACATGTTCTTTGATTAAAACTATGTTCAAGCATGATGCACAGACTAGCCTGCAATTGACTAAGAACTTTATTTCTAACATTTCCTACCACTTGGATTGTATTTCGGCAACAGTGAATTGCTGTAGTACCCCAAATGAAACTGTGGCATATGCCTTGACTCATGGCATTTCTTTTTCCTGGAATGACCTTCCTATCCTTCCTCTCCTGAGTTAGCCCAATTTAATCCCTTTAGATAAAACTCAGGAATCCCCTTTCCCCAGAATCTTTCTCTGCCGCTTTTCATGAACACCTAAGTTTCCCCCTAATCATTCTATCCCAGAGTCTCCAGCATTCTGTCTAAACTAATCTCTTCACAGGCTTTGTAGGAGACTGCCATCTCCCCTGGGATCTCTTGTGAGCTCAGACACTATTCCATTTCTTCTTTATATTCCCAGGGTCTAGCAAGATTTGGGTATGTAGGAGCACCATAAAGTTCTCAGAAACAGAAACTGTAGGATCTGAAATGAAAGCAGTGTTTCTATTAAAATAGGATGATTATATTAAGAGAGTATGGTTCTCTTTTTTTTTCCAGTTTCTTATTATACTGTGGTTATACTGTTTTTATAATGATCAAAATATATGGATTTAAACATGAAGCAAATACACATAATGTCTACGGATATTTGTAGCAGGACCAGTCTTCAACCAGCAAATTTTAGAAATACCTAGAGAAATAGTTATATTTCACAACAAACTTTAAATGTTTCTTTGAAATCTGGGGTCAAAATTGAAGAAAACCTACATAAAAAAGCAGTGCTCCGTGCCCATGGACATCAATTCTCTATGTGGTTGAAAAGTGTCGTAAAGCATGAAAACTGCAAATAATTTATTTAGTCAAAATATTGTCACAAAATGCAGTGTATATAACTGATGATAAACCCACTCAGCTAATAAAGCAAGCTAGGTATCCTAAAAAATTAAAGCAGAAAAAAAGAATTAATTACACACACACAGACACACAGACACAAATATATTTCCAAATATTTAGCATAATCATGCAATTTGTGTGCATCCTGCCCACCAGAGATGACAGCACTACTTGGAATCCCAGCAGTTGTGGTTTCTGGGAAATAAGGGAGCAATAACATTTAGGAAATTATTTTAAATTTTCTGCAGACACTTATTAAAACATGCTTCTTAGGTTTACTGCCCATCAGCAGGGACAGATGAGGAGCTGTTTTTTGGCTTGAGTGGGGATCTAATTTAGGGAATACATACCAACTAATTGATTGTTGGGCATTAAAACAAGAACAGAACATCAAAACCCGTACAAGAATATTGAGCTTCTCTGAGGTGGTATTTCTCTTTCAAAATACCAACAATAGGATACTGTCTGACACATTAAAGGTTCTGGAGGACAAAAAGTTTATTTAAGCAACACTATTTTGACACCCTAAGTAAAGGAATCTCTAAGAAGAGGGCACTGAAAAAATAAGCCAAAAAAAGAAAAAAAATTGCAGAACAAAGGGAAATAACTAAGTTAAAGCACAGACAGGATAACTAAGCCTAGAACAGAACATCTTTGATCCTAAACACATATCCAGAAACCATCAAAGGCAAATGTTACAGGTAAAAGCAATAAAAAGGATTACCTCAAGAGGGAAGAAAAAGGCACATATTTAGATGCACTGTTAGAAGAGAAAACGAAACCAGGCAAGCAGGGAAAGATCTGAAAATTGAAAGGGAAAAATCAAATCAGTGGCTTTTCTGCCTCATCCATCTGCCCGTGCCCAGACAGCACACTTTGGAGTCCAATAGAGTGAAAACAAGATTGGGCAACTTCAGCAGAAACACTTCCTCTCCATTTTTAAAATAATGAAAACAGTAACAGAAGCATGACCAAGAACCAAATGGAAGAAATGCCCGGGAAATTGCACAGGGGACAGTCCGAGAGGCCGTGAAAGGGAGTTTATTCATTGGAAGGAAAATTCAGCACGGCTGGAGCAGGCCACATGGATCAATGGCCTGGAAGAAATGGGTTGAGAAAAATGTGAATTGGCTAATGATCACAGTTGGTCAAGCAAGGAAAAGGGTTCTGGGGCTGCCTGGGGAGAGGTGGATCAAGTTTTTGAAATGATGTAATGAGACTGTTTGAATTCCCAATCGTGGCACTCTGAGGGCTCACCATCTACTCACAGGACTTCCCCCACAGCTTGTCCTCTGAATCCTTGGCATGGCCCATCGGTCATTGTCACAGCTGCCTCTGAGAACAAACTCAGACCCTCTACTGCAGTTTAAAAGGAGCTACATCATCTGGACCATGCCTTTATGCAGGCTTCTGTCACTCTCCCCGGTGGTGTTTACTATACTCCAGGCATTCTGCTTCCACCAAAACTTGAAGCTCATCCATCAAATCCATGTCTCTACATATGTTAGTCCCACTGAAAAAAGGTGTCTCCAGTTCCACTCACCTGGATATCACTGTACCAGAGAGGTTCCCCTGAATATACTCCCTCCCCTTCACTAGCACATCAGACTTTCAATCACTTCATAAAATGTATCAACATTTGAAATAGGCTTGTATAATTATTTGGCTCTTTAGGATTTTCTTTCTTTTTTTAATGGAACTCCCTCAAGAATATAAATTCCAAGAAAGTAGAAAATCTGGTTTGTTCACTGCTCAATCCTGAGCAATTGGAAGACTGACTACTATAGAATAAGAATTCAATCAATGTTTCCTTTTTCCTTTTCTTTTAAGATTTTATTTATTTATTTGAAACAGAGAAAGAAGGAGCAGCAGGCAGAGAGAGAGGGAGAAGCAGGCTTTCTGCAGAACAGAGGACCCTGGGATTGTGACCTGAGCTGAAGGCAGACACTTAACCAATCAACTGATCCACCTAGGCACCCCTCAATGTTTCCTTAATTAAGCAGTTGAGTAGCAGAAGAATAGGGATCATGCCAGCCTTGAAGCAAGGATGAGGAACAGATACAGATTGAGGATCACATTGTTTCAAGAAAGGCACCAAGTATGGTATATACATTATTTCTTTGAACTCTTCCATTAAATCTAAGCTATATATATATATATATATATCTTATTATCCCCATTTTACAGATAACAGTTGACGCTAAAAACAATGAAATAACAATCATGTAGCTATTAAGAGGAAGAGCTTGGTTTCAAATTGGATTCTGAATTCCATGTTCTACCCTCTTCAACCACAATGACCCTTTTCTGATCATTTCCTTCCTAATTAGATCACTTTGGAACATCTTCCATGAAGGAGACAATAATAAACATCTTCACTGAGTAACATCTTGCTCTTTTTTTTTTTTTTAAGATTTTCATTTATTTA
Source organism: Meles meles (assembly GCF_922984935.1). Taxonomy (NCBI): domain Eukaryota; kingdom Metazoa; phylum Chordata; class Mammalia; order Carnivora; family Mustelidae; genus Meles; species Meles meles. The sequence continues at coordinate 17,016,511 of NC_060080.1, read as the reverse complement.
TTTGATACAGAGAGAAAGAGAGTGAGACCAAACAAGGACAAAAACAAGCAGGGGGAGCAGGATCCCCGATGATTAGAGAACTCAACAAGGGGCTTTATCTTGGGGGAAGGGGGATCTGGCCCCAGGGTGAGGATCCCGGGATCATGACCTGTGCAAATGCTTAGACAACTGAGCCATCCCGGCATCCCATCCTGTTCTAATCAATTAGACATCTAGAGGGGAAAAAAAAAAATACATTGACTCAAGTTGCTGGCTATCACTTTTATGTATCTATTCTGTTTCTATGACTAAGGAATAAAGGCTTTTAGGGCAATATTCTCAGCTATTTCTTTTTTGCCTGTCCTGTGTTACCTCTGTCTTCACCATACCCCCTGCCTTTCCATGACCCCTTGACCCCTAGGCCCTGCTTCCTAACCCCTGCCCTCTCTTATCCCTTGCTCTCCTGTGCTTCCCTGTGTCCTTATATCTCCTGCCCTAACTTGGAGCACAATTCTCTACATATCAAGAGACATAAATTCAATAATAAGTCTGTGTAAAAATAGGAGAAATTATAGTAAATAAACTTTCTTATTCCAGATACATGGTCATCATTTGTATGATAATGGCTAGAAGAATGAATAGGACTACAAAAGTATCGAGAGTGAGCAGCATTCTCAATTACTTCATTTGTCCTCACCGATGACACAGCCTTATTCAAGTTCCGAGGTCATCTAATTCCGAGAAAAAATTTGCTTTGTATTTACAAACATGTGTCTCAGAGCAACACAGACCAGGGTTCACATTCTCACTCTTCCTAACTTACCACTCAATTTCACCTGTTTACCTGTCCAATGTTAGACTCTTTAGCTCTAAAAACAGAATTATTAAAATGCCCATTTCAAAAGATTCTTGTAAGGAATAATTTGATATATGCAGATTTCTTACCAAAAGGTCAGGCCCGTAGAAAGTGTTCAAAAGCTACACTGTTCAAAATGGGTTATTCAACCCATTTTGGGTTCCAATCCCTACGCTTCTGGAGGGTTTATACCACCAGGCTATGGAGAAGATCCCTTTCCTCTTAGAAGACTGTATCAGATTTCTCCAAAGGATCTCAAGAGAACGAACATGTTTCCTTATTTTTATCATGAGGTGTTACCTCCCAACTTCTGGTTAAAAACACTGTTCCTTTTCAGAAGCGCTGATACTGACATACACGTGGACATAAGAAAATGTTCTCATTTCAAGAGAAGCCTTTTGTTACCATTAATACCCTGGATTGGCTTTTTATTTTTTTTTCTTCTTCTCAGTAGTTAAAAAAATATATGATTTTCCTGGTTATAACTATGTATAACCTCTCTGTATTCATAGATTCACTATCCAGAATATTGATAAATTGTAAATATGATGAACACCACTAGTTCTCACTGACAACTAGAGCTCTGTTCCTTTGTCAAACCAGGAAGGATTGAGACTGTAAAGCAAACTAAAAGTTTATCTGGGGTATTAAGGAATTTAAATCCAGGAGACAAAGATTCAGGAGAAAACCTAAATGTGCTCCAAGAAAGGAAGAGAAAGAGATTGATAAAGGCCAAACCTGTAGGCTATAGAAGTTGTTTTGAAAGAATCATCATTGGTATAGGCAAAAATAATTAACGGTTTATATAGGAAAGGTTGCCATGCCAGATACTAGGTTGGAGTTCAGTGAAATAAGCCTCATTCTGAGAATTGCACCAGGATGTAGTAGATTGTGGTTGGAACAGTCTAAAAGCTCATATTTCACCAGGCATGGACATGTAGGCAACCAACCCCCTCACCCCATTGTCCTCCTAGCTCCGTTTTGGGGTTCCTTGATGTTTCTGAGTTCCTGACTTCATTTCAGATGTTTCTGTTTACACCTTCTTTCAGGGAGTCTGAAATCCCTGCCCCTTGCAGTTGGGTGGGGCCCTGTGAGAAAAAATGAAATGTGAGCTAAATAGCACATTTTACTGGATGATGCCATGAAACGCTCCATGGGATCCTCTAATCTCTTCCTCTTCAGCCACACAGTGGCAGATAAAGCTCTGTGTTCACGTGGCAGAAAAAAAGGACTGAAGCTGTGTGGGTTACTGAGCTTGAGTGTGGTGATGAAGTGCCTTGAAGTATTCTTCAGATTTTTGGTAAGCTTCACATAAATAGGGTTGGCAGGTGGTGGTGGTGAAATACTTGTATTAAGTCAGTGAAATTAGGGTCTTTCATCGCTGTTATCACAGCATGTTCTAACATGCATGCACAAGAAAAAAATTAATTCATCAGGTCTAAATTCCTTAAAACCTGCATATTCCCAGAAGAGCCTGTTTTCTTGAATGGCCCTTGGTGGGGGGGGGGGGGGCTTCTAGGAATTGAATGCTTGGAATGTCCTACTGATAAGAGTGTGTTGCATGTTTGGAGTTTTGAAGGAAATAATATGCAGTTTGTTTAGATACTTTATGCAAACAATGTGATTTATGGTGGTTGCCTGCTTTCTTTTTGGAATTCTGCAGTTTTGGTAAGTACAGTCAGTCATGAAGGTATTATATGCTTTATATGTGACCCTCATTAAAAACTCTTAGGTTCAAGCAAGACTTTTCTGGTAGAGAGAGCACTTCCTACATGTAGCTACAGTTTCTAGCAGAAAGAATTAAGTGTCTCTTGGTTGACTCCACTCAGAGAAAACTCTCCCAGGAAGTTTGCTCCTAGTTTCCTCCAGACTTGGCCTGATGTACCTGTTTTTGCTGATTTTCCTTTGTACCTTTTCATGGTAATAAACCATAACCATGAGTATAATGACTTATGAGTTCAATGAGTCCTTTTAGTAAAACACTAAACCTGGGGATGATCTTGGGAAACACCAAGACACTCCCCTAATGCAGAAAATTAGTACTGCAAATGAGGTGCTCTTACAACAAAAACCTCAAATGTGACATTGCTGTTAGAGGTGCCTGGAAATATGGTGATTTGTAATAAGAAATGGTAGAACATTTTTCATATATGATAGAGTGGTAAAATTCTTGCCTGGGGTAATTTTGAAAATTAGATCATGAAGACAAATGAACTTGTCTTCTTAACCTGAATGTCTAGAGAAAAAGGGTAGGAAATAGTGTTTTAGTAGTATATTTTGGATGAAACTGGCTACATTTTATAGGACATTCCAAGAAACTGATGAGTTAAGGAAAGAACTGGCTATAGAATGGCGGAATTATAAACATTCTGGGTTTTCCAATATTGATGAGATGATTGCTTTATTTCAAACTATAAATGATGAACATCTTTGAATGTCAAAGAGACTTTGACAGTCAAAAGCCTTAAAAACTCAACTATGTAACAATGATTAAATTAAAAGCCTCTACCTTTTGGTAAAATTTCTCAAAAGACTGAAGTGCCTTAAAACATATCAGATTAAGGGTTAATGCCCAATAAATTAATATCAATTTTTAAGATATCTGGAGATAAATATCAGATTTATGATGTAACCTTTTCATTTGCCATTCAAAACAGACTCAACAAGTTGATAAAGAAAAATAAGGGACAAAAAAATCAATAAAATCAAAGAAAAAAATGGACATTTGTAAGTGATATTTTTAAAGCAACTGAGGATTTGGTTCCTAGTACATGGGTCTGAATAGATTTCTATATATAAAATCCGTGGTGTGTGTGTGTGTGTGTGTGCACTTATATAGTACTGTGTTACTAAAGAAACTGGTAGCCTGTGGTTCTTTGAGACTTAAAAATGAACTTTGCATTTGTCAGAAACAGTGATTATATTTAGTTACTCCAGGAATCACTTCAAACAATTCCTGGAACAATCCCTTTAACTTAGAAGTATAAAGACAATAGAAATAAATGAAACATTACAGATTGGTATCAAATAGAGCAGGGTTTGAATCCAGGTTCCATTTTGGACTAGCCATGGAACACTGGGCAATTTAAACAGAAATGATTATAATGCCATTTCAAAAGGCTATTGTGAGGATTAAATGGATGCAATTGCTTAGTATAATTTCTGTCACATAGAAAGCATCCAATAAATGTTAACATTCATTGTCAAAATGATCCTTGGGCCCCCATGCATCCACAGGCAGGTAATGGATTGAGAAAACTGTTATAGTCTTTATAAAGAACTTGTTCCCTCAAGTTGACTTCAGATATAGACATGAAGGATAATGAGAGAGAGGGGAAAAATGCTTTTAGAAGATGAAACTAGAAGGCTGCTAAGGACAGTGGAAAGGGAACTTCTGGGACAGCAAAATAAAAGCCTCATAAAGGAATACTCTCTACCTTCAAGATAGGTGGTTCACACAACGTTTGCCCATTGGGATTTCATAATTTCTAAGGACCCATGACCATTATTTATCTTTCGTTCTTTCCTTTCAGAATTAGAATGTTTATTACAATTATCCTAGCCATATTCTACCATTATATACTAAGTGTGTATGAGAAGAATTTAGGTAGAGTTTGTAGGTTTCCCATCCAAGAGGAGCCAAATCCAGATCTGATGGATAGAATATTATTGCACAACACCTAAACTTTAGAGCTGTTTTTGTACAAAATCAGGGTTGTCTTCCTTGGCAAGGGGGTGTATGTTTTGCAAAAAGATTAAACTTAATATATTAGAACTAAAAGAGTGAACTATAGCAGAATTTATCATTGCTCATCAGTTTTCAGTTTTCCTAACTTTCTTTTAGTGAAGTGAGGCTACATTAAGTTAGTTCTGGCTAATATAATGAATCCCTTTTAAGCAGAGGCAGTGAATATACCCTGAGGAATTTCCAATCTCATTATCCTACAACTTTAGTTATTATGAAGGAGTCCTTGTGTTGTGATGGATGGCCAAGTCCCAAGAGGACAGAGGCAAGATGGATGAGAGATGTCACCGAGTTTCCTAAACCCAAGGTGAACTTTTTATAAACAAAGAAATTAGTGCTATTTTGTGAAGCCAAAATGATTTGTAGTTACATGTTAAAGCAGCATGTCCTAGCTCATGCTGACTAAAACAAGAACACTGCTGAATAGCTATGACTTGAAATTGCTTTCAACATTTCTAAGTATGTATTTAAATTTTTTCTTCAGTGAAAATATATGCTATTTATTGTCAGTCTGTCCTCCAAAGTCCAGTGTAGCTGCAACATAATAAAAGGGTGGTACAAGAAAAGTTCTAATTTAGGAAGTTTCGATTATAAAGTATTTTTTTTTTCAGTTACAGAAATGAGTGTGGATATTTTTTAAAGCAATGGAAGGACATTGAAAAATATTAAGCAGAGGAATGACATATGATGTATATTCTATAAATATTCTGGGTCATATGAAGTTTGAAAATAGATATGTGTAGTGGTTTTAGTGACTATTGTGCTTCTTCAAGAGAAAAAAAAAGATGGTTTAAATTAGAGTGGTCACAGCACAGTTTGAGATGTGAGACTGGACTCCACATATATTTTGTAGTTAGAAGTAATAAAACTTGCTGATCTGGAAAAGAAAGTCTCTAAAAACTTATTTCTCATGAAGGGAATATAATTTTTAGAGAAGTCAAGGGACTATACAAACTTTTCTGTATTTGCAAAGCTAGAAATTTGCTAAGATCTTGGGATTTATCCCTTGTAAATGTCAAGGGTCTTATGATATGTGCTTATTGTAGAAACTTGAAAAATACAGATGTACCCAAATGTCATTCAGAAGTGGATATGAATTACATCTGTGTCACAACTTCATTTTTTCTAGGCACTTCCAATTTCATTTTCTATTACATTTTCTTCCCCAGCACAGACAGAAATATAGACCTCCAAGTAGCCCTAATCCAGTGCCCATTATCTCTGGGAACATCCAAATGGGTGCTTTCCACATGTCTCCAGAGATTTCTGTAGTTCTTCATCCTCTTATTATTTTGCCCCTGATCTTCAAATTACAGCCCACACCCACCACCACGACACACACACACACACACACACACACACACACACACACACAGACACACACTCTCTTCAAGGAGTCTCATGACTGATGCTTCTGTAAATTTTGTCAAGTGAGCACTAATATCCATGACAAGATATTTTTAAACGAGAATTTAAATTTTCCATAGGAAAAATCTGTTTTTTGACATCCTGTCATTTATATCTCATCTCAACTCTTTCAAGAAAACAATCCATCTATAACTGGGCCCTCACTACCCTATTTATGTAATTTCATCTAAAGTCTATGGATTATAATTTTTCCTTTATTTCTGTTTTTACTCTAGTAATCAAGCCCACCATCATCTCTTTCTGGAACTACTGAAATAGCCTCTAACAGATATTCCTCTATCCAGTCTTGTCTACAACCAATCAGCTCTCTAGAATAAACTCTGAAATAAGTTGAACTGCTGACCTCTACCCCACAACTAGCTCCATTACAAATCTTCATGCCCTGGGGATAGATCCTAAATTTCTGTACGCGCTTCTAGGAATATTTAAGATTTGCTACTACCTACTTCTAAAGACTCATCTTTTTATTCTTTTCCCCCAAACATGCACCTGACAATCCTACTGAATACCATTCAGTTCCTCAAATGTGGCAGGGGTCTTTCATCTCAGGGCCTTCATGTCTTGATCTTTCTTTTTTGGACATATATTGCTCACATTTCTTGAGTATCTGAATCTTAATAGCTCATGCTCTATAAGTCTGTTGACTTTCCCTTAAGCCAGATCCTATGTTCTTAATATGTAGTTTCCAAATACCTTAAAATGCCCATTTTACCATTTAACACTTTTGTATTGTTATTGCATTCTTTATCATCTATACACAGTACTTGACTTCATGAAGACAGGGCATCTCCATTGACACTGAGATTATTGCGGTACTAGCTCCTTGTTTTCTGACTCCTCACTTGCTATTTGTATACAAGCCAATAAGTAACTAAATGTGTACATTTATGGAGAAGGCATAATTATCTACCTTAGATACTAGTGGAGTTATGTGTCCCCTCACCAAGTATAGGGAAGTATAGGGGGAAAAAAAGGTCAGGGGTGGGGGAGCACCTGCATGGCTCAGCAGGTGAGCATCTGACTTTGGCTCAGGTCATGATCTCAGGGTCCTGGGAGGGAGCCCTGCATCAGGCTCCCTGCTCAGCCAGGAGTCCGCTTATCCCTATGCCCCTCCTCCTATTCTGCTCTATCTCTCCCTTTTCCTAAAACAAATAAATCTTAAAAAAAGAAAGAAAGAAAGAGGGAAAAGCATAATATCTAATCAGTTTCCTTGTAGTATCCTATACATGCCTGGTAGATAGACTGAAAGCAAAATTAGTTGGAGAGATCTAGATGACTGGGTAAATGATAGTTATATTTGAAAGCATAACAGCATGTAGAGTTTTTGGTTTTTGGTTTTTGAACTTATTTTGCATGTTTTCTTTTTCCTTAACATCTGATGAAACTTTCCCATTTAATTAATAATTATTCTTATTGTCCAGATGATATTCAAATATATGTGATGTACGGGATTTATTTAGACTTCACTTTCGGTAACATGTATTAATTTCATTTTCCCTCATTATAGATAATCCCCTAGCAAACATTTCTGTCAAAATCTTTCCCTAAATCTGGATATAATATTAATCTTTCACAGTTTTATGCTTCTTTTCTCTGGTGCCTCATCTTCCTATGGGAACTTAGAAATCTTTGGTACACGTACACTGAGACTCATTTTCAGAAGCCAGTGCTCCCCTTAACCAATTCTTTTTAGCAACTTTCTCTAGAGGGGTGTAGTAGCATCTGAGCTAATGAGTTTGAAGACATCAATCCAGTGAAATTGTGTGAACCTGAAAATTCATTTAGATGGCTTGAATCTCAGTTTTCTCATTCATGCAATGATAATCATCATACAACCTGTCCTGCTGCATAGCTATTATGTTTTAATTATTTACCTCTATGTTTTATTGACCATTAAGGGAAGAAATGTAAGTAAATTCATTTTAACTAATGATATTGTGTGTTGTTGATAAGTTTTATTTTATTTTAAATTATTTCCATGCCCTTTGTATCACTTGGATTAAGTTCAGATATTTGATTCATACATGGCGTGCTTGAATTACATCCAAGGTCTGAGGCTTGGCATGTAAGGCTCTTCTCAGCTTTCCTCCACGTTACAGCTACAAACTCATTTTGTGCTTATTTTTCTGTGCCAGATGTACTTTCTCTCCCATGTTTTACAAAACCTCAAGGTCCTTACAGCACATGGTGTCTTTCTACAAGCTCGTTCATCTACTTGGAATGTCATCGACCATGTATTCTCCCCCACTGGCAAACTGACACAAATCAAAGACTGAAAGGGATTGACAAGTCATTTTCTAACAAGTTTGTAAAGACACTGTGTGTATTGAGTTTACCATATATATGTGATTTTTCAGAGGGTGAGTGTGCGTGCAGATGTAAGTCTGCATGTGTATGTGTGTTTAGTTGTACGTATGCATTCATGATGTACGGCAGAATCTATATTTAGGATTAAAATTAAGTGTGCTTTTTTCTCAGCGTTTCTCGGTGTCAGACCTTTCAGCCAGTGAATTTCTAGTTAATGCAAAAATAAGGATAGGCTTGTGGTTCTCCTTAGGCTTTTACTCAGAAGGCAAATGGGTAATGGGTTACCTGAAGGCTACTTCACCTGCACTGCCTATTGCTGTGTAAAGCTGCCAGCTTCTATCAGGAGATGACCTCACACAGCAAGGTGCAGATGCTTTACTGTATTAGTCATAACAGCATATTGGAGAGGGAGAACAGACATGCATTATTGTAAGGAAAATTAACAACCAGTGTCTGCAAGAGAAAGAATTGAAAATGACAGGCCAGTTTTAAGAGGCCTTTTGTTTGGGCTTACATTTTTCACCTAGAAATGGACACAATTACTGAAAATTAGAAATGAAGCTGGGCTTTATACAATGAAATGAGATAATTTCACAGCCAAAACAAGTGGGCTTATGTTGAAAGGAAAGCCATTAAAATATACCTAAGCAGTAAGTTAATGGGGGAGAAATTCAATTTGAAAATGAGAGAACATTTTCAGATAGAAAGGGCAGGCAGTGGAACAGTGTGCTTAATGAGGTACAGTAGATATATTCAAGTTTAATCTAGATAATTTTAGATAATTACAGAAAAAGCTTAGGCTAGAATTTTTTTTCTTACTTTTCACCCCACTGTTTGATGCCAAGTATTGGACTGGACCAGGAAAAAAAAAAAATACACTATCATCCTATTACCATTGTCTTGTGTTAAGTTCTATCTTCAAAAACTAAAAGTTCAGAGTTTTTCCCCAGATGATCAGATGTTAGTCCCTTGAAAGAAATTTAATACCTTCGGTATTTGATACCTTCAGTATTTTCATTGCTTCTGATCTGACACTCCTGTCCAGAGAGCAAGTTCCCCTTGGTGGGATTCCTTCTCTCTTTGCATCACGGATTATAAGTCTGTACTAGGAAATAATGCACTGGTGAATGGCCACTCTCTGAGAGTCAAAGGCTGCTTCTAGGGGGGTGATGGGAAAAACCTTCTCAAAGTTATGTTCTTTGTTTATAGTGGTGTTTGCACTCATTATAACATCCTCCTAATAATTTTACTCAAATCTTTATTCAGGTTTTACATTATGCTTCAAGTTTGTTTTTTTTTTGTTTGTTTGTTTGTTTTGTTTTTTTTTGGTGAATGTTCATTAGTCCTTTAATAGCTTGTAAGATTATTTTTCTCCTCAGCACCAGGACTGTGATAATTTTTCATGATGAGGGGACATACCATGACATAGCTATGGGGTCAAAGACAGAAAGGAGTGCTGTACAGGGGGGAGACAGTTTCAACTTTCCAGTCTGCTGAGGCTTCAAACCTGCTGAGAAATACTTGCTGTCATCAGGCAGGCTCTGGTGGGCCTCTCAGGTTCCATGACGTACACTTATTTTTGTCTGCTCAGTACTGCTAATATTTCTAATGAAGGGCTGTGTGAACTAGGCTACCTGGGTCCTAATAAGAAGCACCTTAGCAGTTCGTATGCTAGGGTGTTCTACTCCATAGGAAATATTTAGTGAAGTGGTGAAGGATGCAGATTTAGGAGAGATATAAATCTGGCTTCAAGTTCCTATTTAGCCGTTTATTCACTGACTGTTCAGGGACTAGTTGCCTTATTTCTCCATAGCACTTCATTTTCTTATCCTTTAAAACAGATGGAATAAAATTTGCCAATTCTCAGGTTGTTAGGAGGAATAAATGCAAGAGTATATGAATTGTTTCTAAGTAAAGACCATCACCCAGTTTCATTTTCACTGATAACTAGTAGATAAATTTTAACTGTGTCTATGGTAATAAATAAAGTGATACATTTACTACTACTATTATTATCATTTCAGGTCAGAAATATTTATGGAAGCTACTATCATACATTCAAGTTTAGTCCAGCTCCAAAAATATGTCTGCCATGTCTATTAACTTACCTAAAGAGCTAACTCAACAGCTCATTGCTATTAACTCAGAGAGCATAAATATTACCTTTCTTGAGGTATAGAATCAATGCCTGGGTGTGGCTAGTGAAATGGTAAGCCCCACATCTGGCCCACATTCTAGAATAAACCCAGAAACCAAAACCAATTGGAAGTGACTCTCCAGGCACTAAAACTAAGCCATAAACCTGGTGAAGACCACCACCATGTAGACCATGTGAATGTACTGATTCCTTTAATAATTTCTTCGATGAAAATAGTTATACGACTCTGTTTGTTACAACACAAAAGTGTAATTAGCCATACCAAACCAATTCTCATATACATTAATAATTAAGATTATGTGATTCTTTCAGTGTGATAAGTTATTCTAGTTCTTCACCATTAGAGATACATGTCTACAGTAATTTTTCTTTCAATTCATAATTCTTATTTCTGGAAGGTCAATATAAATGCTGCTGGGATCTTACAAATTACTATCTGCTGGTCAAAATACAGAAAATTGCTACTAAGTTCAGTTTTTATAAATTCCATACCACACCTTTTATCCAAAACAAACCAAAAAAATTCCACATGTTTAGTGTTATTGCTCTCTTGATTGCTTGCTTGTTTGCAAATGGAGATATTACCTAATAATGAGCAAGAAAAAGTAAGTTTAAGTTCTTTTTGCCTACCGTCACCCCACAGGCAACTTCAGGAGCAAAGCAGAGACCTGCAATTGGCTCCAGCAGGTAAAAAGTATGACTTTATCTCTTAATGGATCAGGAAAATTCAGAAAAGCATTTACACAGGCAAGACCATGCTCTGGATCAAATTAACAAGATAGTAGGCTCAGATGAGCACAGATCTTCCTGTTATATTTGGATTTTCTGGTCTTGTATTTTTGTGAATGAGGACCCAAGGAAACTTTCTTTGATACAGAAATCTTGAGGACACAGTGGAACTTAATGTGAAAATGCTTTCTATTGGTCAGATGCCTTTCCTTGAAGAACATGGCTAAGTAGGCTTATAAATTCTAGAAGTGGAGCTGTTCTACTCCACCCCATTCCCGTCCTGGTATTTCAATCAAAATAAAGGAATCCCCACCAACATAATACTTAGTGCCATTCTCTGGCCCTTCCATAACTCAGAACCCCATAAGGAGAAAGAGGCTTATAGTGCTAGTGAATTTGAAAGAGGGAATACAGTGGAGCTCCTGGATGGCTCAGTAGGTTAAGTGTCCAAAGCTTAGATTTGGCTTGGTTATAATCTTGGGATCCTGGGTTTAAGCCCTGTTTGGGCTCTGCCCTTACTAGGGAAGGTCTGCTTGGGCTTCTCCCATCCTCTCCCTCTGCTCTTCCTACAGCTCACACTTGTGTATGCGAGCTCTCTCTCTCTCAATCTCTCTCTAAAACAAATAAACTCTTAAAAAAAAAAAAAAAAGAGGGAATACATCAGGTATGGCCTGCCCCTTCTCTCTTTCTCCAGTGGGAAGTTGGGAATTGCTCTACTTTGTCTCAGGGTTTATAGTCATGCTCCCTTCAATGATAAGACCTGTGAGTTTATTGTATTCTCAGATCCCCACATCAGATTTAAGAGTTACATGTGGAGAAATTCTGAAGAAACCAAGGCACATGGTATCTTATCTCCATGGTTTCCTTTAAGACCTTTCCTTTAAGACCCCAGTTTAATTAATGCCCAGTTTAGAATAACTTTTATATGTAGTAGCCTCTGTTTGTATGTTAGTAGTCTCTGTTTTCTCATGTCACTGAGGGATTTTTTTAAAGCTTTGAGAATGTAACTACTATCTTTCACCAGAACTGAGACAAGTTAAAAATTGTCTATTGTCTTCTTTAAAAATATTAACATATTCTTAAAATGATACTCCTTGTTAGTTGGTAACTATGCTTGTGAATATTGGAAATTTAAATGGTAATCCTATGTACTAAAATATGACAAACTTGATTAATGAGAAGACAAATAGAAATGGAGGCCCCAGTCAGGTTGGAACATACAAACTTCCTTGGATAGAAGTAGAAAAGAGCTAATCAGAGATACTTGGACTACCTCTTTAATTATTATTATTCAAGAAAGCTTATGCCTCAGGTGACCTAATCTTGAGAATTAGCATGTGTTAGCATGTAATCAAAAAGTGTTGGGGCAATGGAAACTGGTAGAGAAAATGAAGAATGCTTTATATAAATAGGAGATGGTATTTTAAGAAAAATCTCTTTGAAAATGACTGAAGAGGATCTAGGAGAACAAGCTAAAAGAGAAAAGGTATGTACTTCAAAGAAATTCAAGGTTTCAGAGACTGTGATTCAAATGAAAAGAAAGAAATACACTTAGGACAAAATATACCATGATTTCACTACTTTAAAGGTTTTGGCTGGACAAAGGGAAAATATTTTGATTGATAATCAGGCCAGAAAAAGTGATCAGGGCTTGAGAAAAACTAACGGAAAAATATAGTGAAGATCAGAGACAAGATAGCCATAATTCTCCTGGGATGAAACTAGGACTCAGAAACTATGAAGAAATGCCATCTCAAAGCTACAGGGAGAAGGCATAGTAAAAGAGGATGGGAAACTTCCTTACTGAAGATTGTGATGATTATAACAACAGCTTATAAACTATTTCCACAAATGTAATAGACTATAACTAGCAGTGCTGGTATAAAATGCTCAATTTATTGTTGAGTGAGTTTCAAGGTAAATTGATTATCACAAGTAGCGACATAGGTATTAACCATTATTTCAAGGAATATGTTGTGGAAATTATGTAAAATAAGAAATCTAAGGCAAGATAAATGATGGACAATAGAAACTAGGGGAAGATAGGCAGATCTCAAAGGTAGAATCCAGACCTGGATTAGATTTGGGATTGAAAGAAGAAAAACTCTTAGGCATGAACATGTACTCAGGAAAATGAAAGCAGAAATGTTTTGACAGAACCAGAAATGAAAAGCAACATATTTCTTACTATAGGGGAATCCCAGCAGGGTCTGAGGCATATATTATAAACAAAATGTAAAGGACCATTCCACAGAGAAAATTAAGCACAAGTTTTTTCCCCCAAATCTAAACAATTAACACATTTATACATCAAGAGAGAATCACCAAGGAATATTGTGAGGGCAACATCCAAGTTGGAAGAACAGACAGAATTAGGTTGATAGTTGTTAGGGATATCAGGAAATTGAAGACATCCATATGTGACTGAATGAGGTCAAGCACTATTTGAAGAGCAAATAACTGGAGTTGCCCAAATTATAAATCAATGTATTTTGCCAGTAGGATTGCCTGTCATCAGTATAAACACCCCTACTGTCAGGAGAAAGCAGCATTGGTAGAAATGCTTTACACTCAGGGTATAGAAAGAAAACTTGAAATTAGAAAAAAACAGGCACTCAGATGCTCCAAATAACAGCAGGACCCATGATAGGGAGGCTCATTATTTCCCATTCTGGTACTTGGTTAGGGCTCTGAGCAACTGAAAGAATCCTCAGAAATTAACTTTTGATGTTGTGTCCTCATTTAGTGGGATTACATCTTCGCTTCTAGAGAAGGAGAACTAAATTCTTAGGAACATGCTCTTCTTTTTCTTTTTCTTTCCTCCTCCCCTTCTTGGTCTTCCTCCCAACTTTGTCTTCTCTCTTCTTAAGGAACACAGAAATGTGTGACTTCTTATAGTATAATAGTGTAAGAAATGGTGACAGGGGATTTTGCTTAATTTTAATGTTTTCTTTTTTAGATTGACTAGGAAATCACATATTTTAGTTTATTTTTTTGGCTTTGTATATAACTTTATTCTAAAAAATCTGATAATGGAAAATGATTTGTTTTCAAATTGAGGCATAATTTTATTGAAATTTACATCAATCTTGATATTGCCATTTGGTTCCATTATGGAGTTTCTGATAGACTATTTTGGACAAAGTGGTTCAAAATAATTTGGGATGGAAAATTGGAAATTCTGGCCTTAGATACAGTATAGATCTAGCACAGATTTGAAAAATGTGCTTTTGTTATAATTTTAGATTTTTAGGTGGCAAAATCTCTATTATCTAGTAGTATTCACAGGAAGATAATCAAGGAGAATAATTGGTCTTACAGGGAAAGTGGTCTTGATGAGTAGAGCAGTAGTGTTGATCTCCTCCATGGTGGAAGAATAGCCATACTTTTGGTTGACCGTAAGCTTAGTGGCTAGGCCCAGAGGCAGAAACACATGGAATATTTGGAGGACACTTCCTCCCAAGCTGAGATTTTCTTACATGGAGTAAAAACCGTGTTATTGTTGCAGTTCATGCCCTTTACTATTCCAGACACAAATGGAATAAATCATAATATTGGTGAGTTTGAAAGAGGAACTGGGTTCAGGTAGTGAGCCCCCTTTATCCTCTTACCGAGGGACATGCTAACTAGACACGATACTTGCATTTCATTGCTTTTGGTTGTGCATACAGCACCGAGAAAGCTGACTCTTTCATGAAGGTAGGAGTGGAAATACAGTTCTTGCAAATAAATTCAGTCAAGGAATTGTCAGTAGCAAGAAGTTATAGAAAGGTCAAGTTCTTCTTGAAGAACATCTCTGCTCATGTTGGAACATCATGATGAACTCTGCCTAATCAATAAAATGATGATGTAATGGGAAGCAATGAGGACTGACTGATTGATATAGGTACAAAACTGTGCTACTAACTCCATAGGTACCAAAGTCAGGAGCTAATTCAAACAGAGATAGATGACATCCCAATGCTGGAACAGGCATTCAAAAACCTTTACAATGAGCCAATGAGGACTAAGGCAATAGTTATTTATAAGTGCTGAGTGTAATGGTGGGCATTTTAAATACACACCCAAGTAATTACAAGTATTTTATCTTAGAAACATAGTCCATCCTGAAGGGGTTCCACTTATAGAAATTATACTAAGCAAGAAAACCAGTAATTATTTATTAAAATGATCACTGTTTTCAGAGGAATATGATTTTAATGTACTTACCTGTTGTCTTTTCATCATATCAAGAAGAGGTACCATCTACAGAGAACTGTGCACTTATTATTTATAATCCAAGTAATATCTGGGTCAGAGCTAAGACAGAGCAAATTATATATGCATGATGTTAAGTTACAGAGTAATCAATAAGACAGAATTAGTCATGGGGTGTGTGAGTGGCTCAGCTGGTTAAGCGTCTGCCTCTAGCTCAGGTCATGGACTCAGGGTCCTAGGGTAGAGCCTAGCATATGGCTCCCTGCTCAACCAGGAGACTGCTTCGCCTTCTGCCCCTCCCCCCACTTGTGCACTCACTTTTTCACTCATTGTCTCTCTCAAATAAGTAAAATCTTAAAAAAAAAAGTATTAGTCACGATTACTAATTTTTTTAAAAGCCATTAGACAACGCAACTATATAGAAGTTTGGCTTTCGATAGTGTAAAACTTATCTACTTTGTTTAATTCAGTTAAAACTACCTTTTTACAGATGTTTTCATATTTAAAAATGCATTAGTTTGTATTTAATAAATTATCACAACAGTTTGTATTTTTATAATAAATAAATAATAAATTCACATTGAATACAACATGAGAAACTTAAAACAATTGTTTCTATAGCTAGCCAGTTCACCAGCTTTCTTTAGCAACTTATTCAAAAAGTGACAACAAAAAGATTAATTTGCAAGCTGTAATTTTCCGTCTCTAAATGATTCCTAAGTTTATAATTAATGAGCCTAAAGAAATAACCCTTTTTTCAGTATCAGTAGATGTGTAAAGCATTAAAACATCAATCATTTAATTTACCATGTTTTCACATTATGTTTTGTAGATCACTGATGAGATCCTCTAACTTAATTTTTAGCGAATATGTATTGAATGATGCCCAGAGTATATCTCAGAATTTATAGAAGAATATGTGTCAATGTCACAACTTCCTCATCCATGTCTGATTGTTCTCCATCCTTAACAATATTCAGTTTATTTTTCCTAAAGAAATTCATTCCCAGGAGAGGTCAGAACTTGACTTTGATCAGCAAACTTGATAGTTGGGTATGTTTCTTTCACATTCACATTTTGTTATTAACAACCAATTCATTTTTACACCTAAACTTCACAGATTAGTAAGTGAAAAGGCTTTTGTTAATAATTAATGACATTTTCTTTATTTGCTGAAGAGTAAAATTCAGGGAGATGAGAACTTAATCTTTTTAACAATATCTAGGAAAATTCTGAGTTCCATTATATTGTACTCCTATAATATTCTAGGGCTACATATGTCTTATAGTCAAAATATTTTGAATAAGTTGATCAAATTTATCTAGTTTTTATTAAGCCTCCACTTGACAAAACAGTGTAGGATATAGAAATGGAAGCTATGTGGGATTCTTTTTTTCCCCTCAGGTATTTCTTCAAGTAGTATATCCTGATTTACTATATTTCTTCTATTAATTTATATGTTCAAGAAATGGTTCCCGAACTCTTACCATGTGTCAGCATCATTCCAGAATCTGAAGACTGAGCGATGTTGGAAAGACTATTATTGTCCTCTGTGCCCTTCAAATCCTGAAGACAGTCAGGAAATAAGCAATAGATAATTTAGTTTGAAATAACACAAGAATAATGTTCTTTAAAATGAAATATATGTGAAGTTACATTTATTTGTATAGTTTTTGTGTTTGCAAGTTCTGAATGTGTATCTAAAAGATGAATCAAAACCTGTTTTTCTCAGTAGGAAAGCAATGGAAATAATTATTTAGCTTTCCAGGAGAACTGCCCCAGAGGAGGAAGACTTTTTACAAGCTTCCTAAAGACATTGGCCAGATCTATGTGGCTCATCAGGTATTCTGCAAACACAATAAAAGATTTTAGTATAAAAAGTAAAAGTTAAATACTCTTTGTGATTTAAAAAGTCACATTGTTGCATATTTAAATAAAATCTATGCAAATTAGTATTTTAATTCTTGTTGACATTCTTACTGGGATCTCCTTGCTCATTCACTCTCCAGATGATCAGGAAGGTCATATCATATCATTGTTTATCTCCTAAAACCCTTCAAAAGTTATTTCCTTTCTCCATTTATAGTTGCTGTTTCTTTCCTAATTTACTGAGAAAATAAAAGTGATTAAAATAGACATTTATGAGTTTCTGTTTTTACATCTGGCCACCTATCTACAGCTCCGTTCTAATGCTCTTCCTTCTCTGGTGTTATCACAGAGGAATTCCTTCAGCTCCTAACAGAAGTTCATCAACTTCAACATGAGTTTTCATGATTTTCGCCCATTCTAGGATACTGCTTCAAGGTCTTCTCTCTCGTACCATTAAACGTTCTCTCTTCACTGCACATCTCCCATCAGCATTCGCACATCCTATCCTCTTTATCCTACTTCCGTCTTGCTTTGCCTTTCTCTTTCCTTTTGAGCAAAACTTTTCCCAAGTGTTGTTGTCACTACTACTTATTTCTCCTCTCTCCTTGTTCAGGATTTTACCTCCATCAGACTTGTGAAAATGTCCTTTTCAAGATCACCAGTGGGGGTGCCTGGGTCGCTCAGTGGGTTAAGCCTCTGCCTTTGGCTCAGGTCACCATCTCAGAGTCCTGGGATCGAACCCTGCATGGGGCTCTCTGCTCAGCAGTGAGCCTGCTTCCCCCTCTCTCTCTGCCTACTTGTGATCTCTCTTTCTGTCAAATAATTTTTTTAAAAAATCTTTAAGCAAAAAGAAAAAGATCACCAATGGCCTCCACATTTCTAAATCAATAATCAAGTCTTGGGTCTTGTCTTTTTTGTCTTACTTGGCCTATCAACAACATTTAACAATTGACTACAGTTTCTTCCTAGAAACATGTTTTTATTTGATCAATTTCCAGGTTATTACATCTTTTTTTCTCTCTCCCACCTCATTACCACTTCTTGG
The DNA here is from genome assembly GCF_922984935.1 of Meles meles. Lineage (NCBI taxonomy): Eukaryota > Metazoa > Chordata > Mammalia > Carnivora > Mustelidae > Meles > Meles meles. The sequence goes on along the minus strand of NC_060080.1, from coordinate 16,998,198 downwards.
TTTCCTTAGCTGGTTCTTCCCACCTTCCCAAATATTTAAACTTCAATGGTCGGTTTTGTCTTACCATCTTTCTTTATTCTGTATATTTACTGCCTTGGTAATCATTTCCAGTTATATAATTTTGTAGACCTTTTCTTCAGTGTATTTCATCCCCAAGTATATTTCACTAGACTGGACTTTATCACTGAACTCCAGACTTTTATATGCAACTGCCTACCTGACCTTACCACTTAGATTTATAACTGGTATTTCAAATTAACATGGTAAGAAATTGAATTGCTGAGCTATCCATCTCTTCCTCCACTAAAGTAAAGCTCTTATACAGTCTTTCTTGTCCTTATTTGGTAACCTTTCTATTCATTTGTTCAGACCAAACCTTGGGATGAATTTCGCTCTGGCCTTCTCTACTCCATACCTTCATTCTATCCTCTTCTTTCTCACTGCTTCTGTTCCAACAGCGAATCTATTATCTCTCCTCTCAAATTTAACTCTTCTCACCACCCTAACTTCCCACCTTAACAAACTACCCTCATCTTTCTTTTGATAATACCAAACTGCCACTGTAGTACTATTCCACAAGCAATGTGTTCTACATTCCCATCACATTTGGTATTGTCAGTCTTTTGTAGTAGATATGCAGTCACATTTTATTTTTATTTAATTTGCATTTCCCTGATTACTAATGAGTCTTCACAGATTTTCCTATTAGCCATTTGGATACCTTCTTTTGTGGAGTTTTATTTTAAACTTTTTGCTAATACTGATTTTAAGAATTTTTAAAATATATTTTGGATATAAAACTTTGTTGATTATGTGAGTTGTAAATATCTCCTACTCAGCAGCTTGATTTTATTTTCTCTTTATTGTAGCTTTTGGTGAAGGTAAATTTTTGCTTTCAGTAGTCAAATTAATTGATCTTTCTATTATAGTTAGTGGTTTTCAATTTCATTTTATTTTCCTACCCCAAGGTTATAATGATACTCTCTTATAAATCTTCTGAAAGTTGTGACTTTCACATATAGATCTATAATCTCCCAGAATTTGATTTTTTTGTATACTGTGACAAAGGGACCAAACAACAGTTATTGTTGTTGTTGTTGTTGTTGTTGTTTTGTTGTTCTTTTCATATGGATATCTAGTCTCCATACGAAGTAATTTTCCCCTCCGGTTCTAAAATAAGCAGAAGAAAAACCCAGAAGTCATAAGGAAAATATTGATAAATTTGACTTGATATTATTAAAATAGATATGGCTTTAATATTTTTATCCTGATATCTATATCAAACTCAAAGTCTAAAGATAAGCAACGAACAGGGAAATATGCTTGCCATATATATTATTGACCACCGGTTAAGTTTATTAAGCTAGAGAATACTTTTTTGACTCAGTATGAAAATGATGAGCAACACAGTGGTAGACGAGGGAGAGGGAAAGGAGTAGAAAGTGTACCAGAAAATCAAAATCAGTAAATGAACATATTAAAAATTTTTATTTTCTCCATAATTATAAAAATTAAATATAGAGCAATAATGAAATGCAATTTTACTGCTATCAGAATGGCAAAGGTTATTTATATGTTAGAGTATTCTGTTACTGAGGATGAATGAAAGCTGGTACTTTCATATTTTAGTGGTGGGAATGGAAATAGGTAATAATTTTTAAGATCTACATCTATACTGACTTATATGTTCCACTTGCACATGTACTCATTAATTCATTTTATCCTCACAAAGCCCAAGGAAGCCAGTTCAATTATGATCTCACTTTACTCATGAGGAAACTAAAACAAAGGTAAAGTAACTTTCCCAACATCAAAGCTAGTTAAAAAAAAAAAAAAGAAGAAGAAGAAGAAGAAGAAAAGAAAAAAGAAAATGGGGAGGGTGCCCGGGTGGCTCAGTCATTAAACATCTGCCTTTGGCTCAGGTCATGATCCCAGGGTCCTGGAATCAAATCAAGCACTAAGTGGGGTTCCTGCTCAGCAGGGAGCCTGCTACTCCCTCTCCCTCTGCTGCTCCCCTTACTTGGATCTCTCTCTCTGTCAAATAAACTAAAAAAGTTTTTTTAAAGAAGGCCCGATTTGATTCTAAATAGTCTGACTCTGGACTCTAGCCTGTTAACCAAATTTTATTAACTTATATGCATGTGTGAAAATTTTCATTACAGCATTATCAACACCATGTTAGATATAGGATAAATACCACACAATATAGAAATTTATTTAAAAGTAACTTCATGCAGTGTAATACAAAGCTGTCATAAAAAAAAAAAGTGCTATAGGCCTTTAAGTGCTGATTAAAAGATACATAAGAATCTTACATAACTGGTTAACTTTTTGGTTAAAAAAAGTCCTGGAAATCTGGAGTTAAAGGCAGATTTATTTTTCATTACACTATATTCTTACCTGGTTTTAACATTTTTACTATAGGTGTATGAAGAAATTATGTATATATTTTTCAAGAAATAAGCAGTGTAATGATTCAAAACCTGTCTCAGTAATGAGGACATGTGATAAAAACAAATGATCAACCCTGTCTGGACCATGTCCACCCTAAGGCCTACACTAGATGTACATGCTTTGTAAAGAAAGTTTTTCACTCATCTTTGTCCTTGATCATTGTGGAATCCTAGGAACTGTGCCTAGAACAGATTTGATATTGGAAATAGGTGGTGATTTAGCCTTCAGTTAGTTATGAAGAGAAAAATATACATGTGGTTGTATCCATGACGTTTGGGAGGCAGTTTGCGGAAGTGGTCCAAAGCTGTGGGGCTTCCTGCAGGGCTCTGTCATGCCTTCCAAGAACCCTAATAGTTCATTCCTCAGAAGAAATGTCAAGCTGCTTGTGCTGTCAACAGAGCAGATGCTCGGCTGACGTCTTTGGGGAACAGTGTCAAGTGACTGGAAAATGGATGCCAAAGATGAAATAAAAATTCTTATCCTCATCACTAAATTTCATGTGCCCCATGACCTGGGGTCTGGTTATCTATGCCAGGCCTCAGAGTTAGTAGCATCTCCAGTGGGGAGACTCAACCATGTTACTACTGGAACACCAGAGGTTTTAGCTTTCTGTCTTATACTTTCACAAGATGTTCTCTTAAGGAAGAGAATATGTTTATTTAATTAGCTTTGTGAAAGTTTTCCTCTTATCTGACAACTTTTACTTGGGACATATCCTCTTTTCTTCAACATATGCCTTAAAATTATTCTGTCTTTATTTCTATTGTCTTTTTTTTCAGGTCTAATAATTACAATTCTTTTCATAGAAGGCTTTTATTAGGATGCAAAATATAGAATAAAAATGCAGAAATTTTAACTTTTCCACCTGGGCTTTCTCTTACATTACTTTATTTGAAATTTTTTAAAAATCAGAAGGCTGTTCACCTTATAGAAAGAGAAAGTGAAATCCATGATTTCAAATAACTAGTTAGCTAGTCCAAATTGACACAATGAATTGGAGATGAGGATGGGCCAAGGGCTCTGGTTGGCTTTCCCATATGCTAAAAGTTCTGCTAGGTTCTCTGTGATCAGTGTCTTCATCCTCATTAGAAAGTATAGCTTACGTTTAAAATGTAAAAAAAACTGAAGTTGTAAGTGTAGTACAATGCAGAAAATTTGTAGAATTCTGGGCAACAGAAGGATAATGGAAGGGGAGGAGGAGAAAAGAGAATCATGAAGCAGAAGGGGAAGGAAAAGAACAAGAGGAAGAGGACCAGGAAGGAAAGAGGAAGCAAGAAATTTTAAAAAAAGAAAAAAAAAATCAACCAAAGACAAACACTATTAACATTTTCATTCTCTTTTAGACATGTATTCTATTTGATTTTGTAAATTATTATGGTCATATCATTTACATCTTGATATTGTCCAAAGCTTGGTAAAATCAGTTTTATACATTGATCAATAACCCTTAAATTGTCATTTTCTATCTATATTCTTTTAAATAGATCACCCATTTCTCTGTACAGGGAATTTATGATTACCTTTACCTTTGCTATTGTAATTCATATAGTGATTAAGTAATATATAGTATTTTTTGGTATTATGGTATTATAATTCATATAGTGATTAAGTAATTTATGGTATTCAAGTATATGGTGATAGAGGAGGAAAACCAAGAGTATGATTCTGCAAAGTCAATTGAAGAAAATGTATCAAGAAGAAAAAAAGTAATTAATAGTGAAAATACTGCTGACAGGTGCTGACAGATAGTTACATTGTTTATTTTGTCTTTATCATGAACACAAATCGCAAAAAGTCTCCCTGATATTTGTAGGAGGAAAAGACACAGACCTATGATAAAATGTCATAGTCACCATCACACAGATTATATGTTTCTAGTACCAGAAAATATGACTAGTGTCTACTTTTCATATCAAAAGTTCATAATTCCCAGAACATTTATTTCACATAAATTTTTATTGGGGCACTGGGGAAAAACAGGACAGAATTGAAAATCATTTGCATTTCTGTTTGAACAGCATGATTGATATATGTCATTCATTCATTGACATGTAATTCAATATAATTTTCTGATAATCTTTTTGAATTGACATATAATTCATAGGCCATAAGATTTACCATTTCAAAAGCACACTCTAGAGATTTTTAGGTTCTGCAATCATCACAATTGATTCCAGAGCATTTCCTCATTCCCCAAAGTAAAGCCATATCCATTAGCAGTCACTCTCTAACCTTATTTTTCCCATTTTCTCCCCACCCCACCAGCCCTGGCAGCCACTAATTCCCTTTGTCTCTATGAATTTGCCTATTCCAAACATTTCATATAAATGGAATCACAATAGGTGGCCTTTTACATCTGGCTTTGTTGACCTAGCATATTTTCAAGGGTTGCCCATGTTGTAGCCTGAACAATACTTCATTCCCTTCATTCCCTTTGAATGACTTAATAGTGCTCCATTTTGTTTATCCACTCCTCGGTTGATAGACTTTTGAATTGTTTCTACTTTTTACTTTTATAAATAGTGTTGTAATATATACATATGTAATTTGTGTGTGTGTGTGTGTGTGTGTGTAAGTATATGTTTTTATCTTGGATGTAGAATGAGGATTGGAAATGGTAGATCATATGTTGACTCATGTTTGACTTCTAGAACAGCCACACTTGTTTCCAAAGTGGCTGTAGCATTTTACATCTCTACCAGCCTGGTATGAAGATTCCAGCTTCTTTATTCCCACAATACTTGTTACTGTCTGTGCTCTTTATTTTAGTCATCCTGGTGGTGACAACTGGTTTTGACTTGTATTTTCATAATGATAAATGATGTTGAGTAGTTTTGACTTGTATTTTCTTAATGATAAATGATGTTGAGTAGCTTTTCTCATGCTTGTTGGCCACTTATACATCTTCTTTAGAGAAGAGTGATTTCAAGTTCTTTGTTTACTTTAAAAATTGAGGGTTTTTTTGGTTGAATAATAGTACATAAACATATCTTCCCTTTATACTAGGCTTTATCAGATACATGATTTGTAAATACTTTCTCTCATCCTAGACATTGCCCCTCTATTTTCTTGACAGTATTCCTTGAAATACAAATAGTTTTAATTTTGAAAAAGTCTAAGTTATTTATTTTTCTTTGGTTGCTTTTACTTTAGATGTCATAACCAAGAAACAGTTGTCAAATACAAGATTTTCACCAGTTTTATTCTAACAATTTTATCGTTTCAGCCCATCTAACTCTTTCTTCAAGCCATTTTGAGTTAATTTTTGTATATTGTATGAAGTAGAATTCCAACTTCATCCTTTTGCATGTGAATATCCAGTTATCCTCCTACCAATTTTTAAAAAGATACTTCTCCTTATTAAATTGGCTTGGCATTCTTTTCAAAATCAATTGGCCATAAATGTATGGGTTCATTTCTGGAGTCCCAAGACTATCTGTATGTTTAATCTGTATGTTCATCCTTAAACCAGTACCACGCTGCCTTGATTACTGCAGCTTTGTAACAAGTTTTGAAATCAGGAAGTGTAAGTCTTTCAATTCTGTTCTTTTTCAAGTTTATTTTAGCTATTCTGAGTCACTTGAATTTTCATATGTATTTTTGGAATAGCCAAAAATTTCTGGAAAATCTCTAGCTTGGATTCTAATAAGAATTACAGATTCAATGTAGTACAATATGGGGAATATTGATTTCTAATCCATTCACAAGATGTCTTTCCATTTACTTAGGACTTTGATTTCTTTCAACATGTTTTGTAGTTTTCTGCGTAGCAGTTTTACACTTTTTTGTTAAATGTATTCCTAACATATGCTAGATTTTTGATGCTATTGTAAATGAATTTATTTTCTTAATTTCATCTTGAATTGTTCTTTGCTACTGTGTAGGAATACAGTTGGATCTTACAACAATGGCTAATTACCAGAAACTAACCAAAATTTTCCCCTTTCCCTCAATTCTTTTTTTTTTTAATTTTTTAAATGTTTTTTATTTATTTGACAGAGAGAAATCACAACTAGGCAGAGAGGCAGGCAGAGAGAGAGGAGGAAGCAGGCTCCCCGTGGAGCAGAGAGCCCGATGTGGGGCTCCATCCCAGGACCCTGGGATCATGACCTGAGCCAAAGGGAGAGGCTTTAACCCACTGAACCACCCAGATGCCCCATCCCCTTTCCCTCAATTCTTAACTAAAAATTGCATTTTCCTGAACATGTGTATCTTTGCTTAACTTCTTTCTAAAATGAAGGAGAAATTCCTACTAAAATTATCAAGTATTTGGCTCAATTCCTCACTGGAAAGATGTTTCTTTTACCCCACCTCCTGAATGATGGCAGAAACATTAATCCTGGAAAGAAAACTTTGATTTCAAATGAGGATTTTCTATGGCCTACTTGGCCTACTTGTTTCTCATTTGAAGCCTACCTAAACCATAATTCCTGTAGCTGCTGGAAATACAGAGATGGAGATGGGAGATGGTTTGGAGTGGAGTGCATGTGTGTGTATTTGCACATGTGTGCACACTCATGCATAGGCAAATCTTTGATGATTTTTCATTTGAATATTAATAATAATTGTCAATCTGAAATTCTAACAGAATTTTTCCAGGGACCACTAGGAATAGGGCTGACTTTGAGAAAAGCAATATTTCCTATAACAATTTTGCTGAGAAGGAAAATTTAAGCCAGTGACAAGGTAGATAAATGAAGAATGCATCTGTTTTAACTCTAATACCAGCAAGAAACCCATTAATTTTTATGGATTACAGAAGGAAGTTAAAATAAAATTTACTTTCCTCTTCTAAGAAGCTACTGGAATTTTTCTCTCTCAGCCTGCTTTAATTATGTGTGTGTGTGGAGCGTGATGGACTATTGAATCCTGACAACCTGTTGGATGAGATCCAACAATAACCAGTCAGATCAATGTAACCCAGACTGCCCTCATGGGACATGACAAGAAATACGGCTGTTGTTTAGGATGCAATTACCCTGCCGGTTGCTGTAGAGAGTGACCTCCTTTACTCTGGTATTTATTGAATCCAGACCTAATGTCTGGTCTCATTTCAAAGTCCTTGTCTGCAATGCCTATCCCAAGGCCAAGTACAGTAGACAGTGAACCACCATAGCTGCCAAGATTCAGTACTTTGAAAAGTGTCTTTGCCAGGAGATTATCATGCTTGTTCCTGTTAGAATCAACATTGCTTTTTCTGGCTCATTTAATGTAAAATGCAATTCAGCTTCAAAGATAACTACTTAAATTCACAAATGGTTGACAGCAGTAGGATTATAATGTATGCTCTGAACTTAAAAATAGTTTGGGTCTGATTACAAGTATTTCTGTCCTGAGAAATATTTAACAGCATAGGAACTGAATAGAAGATATTAGTATTTGGCTTTATCAGCTCAAGAATAAAGACACATTGAAAGTATGACAATTGAGTAATGGGATTTGGAACTAAAACCACAATCTTCTATTTCAGATTAAGAAACATTTAGAAGAAGTGATGTATAGGTCTCATTAAAATTTATGCTATGATTTATTCTATTAAACTTCTACAGTGATTTATTAAATGTAATTGCAAAGAAGAGGTAGTTGAGTTTTTCCCTGTTTGGCTAGAAGTTAAGTACTCTTGAGTCTAAACTTGGGGGACATGTCCTTATTAAAATGGAACTCATAATTAACATTTCTGTGCATTTTCTATAATCCAAACATGCAAGAGGGAACATTTAAATGCCTAGCAATTAAAATGAAAACATTTTACTTTTACTGGCAGCCTTTTAACTTTTCAGTTCATCATATTTATAGTTATCATTATTAGACATCTGGAAAAATATAGTTATGCTTGCTATTTATATTACCAACTAAAGACTTTGAATCACTTTGTAGACATGATCTCATTAACGCTCTCTACATTTCTGTGAGGTAAGTGCAATTATCTTCATTTTATTGAGTTTAAATTACTTTCTAAGGTGTCAAAGAAAATTGTGGCAGGATATGGGGAAAAAAAACCAAGGTCTCTTAGTGTCCACTCTAATGGTAAATCCTGTTCAATAAAATCAGAAAGAAATGAATCCAGTTTTAAGTGCATGAGGCTTAATTTTCTACAAATACTCATTTGATGTAGCTGTATGAGACATAACATTTTGTAGTTTTGCCATTTCCAGTATAATTTATCAGCCTGACCCATATTCTAATACATTTGACAAACCAATGCTTTATCCAATGACACTTCCTAAGTTTTCTAGAAGAAAGTTTTATAAAGAGGTGGAACAGAAACTTAACTTTCTCTGTGAATGTTGATTTTACTTTTTAAAGAAACTGTCATTTCCTTTCTAATTGTTTCTACTTTTTAAAATCTCTGCCATCCACAGACACACTTAAAATCTAGGCTTGGCTTTTAGACAATTGTTTAAAATGCATTCCTCTTTACATTTTGGGGAAAGGGCAAGAGTTTGCCCATGTTCATCTTGTGGGTTTACTGAATTATTACGGAATTTCTTTTACTGTAAACATTAGTCCTCACATACATGGTCAGTTGACCTTCAACAAGGGCACTGAGACCATTCAATGTTCCAAGAATAGTCTCTTCAACAAAAGATGCTGGCCAAACTGATTATCCATACACAGAAAAAAGAAGCTGGATTCTTACCCAACACCACATAAGAAAAATAACTCAAAATGGATTGAAGACTTAAGAGCTTCATTAGAAAACTTATAGAGGAAAATTTCATGATCTTACACCTAGCAACAGTTTCTTAAATAAGACATCAAAAACTTAGGCAACAAAAGAAAAATTATAAATAAATTGATTTTCATCAAAATTAAACATGTTCATCCATTAAAAAGCATTATCAACATAGTGGAAAGATAAACTGCAGAATGGAAGAAAATAAATCATATTTGGTCAGAGTTTAATATCTGCATTATATAAAGAACTACTACAACTTAAAAAAACAAACCCAGTTGAAAATGAGCTCTAGAGACTTAAATTGATATTTCTCCCAAAAAAGGTATTCAAATGGCAGTAGCATATTAAAAAAAAAAAAAATGTTCAACATTATTAGTCATTAGGGAAATGCAAATCCAAATCATGTTGAAGGATGACTTCACATCTACTAGGATGATAATAATAATAATAATAACAACAACAGCAACAATAATAAGTAAGTGTGGAGGCTGTGGAGAAACTGGAATTCTCCTGGGAATATTTGTGGGAAAGTAAACTGAGATAGGCACTGTGGAAAAAAATCAGTTACTCAAAAAACAAAACATAGAGTCACTGTATGATCCAGTAATTCTAATTCTAGGTTATATTCCCCAAATAATTTGGAACAAGGACCCAAACAAAAGCCAGTACACAAATGTTCATAGAAACATATTCACAATAGCCAGAAGGGGGAATAACCCAGATGTTCATCTATAGATAAATCAATAGCTAAATGGATTTAATACCACCAATGTGGTATTATATAACAGAAATAGAATATTATTCAGTCATAAAAATGAAATTCTGATGTATGCTATAACATGGATGAACTTCGAAAACATGTTGATGAAATAAGCCAGACATAAAAGGATGGATTTATGATTCCACTTATATGAAATATCTAAAATTAGCAAATTCATGGAGACAGAAAATAGATTACAGGTTGTCTGGAGTCAAGGAGAGGGAAGAATGGGGAGTCATTGATTAATGATTACAGAGTGGCTTTGGAAATGGTGTTTGGAGTGGTTTTGGAAATAGTGTATGATGGCTGCACAGCATCATGAATGAAATTAATGCCACCAAATTGCATACTTAAAAATTATTAAAAGGGGAAATTTTATGTTATATATATTTTACCCCCTACCAAAAAGAAAATAATAATAAAACTTACCCCTAGCATTTCAACCTAAGCTGCACAAGGCCTATTCAAGTGAAAATCTTATACTTAGCTGTGTTTTCTAAAATGGACAGCTCTTGAGTTGCTTTTATAGTTAAAATAAGATAGAAAGGGTTGAAAATTTCTCTTGCATTTTAACCCCCTTTAATAAATATTTAATACTTGCAGAAAACAACCATTCTGTTAGTGTACTTGGAATCTCTTTAGCCAAATACCTGTTGTATATAATAGAAATACTTATATTTTGTTATATATGAGAACTTAAAGTTCTTCTCGGAATAACCTATGTAGATTTTAATGTATGCATTTGTGGTAACTGGTTTGGTTGCTTAGAAAGCCAATTAAATTCTTTGTTTAGTCTATTCAGAATAGGTAAAGTTATATTATGGCTATGTTAACAGTATTTATTCTATGATATGCATCCACAAAATGCATACTTTCCAGTTCGCAAGACAAAAAGCTTCTGCACAAATGTAAATTTAAGAAAACCTTCTATTAAAATATGAGGTTCATAGTAAGACATCTTCACAGTGAAAAATAAAACTATTATATAAATTCCCAGTTTCATTATGAAAACAAGCGTTTAGCAATTGGTAGAGGAAAACCCTATGTGTATGTATGTGTATATACATATATATTTTATATATATAAACCTAGTATAGTTTATTTTGAACATTTTTATTGCTAACTGGCATAAAAATAAATATAATAATGCAAAACTCCTATATGTAAATGCTATATAGACACTCACATCCATATCAAGCCAAAGTTTTCAGAAAACTGTAATTAGTATTTCTTTACGTATATCTTTTATGATCTATTTCTCTCTGCTTTATTTAAAAAGAAAAATGATGTCACAGCCTTGAGCTATCAATGGGTCATGACTAACAGCCAGAAAACACTGAAAAAGTCAATTTCTGAAAAGGATTCATGGCATGAAGTTCAATAGGAGGTGTATTTAATGGGTAGCTGTCTTGTTCATTCCTGTTGTCAGATGACAACCCAGACTGTAATGATCAACTGAGCTGTTCTTGCATCTGTACGATTTTGTGCCAAGGAGAGATGAACTCAGATTCCTAGAAACATTTCCATTATCTGTGGAAAGTAAAAGTATTATTCTAACTGGCATTTTAATTCAATAAAGGAAAATGTCTTTGAAAAAAATACCTTGAAAAGTACTATGGTAAGGGCTGGATATTGTGAGCCAGCATTGAAGCTTCAGAGAAAAGATAAAACCTCCTTCCATCCTCCCTCTTTCTTTTTGCCTGTCTCTCCTTCCTTCTTCCACAGAGAAAAACTATTAAAGCAGTCACTCTTTCTCTTGCCTTGCTAAAAGTGTGTAGGACTTCCAGTCAGTGCTGATGCAAGCAGACATCTTTGCCTAGTTTCCAATCTTGCCAAGGATCCACAAGTAGATTCTTTATCAGACTGAGAAGTTTTCTTCTGCTTCTAGTTACCGAGAGCTCTTACTTCAATGGGTGTTAGGATCCAATAAGTGCTTTTTTGCAATATATCCATATCATTTTGATTTTTTTTGTTACTCTTTGAATGATAAATTATGTATACTGATTTGTTTGAATGTTAAACCAATCTTGCATGCATATGAAACTATCTTGTTTGTGATATATACCTATATTTTGTTATATTATTTACTAAAACCTCATTAAGAGTTTCTATGTCTATGTTCATGAGACATATTGGTCTATAGTTTTCTGTTCTTTTAGTGCTTTTGTCTGATTTTTTTTTTAAGATTTTTATTTATTTATTTATTTGACAGACAGAGATCACAAGTAGGCAGAGAAGCAGGCAGAGGGAGGAGGAAGCAGGCTCCCCGCTGAGCGGAGAGCCCGATGCGGGGCTCTCGATCCCAGGACCCTGAGATCATGACCTGAGCCAAAGGCGGAGGCTTAACCCACTGAGCCACCCAGGCGCCCCCCTTTTGTCTGATTTTGATATCACAGTAATGCTGGCCTCATAAAATGACTTGAGAAGTATTTTCTTCTTTTCTATTTGCTGGAAATATATATATATATATATATATATATATATATATATACATATATATATATATATATATATATATATAATGAAGTTTTAGAATATAGGTGAGGTTTGGTGGGGTGAAGTCCAGAGCCAATGACCAAGAAAGAATTCTTGAGACATCTTTAGTGCAAAATGGTGGTTTATTAAAACACGGGGAGAGGGCCCATGGTCAGAAAGAGCTGCTGCCCAGGGGTGGTGCCAGGTGGCAGGTTATGTACCATGGGGGTGGGGAAAGGAAAAGGGAGGTTCAACAGAACTTTCATATGCTAAAGAGGACCTATAAGATAGGCCTTGAGGCCTTGCCATTGTCAAGGTCATTTTTCCCTTCTTAGCAAGATATTAACATTAAGATAGTTGGGAGATTCCTAAAGAATGTCATAATATGTCCCACCCAGGAGTGGGAGTGGGAGAAGGTTGCTGGGTGTCCTCAGCTAGCCTTCTGTTCCTTCATCATATCATATATATACAGCCAGTCGGACCTGAAATATTCTTCTTTTGAAAGTTTTAAACTGTGAATTCAATTTATTGAACAGATGTCATCCTATGTAGTTTATTTCATATTGAATGAGCTTTGGTAGTTTGTGTCTTTCAAGGAATTAGCTCATTCTAACTAAATTGGAAACTAAATTTATTAGAAAATTATTTATAATATTCTCTTTTCTTTTAAAACTTAAATAAGCTTTCCAGTGGCTTTATATTTAGAGAAAAGTTGCAAAGACAAAACAGATGGTTCCTGTATATCCATACCATTTCTCCCATTATATTTTACATTTTGATTGTATATCTGTTACCTCTAATGAACCAATTATGATACATTATTATTAATTAAAATCCATACTTTGAGTTCTGCTAGTTTTGATGCCAGCAGGTTGGGTCTGAGGATCCAGAGTGGGTCCCACAGGACCAGCTAAAAGGGTCTCTGACTGCAGGCAGGATAGAAGTCAAACATAAACCAGTGGGAAGTCAAAACAGAATTTATTGAAGGTGTAGAGAGAGTACAGGTACAGATAGAGGGTCTTGGAGACTCAGAAAGGAAAGGAGAGAGCTTCTTCTTTGCTTGGGGTCTGAAGGTTTTTATTGAGGATTGTGGCCTGGTATAGTGTCCTCTTTTAAGCATCCAGGAATGGGTTAAAGCAAAGGTAAGGGCCCAGGTCTTATTTTTTGGAGCTAGGGCTCTTGGGGTAGAGAGGTCTAGGTCCAGTGGTCTCGAATGCACATATGATGGCTTGTTTGGTCATTTTCACCTGGGCCTTCCTTAGACGTTATCTATTCTAAAGAAATCATTGCTTTCTTGTCCTTTACTAGTAGGACATACATTATTTACCTTGAGAGGTACGTGTAAGGTAAGGGCAGGTCCTAGCAAGAACAGAAGCAGGAAAAGAGGCAAAAAGCAGATTGTTATGGAGTCCTTCTAGTTCTCTATCTCACTTATACCCTGATATCCTTTTTCTATTCCAGGACCCCTTCTAGGCCACCACATTATTTTGAGTTACCAGGCCTCTTTAGGTTTCTCGAGGCTCTGACAATTAACAGAGTTAATTGTTAATTTGGTTTGTGACCTTGACATTTTTGAGGAGTACTATTCATGTGTTTTGTAGAATGTTCCTCAATTTGGGTTTGTCTAATGTTTTTCTAATGGTAAAACTGTGGTTATTGAATTTTGGGAGGACAGCAGAAATTAATCATCATTCTCAACATATTTTATCAAAAGAACATGCTATCAATACAATTTACCAGAGGAAGTATATAGCATGTTTACATTTATTTACATATCTGTTATGTTTAGATCAATTACATCATATTCTTCTGTGTTATTTTCCTGTGCATGTTCATATGTATTGTGGTTCTTTTTGCAGTCTTTCTGTCTCCTGTCCTTCTCTCTTGATTTTCTCTGTCTCTGTCTTATGGGTCTCATTCTCTTGCTTTCTTGCACTCTCTTCAAAACAAAAACAAAACACAAAACAAACAAAAAACAAAAAACCCAAAACCACAAACACCAAAATTTCATATTTAGGACATTTTGTGTATATGTAGTAGTTATCTTTACTTTAAAATACTGCTTGGAACAGCCTTAGCCCCCTTTTTCCTTGTTTATGCTTTTCCTATTTGATTTGTCTGCTTCAATTCTCACCATTTCATTTCTACCTGTGACCTGTGTGCAGTCATGAGCAAGCTTGTTCTAGTTTCTCCTGCCTTGCTCGATTCCCTTCCTGTTTAAAAAAAAATCTTGATTTCTGTTAACTGAACTAATGTGAATCTACCCCTTGGTGAATTACAGGTAGAGACCACACAGGTGGAGCTGTCACACAAAGAAAGCTTGCTTCACATCAGATTAGGAGATCACCGGGAGTAACTTTCAAAGAACCTGGTCACCCCCACTCAGAGAGTTAGGTGACCCAGTTCTTTTAAATTAGGGTTAGGATGAATAATCAGAAAAGGGAGCTTTGTCATTGCAAGAGGGCATAAGATCTCTCAGAAAACGTGCCTATACAGGCATGACAAAATGTATTATGTTAATGAAAGTTGTGCTGGTGGGGGAGGGAACTTTAACATTATAATGAAGAGAGATAACTGTCAGACAAAGGAAAAAGCAATGGGCTTGCTCCCAGGGCAGGTATAAAGGGGACTGGGTCTTGGGCTCTATTTCTCAGGTAAGGAATGCAGGGCCTTGCTTACTTTTGAAATAGCATGGAGAGTTTCACCCGCTGATTTGGGTTCGCTATTTCCAGGGCCGGTTGAAAGGGTTAATTTTTGCATTCCTTTTATTCACTTGGAATCCTTAACTACTAAAGTTTTTGCATTTCTTTGTAATTCGGACACCTCCTGGGAAGTTGTACTGGAAAGGCAGAAGGAGGTGGTGAGACCCAGATCACACAGCCCAATGACCTCACTTTCTTTTTCTGGGGACACTTGACTCTGCTTACATTTCTACTGTGTGAGAATGTATAATATCCTTTACTCTTCATCCATTCTTGCCCCCATTTTAATTTTAATCTTATATGCACAATTAAATGCATTTCTTCGCTTACCATTAGGTCTTTTGCAGGGTCCAAAGTCCTTTCTCCATTGACTAAAGTTTATTCTCCAGAGGATTCCTAGGAAAGTCTTCTGAGTTGAGCAATCTGAGTTCTGCATTTCTTTGCTTTGATAACTTCTTGACAGCTTGACTGGCTTGAAAAATCTTAGGTTAGCCATTTGTGTTCTCAAAGTTTTATTTTTGTTTTGTTCTTAATTTTGCTCCGTTCTCTTCTTTCTATGCTGTTGTCTAGAAGTTTGATGTCAACTTGATTGTCTTTTCTTTGTAACTGACTTGGTCTTCTTGCCTGGAAGCTCAAATAACTTTTTTTTTTCCTCCTATCTTTACAGTGCAGTAATTTTACTAGGATATATTTTGGGGTTGAATGTTCTGTCAATTTTTTTTTCCTTCTGTAATGGCCTTCATACTGTGTAGATTCAGACCTTTAATTTTTACAGATTTTTCTTGGATTATAATTTTAAATATTAAGTTTCAGTGTTTTCTTTTTCTTCTACAAGAAATTCAGTTATACATATGTGATTTTTTTTGCCTTTTTTTATATCTATCACTTTCTATGTGATGGATTTTACTTTTATTATTTTATTTTTATTCTCTTGGTTCTTTTCATGCCATTTCTGAGTATCTCAGTATATTTTCCACACAATCTACTTTTCCTTAGTCACCTTAAAATTTATGCTTTTCTACTGACCTCAGTTTTTTTCCTTTTTCTCCTGAGGGTGCAACATTTTTATTTCACATCTTCCTGCCCGCCCCCCCCCCATTTCCCTTCCCATTAACTAATTATTTATTTTTAAAATCTCCAGTTTAGAACTTTCATATCTGCATATGCTTAAGTTATTTACTTTTGCTAGGATATTGCTACAAGTTTTTGTTACTTTGTATCCATTTCTTTGTTTGTTTGTTTTTTCCTGTTTTATTGTTGCTTGGGAGGATATTTTCTTTAGCTGAACTGTTTTAATTCTCATTTTCTGTTTTCTTCTTAAAGTAGCTGTGTGCGGATGTTACTTTCCAGTTTTGTTCATTTTTAAGTGTCTCCAGTTTTTTGAAAGTATCAAGAGAAAGTATCTCTATGGCAACTGGGTGAGGGACTTGGTTGTATTACCTGTTTTTTACATTGAGAGTATCCTTGTCTGTTAGTAAAGTGAAACATAGTTTCTTGATTGCTTGGCACATTTCCTTGGCATAGGTGATATTGATGGCATTCCAATTTCTCTCAATTTTTTCCTTCATTTCCACCATTTTCTTCCCTTTTTTTTCCCTCTCCTTTCATACCCCGCCTCTAATTGATATCTTCTGTTTGCAAGTTCCTTTACTTTTTCCTGGCAGCAATATTTCTCAAGATGGTCAACTTTTGATTCTTCAGCAGTTAACATTCTTACCAATGCAGTAGTAATCATCAGCATTATAATATGTAACCAATTTCCATAAACTGTATACTTCATCCAAGTAAGTACATACACAACATATATACCAAAAACAATGGACTTTCTGCTACAGTAGTCAGATTTCAAGAAGATTGATTTATTTACTCAAGCAATATTCTGTGACAATCTACCAGCACTAATAAGAGATAACAAGTAAAAGGACTCCCCAGACTTACATTCTAAAAGATCCAAATAATAACCCAGTGGTTGTAGTATCATAATATTTGTTTGGAGGCTGGATTTATAGTTATTTGCCTTAGTTTACACATCAATTATGGAGAAACAGAGATAAGTATTTTGCTATTAAGCTGAGAAGTAAGAGCTAGACAGAATGCCCCAGCCAAGAAAAAACAATTGGTTCTTGCACTCAACAAAATTCAGAATGAATGTTAGTTTTCTGTTATTTTATTAGATTCTGTAATTGTACTACTAAATAATTTTTCCCTAGTTGATATCACAAAGAAGGGACTGTTGTCATATAGACTGAGAAAATAGTTTGAAGAAAGTGTTCTCCATAAAACCCAAGTGATTAATCAAGTATTCACGTATTGTTGTTTACAAACCTCTTTTAGTTTATGCTTCTAACATTCTTGACTTCCTTTATTAATTTTTTTTTTTTTTGGTACCTTCTTAGATTGCCCTACAGAAAGAGGTGTGCTGGGTATAATTTCCCCTTATATTTTGTTTATGTTTTTGTAAGAAACGTGTGTCAATTTGGCTCAATCTTAACCTTAGAAACTTAATTCAATCTAAGGTAAACAGAGCAATCATAAAAATACCAAAGTCAATTATTAAATTAGTATCTGTAGTCTCCTATGTTTCAGTGCATCCAGAGATGTTCCTTAATATTTTGAGCCTTGATGAGTCATTTATCATATATTAATGTATTTCAGAAATGTATTAGATATAATGGTGAACCAAGCAAAATTCTGAGAACTCCTCATTTGCAACCATCTGTGAATTCCTCACAACTCTTTGAAGAAATTTTAGCACGGCATTATTTTTTTGTCTATATTAAGATAGCATTCATCTTAAAGTACCTCAGGAAGTATGGAGATGCTTATGGTCTTTCCACTCTTAGTAATGATGTTTCTGTTTTCTTTGTCTCATCATTTTCAGGGTAAACTCTTAATTCAGATTCCGTTTCAGTTTTTTCTGTATGTGAACGATGGTCCCACTCTGTGCTTTGCATCTAACATGTTGCTTGGCAAATAATAATCATTTAATAAATATTGAACTGAACGTGTGACACTTTATTTTATTCTCCTTCAAAACACAACCACAAGAGATTAAAAAGTGCAGCTTGGGGAATATAGTCAATGATATTCTAATAATGTTGTATGGTGACAGACGGTAGCTACCCTTATGGTAGCAGAGTGATCTGTGGAATTGTCAAGTCACTATGTTGTATACCTGAAACTAATATAGCATTGTATGTCAACTGTACTTCAATTTTTTTGGGGGGGAAAATGCAACAAAAAATAAGTCTATGAAATGGTATATCACCCATGTATTCTCATTCATAACAAATATTAATACTTTGATATTTGCTTCATAATTGTGTTTCTTCTTAAAAAGGGAGTGAGCAGAGCACAGCTGGGATTAAACCTTCTGAGTTCTCACCCACAGGGATAACCTTTGATCTTCCTCAGATATGATTATTATTGTGAGTTTAATGAGTATTCTCCCTTCCATATTCTTATGTTCTGCATATTTTTTAATAAACACTCTATAGCATTGTTTATTATTTTTTTAGCTTAGCAAAATACATAAGGCAGATATAAATTAATTGTTCTATGACTTATTTTCATAACTATATTATTTTAAGATTATATTATGTTAAGATCGATTAATCCTTTAACTATATAAAATGTACCTATTTTGTAGATATAATAGTCTAACATACAAATTTTTATGTACTTGAATGTTGATTGAATTTTGGTATATTTTCTGAATTTTGCTGTTTTACTAAAAATTGAGCAATGGTTCTCATTAAATACATCTCCATGTGCAAATGTACAACATTTCCTATAGGGAATTTATCTAGAAATTAAATTAGTTAAATCTCTTTTAAAAAGATGATATGACGGGGCGCCTGGGTGGCTCAGTGGGTTGGGGCCTCTGCCTTCGGCTCAGGTCATGATCCCGGGGTCCTGGGATCGAGCCCCACATCAGGCTCTCTGCTCCGCGGGGAGCCTGCTTCCTCCTCTCTCTCTGCCTGCCTCTCTGCCTAGTTGTGATTTCTGTCTGTCAAAAAAAAAAAAAAAAAAAAAAAGATGATATGACATGGGGCGCCTGGGTAGCTTAGCTCAGGCAGTTAAGCAGCTGCCTTTGGTTCAGGTCATGATATCAGGGATCAAGCCCCACATCGGGCTCCCTATGTGGCAGGAAGCCTGCATCTTCTTCTCCCACTCCCCCTGCTTGTGTTCCCTGTCTTGCTGTGTCCTTCTCTCTGTCAAGTAAATAAAATCTTAACAACAACAACAACAACATGACATGACAGAGAATGTGCATTTACTATAATTTTTTTCAACTACAATATTTTTCCCATTTTGCATTTGAAACATTTTATAACATTGAACAGCACTAGTAACTGTATATAAGACTTCTTCACTGCCTGCAAAAATTATTTTGGATTTTTTTGCCATGTGTATATATTTGATATAGAATCTACTTCCTTAAAATTCTATTTCTCTGGTTATTGTATATAACTTTATTAATTGCCTCTTTTAAAAAATTACCTATTTCATTACTGATTTGTAGAAAGTTATTTATTCTTTCAAAAATTTTTATTTAGTCATACATTCGTTTCCCTTGCCAGAGAGTAGACATAATGAAGTCAGGTGTTTTGCTGAATGCCTTCTACATTTAAGGCACCCTTTTAGGTCATATGATTATAACAGCAAACAACATGAAGCACTTATCCTCACAGAGTTCATATTTTAATGACGAAACAGAAAATAATAGGGTGATGAGGTGAAACTTAGAGTGAATGTACAGAATTTTCTTGAGAAAGAACATTCCAGAGGAAGGAAACATCAAGGTAAAGGATCTGAAGTGGAGACATGCTTGGCCTCTCCAGGAACAGCAAGGGCTAGGACAACTACAGGACAGGAATAATGGAGCAGTCATTGGAGGTGAAGTTGGAAAGACAACTGGAGTTGAATTGTGTAGGGTTCTGTTGGACTGGTAATGACATCGGACTTTAAATGTGTTGACAAAATATTGCTGAATCTCAAAGAGTGAGATATGATCTATTTGCATTTTAACAAAAGATCTAGATCAGTGGTTTTAAAGGCAGTGATTTTTTTGCCTTCCAGGAGACATTTGGCAATGTTTGGATACTTTTTTTTTCCTTAAACAACCGAATGGTGCTAGTGTCCTCTAGTTGGTAGAGATAAAGAATGCTACTAAGTATCCTAAAATGCACAGAGAAGCCAACAAATAATTATCTGGCCCAAAATGTTAATAATGCCAGAATTGACTGCTCTGGTCTAATCATCCATAAATCAGTATATTTAGGTATTATCTATTAGGGTAAGGCAGTTATTCATTTGCCAGTATTTTCTTTTTGGATTTTTCACTAGATCGCTAGGTTGTTTTTTTTGTTTTGTTTTGTTTTGCTTTTTTTTTTTTTTTTCCAGATAAAGTTAAAATGCAACTTATTTGGGAAAAAATTACATGGTAATTTTAGAGTAATTGACAATTTTATGACATTACATCTTCCCATACAAAATGTGGAGGATAAGTACCACATTTTTCTTTCTTTATTCTCATACCTATGTGTGTATGCATAAATATGTATATGAATATATATTTGTGTATGTGTAATTTTTATACAAATTCATTAGACTAACATTTTTTATGTCTCTCTATTATAGAACTTGACATATTTTATAATACTTCTTTAGTTATATATTTGTTTCCCCTGCCACATTGTAAAAATATTGAAGTCAGGTGTTGTATTATATTAATCTCAATGACGAGGATCCAAGATATGTTTATTAAGTATTTGTTAAGTATTTTGAGATCCTGAAATAACAACAATATATGGGGTATTTTCCAATTACTTTTTCTCCATAGCAATTATGATTGTGTTTCAGAGAAGATAATATCAAATAGATCTAAGAACAGGAATAACAGGGTAGGATGTCTCAAGGGTGATTTGATTAAGATGAAGTGTATTGATAAATCAAGTATAAAACTAGATGAGATGACTCACTGCCATATTCCTGACTCAAGGCATCTAGAATTTATACCCTGCCCTGACACACAGGATTTTTTTCAGTATATTCAGGAGTATTAACTTGGGCAACTAGACTTAGTGTTTATTTTAAGGTAGTGCTCAAAGTGTCTAAACTGTGCCGTTGTACCCACTGCTGCATGGTGTCCTGAACAAGCGGTGCTTGGAGTAGACAGTGACACAGCTCTTTTGTAATTATAATGATTCATGATCTTCCTTATCAGGTTCTCTTTGGTTATCTGTGAGGAAACAAAAATGTGGTCTTATTAATCCTGCCACAGTATTTTTCTTTTCTACTTAATTTCATCTTCCATCTTATTTTTCTCATTTTTTCTTTTCTTTTTTATTTTAAAGTATAATTGACAAACAGTGTTGTATTAGTTTCAGATGT
The DNA here is from genome assembly GCF_922984935.1 of Meles meles. Classification (NCBI taxonomy): domain Eukaryota; kingdom Metazoa; phylum Chordata; class Mammalia; order Carnivora; family Mustelidae; genus Meles; species Meles meles. Next base: position 16,976,732 of record NC_060080.1, on the reverse strand, counting down.
ACCACCACTCAGGTTCCTACAAAGGATAACTTAATTCAGAAGGACCAGGATGTACTCACAACCATAGGAACTCCTAGAGATGAAGAGGTACCACCCATTCCACAGCTTCATTTTTTTTTTAAAGATTTTATTTATTTATTTGACAGAGAGAAATCACAAGAGAGGCAGGCAGAGAGAGAGGAAGGGAAGCAGGCCCTCCGCTGAGCAGAGAGCCCGACGTGGGACTCGATCCCAGGACCCTGAGATCATGACCTGAGCTGAAGGCAGCAGCTTAACCCACTGAGCCAACCAGGCGCCCCCACAGCTTCATTTTGAAAGTTATACCAAGTAACATTTGGCTATGCCTTTACTTCCTTAAAAAAAGGTGGGGGGAAGAAGACTAGAGGCTCATAAACTATAAAAACAAGTATATTTTGGCAATAAATATACAACAAAGAATAGAGAAACATAGAAGTTATTATCTCAATAAAAACTTGTGTTAGAAAGGGGAATGATGAGAGGCTTCTAGCACTCACTAGCTGTAGAAATCCTAAAATCCCAGGGGTCAGATTTCCCAGGTACCTTTATACTGAAGGTAGGAAAGGTTCTTCGATTAAGCCCTGATTCTGCTTCTTCAGAGGGACTCCCCAGTGTATTTTTTTCTATACCTCTTGACTCTGCTATTTTGCAACATTCTCCCTCTGCCTTCATCCTACTGGGCCACACCTGAAAAGTCCGTGGAGAACATTTTCTTACTGATGGTTGAGCAGTTTTCTCAGCCTGCTTCTTGCCTGTTATAAGTTGAGGACCAGAGGCATGTCATGACTTAAATAGTCTAGAACTCTTTAGATCAGGTTGGCAGTGCATTTGCAAATACACCTTTCTCAGAAAAGTCTGTAACCTTCCCATGATTTGATACTAATCAACTCTATATACTAAAACTGTAGTTTTATGAGTTCATTAAGTAGGCTCCCATGCCATATTCTTGTCTTGGCAATAGCACAGTTATGCAGGATTATTTTAAGCCTCTGTTTAGATCGTGTTCACTAGCACCATATTCGCCAAAGCTAGTCACGTGTCTATGCATAACATCAGACAAGTACAGAAATACATTCTTCCCATGTAGGTCAAAAGGAGACAGTGAATATTTGTTGAACAATAATTTAATATACTACATCTACTGTAAGAGCAGTAAGTAGAGTATTTTCAGGGTACCAGGGCTGAAAGAAGGAGCAAATATCTAGTCACTTTAGTGAATAATTGAGTCAGAGGCTGAACAAATCCTACGATCAGTGATGTCACAGTTGGAGACAGAGACTAATTGCACTATGAAGTTCAGGAATTAGTCATTCTTATTGGCAGTGCAGTAGATACAATGGAAAGAATGGAGTAAAACCATATTTGAATCAAACATACTATGTGGCTTTTTATAAGTTATAAACCAATCTGTACTTAGTTCTTGTTCAATTAAAAGGGAATGATTATTGGGGTGCCTGGGTCGCGTAGTTAAGGGTCTGCCTTCAGCTCAGGTCATAATCCCGGTGTCCCAGGATCCCTGCTAGGCAGAGAGTGCTTCTCCCTCTGCCTTTCACCCCACTCATGCTCTTTCTCTCGCTCTCTCTCAAATAAATAAATTTTTTAAAAAAAGAATAATTATTGTCTGGTTTATTTGATTCTATAGATAATATGTATTACAAAACATACAGAAATATATATATATATATAGAGAGAGAGAGAGAAAGAGAGAGAGAAATAATGCTAAATTTTTATCCTTATTTAAATGTTACATCCCTCCAATTTCTACTTTTAGCACACAGTGTACCTACTTTTGTTTTCTTTTTAGCTGACAAAGAAGATTCAATTTCAAAGAGAATTTTTGTTAACCCCAGTAGATGCAGTGAAGTATACAGGTGCAGTGGTAAGAGAAAGGAAAAATGTTATAAATGAAAGTCTTATATAATTAAAAATAACTATTTAATGCGATAGTAGGTAAAATTGAGTATATCCTGGACTGTGATTGGGGAAATACCTTAAGCTCCACTGTGCATATTCAATCTACATCTACAGTGAATATTTATACCAACTTTAATTATCACACTGGAGATTTATAAATCAGGTTTCAATGATATTCTTTCTCTAAGGAAAAAAATGGATAAATTTGTTAAACTCTGGCATGAAGACAGAACTATAGATCAATTTTCATGCAAAAGGCATCAAATCTTAGTAATCTGCACAATGTGTTTAAAAAAACAATTCCCTGAGCTTTTGTGTTAAACGGGGAATTTGGGCATAAATATCCCCCTTTTTGCTGTAAATGCATAGGCTGCTATAAAAAATGCCTAAATGCGCACATATACATTAAACTATATATTTTCATTTAATAAATAGAAAAGTGGAAAGGAAGCATTTACTGGGTGGGAGGTGAGGCTGCCCTGCCCTAGGAATTTGATATCACTCTTAGGACCTAGAGATTCAATGCCAAGAGAGCATCAGTATCAGCTCCGTGGACATAGGAATGGGAACTCTAGATCCATGTTCACTTCTTGTCATGAAGCTGGAGGTGAGCTTCAGGGCCCCCAAGCAAAGGGTAGCATGAGTTATGTTCCTATGAAAACATTTTTTGATGCTGGAAGTGTGAATAACTTTTCTGAGACATGACAGAATCTCTAGTAACTGAAGACTGTTAAAAGTCAGTCAGGGTAATTGTTCTTCACAAGACCCTTCATAGCGACAATCAGGAAACCATTCATAGGGTGGTCTTTTATATCTAAGAGATATTTACAACACATTCCAGTCATTTAAGACTATACAGAACTTATCTTGACCAGAATGAAAAAAACAAAAGAAAACAATGTTCGACAACAAAATGAGAGCAAAATAACCAATCAAGCAAATAAACAAGAACAAAAAATATATACATGTGTGTTAACATAACAAGTTTCTAAGTAGTTCCTGGGATAAAATAAAAACCAAAGTGAAAATTGAAGTGTTTGGATTTTTTTTTTCTTTTTAAATGCTTAGCTTATTCAGAGTCAACAGATTGGTAATTAGAAACAAATTCACAACCTTAAATGTATTTTAATATTGTATGAATATTTGAAAATGAGTTACTATACCTAAAAAAAGGACTCAATTTTAAGAAAGCAAAAAAAAGGAAATAAAACAATTTAAAAGTTACTGACAAAAGATAGAAATAGATGTAGAAATCAATGAAATAGAATTGAAGGATCCAAAAATAAACCCATGCATATATTGTCAATTGATTTTTCAAGAGTATATCAAGATAGTTAAATCAGGGGAAGAACAGTCTTTTCAACACATGGTACTGAGCCAATTGGATAGTCACATGGAATAAATATGGATAGTCACATGGATAAAAAATGGATAGTCACATGGAAAAAATGAGTTTGAACTCATATTTAAAGCCATACACAAAGATTAACTTAAAAAAGATCAAGGACCTAAATGTAAATATAAAATAATAAAATAGTCCAAGAAAATAGGTATAATCTTTATAACCTTGGGCTAGGGAAAGTTTCTTCAGATATGGCACTGCAATCACAAGTATAATAATAATAATAATAATAATAATAATAGATAAATTGAACTTTGTCAAAGCTGGAAAATTTTGTGCTTCAAAAGACAAAGTGAAAAGACAACAAAATGTGAAAAATATTACCATATTAAGAAACTTGTATCTAGAATATACAAATAACTCTTAGCTCAACAATTTATATTTTTTTATTTTAAGATTTTATGTATTTATTTATTTTAGAGAGAGAGTGTGTGAGTTGGGGGAGGGGTAGAAGGAGGAGGGGAAAGAATCTCAAGTAGACTCCACACTGAGTATAGATACTGATGCAGAAATGTGCAGAGCCTGATGCAGGCTTGATCCCTTGACCCTGAGATCATGACCTGAACTGAAACCAAGAGTCAGACATTTAACTGAGCTATCCAGGAGCCCTTTAGCGCAACAGTTTGTAAAAACAGGGGTGGGAGGTTGGGGCAACCTGAGGGTTTTGAAGGGTCAGGGGTGGGAGGTTGGGGGAACAGGTGGTGGGTAATGGGGAGGGCACGTTTTGCATGGAGCACTGGGTGTTGTGCAAGAAGAATGAATACTGTTACGCTGAAAAAATAAATAAAATGGAAAAAAAATAACTCAAAAATAGGCAAAGGATTTGCTTAGATGTTTCTCAAAGATTATATTCAAATGGTTAAAAAGCACATGAAAAGATTATCAATACCATTTTTATTTTATGGCTCATGCTTTTGGTATCTAAAAAGTTCTTTACCTAATTCAAAGTCAAGAATTTCTCCTATGTTTTCTCTTATAGTGTTCTTACATTTAGACTATGATTAATGTATTTGAATTAATATTTGTATATGGTGTGAGGTAAGGGGTTAAGTGTGTGTGTGTGCATTTGCCTATGATATCCAAGTAAGTGTTCCAGCATCATTTATTGAAAAGATTATTCTTCTTCATTGAGTTGTCTTGGCACATTTGTTAAAAATTGATCAAATATAAACTAAACTTTAGAGTTTAATTATGATGTGAACTATCAGTTCAGCTCCATTAATCTCAATGCCCATCCTTATGCCAATACTATACTATGTTAATTACTGCAGTTTTATAATATGCTTTGTAATCAAGTATCATAAGTCTTCCAACATTTTTCTTCTCTTTCAAGGTTTTTTTTTTACTATTTGGATTCTTTGCATTCCCATATAAAGTTTAAGATCAGAATGTCAATTACTGCAGAAAATTCTACTAAGGATTACATAGGGATTTCATGATATCTATACATCAATGGAAATAATTGCTATTATTATAATGATATTAAATTTTAGGAGTTTTGATTATGGAATGTCCATTTATTTAAATCTTTGTTCATTTCTCTCAGCAATGTTTTATAATTTTTAGCATACAAATCCTGTACTTCTATCATTTAGTTTACTTCTAAATATTTAATTTTATGGCATTGTTAATATTATTGTTTTCTTAGTTTCATTTTCAGATTCTCCGTGACTAGTATATGAATTCATCTGAAACATAAGTAAGACTCAATTTTCTAGAATGTTAAATTTTTTTTTTCCATTTTATTTATTTTTTCAGCGTAACAGTATTCATTCTTTTTGCACAACACCCAGTGCTCCATGCAAAACGTGCCCTCCCCATTACCCACCACCTGTTCCCCCAACCTCCCACCCCTGACCCTTCAAAACCCTCAGGTTGTTTTTCAGAGTCCATAGTCTCTTATGGTTCGCCTCCCCTCCCCAATGTCCATAGCCCGCTCCCCCTCTCCCAATCCCACCTCCCCCCAGCAACCCCCAGTTTGTTTGGTGAGATTAAGAGTCATTTATGGTTTGTCTCCCTCCCAATCCCATCTTGTTTCATTTATTCTTCTCCTATCCCCCTACCCCCCCATGTTGCTTCTCCATGTCCTCATATCAGGGAGATCATATGATAGTTGTCTTTCTCCGATTGACTTATTTCACTAAGCATGATACGCTCTAGTTCCATCCACGTCGTCGCAAATGGCAAGATTTCATTTCTTTTGATGGCTGCATAGTATTCCATTGTGTATATATACCACATCTTCTTTATCCATTCATCTGTTGATGGACATCTAGGTTCTTTCCATAGTCTGGCTATTGTAGACATTGCTACTATAAACATTCGGGTACACGTGCCCCTTCGGATCACTATGTTTGTATCTTTAGGGTAAATACCCAGTAGTGCAATTGCTGGGTCATAGGGTAGTTCTATTTTCAACATTTTGAGGAACCTCCATGCTGTTTTCCAGAGTGGTTGGACCAACTTGCATTCCCACCAACAGTGGAGGAGGGTTCCCCTTTCTCCACATCCTCTCCAGCATCTGTCATTTCCTGACTTGTTAATTTTAGCCATCTAGAATGTTAAATTTAATAATATTTATCCAAAGCATATAATTCTTATTTTATGAATTTAGGGTGTTATTATAAGGCCTTATGCATATAGATATTTATTAACTGTAATTAGACCTATTGATTTGGAGGTGTGCTATGTGGGTGAATATTCTTGCAGTGAAAATGTTTGTTTACTCTTTCTTACTTTCATGTAACTTTAGTTTTGACTCTGTTTTTCCTTCTTGTTTCTATTCAAAATTATAGAAGTGTATTTCCATGGAGAATGGATGGATAGTTTTGATGAGGCTTCAGCTATATAGCTTTCTTGTTTTACATAAATAGCACTGCATCTACCATTGATCCCACTAACATAGATTGTCATAATCCACTCAAGTAGGAAGAATTCTAACTGTCCTAAGCACGTTTCCATGTTTCAACATGAAACTTACTTTAGGTCTCTTACAGGAGAACAGTTCCTCTTCCATTTGATTAAAAAAAAAAAAAAACCTGGCAAATTTAATAGGTAGAGAACTATTTGTAAATGGAACTGCCAGATAAAATGTACTGCAGAATTATTTTCAGAAGTCCCAGAAAATTCCCCAGCATACACTCAAATTATAGCTGATCTGGAAGTCAGTAGACTTACACTATGTATAATTCAGAATAACCAAAGAATTAGCTATGGTCTCCGTATCCCTACAAGCAAAAAGAATAATTGGAGCAGAGCCCATATGAGTCCAATTTAATAGTTGTAAACTGTGAGCTAAACTTTCCCCAAGTCTTCTTAAAACTTAAGCCAAGAAAAGTCTTTGGCCAATAGCAATCAGGGAAAAAAAATGAAGAAAAGTACTGGAAAAAATATCTATATACTTCACATTAGTCCTTATAATATGTTAAGCTAAAGGAAAACAATAAAACCTAATGTTCAAGGATACGTATTTGTCATAGATACGGAAAGCAATTAGTAAATAGTTATACCTTGTTTCTCAGTAATGCCAAACCTAAACATAACCAAACTGTAGCCAAATTCTTATTATAATAGACATAGGCTCTGCTTTCTTTATGGTCGCCTCTTATTAGCATATGTAATACTTGTTTTCACCTAGAAAAAAATAATTTATCTGGAAAGTTATGCCTTGACAATAATTTTTTAGATATAACACCAAAAGCATGATCTTTAAGATAATTGATAAATTTGATTTTATTTAAATTATAAACAACTTTTGGTCTATAGAAGACACAGTTAAGAGAATGAAAGACAAGCCACAAACTGAAGATATATTTTCAAAGCACGTATCTGATAAAGGTCTTGTATTCAAAATATACAAAGAACTCTGAAAACAAGAAGAAAACAACTCAATTAAGCAAGGTGTGAAACATCTGTCCAGATAACTTACCAAAAGTTGCACAAATGTATGTAAGTATATGAAAAGATGCTCAATATAAGTGTTCATTATGGGATTCAAATTGCACTATCTATGAGATCTCACTCCATAACTATTATAATAGGTAAAGGAAAAAAAAAAAAGACCACAACAATTGTTGGCATGAATGCAGAATGGGGGCCATGTTCTGATTGCTAGTGGTAATGTAAAATAAGAAAATCTCTTTGGAAAATACTTGGGCAGTTTTTTAAAAAGGTTAACATGGGGTCATCATAAGATCCAACAATCCTGATATTAGACATTTACCTATATGAGTTGAACACTTATGTCCACACAAAAACCTGCTTGAAAATGTTTATTGTAGTTTATCTAAGGCTGGAAGCAAACAAGGTGTTCTTAAATAAGTAAATGGATAAACCAACTGAGGTATGTCCACTCAATGAAATACTATTCTGTGATTTAAAAAAAAGAGCTGTCAAGTCATGAAAAGACATGGATGGATCTTACATGCATATTGTTAAGTGAAGTAGCCAGTATTAAAAGGCTACATCTTGTATGATTCCATTTATATGACATTCTGGAAATGGCAAATCTATAATGCAGGTAAAAGTCAGTGATTTTAGGGCTTTAAGGGTTGGGGAGAAGGCCGAATTGATGAAACACCAGGGGTTATTTTATGGCAGTGATATTAATTTGAATGATCCTGTAATGTTGGATATATGTCACTATATTTCACAGCCCATAGAAATTTACAGCAGAAGGAATGAAACAATGCATGCAAATTGAAAAGAAAATATATTTATGCAATCAGAGGATCCTAAGGTAGAATGCTGTGTGACAAAACTATCTACTTGCATTGCAAATTTATGGAAAAACCTTATTGGAGAATGTAGAGGAAGTAAGAACTGACCAACATAATTCAGAAATAACTTGATAAGGCTAAAGGCAAAAGGAACCGCGAACAAGCACTGCATTCTAGCTTACGTTCTTTTCTCATAGGGGCGCAGGTTAACACTTCCAGTACAGCTCTACATGTATACTGGAGTTGAACAATTAAATAAATGAAGAAGGTTGGAGCCAGGTTTCTCATTGTTAGAATTGGAGGTTACAAATAAGGGATAAAACTAGCATGTGATAATAATGGATTAGAGCTGAAGACATCGGTATGAACTCATGTTTAGTAGATGGTGACACATAGGATTGTTTATGCTTTTCCGTATATACAGAAATTAGTTTATACACATGCATGTTTTTTTTTTTTTTCACATGCATGTTTTTGATCTTTTAGCTGAGCAGGCCTAGAGACAGTAACACCCCAGTATCCATTAGCATACCAAGGACTTAGATCCTGGGTTCTAATACTCTTCTTTAATAAGAAGAACTGAGGCTTCTTGGAGAAATGGCTGATTCTAGGACTTAGACAAGATAGACACACAGGTAGATCGACAGATAGATAGGTATAGCATAGATATATAGAGAGAGATAGGTGGAAATATCTATTTGTCATCTATCTACCTATTTACCTAACCTACCTTTCTATTTATCTATGTTCCTAGTGTCTTCTAGTGTCAGAATACAGCACAATGACAGGAGCATGTCAAAGGGACATAAAGTCAACTGAAAGAGCTCCCAGTGGCCAATACTGGAAATTATTTTCCTAGCTGTACTGTTGTTGTTGCTTGTCGGTTACACTCTGATGTTCCTCTGGGAGAATAAGCAGTTGAGAAATTCTGGGTCAACATGGTAGATTTTACACACATGTTCATGTTCAGTGTGTCAGCCAGACGCACTAATGAGAGTGAGGGAAGGTACAGCATAACAAGGTGTTAACAAACTTCGGGAGCCATCTACATATGCCAGGCTGAGGATAGTTTTTTGCTCTACAAAACTGGTGTTCGGTTTGTCTGAAAAGGTGGGTGTGGGGACTGGAAATAGTCTTGGAAACCTAAGGCAGGTGTCGGCAGTGTACCTGACCGCTCAGAGACAGAATGCCTATATAAAATTTAGTTAGGAATATATATTTATTTCTAAATAGCATAAAATCAGTTCCTGTTCTTTATTAATAGGAAAAGCAGGTCATTTTATTTTATTTTTTTAAAGATTTATTTATTCATTTATTTGACAGACCAAGATCACAAGTAGGCAGAGAGGCAGAGAGAGAGGGGAAGCAGGCCCCCTGCTGAGCAGAGAGCCAGATGCGGGGCCAGATCCCAGGACCTTGGGATGGTGACCTGAGCTGAAGGCAGAGGCTTTAACCCACTAAGCCTCCCAGGTACCCCAAGCAGGTCATTTTATAAGAAATCAGTTCATACAGGATCCAAACTGGGACAGACCAACAGTATAAACAGGTGTTTTCAATGAGATTGGTTTTTTTTTTTTTTTCTTCTTAGGTTAAATCACAGGCACAACAATCCCATCATTCTAAAGCTGGTTTTTCAATAGTTACATTCTATTTTTTTAGGTGAGGGTTTCTTCCTTTGATATCTTATAGTCTTATATTTTAAAAGTTAAAATAGGTTTTCAAGATTGATTGGAGGGGAACGAAAAGTAAAATATAGCCTGAAACCAAACATTTAGACTTTTAAGTTATTCTTGTTTTCTTGATTTTTTTTTTTTCTTTAAAGGTGAATGGAGTTGTCACTACAGAACTATGTTTTTTATTTGTCTCTGGAATGAACCTTGGTAATTCCACAAAGGCTACTGAGAGCTTTTAAAGAACAAGAGAACTGCATGCCTCCAGGGACTTGTCAGCACTTAGTATTGCTTGTTTTCTGTTCCCTTTGTTTTCAGTAAGAAACAAACTTTAGAATTTAAACAAGAAATACAGTCCTCATTAAGTATGAGCCTGTGTGGGAACAAAAGAAGCTAGAGACCTTCTTGGGACTTTGAACCAGTGGAGAATAAGGCTGGGGGTTATAAATGCCAGGACTGGGTGCTCTTACTCTTAAGATGCTTGTATCCTCACAGAAACCTTTATACAGGTGTTAGAAATGGAGGTAAATCTGGAAAATTTGAGACCTGTTTATTTTTCTATACCTGTTCATTGCCCTAAAAGACATACCTGAGGTTGAGTAAGAGACAGGCTTTCTGGAGTCTTCTGCCAGTTACTGTCTGCAGAGGGTGAGTGGGCTTTAAGAAGGTTGCCCAGATTCCAAGACTGTTCTCTTTGAAGACCGTTTATGTAGTATGTTTGACTTTATAGTATACTTTCATTATATGAATTTCTCTCTTTATTCTAAAAAACCTTCTCTTGGGGCACCTTGGTGGCTCAGCCGGTTGAGCATCTGTCTTTGGCTTAGGTCATGATTTCAGGGTCCTGGGGTCTCCTTGTATCTGGCTCCCTGCTCAGCCAAGTGTCTGCTTCTCACTTTCTCTATGCTCCTCCCCCCTCCTGGACGCTCTTTCTCTCAAATAAATAAATTAATCTTTATTTTAAAAAAAACCCTTTTTCTTTTATTACCCAAATCTTGAATTTAAACCCCTTCATTTTTTTTAAGGAGGGTTTACCTCAACCCTACCATCCATTAATCCAGTGAAACTAATATCTTAAATATTAAGTACATTGGTTTCTTTTCAAACTTTCCTATTTAACAGCTCTACAGCGTGAAGCCTATGTTCTGAATTCTTGCTGTGTTCTAGAACTTTATTTCCACAACCCATCCCATGAGTATTGGTCCTGGGATGTCCCATCGACCCAGGGATTTGTCATATGCAAAACCGAAATTGTCCTCTTTCCTTACAAACCTGCTGCTTTTATCTCTAAAGGCATAATGCAGTCATTCCACTAGAAATCATGGAGTCATCCTAGTCTCTTCATTCTGTTCCACTTTTACATTTAATTAGTCACTGAGTCCTCTTGAATTCTACCACTGGTAGATTTATTCAGTCAGTTCTCCTTTCATCATCCCCATGGACCCTACTCTGGTTTAGGTTCTCTCCTTCTCTTAGAGTTTCCTGGTTGATTTTTCTCATGCAGTTTTTCTAAAGTGAAAGTGTATCGTGTGATTATGATTCTTGATAGTTTTTATATCCTCAGGAATCACATGACAAAGTATACCCTCTTAGTCTCATGGACTCCATATATTTACAACCAGGCTCCTGGCTGCCTTTAGCTTGGTCTCCGTAGACTTCAGGCCTTACCCTTTAAATGTCCCTTATACAGTCTAATGGTTTTTGATATTACTGAGTGATATATTTCAGAATATTATTCTCCTCATTTTGAAAAAAATGTTTTTCATTTCAAAGACCGATTTAACATATCATTTAGTTGGTGAAGTCTTGTATTACTTCTCTCTCTTCATTATCCTCTTGCAATAAATTTAATCATTCACTTCATGTGCCTTAAAATCATTTGTAACCCCCTTCAATCATTCCCTCTTGTTTTTCCTCTATCCCTCCAGGTGGAAATGGGGTTCCTATCTGCCATGTATCCTGTGGTTCTCTATGTGGTCCTTCTAACCTCTGTGAAGTCTTTCAATGAGTCCTTAGTTCTTCTTCAGGAGGAATTGTTCAATATGTTGGGGTAGATTCACTGTGTCCATAGGAGGAGGTGAGTTCAGTATCTTCCTATATCACCATTTTGGAACCCCTCTTATCTACTATTTGTTATTGAGGAAATAAAAACTGTAAGACAATAAGCAAGTAATATTGTTCAATGTAAAAAAAGGGACCAAAATTATCAAAATCATAATAAATTATTAAATGTTTATCCTGTACCAGACTTTATTCTAAGAACTTTACTAAACATTTTCCTTGTATAGCACTTTATAAATAAATACATAAACTTATTAAATAGTTAGACTAACTCCAATGGATAAGCACTATTATTATCTCCAGGTTACAAAGAATCAACCGAGTCATGGAAAGATTAACAACATGCTCAAGGTCAAAGAACTAGTTACAGAGCTGGGATTCCGACAAGGGCAGTTTGTTCCATGGGATATGTCTTTAACCACTCTACTATACTGCTCCCTTGTTGGAAAAACAGGATTCAGGGTATTGAATTAAATACTGAAGTTAGAACTCCTGGGTATCCATACACAGATATTTGATCACACAGGACATATCAAAGGTGAGGATATAAAAAATGTGAAAGTATTTAAAGATATTTCCCATTTATACAAATCACTTAGAGGAAACTATAATTATTCTAAAGATAACCACTTATTAATATAGACAACTTAATCATAGTTGTTGACCCATGTGTTGTTTTTGAAAAGGACAGCAGGTTTAATTTATTAAAATTCACTGTGTAATGACCCAGAACCACATTGTAACAACAGGTGATTTAACCTGTATAAAAATAAACCCAATGGTATTAATGAATCAAGGAATCTCAAGGCTTTGGTGTGAGGTGGAGCTCAGAACAAAAGGTCCTTTAATAGTCATGCTTAACATGCTGTGATTTTTCAGTCTAATTTTATGTGATATAAAGGATTTGTTCAAGGACCAAATTCATCCTTTGACTGTTTTGTAAATCTTATTAATTACGTGTTACTTCCTTTGTGGTGATGGGCAATTTTCTTTTGTTTTGCTTCTTCCTTCCCCAGACAAATTCATCCTAATAAGATGCTTGTGCTTTTGTGTAGTTTAAATACCACACTAAACTTCAATGTTCTTGATTTTGCTTCTCATATTTGTCATTCTTGTCAAATGCAGGCAGATAACTCTCTTTATGGATTAGCTGTATTTGTGCCAGTACCATGCTGTCTTGGTGATCACGGCTTTATAATAAAGCTTGAAATCAGGCTACATGATGACCCCAGTTTTGTTTTTCTTTTTTTTTAAAGATTTTATTTATTTATTTGACAGAGAGATCACAAGCAGGCAGAGAGGCAGGCAGAGAGAGAGGAGAATGCAGGCTCCCTGCTATGCAGGGAGCCCGATGCGGGGCTCGATCCCAGGACCCTGAGATCATGACCTGAGCCGAAGGCAGAGGCCTAACCCACTGAGCCACCCAGGTGCCCCCAGTTTTGTTTTTCTTTTTCAAAATTTCCTTAGCAATTCTGGGTCTCTTCAGGTTCCATACAAATTTTAGGATTGCTTGTTCCACCTCTTTGAAAAATGTCGGTGGAATTTTTATCAGGATGGCATTGAAAGTATAGATGGCTCTAGGCAGTATAAACATTTTAACAATGTTTATTCTTCTGATCCATGAGCATGGAATGGTCTTCCATCTTTTTGCATCTTCTTCAATTTCTTTCATGAGTGTTTTGTAGTTCCTCGAATAGAGATCCTTTACCTCCTTGGTTAGGTTTATTCCCAGGTATCTTATGGTTCTTGGTGCTATAGTAAATGGAATCGATTCTCTAATTTCCCTTTCTATATTTTCATTGTTAGTGTATAAGAAAGCAACTGATTTCTATACATTGATTTTGTATCCTGCCACATTACTGAATTGCTGTATGAGTTCTAGTAGTTTGGTGGTGGAATCTTTTGGGTTTCCCATATAAAGTATCATGTTATCTGTGAAGAGAGAGAGTTTGACTTCTTCATTGCCAATTGGAATACCTTTTTATTTCTTTTTGTTGTCTGATTGCTGTTGCTAGGACTTCTAATACTATGTTGAACAAGAGTGGCAAGAGTGGGCATCCTTGTCATGTTCCTGATCTCAAAGGGAAGTCTGTCAGCTTTTCCCCATTGAGGATGATATTTGCTGTGGGTTTTTCATAGATAGATTTTATGAAGTTGAGGAATGTTCCCTCTATCCCTATACTTTGAAGGGTTTTAATTAGGAATGGATGCTATATCTTGTCAAGTGCCTTTTCTGCATCAATTGAGAGGACTGTGTGGTTCTTCTCTCTTCTCCTATTGATTTGTTCTTTCACATTAATTGATTTGCAAATGTTGAACCACCCTTGCATCCCATGGATAAATCCCACCTGGTCATGGTGGATGATCTTTTTAATGTACTATTGGATCCTGTTGGCTAAGATCTTGTTGAGAATCTTGGCATCCATATTCATCAGGGATATTGGTCTGAAATTCTCCTTTTTGGAGGAGTCTTTGCCTGATTTGGGGATCAGGGTAATGCTATACCTCTACAAATGTGAGCTCACTTCAGCACATTAAAATCCCTTTCCCTTATATCCACTCTCTACTTTTCTCTGTGACTTTCTTGTTGCCCTGAAATCTTGTGTGCACCTGAAAATTACTCTTCCTGCTTCTTCATGGCCTTGGTCACATACAAAGGGATCTTGGTTATGTTCCCCATGGTTGTTCTATCCAGAGCCCTCTCTCCATACTATGCTGCAGTGGGTGATTGATTGCATTCAGGCTCATGGTCCAACACACATAAATATGTCTATAGTTTATAATGATAGATTTTTAGATCCATCCTTTCTTTAAAAAAAAAAAAAAGGACCCTGGACGGTCTTACCCTGGGAAAACAAACACTCTGGTGGGAAAGAAACAAAGAGAAAACTATAACTGAGAAATATATGAACACACAGTAGAAGGGCATCCAACACAGTCTGGAGTGTCAGAAAGATTCCAGGAAGCTGATATGTTGAAGATGAGTAATAGGAACCAGCCGAGGAAATAGAAAAATGGTGCAAAATCACTGAAGGCAACAGAGTGGAATTGCATGAAGCTTAGTCGGCCAGCAGTACAGTGAGAGGATAAGGCAGAGAAATGGGGCTTCAGAGGTAAGCAGGGCCAGATTCTAAAAGGCTTACCTTTTGAATTCTGTTGGCTTCATCCTTGAGAAATAGAACCTTAGTGTGGCATTGAGATTAGATTTTAAAGTAGCAAGACAGGAGTCAAGACTGGCAATGAGTTTACTGTAGTAGTTCACATGACAGAGATGGATTGAATTAAGGTAGTGAGCTATTACATTGGAGATAAGGAAGTGCAGTCAATAAATAGTTTAACTCTCTTTTGCTCAGCTTCTTTATTCTCTATCATTTGGTCTTCTATATCACTAATTATTTCTTCTGCCTCATTGATCCTAGCCGTGAGAGCCTCCATTTTTGATTGCACCTCATTAATAGCTTTTTTGATTTCAACTTGGTTAGATTTTAGTTCTTTAATTTCTCCAGAAAGGGCTTTTATATCTCCAGAGAGGGTTTCTCTAATATCTTCCATGCCTTCTGACATTACTTTGCAATTGGACACCAGGTATATGGAAAAGGAGATCTCAATGATATAAAATTATACTGCTTGAGTAATGAGATAGATTCCCTATACGAATGTAGGAGTTTGGGTTGGAAATGGAAATTAGGATTGCATTTGAAATATGCTAAATAAGGGTTTCTATTCAACATATATGCCGAGATGCCCAACAGGTACTTAGCTATTTGGGTCTACAGCTCAGGATGCATATATGGGCTCAAGATTTGGTTTTAGATTTGGGGAGGAGCTGATGTAAAGAGCATATGAAAAGTCAGTAGTTGATTCTGAATATACCTCCCAGACTTGAAGGAAAAGTCAAGGATGTAAAGGATATGAATGCATTTGTTGTTAACGGACACACTAGAAGTTGAGACAGGTCATATCTTAGTTCCTCATGACACAAGAACTAATGATGTCTAGTAGATGTGAAGTGGATGGGACTGGATGGTGTCCTGAGGACAGTATTAGATTTTTGGAATGGTAATGAAGATGGAGAATGGAATTGAGTAAAAGCAAGTCAGAAAGGTGCTAGATGGTACAGAGGGCTATGCTTCATGTGGGGAGTATAAACTCATTATGGAACTTTGTGGGGTGACAGACAGTGATGTGGTCCAGTTTGTGGCCATGGCCCTGAGATAGAGGTGGATGTTACCAACATCAACATGCTTATTTATAAGCACACCTATAACATAAACCCAGTTTGCTGATAACTCCTGTGGTATGTGCTACCTTTGAAGTCCCTAAAATAATCCCATATCTTATTATCATTTCCATTTTTTTTTTAAGATTTTATTTATTTATTCGACAGAGAGAGAGGTCACAAGTAGGCAGAGAGGTCACAAGTAGGCAGAGAGGCAGGCAGAGAGAGAGGAGGAAGCAGGCTCCCTGCAAAGCAGAGAGCCCGACGCGGGGCCCGATCCCAGGACCCTGAGATCATGACCTGAGCCGAAGGCAGAGGCTTAACACACTGAGCCACCCAGGCGCCCCTCATTTCCATTTTTAAGATAAAAAAATGTTTATAGAGAGTAAGTGATTTGCTCAGGGAAACCCAGAAAGTCAGTGGCGAAACCACATTACATGTGGACAAGTAATCTGTTTCTTAATTTGGTAAGATTTCTTTCTTCATAAAGTGACTTCCATTGTGTGAGTGGCAATGGCCACCAATCTCTAGTCAGAGCCAGTCTCTGATCAGGCTGGTGATACCTGCCTAGGGGCACTGGAGGGATTTCTGCCCAGGGCAGGGTTGAATATGATGACCTCTGAAGCATTATCTCAAATTGAAATTCTGAGTATCCCTCTTTTAAATGCCAATGACAGTGTCTCTTTTTTTTCTAATTTAATTTCACAGCATAAAATTCCAGAGGTGTCTGAAATTTTAAGTAACTTATTTGCCTTCTTCACTTGCTGCTAAGATGAAATATGAGTTTGTTTAGTGTAGTTGTGTATGTGTGTGCACAGAGCCAGAGATTTGACTTTTGCTCTTTATTGCATTTCTTAAACTAGCTACACTTGGCAATTCATTTACATCAATAATTGAAAAGCCATCAGTCTCCTCTTGTCTTAAACTTCTTGCTATGCACACTAATGATATGCATGATTGGCTATTGCCATAAAAATGCACCATAAATTTTTTAAAGATAATTCAGCTACAGAGAATGAATCAATATGAACTATAGTGATAACATATGAGACAATCTCTAGTGCCACTTCAAAGCAGTTAGTGCTCCTCTTGATGAGGACATATCATTGCTTCTAGTTGGGGATTTTAGGCAGGGGTTTAGAATTTTCCTCTTTCAAAACTTGCCATAGGTACTGTGTACTCTTCAACCCAGTTTTGTGTCTCATGCACCCCAATGCTATTGCTTTTGTTCTGTGCTTTCTGGTTTCTACCATTCTTCAGTGCCCTGTAACTAGAAAAGACCTGTTGTGTCTTACATGTCATAAAATTGGGCATGGTAGACTGTATTCATTCATTCATTCATTCATTCATTCCACAGGCTGTCATTGTCCTTAAACTGATAGTAGTTTCATATATGTGATTATTATCCATTAGAAGACTCAAATTGTGATAGAAATCCAAGATAGAAATAACGCTGAGACTGGTCAGTGCTCAGATAGAGGTGCAATGTTTACACTGAATCAGGATATTCTCGGCCCTAAGCATGTGATGATTTTGCTTATTTATTTATTTATTTTTTAATAGAAAACTAGGCAATTCTATTTCCATGTAATTCATCAGCTTGGAGATTCACCCTGGGGGAAATGTTCAGAAGACTGAAAATCTCCTTGTCCTAGCATTGTCTGCCTTAGGTCAGGGACAACAGGGTTGTTTATAGAGATTAAGTGTCACACTTCAGGGGCTCCTGGGTGGCTCAGTGGGTTAAAGCCTCTGGCTTCGGTCCAGGTCATGGTCCCAGGGTCCTGGGATCGAGCCCCACAACGGGCTCTCTGCTCAGGAGGGAGCCTGCTTCCCCTCCTCTCTCTCTCTGGCTGCCTCTCTGCCTACCTGTGATCTCTGTCTGTCAAATAAATAAATAAAATCTTAAAAAAAAAAGTGTCACACTTCATATTTTAAGTAAAGAAGAGCATATGGCCCATAATTAACCACCTTTTCTATGTAGGTATTTTTATGGAACATCCCATCATCGGATGGGAATGCAGTTCTGCTTGGGTAACAAAGATTTCCAGGTTTCTCTCCATTTTGCCTTATAGGATAACCTTCTGTTGAAATGCACATTTGAGGCATGCACACACAGACATGAAAAAGCACACACTTTGGAACTCAGTTTTGAGGTATGTGATTCACTCTCTGCAGCTGCCCTGCATGTATTTGCATAGAACTAAGTGCAAACTTTTTTTTTTTTTTGTAGTGGAGTAAATGAGTGTTCTTAGACCTCAAAGCAATTTATTTTTGAATTTCAGGAGCTAAAATCCATTTATTATATTTTCGTTACCTAAAACTATAATCATTGATTAAAGGGATTTCTTAATTTTTTTTATTTTTTATTTTTCTTCTGTTCCTGATCTCTGCTTATATCCCTTTCTCTCATTAGTAGATCTCCATCCTAAGATATGGAGGCAGTATGTCTATAACTATGTATAATAGGTAGTATTGTTTGGCATGGATAGATTTAAATTGCATACATATTATTGTGCTTAACTCTCATTATATTTCTTATGCTATTCGCTAAAAGTAGAATTTTGAATCTATTTGTAGTTCAGTGTATTATATCTAGTTCTTTGTTTCCGTAATATATTTCACTGCATCCACAATATATTGCTTATCCATTCTCCTGCTAAGTATCCCTCACATTTGCTTACAATAACATATGCATATACCCACACCACACTGCAATCAGTTGCTTTGTACAGATTCCCTGATAGAGCTTCTCTGAGATGTGTGTTTCTGGGAAAGGAAGTGTTAATCATAAGGCATAGCCTTGCTTAATTACATGAAGTACTTTCTGATATTCTCCACCATGGCTGAGGACTGACATGATGCATGTGCTTGAGGTCTTGTCTGGTCACATCTTCACCAGTACCTGGCATCATGTACCTTTCCGATCTTAGCTCTTCGTATGAATGTTGCCCAGTATGTCATTATTGTTGAATTTGTATTTGTCTCATTTCAGCTTAATTTGAATGATGCTTCAGAGAACTGGCAGATATTTTAGCTTACATCCCTGTGGCTTATGTTTGCCCATTTTTCTGTTGGATTTCAAACCTATTTTTTCAGTGTTAGGAAAAAAAGATGTTTAGAGGAGGCATACCAAAGTAATGGTAAAAAGTCAGGACTCTGGAGTCAGGCAGAGTCCTGGATTCCTGGATTCAATATTTACAAGCTACATGACATTACACAAATTGTTTAAGCTTCTATTCTTTCTTCTGCATGAAGTGGTTAAACTCTTAGGAATGTAGCAGTCAACTTAGGTATCCTTTTACTGTTGCTGCTGTATGGCCCACAGTGACCATTTAAAATGTTAACTGATGTAATTTCTGTTAAAGAAGGCCTCATAGTCTCTACTTTCTTGCCTCCCTAACTCATGGAAAATTTTTGCCAGAAGTGTCAGAGTAAATGATGTTAGATACCATCTTTATATCTATTGTTACTGTTACTTTCTTTTTCTTTTTTGACAAAGTAATATTGTCCTGAAGTATAATTTATGTCTAATAAAATGCACAGATCTTAAATGTTCATTTCTATTCTTTTTGAAAGTTTCACACTTGCGTATAACAACCATTCAAAACATTTCAAGCATTTCCATCATCTAAGATAGTTTCTTTACAATTCCTTCTGGTCAACCATCTTTGCACTTACACCTCTGACCAAATTGTTATTTTGATTACCACATGGCAGTCCTGCCTGTTCTTGGGCTTCATATAAATCTGTGTGTACTCTGTCATGTCTGGCTTCCCTGGATCAACACAATGTTTTCTTTCTTTAAGTTTTTTTTTTTTTAATTAACCTATAATGCATTATTTGTTTCAGGGCTACAGATCTGTGATTCATCAATCTTACACAATTCACAGCACTCACCATAGCACATACCCTCCCCAATGTCCATCACCCAGCCTCCCCATCCCTCCCACCCCGGCTCCCTCCAGCAACCCTCAGTTTGCTTCCTGAGATTAAGAGTCTCTTATGGTTTGTCTCCCTCTCTGGTTTCATCTTGTTTCATTTTTCCCTCCCTTCCCCTATGATCCTCTGTTTTGTTTCTCAAATTCCTCATATCAGTGAGATCATATGATAATTGTCTTTCTCTGATTAACTTATTTTGCTTAGCATAATGCCCTCTAGTTCCATCCACATCATTGCAAATGGCAAGATTTCAGTTTTTTGATGGCTGCATAGTATTCCATTATATTTATATATAATATATTATGTAAATATATATGCAGTGCATAGTATTCCATATTTTATATATATGTATGTGTGTATATATATATATATATGTGTGTATATGTATACACATATACATATATACCATATCTTCTAATTCTCTCACGTCATTACAATTGTCAGCAGTTTGCTCCTTTTCATTGCTAACTAGTACTCTACAGTATGCACATACTGCAAGTAGTTTATACACTCTCCTGCTGATAGACACTTATGTCTGATAGGCTTATGTCTGGTTTGGAGTCGTTATGAGCAAGGTGCTAATGAAGATTCTTTATTAGAAACTCTGTGTGTGTGTGTGTGTGTGTGTGTGTGTCTTTAATCTATTTGGGGAAATTAGGAAAGGATGGACTAACTGGGCTTGGGATAGATGTATGTCTAATTATATTTTAAGAAATTACTAAACAGTACTTCAAAATGATTATACCATTGCACATTCCTAGCAAAGTAATAGAATGAGCTCATCCAGGCCTGACACCTGTTCTCTGGGACATAGTACAGGCCAAGCCAATCCTCACACACTGACCATTGATATATGATTATATCATTTTACTTCCTAGCAAAATAATAGAGCTCCAACTGTTCCACATGTTTGTCAACATTTGAATGACTGTCTTTTTTACTTTAGCTGACCTACTAGGTATGAAAAACGTTCTGTGGTCACAATCTCATTCATTGATGACTAATTCCCTGTTTGTATTTATTAGCCATTCCCCCTGTAGCGTTGGTCCAGGGAATCTTTCCTGCCCTCCTCTCCTGCTTCCTCTGACCCCCTCCACCAGCCCTCCCTTTTCAGTTCCCTGTTATCTTTGGAGAAAGGGCTCTATTGGGTGTCGGAGTTTCAAGGGTGGGGCTGGTGGGAGACCACATGTCTTCATTTGTGGACTATCTACTCAGATCTTGTTATGCATTTTTGTTTACATTGGGTTGTCTTCTCTGTTGTTGAAACGTAAGAGTTCTTTATATATTCCTCATACAAAGTCCATCTATATGTATATCCATATGTCTAGATATAAAATATTTTGTGATTATTTCTTCTAATCTGTAGGTTGCTTTTTTTTACATTTAATATTATCATTTAATGAGAAGAAAATTTAATTTCAATGTAATTCTATTTCTCTCTCTTTTTTTTTCTTTTTTGCTTTGTGCTGTTGGGGTTTATTTTCTATTTAAGATACCTTATTCTAATATCTAATGAAGAGATTCTTTGGAATTCTTTCATAAGATTTATTGTTCTAGTGTTTATATTCAAGATGTTTCAATCTATGATTCATCCTTTTTTTTTTGGAGTAGAGTAGGGGTCACACATTTTTCTTTACAAATGTAATTCCAGTTGTTTGAACATTCCTTTTTATTTCAAGACTTTTCTTTCTTCCTATTTAATTAACTGGGCTTTGGTAAAAAGAAAAAAAAATCAATTGAATATTTATGAGCGATTGTGAACTCTCTATTCTGTTACATCAATCTTAGACCAATGCCTCACATTATTATCAGGGATTTATATTCATCTGAAATCAGGTAGTATTAATCTTTTAATTTTTCCAAGATAATTTTGGCTCTTTTAGACAATACACATTTCCATGTAAATTTTATAAGTTTGTCAATTTCTTCAACAACAAAACTTGGTGGGGATTTCATTGCAGTTGAATTGTATCTATAGAAGTTTAATGAGAATTGACATCTTAATAATATTCAATCTTTTAATCCATAAACATGATCTATCCCCCTAGTTATGCAAGTCTCTAATTTCCCTCATTAATGTTTGGTAGTTTTCAATTTAGAGGTCATGCACATCTTTCATTAGGTTTATTCCTAGGATTATGGGATTTTTGATAATTTTGTAAATAGTAGCCTAATATAACTTTTCAGTTGTTTGTTGATATTATGTGAGATATCAATGTTATGTTCAGTAACTTTTTAATTAATTTTTTTGATGTTAATTCCAGTAAAGTTAACATACAGTGTTGTATTAGCTTCAGGTGTAAAAATCATGACTCAGCACTTCTATACAACACCTGGTACTCATCATAAGTACACTCTAATCCCCATCACCTATTTCACCAATTCTCCTCCCCCTCCAGCCCCCACCCCATAGTCATGTTTTTTCTCTGCAGTTAAGAACCCATCTGGCATCTTGATTTGTCTCCCTTTTTTTTTCTCTTTGTTTTCTTTCTTAAATTCCACATATGAGTGAAATCATATGGCATTTGTCTTTCTCAAACTGACTTACTTTTTAGAATTTCTTTTCAGTATTGGAATTATGCTGGTCTCCTGAAACTATTGGGAATTGTTTCATCTATTTCCTGGAAGAACTTTTGTAGGATTGTTATTATTTTTCCTTAAATGTTTAATAAAATTCATGGTGAAGTCATATAGACCTGGAGATTTCTATATGGAAATGTTTATGATTATGATTTAATTATTTTAATAGCTATAGTGCTATTATAGTTTTTCAGTTTACTTGTATCACTTGTTTTTGAAGAAATTCATTAATTTTATATAAAGTATTGAAATTATTGCTAAAGAGTTGTTTCTAATATCTCCTTATTATCCTGTTAGTCTTTATAAGCTCCATAGTAATGTTTCCTTTGTGCATTCCTAATATTAATAATTTGAATTTTGTCTTCTGTTCCTTGATTAGTCATCCTGGGTTTTATAAATTTTACTAATTTTTTTCAAAGAAACATCTTTAAATTCACTCATTTCCATATTGTTTCCCCATTTTCCATTCAATTCATTTTCACTTTTATTTTTATTACCTTTTCTTTCTTGTTTTTCACTTACTTTTACATATTAGAATATTATTCATTTTATATTTTTCTAACATAAGCATTTAAAGCTATAATACTCATTATAATTAATACTTGGCTGCATTTCAAATATTTTGATAGTCTGTATTCATTATCATTTACCTTGAAATATTCTCTACGTTTCCTTGTGATGTATGTTTTATTTATGAATTGTTTGAAATGGTGTAAGTTTAATTTTACATTACTTGGAAATTTTCTTCATATTATTGATTTTTAAGTGAATACTATTGTAATCAGAAAATATGTCCTATTACAGTCACATAATATTTATTAAACTTATTCTAGTGTTTATCTTAATATTACAGTTTCCTTTAAAAGTAATGTGTATTTTTCAGTATCAAAGTATATAAGGTTCTGTAAATGCCAATTCAGTCAAGTTGGTTGGGAGCCATTTATTGATTTGAGGTTTATTCCTACATCCACTATCCTTAATGACATTAGGTATAAATGTTCTGTGAATTACTGAAATTGTAGATTTATCTGTACTCCCAATACGAAATTTCTTTATATTTCCCTTTAGTTCTGTCGATTTTTTGCTTTGCTTTTTTAATAAATATTGAAGTGAAATTCATATAACAAAACTGATCATTTAAAGTGAGCAATTCAGAGGGATTTAGTACATTTTTTTAAACTTTATTTTATTTTTTTCAGTATTCCAAGATTCATTGTTTATGTACCACACCTAGTGCTCCATGCAATACATGCCCTCCTTAATACCCACCACCAGGCTCACCCATCCCCCCATCCCCTCCCTTCTAAAACCCTCAGTTTGTTTCTCAGACTCCACAGTCTCTCACGGTTCGTCTCCCCCTCCAGTTTCCCCCAATTCACTTTTTCTTCCCTTCTCCTAATGTCCTCCATGTTATTCCTTATGTTCCACAAGTGAGTGAAACCATCTTGGGTCTTTCCACAGTTTGGCGATTGGCCGTTGCTGTATGAACATTGGGGTACATGTGGTCCTTCTTTTTACTACATCTGTATCTTTGGGGTAAATACCCAGTAGTGCAATTCCTGGGTCATAAGATAGCTCTATTTTTAATTTTTTGAGGAATATCCACACTGTTTTCCAGAGTGGCTGCATCAACTTGCATTCCCACCAAGTATAAGAGGGTTCCTCTTTCTCCCCATTCTCTCCAACATTTGTTGTGTTCAGCTCCCACTTTTATCTAGTTTTAGAATATTTCCATCACTTACCCATTTAGCCATTTCTTCTTATCCTTCCTTACCACAGCCCCTGGCAACCACAAATCTGTGTTCTGTCTCTGTGGGTTTATCTTTTCTGGATAGTTCATATAAATGGAATTATACAATATTTGTCCTTTTTTGTTTGGCTTCTTTCATTTAGCATAAAGATTTTGAGGTACCTCCATGTGTAAGTACTTCGTTCTTCTTTATGGTTAAATAACATCACATTGTATAACTATATTATCTGTGTCTATATCTATATCGTCTATATATATACACACAATAATTTCTATACAACATAAAAGAATTTTGTCATATATATTGTATATATATTTTACATAATATATAAAAGAATTTGTCATATGTCATATATACATATATGTGTGTGTATAAATAATTATATATAATTGTTTTATCCACTAATCCACTGACCAACATATGAGCTGTTCACACCTTTTGGCTATTGTTAGTAGCATGCTACAAATGTACATGTATATAAACTTATTTAAGGACCTGTTTTTAATTTTAGGAGGTATATACCTAGGAGTAGAATTGTGGTATTATATGATAATTCTATATTACACTTTTTAAAGAATCACCAAATGTTTTTCCACAGTCGTTTAGCATTTTTGCATTCCTGCCAGCAGTGTAAAAGTGTTCCAATTTCTCCACATCCTTGCCAACACTTGTTATTTTCCATATTTTCATTATTACTTTCCTTTTGGGTATGAAGTGGTACCTCACCATGGTTTTTATTTGCATTTCTTTAATGACTAATGATGTTCAGCATCTTTTCATGTACTTCTTGGGCCTTTGAATATCTTCTTTGAAAAAATGTCAATTCAAGCCCCTTGCCAATTTTTAAATTATATTGTTTGTCTTTTTGTTGTTATCTGAGTTATAAGATATATTCCAGGTAACCGGCCCTTATCACATATATGATTTACAAATAGTTTTATAGGTTATATCGGTTTTTCATTCTCTAGTTTGCCTTTTCAACTTATTGGAAATTCCTTTTAAAGCATAAGCATTTTTTAATTTTGATTAAGTCTTATTTATCTAATTTTTCTCTTCTATATGTCATTTTGTGTTCTAAGAATTTATTGTTAAATCTAAGGTCATGAAGATTTACTTCCATTATTTTCCATTGGTTTCATGATTTTAGGCCATATAATAAGTTTATGATCCATTTAGAACTACTTTGTGTACATAGTGTGAGTGGTCCAACTTCCTTCTATATATAGATATTCATTTGTCCCAGCACCATCTGTTGAAGACACCCTCATTGAAACTCATTTGATAGTAGCTGTATTGGCATACTTATGGACTCTAAATTGTATTCCATTGGTCTTCTATCTATGCCAGAACCACACTGTTTTTGTTTGTTTGTTTTATTATTGCTACTATCTAGTAAGTTTGAAAATCAGGAAGTACGAATTAGCCAATTTTGTTCCTTTCCAATATTGATTTAGCTATTCAAGACTGCTTTAGTTCTGTATGAATTTGAGGATCAACTTTTTCATTTCTTCAAAAAAAGACCATTGGAATTTTGATATTCTTTGCATGGAACCTGTTAATCACCTTGGATTGTATTAAAATTTCAACAGTACAGAGCCTTTCATTTCATGAATATGAGATCTTTCAAATTTAGTCTTTAATTTCTTTTTTAAATGTTTTATAATTTTCAACATGCAAGTTTCTCCTCCTTAGTTGAATTTACCGTATGTATTTTATACCTTTGGATCTATTGTAAGTGGAATTAGTTTCTTAATTTTCTTTTGGGATTGTTTAGTTTGAGTGTATAGAAACATGACTGCAGAATATGTGTTCTAGCTTCAAATGGTGGTGCCAGGAAAGGTTGATTAACTTAAACATGGGGGCTTGTTTTTGATTTGTTGATGTAGATCTGTGGAATGCTCACAGTATTTCCCAAGCCCCTCAAATTTGGTGAGACAACCTTTAAATTCTATCTTCCCTGAGGATCTTGTTAAGGTTTGGTTTTAGCATTATTTTCTTTGTTTGTTCATTTTGGGTTTGTTTTTGTTTAGTTTGGTTTTTGGTTTTAGTGTTCTTTACAGTGGATACAGGGTGACTTAAGGGGTGACCCTTATTTATAAGAAGCAGCATTTCTGTTATTTTAACTGGCTGCTAGGGCTGTTGAGAATTTGTTAATGAGATCTCTTTACTCTGGCACAGCCTGTAATCCAACATCCTTTTTTTTTTTTTTTAAGATTTTATTTATTTGACAGAGTGAGAGAGCACAAGCAGGGGGAACAGTAGAGAGAGAAGGAGAAGCAGACTCCCCGCCAATCAGGGTGCCCAATGCGGGGCTTGATCCCAGGACCCCAGGATCATAACCTGAGCTGAAGGCAGATACCTAACCATCTGAAGCACCCAGGTGCCCCTGTACTCCAACATCCTTTAGCATTTTTTTCCCTCAGAGGTTCTCAACCCCTAGTATCTCTGTTCTACTCTCAATCTCATAATGGCAGCTATCCAGGAAGTATTGGTTGGTCTCTTCCTGAACACATTTGGTCCATTTGTTAACCTCAAACTTGTAGAGAACTCTGAACCCATTCTCTTCACAGTCTCCATTCCCCAATATTCCACTCCACAGACTTAATGCATTTCAGCAGCTTCAAATTCTGATTTCTTCTTAATTTCAATAGGACGGCCCTGATCTACTGGATCCATCAGTTTTTGCCCAGCTAGGGATACATTCCCCAAGCTGGTGATCAAGAAGCTCAACTCATGAGTTCCTTTTCTCATAGGTTCTGTCTTGTGCTACCTGTTTTCCACTCCCTGAAAAACAGCTAATGACTGCACCCATTTTTACAGTTGTTATGGCAGGAGAGATAATCTGGTAAAAGTCACGCCATCATGACTAGAAGTGGAAAGTCCATTATAATTATTTTAGTTTTCCTGTCTGTTAATTCCATCTAGACAATCTGTTGAGTGCTTTCTCTCTTGACCATGAGGTGCATTCCCTTGCTTTATCACGTGCCTTGAAATTTTTATTGTATGCCAGTCATTTTGTGTAGAAGGACAATAGAGATTCAGATAAACAATGTCTAACTCCAAAAAGGTTATGCTTCTTCTTCTGTTAAGATAACTTGGGGGAGAAGGTTTGAGTGAGTTTAATTTTTTGATGACTTGGATCTGGCATTATTGTAGGTTTAACTGATTTAATTAATTTCTAATTTCAAAATTGTGAGGGCCATAATAGGATTTTTCCTATAGGATAGCTTGGAATATGAACACTAGAGATATTCCAGGGGTCTTTTTATGCTTTACAGACAAATGTCCAGCTTCCTGAATGCAAGGAGAGCCCTCTGTACTTTACAGACTAGCTCTAAGTTTTTAGGTTGGTGAAGAATTTTCTTTTTATCTAATTCCTACCCACCTCCTTCCTGTGCCTCTAGAGATATCTCTCCTCTTTGCTGCCTCTTTCCAACTTTCAGAAGACAGCTGCAGGATTCTTGTGAAAGAGGGATTTCCCTCAGCTTACCTACCCTGCATGTAGCCTTTGGCACATTACCTCCTTGCATTTGATATGGGAATGAGTTTTTGTGTGGTTGCTGGCTCAATCTGTGACCAGGGCTCCTTCGAATTCTCATTCCTTTTGCCAGGCCCCACATGTATTTCATAAATTTGTAGAAATTTGTCTTTTTCTTTAACATCTCAGCCTATGGCAAGTTTGTTCCCTTTGTGCTTCTTTGTTAGGGATTGTGACAGTCCTGGGTCTGTTTTTGTTTGTTTGTTTGTTTTCCCCATCAAGTGCTCCTGACTACTAGAAATTCAGTTTGTTTAGACTGTTTAGGCTATCCAGTGAGTTCCCAAAGTGTTACCTTGTTCTCTTTGTTAGGTAGAAGCAATGTTCTCTCGAAAATATCTCCTCTGGGCTTTTGGTTTTGTATATATGTATATTTATTTCTAAAATCAGGTTTCCCCAGAAAAAGTCCAGACTGAGATCCACCACGCTTTGAATCTTTAGATAATCACATATAAGTGTGCACAAATGCAGTGTTCAAAAGACAAAATTCTCAGCATGATCTAGTTAATATTTAGGGGTTTGGGAAGTTTAAATACAAGGTAAATATACCTTAGAATCCTAGAAACCATGTATAACTGCTCTCCTTCTAGGCTATGAGCCCTCAGAATTCTCCCTTCTGACTACTTAATTTACTGACTGCATAATCTTCTATACATAACTTCTCCTATATGACAACTTCCTAGGATAGCCTCTTGCCTCTCTTGAATGAAGCAGAAATGATGAAGGAATGAGTAAGATCCCAAATGGGACAACTCTACAGAGGGGAAGGTAAAGGGATAGAGAAAAAGGCAAATAAGGGGAGAGGCAGGAGAGTGGGGCTGGAACACAGGCAATAGAATAGGCAGGGAGGCTCTGGGGAGAACACAGCCAGGCTTCCTAGCAGAGAAGGGAGCTGATGGCTAGAACCCAGTAACTCAGTTCCCATGAGTCCTCAGCATCATCTGTGGAGAAAGTCTGAGCAAAGGAGGGGAGGATGCTGGCCTGTTCCCGTGAGTTATTTCTGGATGCATTATTCATATTTGATAAATCATTTAGAAGCAGCTACTTTATTAGCTTATAAAGCACATTATATGGTTTTAAATTGTTAATACAGGCTGTTGTGATGCATATTGTACCTCAGAAAAGCCATGCATCACTTTAATTCATAGCCTCATTATAAAGCTTGTTACAAAGTGCTACATTATTGCATGAAGGATAGTGGAGTAACATTTCTGCAAGAAACCTGAATGTTTTATTTACATCATTGGTGGCTTGGTATAACCTATAAGAATGCTTTGGAGGATGGAACCAGATTAGATTCTGAGTTTTGAGGACAGATACCTAATATCTGCCCCCTCCAGACTTATCTTAATCCAGACTTAGCATCTGGTTCAAGGCTGCATTCATAAGTATCCAGAAAAGTCTTGCTTGAGTGATCACTTCCTTGGATGAGTTGCTTGCCCACTTTTCTAGGATCCCCAGAAACATTGGTGCAAACCTGAGCCTAGGAATTGCTTTTTATTTATTCATTTAAAAGACATTGATCTCCATCCACTTGTTAGTTACTGTGCTAAACTTTGGAAATAAATGGTTAAGAGTATAGCCTTAGTCGCTGATTTCATGAAGTTTACCAGTGCTTCTGTTAAGGAAGAAAAAAGGGTGGAATTTTGCTGGAGTACCAAAATTGAGTTACAATCTATATCTACAGTTTGTAGGTGACACGGGTAGCATGTGAGTAAATGTCAAATTTTTAGAAGTCTGAGTGACCAAGAGACCCTCATTCAAACTGAAATTCAGACCACCTCCTCCAGGAAACCCACCTTGGCAAAGATGTCAAACAAATCTAATTCAGAATCCTGTTCACTTACTGGTCATTTGTCCTTGCATAGGTCATGTAGCCTCACTGGCACTGAGCATTCTCATCTATAAAATGAGAATAATTATTGCCTTATCTCACTGGATCACTATGAATATTGAAGACTGCTCTGAGAGTTTGAGACATTTCAGGTGCTCAGTAAATCGTTGGTGTTTTAGTCATTCAGCAACTGAAAGCAGAAGGTAGCAATGGAGCTCAAACTCACCTGAAACATGCTTAGGTACACACCATGGCATTCACAATTGTGAAGTCTCACAGATGAACTTATATTTTAGACTAGTGTTAAAGCCCCTGAAAATTAAAGGCCCCCTTTAGATCAAGTGTAATCTAATTCAGTATTTGTGCCTTGGCATCTTTCTCCCCTTGTGAATTTCTACTCTGTGGACGGCTTTCTAAAATTTAAAGGAGGGCACTGTCTCTCATTTGAAACCAATGGAAACACTAGGTAGCTCATGGTAAAGGTTCATATTAAAGAGTAATTGGGGGGCACCTGGGTGGCTCAGTGGGTTAAGCCTCTGCCTTCGGCTCGGGTCATGATCTCAGGGTCCTGGGATTGAGCCCCACATTGGGTTCTCTGCTCAGCGGGGAGCCTGCTTCCCTTCCTCTCTCTCTGCCTGCCTCTCTGCCTTCTTGTGATTTCTCTCTGTCAGATAAATAAATAAAATCTTTAAAAAAAAGAGTAATTGGAAATGATGTAGGTTGGAAGAGGAAAACTCTTGAGGGGCAGTAAACATTAGTTTAAAGAATGCAGGGTTGAAGAGAAGATGATAGGCAGCCAGTGCTGCTACCCAAAGACTTAGAGAAAGTCATTAGAGCTTGACTTTTGGAAGTCACGTGGATCACTGTGTGGTGGACCACTGAGTGGGTGGTGGGGCCTAAATTAGGGAATACCAGGTGTTGACCAGTTTGGCTGGTAAAGCAATCTTAGCATCTTCCAGGTTCTGCAGTTACTGCCTCTCCCAATTTTCCTGACACCTCAACCACCAACTCATGTGGGACACTCAAGTCCCATGTTGGCATAGTCTTCCCTCCATAACAAGAGAAAAATAATGCCACCCCCAACTCTCATTAAGAAATATGGCTTCTCGGGCTCCTGGGTGGCTCAGTGGCTTAAGCCGCTGCTTTCGGCTCAGGTCATGATCCCAGGGTCCTGGGATCGAGTCCCGCATCGGGCTCTCTGCTCAGCAGGGAGCCTGCTTCTACCCTGCTCCCTCTCTCTCTCTCTGCCTGCCTCTCTGCCTACTTGTGATCTCTGTCTGTCAAATAAATAAATAAAATCTTTAAAAAAAAAAAAAAGAAATATGGCTTCTCTAAGTTTCTTGAGGATCTCTAGGAAAAGCAGAGTTAAGAAAACTTTGAAAAGGAGAGAAAATTAATATCTGAGTGATATTATTATATTAAACTTTAGAATTAGAGAATGCCTTCTTTGTATATAATAAAATGTGCAATGATATTTGTCTTTATGTTTATTGTTAGCATATAGAATAATGGAATGTAGATGTCTTTGCCCCCAAATCATCTGCATGCTGTAACTTAAGTCTTACTACAAATAATTTTTTATGGTTTATGAAACACTTTTTTGAATGTCAAAAACAGGAAAAAAGACTCACATATTTGAGAGTTAATGAAGCTCAGTGTTAGCTAGGCATTTACATTAAAACTAAGGATAGAAGAAGAGGGAGAATCTGTGCAAATACTTTTTTTAGATGATATCTGGGCTAACAGGTGAATATCCAGACCAAGTAAGCTTTCTTATCTGGCACCCTTTGATTTCGGAATCCATGAAATAGAATAAAGGATAGAAGTGCCAACATCCCCAGGATCTTCCAGAAAATAGTTGCTAACATTGGCTGACTTTCTTCTAAATTTTTACTTATAAAACCAGCAATTCTACATGAATTCACTCTAATTTCAAGACTTTGACATTTTTACTAAAGTAAGAGGCAGATGAATAATGAATTCCATTCATATTCACTTGGTGTTAGATATGGCAAGTGAGCAGAAAACCTACAGTCTTAATTGAAATGCAGGAACTCATGGGTCCATACAGGAATCAAGACACAATCAACACAGTATATGTTTGTCCAAATGATGTGCTCAGGAGTAAACTCTTCTCTCTCTCTCTCTACCTCTCAAAATTAAAACACTTAGATAGGGAATGCCTTCAGTCATCTCCAAAGCTATATTTACCAAGTTCAATGAAGTTTGCCAAGAGTCGTCAGGAAATAGTTCCCATGGAGCAGTTGGATACTATTAAAGAAATAGGATCTCCTTCAGATTTTGAACTGTAGATGGTTTATCAGTCCCTCTATTGCTTCCTCCAAGCCTTCAAGAACTCTAGGACTTGGCTGCTATTTTCTGCTCTCTTGTTGGGGTTCTTCTTCCACCCCCAAAAGAGGAACAAAGCAGAATAGTTTCCTAGATGCCGTTTTTGTTTCAAAAAAGCATGCAAGTTCCTCTTACATTTTTAGTATAGTAGTGTATACTACTAGTAAAAACAAAGAAACGGGGGTTAAGAAGGAACATAAGACACACAAGCACATGCGAACACACACAAACATACACATATATATCCTTTGCATTTCGATGGCTCTTTACACTGTGTAGACTCACTCTGTAGACAGGATCTCATTGAGAAGGGGAAGCATTACTATCTTTACAGTCTTACTCCTACCTTACCCAAGAGGACATGAAGGTCCAGAGGGTACAAGAGGATTTACTCTGTAGCTAGTAATGGTGAAATAGACCTGCTATTAATGTTATGGGAGTCTTGTCTGCATGCCTCATTCTAACAGAGCATGAGGACTATTTAAGAGTACCAGTAAGAGTTTCTCTAGAATTTGCTAAAATGGTAGTGGAATAAAGCTCATTTTTATATAATTGTTATCATTTTGAAACATTTACCATTTTCTAAGTATTATGTGTGTATATGCATGGACCTTTGATTCTAACAACAAACTCACAAGGGAGGAATTTTCTTCCTAATTTTATAGACTGGAATCTTGCTTTATTCTAACTGCACATTCCTGAATCAGGTACTTAGTCCTCTCATTTCCCTCATGCTCTATCGCATGTTATCTCACCACAGCCCACTCTATAGGATGTCAGACGCGATCATACACCTGGTCTTCTAGGCGTCGATTTTTCCTA
Source organism: Meles meles (assembly GCF_922984935.1). NCBI lineage: Eukaryota > Metazoa > Chordata > Mammalia > Carnivora > Mustelidae > Meles > Meles meles. Next base: position 16,943,920 of record NC_060080.1, on the reverse strand, counting down.
CATCACTACAGGGAGCAGGGAGGTATGGACTGGGAGGTGGGAGGTGGCTTCTCTTCTCACTCCTCACCGTCTGCCCCCATCTGTCTCTTTAGGCCCATCCTCTAAGGGCCCTTTGATATTCTTAGGCAGCAGTCACTTTGTCTTTCTGTAGCTTGGCTCAAGGCTGCCATGTAAAGTTTCCCTGGTTGTACACTGCAACTGCTGGGAGCGCCATTTACTCTTGTAGTTATAACCAAAGACTATTTTCTGGAAGATGACAGTAAACGGTCTGGAAGAACAGATGGTTTTTTGTCCTTCATAAAAATGCACCATTTGAGCTGTGTGGTTACCATGGTTTGGCTATACAATCTCAGGCAAGGGCCGTAGTTCAGTCATCTGACTCTGCTCCCTGCGTATCCAAAGTCTTTTCCCATGATCTGAACAGTACATTGTTCTTGTTCCAGATAGATCATTTACAATCTAATTATTACAGGTTATAGGTATATATTACTGTCTACACATAACTGGCTGCAACATTTAAGTCAAGTCTAAACAAGCACCTTGTTGTCAGCAGAACAGATTGCTTTAGATTTGTCTTCTGAATGACTGATATATTTCCTTTGCATTTAAAAAAAAGTTTGTAACATAACTAAATTGTACCAAGTATGCTTATTAACTCCTTTTCTTAAAAAAGATTTTATTTATTTATTTGACAGACAGAGATCACAAGTAGGCAGGGAGGCAGGCAGAGAGACAGGAAGGGAAGCAGGCTCCCTGCTGAGCAGAGAGCCCAATCAGATGCGGGACTCCATCCCAGGACTCTGGGATCATGACCTGAGCTGAAGGCAGAGGCTTAAACCCACTGAGCCACCCAGGCACCCCATTATTAATTCCTTTTTTAAAAAAGACATTTCCAGGGCGCCTGGGTAGCTCAGTCTTTAGGTGTCTGCCTTAGGCTCAGGTCATGATTCCAGAGTCCTGGGATGGAGCCCTACATTGGGCTCCCTCCTCAGTGGGAAGCCCGCTTCTCCCTTTCCCACTGCCCCTGCTTGTGTTCCTTCTCTCCCTGTGTCTCTCACTGTCAAATAAATAAAATCTTAAAGAAAAAAGAAGAAAGAAAGAAAAAAAGAAAGAAAGAATTTCCCTTCTTTCCTTGACTATCATTGCTGTTAATATGTTTTTCTAATCTTTTTCCTGCTTTTTTGATAATTGACTATTTAAAATCTTTATATTATTCCTTGGTAATGTGAGCTGCTACATTCTTTTATATGAACATTCTGAAGTTGAGTGACCACACCTCTTTGTTGGACATGCAGAGAGTTTCCATTTTCATTTTGCTATTATAAATATTGTGAGCATCTTTTTGTACATCTAAAGGATTTTTTTTTCCTTTAAGATAGATTCTGAGAAATGGAACCATTTGGTAAAACAGCTGAAATATGTTTAACAATCTTGAAACACAGAACCAAATTGATTTACAAGGAACTCTTATTTTATTCTCCTAATAGAAGCATTTAAAAAAGACTGCCTCATTGCACCATCACTAACCCTGAAACAATTTGATAGCAAATAGAACACCCATTTTTATATGCTTTCCTTTCTTATTTTCTGAAAATGTTAAATATTCTCTCACATGTTTATTAGCCATATTATATTTACGTTTCTTCTTTTTAAAACATTTGTTCATGTTCATAGTTCATTTGTCTCATATTGTGTTAGTGCTTTCCTTATTTATTTTCAGGGGCATCTTAATTATTAATGACATTATTTATTTGCTTATCATATATTTAAAATATATTTCTGAGTTGAGATTTTTAATCTTCTTTTTTTTTTTTCCCCAGCTAGGGGAGTCTGCCACCCTGAAGTCATCACAGAGGTCAGTGAAATGTTTACTATCATATGGTAGAATGGTATGTATTTATTGTTTAAAATAACACTTTAAATTATCTGGAATTTTTGGATCTATGCGACCTGTATACCTGTGGTGTTGTTTCACTTGATTATCCAAACAGTCAAATTTGCCATCTACTTTTACTAAGTATCCAGCTTTTTCCCATTTTTTGTGGTTTTCCTCAATTCCTGGGGAATCAGCTCACGTCATTTCCATCTGCTGACTCTGCTCTTACCATTCAAGCTCATCCCCAAAGGACCCCACCTTTCTTCTCTTTGATTTGACTTAATCCTCTTAATAATCATCTGAATTTTTTAAAGGAAATTTTAAGTATACTGTGTACCTGAGGTCAACATATTAGTACCCTGTTGGATATTTAATATTTTAAAAATTTCATTGCATAACTGCACATCTTATCGCTGTTTTCTTACCAAGAAAAAAGAAAAGAAAAGAAAAAAGAAAAATACCTGATAAGCCTGCTGAATCAGTAATAATATGCAGGTAAATTAGGAAAATATGGTAGGGAAATAGCCATCTGCATCTCCGCCAGAAAGAAATATAAAGGGAAAACTTTTTGGTAATTGGAGAAATTTGGAGTTATGTTGTTATGTTACCTGAAAGCACTGAGTTTCTCTTAAGTTGTCTGATATTCCCTGAGGAGGTAAACTCCATAACCATAAATATGAAAAAGGGTAGGTTTGGAGGCTTTGTGGAGGGTGGATGAGCATGAGGAGAATGGGAGTCTTTAGGAGAATTGACCAAGGAGAAAGAAGTCTGCAGTCAGGGTTGCTGTAAATCAAGTAAGAGTTTATGTGAGTATAAATCAAATATTGTTTTATTTCATCTATTGGCTCAAAGTGAATCTTAGCTGTTGTTTGGCATTTAGCTGTCTACATTTTAGCTGTTTTGATAAACTATGTATTTATTCAAATATCTCTTTTTTTGTATTTTGTTTAAGGAGTCTGAAATTCTGTTCTTTAAAGGTATCAGAACTCTTTTCCCTGACCAAGTAATGGTTGCTGACCCAGATTTAGGGACTCTCAGATAAAGAAAACTCTTTAGTCAATTCCCAAGTGCTTCACTTATTGTGGGAGGTGGTATATAAGGATATAAGGAATTTAGAATCAGAAAATAAGTGTCCTATGTATTTTTCTACCACCTGCTTCCCAGATAAACTCTATGCTTCAGGCACATTCTTCATAAAAGAGGAGAAGTAATCATTTGAAGAAGTCAGTCTTCAAACTACTGTTATTTGAAGTTTGGGTTGGGGGCAGGTAGAGGAGAAGTCAATGATATCCCTCGTAGAGTTCTTATTCTGGTTCTGAGCATGTGCAAACACTTACCATACATGAGCCGTGTTATAGTAATGCCCCGCCCTCTGGGGAATGTTAAATGTTGCCTTATTGAGACGTGGAAGAGATGGAAGGTTAGACAACCTCACCGGGACAACATTTTATCACAGCAAGAAGGAAAGTTTGCATACAAGTTCTTTGAGAGCTCAGATTGTTCAGAGCTCCAGATGTCCCTGTAGTAGATGAATAATTAATATTTGTTAAACTGGAAATCACATCCCCTGTGTTTTGACCTTGGTAAATAATCCCCTCTCGAGTCTTCATTGGATCTATCATGCAACAATGAGGGCTGAGTGTTGTCAGGACTGTTTTAAGCCAGCTCTTGTGGGTTTCATTTTCTTTATGGGTATTAATGAAGAGAAGGAGAAGATACCCCTTCTCTAAGCTCCATACCAGTTCTAGGATGCTGAAATTCTCAGACTCTATCCCTAGTTTACTATGACAGAATCTTGCTCTCTGAGAATACAAATTTGGGCTGGGCACAAAATGGACTCAATCTGGAGGTACAGAACTGTCCTGTCTTGCCCTAGGCCCTGAAGCCTAATGCACATCGTGTTTTGCCTCCTTTCCCTTCCAATTACAGGGAGTTCTGCTGCCTTCCCACTGAAAGATAAACAAAGCATTTATCCCAGTCAATTTTAACAACCTTCCCTTTGTACATTTGCATACAGCTTAACTTTCATGCAACTGTGGGAAAGCTCATAAAATCTCAGCCTGTGCTGACCATAAAAAAAGAGGTATTTTTGTATGTTGTTGGGTTTGTATACTTCCTAGAGGCACTAGAGGAACTGCAGGAGCCTTTAAAACTAATTAACAGCCCCCTGTTGGGGACATGGCACTTTGTAGTGATTTATCATAGGTGGGAGTGCAGACCTGTGCTACGAGAACTTCCAAAGCTGTGTGCAGACCTGAGGGGATTTGTGAAGAGGTGTTATTTACCACACACCTCCTACTAGCCACTTTTTTTGGTGGAGAGTGGAATAGAAATATTTAATACACCCCCGTCTTAACAGGAGAGGTAACAACAGGTAATTCTTTCTACCATGCTGCTACCACAGTGATAACCTCCCAGAACTTAAGATGTGTCTCCCCTCCCCCTACACAAAAAACTGTGTGTTTTGGAATGTCAGGTAAAAGTGCTGTTCTCGCACCACCTGTGGTAATTCTGACGTGTTTTAAAATGTGTGACTCTGGGGGCGCCTGGGTGGCCCAGTAGTTAAGCGTCTGCCTTTGGCTCAGGTCATGATCCCAGGGTCCTGGGATCCAGCCCCACACTGGGCTCCCTGCTCAGTGCAAAACCTGCTTCTCCTTCCACCATTCCCCGTGCTTGTGCTTCCTCTCTTGCTGTGTCTCTCTCTGTCAAATAAATAAAATTTAAAAAAAAATACAATGTGTGACTCTAGAACCTGGTATATTTATTGCTACCATAATGTTTTGGGGTGCGAACAGTTTCCTTTTCTCCCAGTAGCGGAATCATCTGATGCCATGAGATACTAGATTTTTATTTTATTTATTTATTTATTTATTTATTTGAGATACTAGATTTTTAAAGCACCTTTTTCCTCAGGTTATTTTCTAGCTGCAGACCCAGACTTATTTTCAGTGGCTAACTTCCCCCAGAAGTCCCTAAAATGGACTCATTAAAGACTAGGGTATAGGGTGAGTGGGGAGGGCAACATGATTGTTTCCATTCCCACAGACTCCTTCCTCAGTGCTCTCTTCTCACACAAGGGAGTTTATTACTGACCAGCAGGTTAAACAAGAGAAAATGAAAACTGAAAATAAATTTAGCACAGAAGAAAAACCCATACAAGCATTTCCAAGGAAGAAGATCCAGAATGACTAGAGGAATTTGGGATCCACCTCTGTCACGTGCTAGCTGAGTAGCCATCAGGAGTTACTACAGCTTTAAATCCTCAGTTCCTTCATCAGTAAAATGAGAATTAAATGACACAATCTTCTTTAGAGTCTTGGCATAGTCAGCATCCCACGCAAAGGTTGAAAATGGATTTATAAATGAAAGAAGCTTTGACTGTAGAATTTCTGGCATTGGAGAATTTCACCACATTTGAACCACTGTTCTTACCCTGATAGGTCTACCTAGTGCATCTGAATGAGAAAACAAGTAGCCTTTCACTTTGTCCCTCATTTCCGTTGCCTTGTCACCTGTTCCATTTCTTCCACCTAGGCTTTCAGGGGCTCTCCACCCTTGGTTCCCTGTCTACATTTGCCCTCTGAGAAGCCACAGGAACTCACCCAGGCTTTTTAATTCATTCCTAAATGTTTCCATGATTATTTTAGTCTTTTTTTTTCCCCATTTTATTTATTTTTTCAGTGTAACAGTATTCATTGTTTTTGCACAACACCCAGTGCTCCATGCAAAACGTGCCCTCCCCATTACCCACCACCTGTTCCCCCAACCTCCCACCCCTGACCCTTCAAAACCCTCAGGTTGTTTTCCAGAGTTCATAGTCTCTTATGGTTCGCCTCCCCTTCCAAATTTTTTTTTTTTAATAAACATATAATGTATTTTTATCCCCAGGGGTACAGGTCTGTGAATCGCCAGGTTTACACACTTCACAGCACTCACGATAGCACATACCCTCCCCAATGTCCATAGCCCCCTCCCCCTCTCCCAATCCCAGCTCCCCCCAGCAACCCCCAGTTTGTTTGGTGAGATTAAGAGTCATTTATGGTTTGTCTCCCTCCCAATCCCATCTTGTTTCATTTATTCTTCTCCTATCCCCCTAACCCCCCATGTTGCTTCTCCATGTCCTCATATCAGGGAGATCATATGATAGTTGTCTTTCTCTGATTGACTTATTTCACTAAGCATGATACGCTCTAGTTCCATCCACGTCGTCGCAAATGGCAAGATTTCATTTCTTTTGATGGCTGCATAGTATTCCATTGTGTATATATACCACCTCTTCTTTATCCATTCATCTGTTGATGGACATCTAGGTTCTTTCCATAGTCTGGCTATTGTAGACATTGCTGCTATAAACATTCGGGTACACGTGCCCCTTCGGATCACTGCGTTTGTATCTTTAGGGTAAATACCCAGCCAGTAGTGCGATTGCTGGGTCATAGGGTAGTTCTATTTTCAACATTTTGAGGAACCTCCATGCTGTTTTCCAGAGTGGTTGCACCAGCTTGCATTCCCACCAACAGTGGAGGAGGGTTCCCCTTTCTCCACATCCTCGCCAGCATCTGTCATTTCCTGACTTGTTAATTTTAGCCATTCTGACTGGTGTGAGGTGATATCTCATTGTGGTTTTGATTTGTATTTCCCTGATGCCGAGTGACGTGGAGCACTTTTTCATGTGTCTGTTGGCCATCTGGATGTCTTCTTTGCAGAAATGTCTGTTCATGTCCTCTGCCCATTTCTTGATTGGATTGTTTGTTCTTTGGGTGTTGAGTTTGCTAAGTTCCTTATAGATTTTGGATACTAGCCCTTTATCTGATATGTCGTTTGCAAATATCTTCTCCCATTCTGTCAGTTGTCTTTTGGTTTTGTTAACTGTTTCCTTTGCTGTGCAAAAGCTTTTGATCTTGATGAAATCCCAATAGTTCATTTTTGCCCTTGCTTCCCTTGCCTTTGCCGTTGTTCCTAGGAAGATGTTGCTACGGCTGAGGTCGAAGAGGTTGCTGCCTGCATTCTCCTCAAGGATTTGGATGGATTCCTTTCTCACATTGAGGTCCTTCATCCATTTGGAGTCTATTTTCGTGTGTGGTGTAAGGAAGTGGTCCAATTTCATTTTTCTGCATGTGGCTGTCCAATTTTCCCAGCACCATTTATTGAAGAGGCTGTCTTTTTTCCATTGGACATTCTTTCCTTCTTTGTCGAAGATTAGTTGACCATAGAGTTGAGGGTCTATTTCTGGGCTCTCTATTCTGTTCCACTGATCTATGTGTCTGTTTTTGTGCCAGTACCATGCTGTCTTGATGATGACAGCTTTGTAATAGAGCTTGAAGTCCGGAATTGTGATGCCACCAACTTTGCCTTTCTTTTTCAATATTCCTTTGGCTATTCGAGGTCTTTTCTGGTTCCATATAAATTTGAGGATTACTTGTTCCATTTCTTTGATAGGCATTGCATTAAATGTGTAGATTGCTTTAGGTAGCATGGACATTTTCACAATATTTATTCTTCCAATCCAGGAGCATGGAACATTTTTCCTGATTATTTTAGTCTTGAGCCTTGAGTCAAAAACCTTCATAGCCAAGACAGAGAAAGGCTCCCATGTGAATTGTTCTATAGCCATTCAAATATACAGATTACCTCCACTAGAGGTGCCATCTTGAACTGTCAAATTTATTCCTATCTATAGAAAAGCATTAATTAAATATATATATATATATATATATATGTCTTTTCTTAGTATTTCCATTCTTTGTTAAGTCTGAAGGATAGGAAGTAGAAGGAAGAGAGAGAATATGGATAGAACCCAAGCACAGATAGACTTCATACAGATATTCTATTAAACAAGCAAAATCAACTTATAATTCAATTACATTTGGATATGGCAGTTTTTCACCAAAACAAAACCATTGAGGAATACAATAACATTTAGGAAAACTCATGCACAAGAGAGGCATTGAAAAAGGAAAAAGAAAAAAAACAAACAAAAAACAAAAAACAATAGAAAATACCACTTTTTATTTATACACACTCTGGATATTTTAAAGATTATTTTTTTATGACCAATAAAAGACTGAATCCCACAATACTTGTGAAAAGAAAGCAGGAAGGGTATTTTTATCCCAATTTATGGATAAAGAAACAGTTTCAGGGTCCAAGGTTATGCAATAAATAAGGAGTTCCTCTCTGAAGCAATTAGGTTTAGAGAAAAATGATCAACAGAGTCTAGAAGGTTGGTGTTTTTTTGTTTTTCTGTTTTTGTTTTTTTTTTCTAGATTGGGCGATCCTAAATTCAATCCAGAAAAATACATTAGGGTAAAGCAAATCGGTGGAAGAAAAGAAAAAGAACATTTCTTTTTTTTCTTGAAATTAATTAAATGCAACTGCTGTTATCATAATCTGAATATGCAAAACCTGAAATTAGCCTGTACTAGAAACTCACAGTACCTATTTGGTTTTATAAGACTTATAAAACAGTGAAGCCTGTTTTTGTACTTTTAGATTAATATGCCAACTTTGTTTTCTTAAGTTTACGATAATTGAATAAATAGATGTCTATTAAAATAGAATGATATGGTGATGTTCATTATATACTTTTAGGGAAAAATATGAAATGGAATGTGATTCTGTTCCTGTTTAAAAATACATGTATTTACTTATATTTAGCATTCAACAATACCAAAAAAGTCGGAAATTATAACATGAACCTTTTTTCGGCTTTACTGAGGTATAATTGATAAAATTATAAGATATTTAAAGTGTACAGTGTGCTGATTTGATATATGTAAACATTGTGAAAAAAAAGCACCAACATTTAATAGCAGCTATCTTAGAGTGAAGGTATGATGGGTATTTTTTTCTCACATATTTACCTGTGTGTGTGTGTGTGTGTGTGTGTGTGTGTGTGTCTAAGAATATTTAAATTCCACTCAGCAAATTTCAGTTATACAATACAGTGTTATCAGTGTTATCATATTATACATTAGATCCTCAGACTTTATTCATCGTGTAACTGAACGTTTGTACCATATACCAACCTCTGTCTACTTTCTCCACCTAAAGTTTCTGGCAACTATTTTTCTACCCTTTGTTTCTATAAGCTCGATTTTGGTTTAGATTCCAAATATACATAATACCCTGTAGTATTTGCCTTTCTCCATCTGGCTTATTTCACTAATCACAATACTCTCTGGTTTCATAAATGTAGTTGCAAATGACACAATGTCATTCTTTTTCAAAGCCGAGCAATGTGTGTGTGTGTGTGTGTGTGTGTGTATAATTATATATATTTATTATTTATTTTTATAATTAATAAATAATTATATGTTAAATTAAATTTAACTAAAAATACAATTTAAAAAATTTAGATCAACTTTTTATAATATTCAAATAAATTTTATAAATTTATATATAAAAATATATATAATATATAAAATTTATATATAAAATTTAAATAATGTTTAAATAAATTTTTAAAATAATTTATAAAAATTTAATTAAAAATTAAAAATCAATATTTAATTAAAATTAATTAAAATAATTACTTATTGTTTATTAATTATATATCACAATTTTGTTCCATTCATTAAAAATAATGTTAACCTCAGATATTTCACAGTCCAAAGAGAAGCCCACCTTTTCCTGATCATTTTATTCTAGGGGTGATAATATGGAGCCAGCAGTATGATTTTGGGGCTGAAGTCACAACATTTAGATCATGGAGAATCATACCAGAAGAAAAGCATTATGCACTTCATTGGTTATTAGAATTCCTTTTGTAGGTATTCATTATGCAGCCTTCTCTTCCTTTGCAACAAATTGCTGAGAACTGCCCCTGAAAAACTGAAGTTTTTTTGGAAATTAGGAGAGAGAGAAGGAATACCTTTGGAACCAGAACTCCAGATCCTTCCTCAGATTCAAAACTCAGTCATCCCACTTCCTGGTTTTGTGCTTCAGGCAAGTTTTTCAACATTTCTATGCTTTAAGTTACAGAACTGTAGTACCTATCTCCTAGGTTCAGTGAAGAGTACAGTGCAGAGTACTTAGTGATCACGAATAGATGCCCACTTTCATTATTAGTTGGCAGGTCTGACGACTTGACTGCAAGACCAAGACAATGGCAGTTCTGAGGAGAACAGAGAAAGATGCTGCATTAATAATTCATAAAATGAACGTGATGGCAAATAAAAGAAGCTTTAAACAATGTTGGTATTTAATATCTCATTTATTACACAATTCAGTTCTCACATTTCTAGTATTGGTTTCAGCAGCTTAGTGATGACACCAAAGACTCAGGAGTTCAGTTATCTTCAAACATTATTTGTTCCATGCATGATGCATGCTGCAGCTCTATACAGAAAGCAGATGGTGGAAACCAAATTATCCATAAGGAAAAGTTTTCCTAGGAACAGTACCTCATCCCTCTTCACCCCAAAGATTTTACTTTATGCCTCATTGCCCAGAAATGGGTTGTGCAGCCACCCATAATTGTGGAAGGATCCAGAAAGCAAAAATATTGTAAAGGAGAACTGGAATCCATTATTCATTCTCTCAAACTGGGCACATTGTTGTCTGAACAGAGTAGAGGTGTCCTGAGCATGGATAGAAGAGGATGAATGGGACACTCTGAGTATGCAGTGATTGTTATCCTAGGAGCTTGGTATTCCATGGTGGACATGGCCTGCGAATGTCACATCATTAACACTATGGCATATTTTGCTTTGCCTTTTTGGAAAAGGTATTGCAAATGTTATTCTTTATAATATAGCTCAACTTGTATAACTGGCTTTAAATTCTGGGCAAGGCATACTTCTAGGTGGTATGGAGAAGTACCTACAATTAAATATATGCTTTTAATAATAGTGCTGCCCATCTGATGATCAGTGTATCTCAGAGGAGTTTACAAAGAACTTTGGGGGTTTTGGTGGGGACCTTTTTTTTTCTTTTTCCTGGCTTAGGTTTTAGAGTGAAGACTAAACTTTCTTAATTGATTTTATTACTTGTTTCACCAAAATCTCATTTTGCAATGCTTTGCACATTACCACATAGTTTCAGAGCCCGAAATTATCCCTGATTTAGATTTATGGGAAGAGTTTGCATATTTTACAAACATGGATTTTCTTCTAGTTCTAACAAAGTGCATTTATTTTGTGTACAAACAATATATCTGTTTTGGAATGCTTTTATTTAAATTCTAATGATTTATGGGCACTGTTACAGTTTGGCTGCCCATGTAGCATTTTATCTGGCCCTTTCTAGAACCCTAACTCTTAATTGGGCAAGACTATACTGCAGAAGCTCGTTGATCACTATCTTTTGGCTTCTGCATTATCTCTAGGTGGGAGGGAAGGGGGACAAGTTTCTATTTAGTTTTTGTTTGCCTTTATTATTTCCTTCAACTCTCTTGCTGGTTATTGCATTCCTGTATCCTTTTGAAATTTATAGTCTATTTAATAGCATTTTTATTTTTTTATGATTATGTCAGTCTTACCCATAAGAGGGTCTTAGGGAATATGTTTTGAGTTTCTTTCAATAGCAACCACATCTAGAAACTACCTAACTGAATTATGAGTTTTATTTTTTTACCAGAGGGAGCTATGAAACAGAAATGATTTTAGATGTAGATTATAATAATAATTTGGAGGCATCTTTATGATGTGTGAGTTTCACATGACTCTCAAGCCTAGTGCTCCTTTGATTATTACTGTTCTAATAGAACACTGCAAAACTTCTAAACGTATCCAGTAACAGTCTCCACTTCAGGGGTAGGCGCAAGGAAGTGGGGTGTGCTTAATACCAAATCATTCACCAAAATGTCAAGAACGGTTTGTTCATACTACCCCAAAGGGCCCCACAAACTGGTGTTTCTTCTTCAGAGATTAGGTGTTTACAAGGACTAAAACACTAAACGATCATTATTGGGGGGAGGAGATAATTTATTGGGAGGATACAGGGATGTTTCAGGGAAGCACAAAGTCCTCTTATGCAAAACCAGATCAAGGAACTAGTAAGTTATCCAGGAACAAGGCATCCTCCTGTCTGACCCTCTCACGTACAGAAATGTGAGAGAGGGTCATCCTCATAGATGGATACAGACATATAAGACATATAATGGTAGATTAAGACATCATAATTAGTCACAATTAAGAATATATACCATGTCCCAGACCCCCTTCCAAGTGCCTTACCTATATTGGCTCATTGGATAATCACAATGACCCTATGAAAGACTAAAGTGATCAGGGAGAAGTTAAGTAACTAGCTTAAGATAGCATCTACTGGTCGATAATAAAAAGTGGAAACTTAATTGCACCCCAGCTACCCAGCTTCAGACACGAGTTCTGAATTTCTAAGAAACACAGTCTGTTTGGTCAGTCTGGGTGAACAATTCAGCTGACTGTGGAGAGGGCGATGGGGTCAGATTGTTCGGACCTAGGCATCTAGGTCCTCACTGTGGTGAGGACAGATCTTATCGAGGGGATAGGGCTAAGTCCCTTGCAAAAGCTGTCTCTTTATCATTTATAACTGGTAATAAAATATCCACATCTGGGGAGGTCATTCACACAGTTTCCAGGACTTCTCTATGTGCACCAATTATTAATTTTAAATCAACTTAATCTATATTTCTTCAAGAACAATTTCTGAAATATGAATTAATGGCAATGCATATACTTTCTAGAGTCATTTTATTTCTTTTTTGCATCCATTTCTCTCCAGATTAGAGTAAATTTAGAAACCAAATAAGCACAATGAAGATCTAGCAGTCTAAAGTTACCATTAAAGATAATAGCTAAAATTAAGTACCTTATTTAATCCTCACAACAAATCTATGAGGCAGCATCAATACTATCCCCATTTTAACAATGAAGAAATGGAAGCAAAAAGGTTCAAATGAATGATCCAGGTCTCACAGTTAGAAAGTGACAGAACCCAGGTCCAAACCGAGTCTGAGCACAGGACCTGAACTTGAAACAATTACACTACATTAACACATGTGCCTGTTTTTACTTACTTCAGCCAGTATTTGGGAGGTGCGGGGGCAGGCCCCCATCTAAAAATACCATAGGAGGGGCGCTTGGGTGGCTCAGTGGGTTAAAATCTCTGCCTTCGGCTCAGGTCATGATCCCAGGGTAGTGGGATCGAGCCCTGCTTCGGGCTCTCTGCTCAGCGGGGAGCCTGCTTCCTCATCTCTCTGTCTCTGCCTGCCTCTCTACCTACTTGTGATCTCTCTCTCTCTGTCAAATAAATAAATAAATAAAATCTTTAAAAAAAATAAAAATGCCATAGCAGTCTCAGACATAAAAGTGGTTCGTAGAGCAAGATCTTCCCATGTGTATGTACATCTGCTCACCCTTAGAAGGAGTACTTGCCAGGAATCCTTACAACGTGGCGCACATCTGGCAGCACTTGCTTCATCTCAGGGAAATTTGGAAGCTGGAAGCAGTTTACCTTTGTGGCTGAGATGGGAGACGGGTCTGAATTCAGGCCACCGAGATTGGAATGCTAACTATATTTCTTAAGCGCTGTGTAAATTTGAGCAAAGAACCAAACTGCTCTAGACTTCATTTTTTGAATCTGGGTGTTGATGCCTACCTCCCAGTTTCTGTGAGGACTAAATGAGGCATGATACACACTGAGTTAATTTGGCTGCTAATTTTAGGGCATCCTCGTTGCTTAGTCTCAACTGCCTCCTGTCTCTTCCTTTTCTCCACCTTCCCGTATTTAACACCATGGTCCGCACTGGCCCTTGTACACTCCAGCGTAAGATCTTCTACTTTAATTGTGTGGCTCTTCAGTCTGCTGTCCTGTGTATCTTCTGCTGTCAAACTGTAGCTTCTGTAATAAATGAGTGAAACACAAGAACTCATAAATCTCCCTGATTTCTCTGCATAAGAAGGCTCAAGAGGCAATACCGTGATATTTTAACTGGTCTTTAGATTTGCAGAAAGCCAAAGAAATCATCATCCACTGGAAATAGTTTCCAAGGAGAATCCAGCAGAATAGAGATATGTTAGGTCATCTCTGGCTTTGTGAGAGAACTATGAAACATATTCAGCTATCATTGATTTTTCACGGGTGGAATATTTAGGAAATATGACACTTTATGTTCTAAAATTATATTCTGTGATCAGAATCTGTGAAGTCTGTCTTTTTTTTTTTTAAAGATTATTATTTATTTATTTGACAGACAGAGATCACAAGTAGGCAGAGAAGCAGACAGAGAGAGAGAGAGAGAGAGGGGGAAGCAGGCTCCCTGCTGAGCAGAGCCCGAAGCAGGGCTCGATCCCAGGACACTGAGATCATGACCTGAGTCAAAGGCAGAGGCTTTAACTCACTGAGACACCCAGGCAGCCCACAGAATCTGTGAAGTCTTAAATCTGCATTAATAATAATATAGATCTAATTTCTATTGTTCTTGGATTTTGTAGAATACTCACATAAATTTTGCCATCAGCCCTTACAAAAATGAATGAAATTTTGTTATGATCCCTATTTTATAGATGGGAAAATTGGTTTCCAGAAAGATTAATGGATTCTCACTTCGTTGTTTAAACCAAGGGCTCTCATGCCTTGCAGCATATGGCTTGACAGCAAAGAGTTTGGAATCAAAGGGAAAGGTTTTCATCTGAGCTTGCTGGATAGCAAAAATAAAGATAGTAACACCGCCTTCCTAAATGGGAAATGTGTTTGGCTGCAAGTACCAGAAAGCCAGTTTACAGAGATAGAACTGAGTTGGGGATTATAGATCTCACACAAAGAGATGTGGGCCCTGTCAACTGCCAGGACTGGTTTCCTCCTTTGACAGTGTTGTTGACAACCAGTCTGCAGTTCCCTTAGCTTTTCCCTATCCTTGTCCCCTCTTCTAGAGTTTCAGACATGCTTCCTGGGGTCTGGGGTAGAAATAAGAAAGATGAAATTTTCAGTCTCTCTGTTTCCTTTCATAGACAAAGCAAAGGCCTTTCTTCCTAGAGCCTCCCCATGGACATTGCTGCTCTCCCACAGTGTGCCTTGTTACATGGCCACCACCGGCTGCAAGGGACTCTGGGAAAAAGAGTGTTGACCTTGGGGCTGGCCGTGGTGCTGCCCACAACTAGAACTGGGTCATTATTAGTAAAAAAATGGGGATGGATCTTAGCAGGGCCTGCAAGTGTGTCTATCTCACATAGCTTTTAGACATATTTTATTCAGTATATATCTTTTTGTTATAGAATAGGTATGTAATAAATAGTATTATAGGTACTAGCATTTATAAGATTAATAATCATATAATGGAAGCACTGTCTTTCTTTTCCACAGCAAAAAGCACCTTTGAAAGAAAAATGGTAGTTGCTAATAATTATCAAAGTTGAATGTTACCCCATGTTTTTATACTGTGTTGAATTCTTAATATCTTTCAACTTGTTTTAGCCTCATATATTCCTGTAAATAATGGTGGATAGTATAATTATTATAATTTACAGACAGGAAAACTGATCTCCACAGTAGTGAAGGGAATTGCTTAAATTAATGGCAGGGCATGTGTTTTTACTTCAAATCTTGCAGTCAGATCTGAATATCAGGTACTAGTACTCAAAGCCACTCCTTTCCCCAGACCAATAGAGGGAGTGACATAAAAGATAAGTAATAGTTCACAATTGTACCCAAAACTATAAGATACCTAGGAATAAACCTAACCAAAGAGACTAAGAATCTATACACAGAAAATTATAAAGTACTCATGAAAGAAATTGAGGAAGACACAAAAAAATGGAAAAATGTTCCATGCTCCTGGATTGGAAGAATAAATATTGTGAAAATGTCTATGCTACCTAAAGCAATCTACACATTTAATGCAATCCCTATCAAAATACCATCCATTTTTTTCAAAGAAATGGAACAAATAATCCTAAAATTTATATGGAACCAGAAAAGACCTCGAATAGCCAAAGGAATATTGAAGAACAAAGCCAAAGTTGGTGGCATCACAATTCCGGACTTCAAGCTCTATTACAAAGCTGTCATCATCAAGACAGCATGGTACTGGCACAAAAACAGACACATAGATCAGTGGAACAGAATAGAGAGCCCAGAAATCGACCCTCAACTCTATGGCCAACTCATCTTCGACAAAGCAGGAAAGAATGTCCAATGGAAAAAAGACAGCCTCTTCAATAAATGGTGCTGGGAAAATTGGACAGCCACATGCAGAAAAATGAAATTGGACCACTTCCTTACACCACACACGAAAATAGACTCCAAATGGATGAAGGACCTCAATGTGAGAAAGGAATCCATCAAAATCCTTGAGGAGAATGCAGGCAGCAACCTCTTCGACCTCAGCCGCAGCAACATCTTCCTGGGAACAACGGCAAAGGCAAGGGAAGCAAGGGCAAAAATGAACTATTGGGATTTCATCAAGATCAAAAGCTTTTGCACAGCAAAGGAAACAGTTAACAAAACCAAAAGACAACTGACAGAATGGGAGAAGATATTTGCAAACGACATATCAGATAAAGGGCTAGTATCCAAAATCTATAAGGAACTTAGCAAACTCAACACCCAAAGAACAAACAATCCAATCAAGAAATGGGCAGAGGACATGAACAGACATTTCTGCAAAGAAGACATCCAGATGGCCAACAGACACATGAAAAAGTGCTCCACGTCACTCGGCATCAGGGAAATACAAATCAAAACCACAATGAGATATCACCTCACACCAGTCAGAATGGCTAAAATTAACAAGTCAGGAAATGACAGATGCTGGAAAGGATGTGGAGAAAGGGGAACCCTCCTCCACTGTTGGTGGGAATGCAAGCTGGTCCAACCACTCTGGAAAACAGCATGGAGGTTCCTCAAAATGTTGAAAATAGAACTACCCTATGACCCAGCAATTGCACTACTGGGTATTTACCCTAAAGATACAAACATAGTGATCCGAAGGGGCACGTGTACCCGAATGTTTATAGCAGCAATGTCTACAATAGCCAGACTATGGAAAGAACCTAGATGTCCATCAACAGATGAATGGATAAAGAAGAGGTGGTATATATACACAATGGAATACTATGCAGCCATCAAAAGAAATGAAATCTTGCCATTTGCGACGACGTGGATGGAACTAGAGCGTATCATGCTTAGTGAAATAAGTCAATTGGAGAAAGACAACTATCATATGATCTCCCTGATATGAGGACATGGAGAAGCAACATGGGGGGGTAGGGGGATAGGAGAAGAATAAATGAAACGAGATGGGATTGGGAGGGAGACAAACCATAAATGACTCTTAATCTCACAAAACAAACTGGGGGTTGCTGGGGGGAGGTGGGATTGGGAGAGGGGGAGCGGGCTATGGACATTGGGGAGGGGAGGCGAACCATAAGAGACTATGGACTCTGAAAAACAACCTGAGGGTTTTGAAGGGTCAGGGGTGGGAGGTTGGGGGAACAGGTGGTGGGTAATGGGGAGGGCACGTTTTGCATGGAGCACTGGGTGTTGTGCAAAAAGAATGAATACTGTTACGCTGAAAAAATAAATAAAATGGGAAAAAAAAAAAAAAGATAAGTAATAGTCACTTTGTTATTGATTCATTACTGAAAAATTAAAGATAGATAATATTCTCTAGTAATAGGATCCCTTGCGATTTAAGAAGTATTTCACTATCTGACATTCAAAAAAAAAAAAGTAGACATTTGATTGGTATATTTGCTCTCTATAGGCGGGTAAGTTTGTGACCCCCTAATTAACTTGCAGAGAAGCCATTTCCTGGTACTGGTCACTGGAACAGATGATACAGCATTTTCCTTTTCCGTTTCTGGGATTTCTTTGAGCTCTTTGTACATTCACAGTAGGAGAGGAAATTTTGGTTGTTTTCAAGGTAGATGGAAAAAATGTACTTGCCTTTAGTCTGTTTGGCAGTGACAGGTGTCCACTAACCGCGCTCAGTAACTACTGGATATAGATTTGACCTCGTTAGCCTCTCTGGGACAGAACAGAGATGTCGAATGAAGCAGCTAAAAACAAGGTGATGGACGGAAGTTGTTGCACAAAACAGGCCGATTCTGCACAGGCTCGTCTGCCACCAGAGCTCAGATTTCGGCCATCTGAGGACCACCGCTTGACAGAGGCCCCCACACTCATCCCCACTGGTAGTAAAGGAGGCCTTCTTGAAGGAGTTGGACTCATCACTTGTTTCCCTCCCTCATAAATATAATTAACTATGAAAGGTGGTGATCGCAGCGGAACATCTGTCTTTAGCTTTCAGATTTTTCACAGTCTGTTGATTAGGTTATGTTTTGTATTATTCCAATGTCCACAGCTGTCAAGTGAAGCGGGAACAGCCCCCCCCCCCGGCTCGGGGAGCGGCGGTCTGCAACGGCGCTTCACGTTCCACGTGGTAATAGTCGGTGACAGCTTCTACTCCGAACAAATTGTTTTCCGTTGGTTGATGGGTCTCAGCTGTTCTAACCTGGGAAGTGATGAGTTTTGCTTTCATTTGGAAAGTAAGCTCTGTTCAAAGAGAGTTGCTGGCTTCTTTGGGTGTTACCGTTTGTTCTATTTTATTTATTTTTTATTTATTTTTTTGCTATGTGTGTGTGCACCTGTCGTGGTGCTTTGGTCCATTTGACAGCAAGTTCTAAACTTACCAAAGCATAATATATGGAAACTTAGAAGGTCTGTGCTGTTCCAGATACACGGGAGGGAGTCATCAGCACAAGGGCAGAGGAGCATTTCAGACACTCACTCCCACCCGGCTTTCTGAGATTGATTTCCCATCTTGACTCAAGAGCGTTTGTTTTGGGTGTTACTTTTCTTCATGAGTGAGGTTCGCTCACACCAGTATCCTTGGTAAAGCCAAACAGTGGAGTGCTAATTAAAATAATAGGATGGGGAAACACAGAGGGTCTTCCTTCAGAGGAAGGATCAGTTGTCAGATCTACAGACTTAATATATATGCTGTAAGTGTGAGCACATAGCTTGGGAGTTGACTATGTTTGAAATGGAAAAGCCGAGAAGATTTTTCCTCAATGCCTTCATGTCCCCTTCCCTTTCTATGTATCAGAACATGGCCTTAGAAAAGGATCTAGGGGTACCTCGGTGGCTTAGTTAGTTAAGTGTCTGCCTTTGGCTCAGGTCATGATCCCAGGGTCCTGAGATGGAGCCCCGCAATGGGCTCCTTGCTCAGCAGGGAGCCATCTTCTCCCTCTCCCTCTGCTGCTCTCCCTGCTTATGCTCTCTCTCTCTGTCAAATAAATAAATAAAATCTTAAAAAAAAAAAAAGAAAGGATCTATACGTACTTTGTCTTAAAGGTATAAATAATGAATGATTGCTTGGTTAGTGCACTTTAATAAGAAACAATGAAAGGTATCTATTGCTATTCAATACAACTTTCTGTGATGGTAGAAATGTTCCATAGGAAATGTGGGTAGTATGCCGGAGGGACTCAACTTTTATTTTTATTTCATTTCAGTTAACTTTAAAGAGCCACATGTGGCTAGTGCCTGCCATATTGGAAGTGTGGAAATAGACCATTAATGATAAGCTTTAAAGCCTTAAGCTATCTCAAATGAAGTGTGTTTTTTTGAAGAGGGTTTAATTATCCTGGTGTTACTGAAATGGTACCATTGCCACCTAAAAGAGTAACACTGAACATTTCTAGTGTCTAGCACAGCAGTATTAAATCATAGGCAACAGTAAGAATGGATGTATGAGTATAGGGTCTTAGATCTCCAGTGTCCCCTTCCTCTTTCAACTTGATGATTATATTTAAAATAAAATGTCTACTTGCAACTATCAAAGAGTAAATACTACATTAAAAGCAGCTATATTCCTTTTCACTATAATCATAATGATATGACATTTCTGTACACTCAGTTGTACATGTGGTATCAATCTGAATGGTCATTGAGTCATAAATGATTCCCGTGATTCTGCACTTAATGTCACCAATGACAAAAGTGTCACGAAATTATTGTTCTAAAGATTTAAGGATCCTGAAGAGAGTACTAAAAACATCACATCCCAAACAGAAGAGCTTTTGCCATATGGGATTCTATTCTCCACTCAAAATCAGCAATACTTCTTATGAATATAGTTACGAATATCACAGAATTTTAAACTTTAAAAAAAATATTTATTTATTTGACAGAGAAAGACACAGCAATGGAGGGAACACAAGCAGGGGGAGTGGGAGAGGGAGAAGCAGAGTTCATGCGGAGCAGGGAGCCTGATGAGAGGCTCCATCCCAGGACCCTGCGATCATGACCGAAGCCAAAGGCAGATGCCTAATGACTGAGCCACCAATGCCCCACAGAATTTTAAACTTTTAAAAAATTTTTTGCCTCAGGGGCACCTGGGTGGCTCAGATGGTTGGGCTTCTGCCTTTGACTTGGGTCGTAATCCCAGGTTCCTGGGATGGAGCCCTGCATCGGGCTCTCCACTCAGTGGAGAGTCTGCTTTCTCCTCTGCCTCTCTCCCCTTCTCGTGCTTTCTTTCTCTCTCAAATGAATAAATAAAAATCTTTTAAAAAAAATTTGTGCTTCATTGTCTAAGTAACTACTGCATAGTGAATTTGGTGGGGGCGAGGGAGGGGACCTTGTCTATAAACTAAATTGAATTGTTAATTAAGGGTAGATTGAGTCTACCATCATTTCTACTGAGTACAGCTATAACTTTCTGCCATTCATTTTCCCTGAAATGTATTTCCTAGTGTTCCCACCCATAGGACTTGTCAACCACTGCTCCAGGCACTGAGATTGGTGGAAACTTATCCACTGGTAATATTAACATGGGAAAAAAAAATTCTACCACAAGGCACTTAGCTGTCAGCCATATGATCTGAAGTAAATTCAATGGCATTGATTTAATTCTTCAGTATTTCTAATTGGTCCCAAGCTGATTGCCAGTTAGTGTTTACAACATTAAATTCAGGTTAACCATTTGATTGTCAATCTTTGCATCAACAATGGACTTGGTAATTTCAGGGCTCCTCAATTTGACTGTAACTTCTTAGTGACCATATTAAGATTTATTTTCTGTTTCTCTGTGACATACAGAATGATTCTGATGACACAAAATATATTCAGTGGACCCCTAGTAGATTAGCAAAGCAGCTGAATGCCTGGGAGAAGGGGTCAAGGTAATGAATTTTTTTGGTCCTATAGCAAAGAAGACTTGCAGGTATGGTCTGCTGTGCACTAAGATAGGAGTAAGAAACTATAATAGAGATCATTAGGTTTGTAAGACCTGGAAAACCCAGGAGTCAGAGTGTAGTGGGTAGGACTATTGATGGTCAGAAGGTCAGCATTGGAGGCTAAGCCTTGAGAAATGTCAAACGTCTAAGTAGGGTGAGGAAAACATGGCAGGCCCACGAATCTGTTGAGGATAAAAAATAGAGATGAGGCAGAGTGAAAAGATGAGTTTGAGTCCTCCTCTGCTAGAGAGCTGAGCTTTGTTTCTGTAAACCCAGGCACAGCATCTGAGACTGGATAAGTAGGACACCGGATTCAGTTTATTTTGTACAGTTTTATCCTTTGATAAAAATATAAATCTCTATTCACTCATTTCCTTCATTTACATTCACATTGATCTGTTAAGACAAGCGGTTGAGATGGGAATAATTTTCCAGTTGAGCATGTGTCAGCATGATGCTAAAAAATGTAGTTGGTGCACTGTGTTCACCCCCCAAAAGTTGGATATATTTCCTTTTAAGTAAACAGACCATAATAGAGGAGATGTTAATAAGTAATAAGGAAGGAAGGGATACTAAGCCTTGAAAGAAATTAAAGCACAGGCTAGATCAGCAACATTTCATTGAGCAGAATGATGGTCCTCCTTCCTTCTCCTGCTATAGGTTATAGCGAGGGAAAATCACATTGGTTCTTAAATTCTTTATAGGGAAACCTGTTCATCTGAGGCCTACCTTTGCCTGAAGTGAGTTTTTACAAACAAATGAATTATAATCATAAATTTAAGGAGGGCAAATTGGGGATGCTTATTAAATAAATTATAATCAGAAGTTAAATGAGTGCGGGCCAGAGATCAAGGTTTGAAAAATGGGACCTTGAGGAGCCAGAAGCTGCCAAGTATTATAACCACAACTTTGTGCTTTGAGGAGTCAGTTGAGTTTATGGAGAAATCTGGCAGCAGGGGTATAAAAATTTCTGCAGAAAACATTCTGTGATGAACATTCTCTGCTATAGGTCTTCACTGTGTTCAGGATCTTATGCATACTCTCAGAGAAGGCATAAAAGTTTCAAAGAAAGATCATTACAGTCACAAAAAAATGTTCTTTAAAATGCATATATATATGTATGTGTGTGTTTCCTTCAAAATAGTATCTTACTTTTTGTATTGTTTTATAATATGCTTTTCTCTCTTACCAGTATATTCCGTATATAAATATTGAAACCTAAACTCATATTCATGGTTCTATATGGTTCCTACCAAGGAAAAGTGGTGTTTGGTTTGTAACTGCCAGTTAAACTTTTTGATCTCATGATATGTGATAGATCACCATTGGAGCTAAAGATATAGTGACCCAAGATTATCTTAAAGAAGCAAAATTTTGCAAAGGGCATATTTAATGGGCATCAATATACAGCTTTTCTCTATTCTAGTTCCAGTTCTCCTTTTACCCATTACAATGACTCAAAGGCTATAATGAACGAGTATAAACATTAACAATATAGGTTGGAGGAGGGAAGAGTCTAGGGTTTATTGGGTCCAGAGCCTCAACATTTTCTGTGTTATTACACATTTGTGGGGTTTATTTCCTTATTGTGATAATTACAGACTTACATTCAGGTATAAAAACAAAACAAAACACAGAATGATTATTTGTATACTTTTCCCAATTCCACCTAAGGGAGCCATTTTGCAAAGCTATAGTATAATATCACAACCAGGATATTGACCTAAATACAATTCACTGATCATATATAAATTTCCTATCTTACTTTTACTGGTGTGTCTTGTAAGAATATATTTTTTACTAATGCATATTTAGTAAAGTATTTTTAGTCTTTGGTCACATTTTCTAAATTTGAATATTTAATGCATTTTACCTTTGTTTGGTGTTAGGGTTTAGATTTCTTTTTTTTTTTTTTTAATTTTTATTTATTTATTTGACAGCGAGAGACAGGAGATCACAAGTAGGCAGAGAGGCAGGCAGAGAGAGAGAGAGGGAAGCAGGCTCCCCGCCGAGCAGAGAGCCCGATGCAGGACTCGATCCCAGGACCCTGAGATCATGACCTGAGCCGAAGGCAGCGGCTTAACCCACTGAGCCACCCAGGCGCCCAGATTTCTTTTTTTTAATTTGAATATTTGTAAGGTAATGTAACATTAGTTTCAGGTTTAGTTCTTCTTTTTTTTTTTTTTTTTTTTTCCCTTTTTATTTATTTATTTTTTTCAGCGTAACAGTATTCATTCTTTTTGCACAACACCCAGTGCTCCATGCAAAACGTGCCCTCCCCATCACCCACCACCTGTTCCCCCAACCTCCCACCCCTGACCCTTCAAAACCCTCAGGTTGTTTTTCAGAGTCCATAGTCTCTTATGGTTCGCCTCCCCTCCCCAATGTCCATAGCCCGCTCCCCCTCTCCCAATCCCACCTCCCCCCAGCAACCCCCAGTTTGTTTTGTGAGATTAAGAGTCATTTATGGTTTGTCTCCCTCCCAATCCCATCTTGTTTCATTTATTCTTCTCCTATCCCCCTACCCCCCCATGTTGCTTCTCCATGTCCTCATATCAGGGAGATCATATGATGTTTATAGCAGCAATGTCTACAATAGCCAGACTATGGAAAGAACCTAGATGTCCATCAACAGATGAATGGATCAAGAAGATGTGGTATATATACACAATGGAATACTATGCAGCCATCAAAAGAAATGAAATCTTGCCATTTGCGACGACGTGGATGGAACTAGAGCGTATCATGCTTAGTGAAATAAGTCAATCAGGTTTAGTTCTTCTAAGTGGGTATTATGGAAGGATGTATTGCATGGAGCACTGGGTGTGGTGCATAAACAATGAATTCTGAAACACTGAAAAGCGGGCTATGGACATTGGGGAGGGGAGGCGAACCATAAGAGAC
Organism: Meles meles; assembly: GCF_922984935.1. Classification (NCBI taxonomy): domain Eukaryota; kingdom Metazoa; phylum Chordata; class Mammalia; order Carnivora; family Mustelidae; genus Meles; species Meles meles. Next base: position 16,919,977 of record NC_060080.1, on the reverse strand, counting down.
TATGGACTCTGAAAAACAACCTGAGGGTTTTGAAGGGTCAGGGGTGGGAGGTTGGGGGAACAGGTGGTGGGTGATGGGGAGGGCACGTTTTGCATGGAGCACTGGGTGTTGTGCAAAAAGAATGAATACTGTTACGCTGAAAAAATTAATAAAAGGGGGAAAAAAAAAAAAAAAAAAGAAATTTAAAAAATAAATAAAAATTTTAAAAAATACCCTTTTCCCTTGGATTTGAACAGTTTGCTTGATTGTATGTTATAAGCATAATATATTCTTTCCCTTGATTTTTCCACATGTGGCATTGATGCCTTTGCCTTTTCTTGAACTTGTCCCATACCCTTTAGTTTTTATAGCTTTAAAATATATTTTACTCTTTGGGAAAGAAAACCTATTCCCATTGCCCTATTTAAAATGAAAACTTATTTGCAATCCTTACACCCTTATTCTTCCATATAAATAATTTATATAATTTAGCATTTGTTTCCATTTCTTTTTTTTAATATATTTTATTTATTTGACAGAGAGAAATCACAACTAGGCAGAGAGAGAGGAGGAAGCAGGCTCCCCGTGGAGCAGAGAGCCCGATGCGGGGCTCTATCCCAAGACCCCGAGATCATGACCTGAGCCGAAGGCAGAGGTTTTAACCCACTGAGCCACCCAGGTGCCCTTGTTTTCATTTCTTAAGGAAATCATGCCCGTATAAAATTGATTTGTATTATGTTTGTAAATTAATACTTAGAAATTTTTCCTTCTTACAAATTTTTCCATATAATTTCCTGCCATTCAACTTAATGTTGGATCTTTACTTTTTTTTTTTTAAGATTTTATTTATTTATTTGACAGACAAAGATCACAAGTAGGCAGAGAAGCAGGCAGAGAGAGGGAGGAAGCAGGCTCCCCGCTGAGCAGAGAGCCAGATGTGGGGCTGGATCCCAGGACCCTGAGATAATGACCTGAGCTGAAGGCAGAGGCTTAACCCACTGAGCCACCCAGATGCCCCAGATCTTTGCTTTTTGTCCAAGTCGTTTTCATGGACCTTAGCAAAAGTACTCAGTTTGCTCCACACAGGTTCTGCATATTTTCCAGGAGTCTCAGAGAAGTTTCCCTAGCCCTTAGATTGAATCATTAAAAATGAGTTTCCCCCACATGCTTCAGTACATTTCTCTTCTTCTGACTTAGTGACAGGGTGGCCATAACTGTTGGAGTGTTACCAGTAAGGGAAAGGAAGAGTAAGTAACATGACTGTTTCTCTCTAATGGAAACTCGGTGTCTTATTCGGACTGAGACTCAAAGGTGTTACTCAATGGGGACAGGATTCATTCCTGAGTAGGCTAAATGATCTCAGAAGAGTCCTCCGCTTTCACTATAGGTTATACATCTTCAGTGTATTGTCTCTGCAATCCCGTTTCCCCCAACTCCATCTATGCCCTCAGGATACAGAAAAGACACAGTAAGCGTGCTATGTCACTCCTAAATGGCAGCTCAGAGAAGTAGGCAAATGACTCACTCAGGTGGGAAAGAGTCAAAGATAATTCAAGTAGACCATATCAAAGCAAACAGGATATGGGAAGGGTTGTTTGGAATAAAAGCAGCATTTCCCCACTGCTTTTGCTATTCAAGTGTGACCATCAGACTAAGTTTTGACCAATGGGATGTAAGCAAGAAGAGTGTGTATGAATTGCAAGAAATATTGTCTGAGGAACATGGTTTGCTCATTTTTCTGCATTTCTCCTTACCGTGCTTCGAATACTGACATAGTGGCTTCCTCCAGATTTTTTCTTTTTTTATTTAGTATGAGAGGAAACTAAGCTATTATCTTGTTAACTCACTGTTATTTTGGGTGTTGCTGATAATTGCAGCTGTACTTGATTTTAACAAATATAGGATGTGTCTTTTGCAGAAAAATTCATACATAACAGCTACTGCCAAAACATATCCTCAACAAATTACTGAAATTCATGAATGGAGAAAGAAACTTTCAGTCATCCAAGCAGAAAAACAATTCTCAAAGTGAAAAAAAAAAATCAGGTTCATTTTCTAATTCTTTGCAACAATGTTGAATTTTTACAAAAAAGGCCTAGGTCTACAGTTCTGTGCACAACAACATATGACCAAACTATCATGATAAGTTGAGTTATGTCATATCCAAATGTTAGAAGAAGATATTCTCAAACAGGGATGAACTTGGGGAACTGTTGTACCTCTGAGAGAATTTTGGGGAGAATTTTTTTTAAAAAGAGAAACATAAAATATAAAGACTAAAACACCTGACCATGAAATCTAACCAGAATCATGAATGGGAACACAATGCTAAAAAGCGCTGATGATGAGTACTGGTGCTATTTAAATATTACACTACAAAGAAATGACACGGGAAGAAATGACATTTTTTTTTAATCTTGCATAATAAATGAGTAACAAAACTCCTACAGTGAGAAAGGGAAAAGTGGGAGAAATCATAAGCTCTACTTTTCATTCCAGACTCATATATCAAGTCTTCTTGATATATTATCTTGGGCATCTTAAAGTCAGTATGTATAAAACCAGATTGTTGTCTTTCTCCCCAAATGCGGGCCCTTTTCACTGTTCCCTATCCGTGAATAATCACATAATTCATTCACAAACTGGTCTGGAAGACTCCAGCGGTCACTTTTCATAAGGAGCCAAGTGTTCTTAGTGTTCAGCCTAAGGTACATGCACACTTTTCCTTCTATTTAAATGTTTCTGGCTCTCACGTACCCCTGTTCTCACTTCCTTAAAGCATCCTGTCAATTCTGGTTCTGGGACAGGATCATAGGGCCAGGACTCCTACATATACTTTTCTTGAGTGGATAAATTCAATTCAGGGATTAAAGAAATGTCCTCAATATAATTTTACCAAAATAGGCACTGTATTGTACCTCATCTTGGTATTCTTGAGTAAGTTCTCAATGTAGTTCAGAAGCAAGAGAGGCTTATAAATAATCTCTGCCCCCTCAAATCGCATCATTATCTATTGTTTCTGCCTGTGTGGGTGAAGGACATTTTACCAAACCACTGTAATTTGAGGCTTTGATAACCTTTCTAAATCATTTGTTTTAAGTATATCCCTTGTATGGAGTATATAGAGTTTTGATTTGTGGTCCAACTGATACTGTTTCTTTCAACTGGTACTGTAACCATTTTACTCACTTATCTATAGGACAGGTATGTTTAACTTTAGCTTTTTTTGTGATGTTTTCTTAGACTTTATAATTTTTATATGGTGATTTTATTTGCTGTGTTTTGTGTATGTGTTCTGATAATTTTGAAGGTTTTTACATTTTCTTCTTGTGGGTTTCTAAAGGTACTATACCTTTATGTAATATGGATTTTATATAATTAGCATGCTTTAAAAGTAATATCTATTTAGCAATAAGAGCATTACAATTTTACATTCTCTTCATTTTTTTCCTGACCTCCTATGTTTCATTAAACCTTAGTTACAAAAGATAAAGGAATTAGTATCTTTATTCTATTTCTATTCTATTAGTATCTTTATTCTATTTGTTGGGTTATAGCATTCCTACACTCTCAGTGTTTATGAGTAAATCTAAAACTAAAGTTTATGACTAAATTTAACCATAATCCCAATATTTCTTCTCCTTCATTGCACAATAAAATGAATTCAATGCCATTTGTCTAGACTTAGTTTTAATCTTTAGTATGTTAACAATTTAAAAAAAAAAAGTAAAGGGCCATGAAAGAATTGTCTTTAAGTTAGCATTGGGCTACTTGGGCAGCTCCCTGAAAGTATTAAAGTAGCAATTTTAATAGCCACCATAACATAACTAATATATTTTTTAATTCCCCTCCATTCCTGTGTTTCGTTTGTGAATTGGTCAGTGTCTGTAAAGGAGAGATGTTTATTACTAACATACAGAATTCCAATAGAGAACATAAAATATACAAAATGGTGGTTAAAATAATGGCTATAAGTTGTGGGATCAATGGCCTGCTTTGAAGCCTAACTTTACTACCTACTATTTGAGAAAAGTACTAATATTTCCTGTAAAACGGAGATTAGAAATGAGACCAGAAGTTCAATGAGGTTTATAAAAAAATAAAGCGTGTAGAAAAATGACATCACATAGTACACACTCAACAAAGACTGGCCATTATGGTATTATCCATCTTCTTAATGTTTGCTGGTCTGCTAGATGAGAAATGGTAGCTAGTTGTTTGAATTTGCAGCTTCCAGATCAATAATAAATTAAAGATCTTTTTAAAAACATGTTTATTAGCCATTTGTATGCCTTCTATGAGTTGCTTGTTAATGCTCTTTGCCCATTTTTCTCTTGGGTTATTTGTCTTTTTCAAATAAATTTGTTAGAGTTTTGTTTTGTTTTTTGTTTTGTTTTACTTTAGACACAATAACTTTTATCTTTTTTGCAAACTTTACTCTTAGTCTTGTGTTCATACTTTTAAAGCATCTTTTTTATTAAAGTGATATAACATTTAGGGAAAGGTACATCAAAAAAGCCATCAAAAAGAATGAAACTGGGGTGTCTGGGTGGCTCAGTGGGTTAAAGCCTCTGCCTTCGGCTTAGGTCATGATTCCAGGGTCCTGGGATCGAGCCCTACATCAGGCTCTCTGCTCGGCAGGTAGCCTGCTTCCTCCTCTCTCTCTGCCTGCCTCTCTGCCTACTTGTGATTTCTCTCTGTCAAATAAATAAAATATTAAAAAAAAGAATTAAAAAGAATGAAATCAATGAACTTTCATAATCGGAATGCATCTGTGTTCAGCTACCACCTAAATCACAGAAATAAGAAAATAATCCAGCAGTCCAGAAACTCCCTTTTTGGTCTATCCTTAGCAATACCACATGTAAGTGTAACAATTATCTTCACTTCTGACAACATAGATTAATGTGTTTTCATGTTTTTGTGCTTTAAATGAATGTGAATCGTATAGAATTGAACTCTTTTGTGCCTGTCTTCTGTCATTTGTAATTTAATTTTTCTTTAATTATGACACCATGCATTTTAGTAAGATTTTTTTATGTTTTAAATAACTTAATCTCTTAAAAACTTAGTGAAGTGAATAAAGAAAATACTTGTAGTGTGGTTGTAGAGGAGGGTCGACTAGTAAATTTTAGTATAATCTGATTTTTTTTTTAGTAATTTCATCTCCTAAACCAGTGTTTCACAGAAAAGAAAATACAAACTTTTAATCATTGAAATTCTAGTTTTCAACAATATTTCATCTAATCTTCATTATGTAGTTTTAAAGATTTCTATAGTCTGGCTCACCTGCCCTTTGCATCCATATTATGTGCTACTCTCTGAAACAGTCTATAAAGGCAGGGCTGTCATTATCTTCCAAACCTAAGGTCTCTTTGCATCTTTCATTCTGTCAGGAGTTGCCCTTTTGGTGCCCCTTCACTATTCAAATCCACATTATCCCTGATACCTAAGTCTACAGTCTTGATGTCTTCAGGCCAATGCATATTTATTGAGTAACTCCAGTGTTTCACAGAGGTCCTGAGGTTAAAATAAATAAATAAATAAATGTGCTAGGAAGTCATTGTTATTAATGTGATCACAATCTAGTAGGAGAAACATTTAAATGCATACTTATAATCAAGTAAGTTTGGAAATATGGAGAAGTTATATAAAATTTGTATAAAGGAAGAGTGTTTCATTTTACATACATCAAAACTCTTTGAAATTAGGAAGTGAAACTTGACTTGATATATGGTAAGTGTAGAAAACAATGCTTTTGAGTCCACATATGGGGGGAAGAGTATTTTAAGAAGAGGGAACAGATTGTGGAAACCCACTGAGGACTGAACCATTCTAGCAGTTATAGTTGGAAGTCCTTGTATCCTAATGGAGAAAGCAGAATTTGGTCTCCATTTGGAAAAGAATCCACAAAGCATGAAGCAAGATTAGGCAAAGAGGCATTTATTAAGAGGTAAGGTTGAATATTGTGAAGGGACATGTCACATAGCATCCATAGAAAAGGGTATGAATTTTCTCCTATTGTTGGTGAGGTGCCTAAAGAATATAAGGTATGGCTCTACTTTAGGTAAATCACTCTGTACTTATGACAAGTGCAGAGACAGGGTCAGGGGAATAGCTGTGCCACCAACTGAGTGGGGTGATGCATCTGAACTCCTCTCTTCGTAGAAGCATCAGTCATCTTGCTCTCTGCCACCTGTCTCCTTGCAGCCCAGGCTTGGGGGATGCCATGATCTGCACTCTCTATTTGCATGCCTAGGTGACTGGTAACTTCTGAAGAAAACCCCACCACGTCTGTAGATGACAACTAGATCCACGTCCACTATTGTAAGAGTCTCGGTATCACTGAGCAGTTAGTTCAGTTTTCTTCCTGGGAAGGGTTGTTCTTATTCTTCTTAGTTCCTCTTTTAAAATTTAGGTCTTCTCTTAAACTTGTTATCCAAGTACATAATTTAATTCTCAGCAAACAAATTTGCCTTTTATTTCTTGAAGAATTTTGGAGACTTCATGAACAATTTCTCTAAAAATGTCCTCTCTTCCACCAAGATAAAAATTATTGCTTATTACTACTAAGTATTATTCAAACGACATAAAAATACTGATATAAAGGGGGATAGGCACCCTGATGTTTATAGCACCATTATTGACAATAGCCAAATTATGGAAAGAGCCCAAACACCTACTGACTAAAGAATGGATAGAGAAGATGTGGTAGTGTACACACACACACACACACACACACACACACAGGAATATTACTCAGCTATCAGAAAGAATGAAATCTTGCCATTTGCAATGACATGGGTGGAGCTAGAGTGTATTATGTGAAGTGAAATAAGTCAGTCAGAGAAAGACAAATACCATATGATCTCACTCATATGTGGAATTTAAGAAAATAGATGAATAAAGGGGAAGGGAAAAACAAAACAAAACAGGCAAGCCATAACAGACTGTTAACTACAGAAAACAAACTGAGTGTTGCTGGAGGGGAGGTGAGCAGGGGATGGTTTAAATGGGTGATGGGTATTACGGAGGGCACTTATGAGCACTTACACTTACATATGTAAGTGATGAATCACTGAATTCTTCTAAAACCAGTATTAACCTACATGTTAATGAACTAGAATTTAAAAACTTAAAACAAACAAAAACCCCTATTGCTTATTTAGGGCTATATTTGACTCCTTCCCCTGGGGGAAGAGGTCCCTTCTCCTGTATGAAAAATTCAATCCAATTGTAACTATCATTCCATATCCCTGTATTTACCAGCACTCACTCATGTCCTCTGCTAGAGCTTCAATTTCTCAAGCCCATTTTGTTCACTTTAGCTTATATTATTCAAGACCACATCCTAAATTTAAAACTAGCAACAACACTGATGTGTTTTGTTTGTTTTTGCTGTATTAGCATTCCTGCTTTATGTAAGGTAGAAGCAGTGAGCTACTTCTTCCAGTTGAAGAGACTTTCTTCCATGTGTCCTTTGCTTCTAATACTGTTGGATGCCACCAGAGAAATGTAATACTCTTCAGTTTACATGCCATGCATGGTAGAAGTTACATGTAAGTGAGGACCATCCCTTGATGCTTCATTTACAAGCCTCTTACTAATTTCCATAAGTGACCAGTTAAACATTTCCCCATCAAATCTTGACTTTCAACCCTGCCACTTGGAGCCCAAGAGTACAGGTGGGATAACATTAAATGACCTTATTCATTTACTCCTGTGGACTACCCTTTCCTTTTTGTGGGACTCTAGGGTCAATTAACCCTTTTCTTTCTCAAGCTGAACATGTTTGCCCTTGGTTTCTCCTTGATTACAAGTGCTAATAAATATTTCCTAGTTTTTGTATGTTTTTGGTTAACTAATCCAAATATGTTTCCTGGAAACCTTTATGCCATGTACTGGTCTAGATTTTGAAAATATAAATATGAATAAGACAACTTTCCTGAACTTGTGGTCTTACACTTGGAAGAGTAAATGGAAGTGAGTAGCATGCAAACAGATGATATGCAATTTTTTTAAATGAATAAAAGCAGAGATGGATTTTTTTTTTTTTTAAGAAGGAGCTAGGGCTAGCTGGGAGTAGTTAAAATAATTTTTATTTTCTTCATTTCATACTGCCTGAATGGAGTTTTCATACTTCTGTGCTTCTAGTCTTCGCATCTTTGTGCGTATGCTCTGCAGACCTCAGCACAGGTCTCATTTATACAGCCAAGGTTTTGCAGAATAATGTGATCCTCTTTGACTTTGAGAAAATGTCTCTTAGATCATCGAGGTTCTATGCTACAAAAGGTCTTGTTTTCTTTTCGTATCAATTTGTCAATCTGTGTTTCAAAATATTGAAAGTCTACTTCATCCCATTAGGCTAAATTGGGATCAAAGCCCTTTCCCATGTGAGAACCTCCCCACCCAGTTCTTGGCCTTAACTTTAAGTTTCCCTCTTGTGCTCAGCATTAGCAGGAAGGACAGGACCTGTGTTGTCCTGGCATCACAGTGCAGTGTTGAGCAAGGTCTTTGATAGATGGGACAAAGGACTTTTTTTTGTTTTGTTTTTAATGGAAAGGACTGCACTGGAAGAAAGCAGCATGCTAATCTGGCAAATTCAGAGATCAGTCAAATCAATTAGGCAGCAACAGGAGGACCAGACCTCTAGCTTGTTCAACCATAGTTTGTCTTCCAACCATCTGTGTTAGCCTCCTATGTTTCTTTCAATGGGAAAGATTTAAGTGGCTTCAGGAAGATACTGTTTCATCTTTTGTTTTGCTAATAGTGAATGAAAGCTTTGGCAAAGAAGTGAGTCTGATAACAAAATAGTCAGCTAGGTTTCAGCCTTCGTGAGCCAACTTGAGCCAGTTCTGTTCAACAGAAGAAGACCTGTAAGCAGACAATATTTGGAGCTTTATAGATTTTAACCCCAAAACTGAACATTAAAATAACTCTTTATGGCCATTTCTCTCTGGCCTCTAATGAGCCACTGCTGAGGTAGGTTTTGTCATTTCCACCTAAGGCTCACAACAGGCACTGAGTGGGCAGCAAAAGATTAATACAGAATGAAAAGTTGAGTGTTTCCCTACAGCCCCATATCCAAGCTTACATTCAGGAATAGTTTGAATAATAAGTGGGTTGTAGGGAAAGTATATTTCACAAACATCAAGTCTTCAGTGGGCTTCTTTCCCCCCTGCACATGGTTAGCTAAGGCAAACCTCACTCCAGATATTGGCACAAAGCACACTCTGAAGGAGTTAAATTTCTTCTCCTTCCACTGTCAAAGCACTCATGTGATCTACTACTGACTGTTGACATTCACGCCTGTTTATACCTGTGATGGTTAATTTTTTGTGTCGACTTGACTGGGTCATAGGATACTGAGACCTCTGTTGAAGCGTTCTTCTGGGTGTATGTGTGAGAATGTTTCTGGATGAGGTTAATCTTTGAATCTATAGACTGAGTAAAGCAGATTGTTCTGCCAACATAGGTCGGCCTCATCCAGTTAGTTCAAGTCTTGAGTAGAACAGGGAATAGAACAGCTGAACCTCCCACAAGTGAGAGGACATTCCTCCTGACTTACTGCCTTCAGCTGGGACATCATTTCTTTCCTGCCTTTGAAAATGAACTGAAACACTTGCTCTTTCTAGGTCTCTAGGATGCTGAATCAATCAGCCTCAATCAGTCTCTCTCTTTTATTAAATCTGTTTCTCTGGAGAGCCCTAACTAATGTAATACCCACATGGTTCTCTGCTAGGGCTGGTATATGAATTTTGAAGGGAAGGACAATGGACATGAGGAGACTGAGGAACATTTCTGAGTTTTTAGAAGGCTCATCTCTCCATCTGCTGCTTCTTTGTTTCTCCTCTTCCCTGGTAAAGGGCCTTTGTTAATTTTCATAATGATCTCAGTGATATCTCTCTTTTCATCCACTTCCTCCAACCTATTATAAAGATAGAATCTTTTTTTGTAATCACCAAGACTCTATAACTGAATTCCTGCTATGGCTCCCAAATGCCTAACATTACACGCAATAGTGGCAAGTGTATCCAGAAATAATCTCAGCAGACTTCTCTACAGACCCAGAAGCCCTCATTCTTTTTATCTAGAAAGACGGTAAATATATCCAAAGATTTCAGTAAACTGAACAATCGTATGGTGAAGCAAGACTCCGTACACAATGAAAGGAAAAGAAAGGAAAGTGGTAAGGCTGAAAGAAGGGAAGGAAGGAAGAAAGGAGAGTTTGCTTGATCTACAAAGCCATTATTTCAGTGATGTGATGTCACTAACGTAAGTAAGAAATAGTATCTTGCTTTCAGGGATTAATAAGCCAGTGAAGTGTGGGAATTGTACACAATTAACTCCAGGCATTAGACAATACTCTAAAGAAACTCTCTCAGCCAATGTGCTTGCCAATGAATCTAGATCATTCCTAGTTTTCCGTTAAGTGAAATACTCCAGACTTCAGCAAAGCTCTTCTTCTCTAACATAAGTAGATATCTGACTCTGACTCAAATAGCTTTCATGTTGCAAATTATTTCCAGGGATAAAGCCAACAATTCCTGAAAACAGCAGGGCATTTGTTTGCTAAAAAGAAGTGTAGGAAGAAGGGAGAATACTTAAGAAAGTATACTTAGATTGTGTTCCCCTTTGCTCAGTGTGTTTTGACAATGTCGACTGGTATCTCAGGAGCTTACAATTCAGAATTGGTCATCCTGCATACCTCAGAATCTAAAATCAGTTATTCCCATAAACAAGAATCTGTAATTCAAAATAATTTACATTTATTAATAACACTCACTGTGGATAGACATTTCATTTTTTTCCGGGTAGTGTTTTCTTCCTAGTATGCCTAAATTTAATATCAAATTATAATGTCTCAAGCACTAGAGTGAGGACTTTACCAATTGTTTCTTATTCAGTCTCCCTAATAGAAAAGGAAAGATGAATGGTCTTTTTTCTCTGTTTTAGAGATGAGAAAAAAATGAGGCTTAGAGTTAAAATGAATTACCCAAGAGGGCACCTGGGTGGTTCAGTTGATGAAGCATCTGACTCCTGGTTTTGGCTCAGGTCATGAGCTCAGGGTCCTGAGGTCAACACCGGTGTCAAGCTCAGTGCTCAGCATGGGGTCTGCCTGAGGAATTTCCCCTCTCCTTCCCTTCCCACTCACTCTCTCTCGCTTATAAAGAAAGAAAGAAAGAAAGAAAGAAAGAAAGAAAGAAAGAATAAATAAATAACCTAAGGTTATCCAGCTGGTAAGGAGAAGCACTAGAATTTAATCTCAGATTTGCTGGGTTTGGGATGTGGTACTTGATAGCAAACCATGGATCGGGAAGTCACACTCATATCACAGTGGACATCTAAGGAAGGCGTGATGTGGTAGACAAATCAAGATGAAAGAAGTCCAGCTCTCTTTTCATGCAATCATTTACCCACCAATTTGTCCATTCGTCATGTATATTTAGCCTTACTTTGTACCAGTCATTGAGCAGGATGTCACAGCTCATGTATTAATCATAGTCCATGACTTCAAATAACTCACAGATGTTTCTTTTGAATTGGAAGTATTTTGCTTCTACAGTTCTCTCTCCTTTCCGTCCTCAACTTCTTCACGGCCATTCCTGCCCTTTGTTTAGTCACCTCCCTTGTCCCCTAATGCTTAATCTCCAGGTAGCGTTCAAGCCTCATCTTTTCCAGAAAACCTGCCCTGAATGTATCTACCCTCCTCAGATACTTAACGTGAGATGTAGCCCAATAATTAATTATGCTCCCTAAATATTCTGTTTGATTTTTCCAAATGGACCATAAGCTTATGGACAATAATATCTGTGGATAAGACATTTCCCCCTTATTAAAAAACACAATACTGGACCCCATAATAGCTGCTAAATAAATTTCAGTATAATTTTAAGATAGGTGTATTTCTTGAAATTCAGCCACACCGTACTAGAGCATCACTTAAATTGCCCATTCCTTCGTTTAAAACTTTGCAATGACTTGCATGCTCCCAGTAATCTAGGTCCTTCTTAACTCCAGGTAGATATTCAGTTTCCAATCTTGTCTAACTTCTCCCAGTTCCAAGGAGAAGGATTCCATTAATTTGCAACCACATTTGTTCTCCATAACAAGAATGAACTCCTGAAGTCCCACTGGAAAGCAGGTAGCTGATTATCTAAATGGTTCTCATACACAGCGATATAATTTTTCATCTGGGTTTTTAAAATTGCAAAACATGATACTCCACACACAAAACTGCTGATGTACATTTTTTGTTTAATTTTGCCAAATGCCCTGGGCTCAAATATGGAAGAGAATTTCTCTTCTTTCTATCAGCCAGGATTTTCTTTCATTGCTAGCACTCTGGAACCTTGTATCTTGTTGAGATTTGATGGTGACCCCACAGGTACCTTATTAATAATAAACCAGAGGGGCTCAGCAGAGCCTGGGTTTGCTGTAATAAATCATACTGTAAGTAAGTGCCGTGTTTGCAGTTTTGGAATTTAGAGGAATATAATAACCGAGATTGAGGGTCTGGCAGGTGGTAAGAGTGACTAAGGGTGGGGACTGGCCTTTAATGGGTCTGACACATGCTTATGGTTATTAATTACTTTTGCATTTTACATTGCTAATTGCCGGTGTCCTTTCCAGTTACAATGTAATTGAATTTTTTAAAAAAATGAAGCCTCAAATATCGCCTCCAGATATTACATTGTGCCTCTACCTAAGGAAGTATATACAGTTTAGGTTACTTGAAAGGATGTCTAATAAAGGTAACTAATGATATCCAAAGCAGCAATACACAGCATGGGAAATGCCAGGGGGTTGTAAAGGAGAAATAAGAACTCAGAAAGTTAACATGTGGATTTTTGTTAGTGAACCAGCATGGAATTCAGTTGTCCTGTTTATCAGAAAAATCCTTTCCGTCACTAAAGAAGAGCACTGCTAGAGTAGTTCCAAGTCCATGTGTTTTTAAAACACAGTCTATTTTCCATGCATTTTGTGGCCACACAGTGCTAGGTGATGAAGGTGACAGCTTCTGTTAAAAGCATGTCTTCAGTCATATGAATATTGCCATGTGGGCTTCTTAGCATAGTTCAGTATAGCAATTTGGATGTGGACATCTTGGACAGTGTAAGGAAAATGTGGACTTCTTTCTCATGCACATATATAGGTAAGCATAGATACACTATGGACTTATCAACAAGTTGGGGAGCACAGGTGGGTTCCTTGGGTCTTTGCTTTGATGGATCCCGGAATAGGAATACCTGGTCCAGGGGTGGGATGACTGGTGACTCTAACACCACCCCACTATATCACCACCCCACTATGGTGATGGATTATCATAATAATGACCACTGGTTACTGTGAAAGATTAAACCATGTCTTTTTTCCTTTCTTAAGAAGGCAGATAGATGGGCGATTGATTTGTTGGTTAGAATTTTCAAATAAAATAACTGTTCCTTAATTAAGCTTTATAGAGCAAACTTTAATAGTAAAAATGCTATTTATTATAATAACAGTTTACTCTTTGACAGTAATTGCTAAATAAGGTTACTGTAAGTCGAAAGACCACCTGTCCAGGGTTATTTTCTGCCCAACGGAGGCTAAGAACAAGGAGCCAACACTTGTTCTTCAATTCCTTGTTCTTCTGTTCTGCCAATCCTACTACCTCCTCTTGTGAAGTTAGAATGCCCTGCATGATTAGGGTTGCACACATTTCTGAGCAAGGCCAAATTGCCCCATACTGTACCATTCTCATCTTGAGATATCATACTTTTCCAGCATCCCCTTCCTCATCACACAGGCTACCTGAGACTTCATCATCATCAAAGAGGAATTTGATTGGAAGCCCGAATTTCACATCATCATAAATCTCTCTTTGTAAAGATGAGAAAACAGAGGCTCCAAGAAGGAAGGGGAATGATTCTTCTAAATCTCCACTAAGCATGAGATTGGAAATGAGAGCTAGTCCTGTGTTCTTTCAGAATCAGGATCCATGTAACCACTGGGAGTACAGTTCCTTGGGATTTAGCAAACCTGTGGTAACTGCTTTCAGGAGGAAAGCAGCCTGAAAACAACATTATTGACCTCTGTCAGAGAGAAGCCTGCTCCCAGATCTAACAAAAGTTCATGTCTAATGGATGTGTTCTTCAGTGACTCTCTGTAAGGCAAGATGCCTTTAACAGCATCTTTGAAATTATAGTACTTTGTTCTAGTTTCACAGTAAATGCTCCGATGGCTGTGTGGGCTCTCTTGGGTTTCTTCTTTCTTTGCTGTGCTGTGAAAACACACACTGCATATACATTGTTATTATCATTGTTGCTAAGAAGTAAGAGAGCATGAGTTTCTACCGCTTCATCTGTGCAGAGCAGAGGCACTGAATCCTACTGGAGCGTAATAACAATCTATAAGTAAACCAGTCATAGTAAAATCTATCAAAAATGTGGCAATTTACAAAAATATGTCCCTCAAGCACACCAAAGTTGTCATCAAAGTGAGTTAGCTGCCAATTAACTTCTACATCTTACACAAAGGGCACAGAATTCTCGTGTAAAAATAAAACCAGTTATTGCATATCTACTGTCTACGAACAAATAAATCAGAAACAAAAAATGAACATACCACTTGGTGCTTTTCAATGTGTGTTACCATCTTATGGAATGCTGCTGCTTAGGCTTCTGATTTAGGAGAATGACTTTCAAAGGAGACAGTGATAAAGATATTTTTGCCTACAAATTTGAGATTCAAATTTCAGCTGGTGAATTCTTAATTGATCACCAAGTATGTTCTAGGCGCTGGGTCACAAAAAGCAGGACAATTTGTTAAAAACTCATTAGCACTATGTTCATTCCTGTCACAGATTACAGTCAGTGTATTTATGTTTTCAACAGATCATTCACTTTTCACCCTGGGCATTCAGTTAATCCCTTTTGGCAAATTCACCTATACCCCAAATAGAAATGTACAGAGGATGCTACATGTGCCTGAGAGAGAGAATGAAATGTTCAGGAAAGGAGGAGATATTTGTACTGGCCCTTGAGGGATACTTAGGTTTCTATCATTTCCAGCCAACCTATTAGTGTGTTCTTGTTCTGCTTCACTTATTCAGCTGAATTCTCTCAAAAACATAGAAATAAACAAAAATAACAGCTACCACCTCTGTAACCTGCCTCCCAACCCCAAGTTTACACACTCTGATGAGTTTCTGCAACACTTGTCTGCAGCACACATCTTTCCAGCATTCCACTATCCCGCTATCATAAGGAATCTCTTGACACTTTATGACTGACTCTAATACAAGACTTCCACATCACACTTCAGAGGTCATAGGCAAAGCATGTAGTCACTGAGGGTTCGGAGTAATTTTCCTCTGCCCACATTTATTCACCCAGCTCTCACCCAGCCACTTACTCGCTCATCTTGATGGTGACACCATGCATCATGGGCTCTTCCTGGAAAACCTCTATGCACACCTGCCCATCTGCTACCCAGTTTACGATCAAACCTTCCCTGGTCCTCTGTGCCTTTCAAAGTAATGCTCTTACCTAAAATCTCATCACTCATCAGTTCTACTTCTTTATACTTTGATCATTTTCTTCAGTCATATAGTTCAATAAATATATATTGAACCTACTGTATTCTAGGCATTATTGTGGACGCTTTGAAATAGCCCTTTATCAAAAACAAAGATCTCTGCCCTCTTTGAGTGTACAGTGTGTTGTGGGGAAAGAGATGATAGACAAATAGGTAGCATAGATTGTAATAAGTGCTCTGGAGAAGATAACTTACAACAAATACAAAGAATGCTTGAGTCCTGTACAGTAGTAAAGAGGATGATCAGGGATGCTTCATGGAGAAGGGAATATTTGAGCAAGAATCTGAAGGGGGTATAATTAGACAAGCATTTATCAAGCAGCTGTTGTTTTACTACTCCCTAAGATTATAAAATAAATAGATGATAGATCCGTCTCCTGTCTCTATATCATTTCAATCGTATATTAGACATTAAACAGCTTGAGACCTATTAATTATTTTTACCTTTAGCATCCCATACAGAACCAGGTATTTAGTGCTTATAAAAAAATTGGATGAATAGTTGAATGCATGTGCAAATAATTGCTGATCTCTTTTCCAACCATTTTTTAAGTCTTAGCCACCCCCACCCTGCCCAACCCCCCCCCCCCAAAAAAAAGCTATGGAAGAGGCAGTAAGGTAAATCTGGTATTTCCTGAGCTCCTCCGTATTTCCCAGGCCCCTTTGCAGTTAGCAGGGACAGATGACTAGTTTTATCCAATAAAACACAAGCAAAAGTGAAATGTATCACTTCTTTTTTTTTTTAGATTTTATTTATTTATTTATTTGACAGATAGAGATCACAAGTAGGCAGAGAGGCAGGCAGAGAGAGAGAGGGAGGAGGAAGCAGGCTCCATGTTGAGCAGAGAGTCTGATGTGGGGCTCGATCCCGGGACACTGGGATCATGACCGGAGCTGAAGGCAGAGGCTTTAAGCCTCCCAGGTGCCTGGAAATATCACTTCTGAGCCAAGGCATTTATGAGACAATGCGTAGCCTCCCATGTTCTCTTCCCTCTACTCTGGAAATCTTGAAGGCCAGACGTTGACATGAGAGTGTCGAAAATAGAATGGTGGGGTCACTGGATGGAGAAGAGTCGTCTTAGCTTGCAGCAGATTTTAAGAGAGAGCAATAAACTATTCTGCTATCACTAAGATGTTATAAATTGTTTGCTACCATCACATTGTCTAGTTTATTCTTATCAGATGAGTGTGAGCATATCATTGTTGGGAGTATGTAATCAGTCTATTAGACATCACTGAAAATAGAGCAGAACTAATGTTCTGAAAGTTCTCAGTAATTACGTTGAGACATTTTAGTTACTTGAAAAGTCTTAATGTTGATGTCAGTGCCAGGAAGGTAAGGGGCTTTTCTGAAGATACCCATGTGGCATCTGGAGACCCTATAATAATGGGGTCCCGAACTAAGTTTCCTTGAGACTTTAGTTGCTGTGAGACTTTAGTTGCTGTTCTATTCCCCCTGAGTTGCATGGGAGAGGGGTCAAGAAATAGTCGCTTTAACTTTTTTAAAATCCTGAAGTGATCCTAGGGAAATGAGTGGACATGAAGCCCTGAAATGCTTATTGCTGTGGGAAGGCTCAGGCTGAGTATATACACTGCAGCTGACACTTTATTCTCATGGTTTTCACTAGACTACCTAGCTGTCCTATGAATTCCTGGATAATGGGAGCTTTAACCTGTTACTCCTCCCCATTCCTCACATCACTGAGCAAGAGAAGGATCAATAAACTATGGATAACTGTATTTGATTGGTTAGTTCATTAGTTGGTTGCTTACTCAGGTAGTTGAAAAGCCGTGAAATGAACGAATGAAAGAAACCAGACTGGTGAGAACACATATTTACTTACAGATTACTTAGATATCTTAGTTTGAATCTGGAATTCTCAAATCTTAAATTTATCACTCATTTATCTTCCATGGGTCTAGATGCTGAAGACCAAACCATCCGTAGGCATACTCATTTGCAAACAAAATAAACTGACTCTGGATGATTTAAGCAGTAAAGACAAGTGAATGGATAGCCAAAATCAAGGATATAAAGCCAAGAACATGCTCAGATCACCTGCAGACCTGATATATGAGGACACCAACACCAGACACCACACTGGGCACTAAGTGCTACAGTTTACACCACCAACACATCAAGCCTTGTGGGCTGGAAGGCACAACCAACATCACTGTCACTGCTGCCCAGGCTCTTCCCTCTGTAACTTCATCCTCTCAAAGTTATTCAGTATCGCTTGTGTGTTCTTGATAATCTTCTTAGTATACCGTTTGCTATATTCATTTGTTCACCTCACCTTCATTCAACAACCCAAAACAATTGGCTTCTTGCTTCATCATTCCACTCATGCTGCCCCTTGGCTAAGACCTCAGTGACTCTCTAATTAGTAAATGCAATGACCACTTTATCCAACTAAATTATTTCATGTTCGTGATCCCTTTGTCATCAGCACCTATTTTCTTGTCCGAGCCTTAAAGTGTTAACATCCCAAGGGTTTAGTCTGCAACCCACAGATCTACACACTGTAAACTTCCCAGGGATTTCATCCACTCTTGTGATTTTAACTACCACCTACATGGTGAAGACACCAGTATCAGCCTTTCAAACCATGTCTTCTGAGCTTCAGACTTGCATACAGAGTTTCTGGCAAACATCTCTAACTGGATATTTCCCAAGAACTTTACGATTTAAATTTAACTTACCGTCTACCCCCAAAAATGATTTTATTTTTCTGTTTCTTGACCCAGTGAATGATACTTTCCAAGATTCCCAGCATGGGAATTATTCACCCAGGTTCCCAGCTAGAGACCTGGTAGTCATATTTTTTCATCTTGCTTACCCCCAACACTAAATTAAACAACCTCATGTACAGTAATTTTGTATTTTCTTGAGCCTGTTCGGTGATAATGAATAACCTCTTAGATTAGGCTTTCACCATAATTTTCAATATCTTGTGACATAGTCCTTGTTATGTGGGACATGTAATGCTAAATAGAGTGCCACTTGTTCTTCTTTTAGAGTGAAATCTTATTTAAAGAAGTAATATGGTTGAGATCTTTGCCTCTGTGAAACTGATTTCTCTGTAACTGCAGATTTGGTCTTGAAATTAGGTACTCAATGCTTATTAATTTTTACTGAAATAAGTTAAACTGCCCCGATCGTTTATTTATCTGGCAAGTGTTGTTTGAGCATATACAATGGACAAGGCTATATGCTTGACAGTTGGGGGGAATATAAAACAGTTCCTTCCGTCAAATAATTTACTATCAGTAGAGCCAGGGACAGATACATGTAAATATTTACATACGATAGAGGCTATAAGGGGGTATAAACACAATACCCTGGGAATTCAAAAAGGAAACCCTTTTCTACATTAAGGTCAGGGAAGGCATTGGTGTGAAAATGTCACACCAAATGGGGCCTAGAAAGATAGTGTTGAGTGGCTCAGTAGGAAACAGGCAAGCCGTTATAGAGTGGGCTTAGCAAAATTTCTGAAGTTTGACTTGAACTTCAGCCTTGCCTGGGTCCATCAGCTGAGGGTCTAACAGTCCATCCCCATCAAGGCTATATATTTCCAATGATATTGGTTATTCTTCCCCAACGCTCAGATCTGTCTGCCCTCCTACAAACACCCACAAATCCTATTTACTATCTACACAAGGCAACAGTCCTGTCTCAGGTGTAAAGTGCAATCACACACATACACCAAGACTTGGCATTTGTTATTATAAAGTCTTGAGTATTATAATCTATTGCTCTTTTCCCTAGTAAAACTGCCTTTGTAAATAAGAAAATGATTTAGCTTTTAGTCCAAGAGGCTATTATTATGGAGTTGAATAGAAAAGTTAAAAAGAAAGATGCCTGGTTTCCAGAAATGCCTTTTTTTTGTTGTTTTTTTGTTTGTTTGTTTGTTTGTTTGTTTTGTTTTGTTTTGAACTGTTTTTCCAGCCACTCCTGCTTCTCTAGGACGAAGATGGTGAGGGTTGGAGGGGGAGGGGCAGAATCTGAAACTGGTCTTGGCCAACCTGTAGCTGATTTTCAGATACTTGATGAATTAATGGATGTGTCTTTTTAATATCTTCCAGAGACTCAGAAATTAATTTGCCTGGAATTTTGCCTCAGAAGTAAATTAAGTGGGAGCAAGAACCAGAGTTAGGTGGGACAGTTCCTTTGAACTTGGGAAGAGAAGATATAGAAGAAATAATATCTTCTTGAAAACATCTCATTAATAGAATTAGCCTTGGGTGAAAAAATAACTCAAGGCTGCAGCATGGTCTGTAGATCTTGACTTGGGTTCCCATCTAATTCGAGACTCTTCAGTGTCTTATGGGAAAAGAACACTGGAAATTTGCATTTGTTTTATTTTGAATCTGATTAACTGAAAACAAAAGCAATCTAAAGTCGTAGACTTGGATATTTTCCTTCTGCCTATTCTGCTCACATAATCCCCCTGTGCCATATGGGCCATGTTCCATGGCAGGTCAGAAGTGATGGCTGAACTGACAAAACCAGTGAAAGCGAGAGAACCTCTAATGTGAAGGGGTGGGCAGAGAGTCTCCCTCCTGTCCAGTCTCATTCATGTGTCCTTGTGACAGGGTGATGCAAACTTGACCAAGTGGGAAAGGTTGATAGACATTTATGTGCATGTTGTACACTAGATCTCATGCCAGTGTAGTCTTGTTCAGTGATAGTGATCAAGACCTTCTCTAGGAGTGCTGAGGTGACTGGGGATCAAACCACTCTGCTGTGGGTTAGCCCTAACAGACTCTTGCTGCTGGGTCCTGGCCTCCAGGTCAGAAGCTCTCCAAAGTAACACAGACTCCATTCCACTTCCTGACAGCTCCAAGGAGTCCCAGCTGTGCCTGTGATTGATTTCAACACAGCTCTCCAGCTACATTCATTTCGGCCAGAAACTGATGTTCTTGTTCACCATCCTGTGTTAAATCCTCAGGACCAGAGAAGATACTCTCTGGCTGAATGCAGGAAAGAAGTAGAATTTTTTGAATTAAAGTCATTTCGCAAAATGGATGCTGAGGAGGACCATCTCTAAAATAATAAAAACTAGATAACCTTGTTAGTGCTAACTTTGCCTCAGGGCCAGTTCCCTTTTATAGGTGCTACGATATAGCGTCTGCAACAATCTGGCAGACTTTTGTTTGTGTGTAAAATATGTCTCTATTGAATATTTAATTTTGCCAGTAAGTAGTATTTATTTGTTTGTTTCTTATGGTAAAGATGAAACAGTAGTTTTTCAGCCTTTTTGAGATAGAATTGACATATAAAATTGTAAGATATATAAAATGCACCTCATGATGAGTTGATATACATAAACATTGTGAAAAGTTTCCTCACGCACTCATCACCTTACAAATTTATCTTTTTTTTTTTTTTTTTAAGAACATTTAAGTTTGGGGCGCCTGGGTGACTCAGTGGGTTTGGCCTCTGCCTTCAGCTCGGGTCATGATCTCAGGGTCCTGGGATCGTGCCAGGCATTGGGCTGTCTGCTTGGCGAGGAGCCTGCTTCCCTCCCTGCCTGCCTCTCTGCTTGTGATCTCTCGCTCTCTCTCTCTCTGTGCCAAATAAATAAATAAAATCTTAAAAAAAAAAAAAGAATGTTTAAGTTCTAGCCTCCTAAAATGTCAATTATGCAATACAGTGTTATCAACGATAGTCACCAGGTTATACACCAGTTCCTCTGACCTTATTCGTCTTATAGGTGACAGTTTGGACCCTTTAACTAGCCTCTCCCTAACTCCCCTTTCCCCCAGCCTCTAGCGACCACTCATCTGCTCTCTGTCCAATTTATTTCACTTAGCATAATCCTCTCAAGGTGTATCTATATTGTTGCAAATGATAGGATTTCCTTCTTTCTTGTGGCTGAGTAATATTCCATTGTACGTGTAGCTTCTTTTATCCATTCATCCCCTGATGGACATTTAAGTTGTCTTCAGTCATGGTTATTGTGACTAATGCTGCAATAAATATGTACAGAGATATCTTTGATATTCTGTTTTCATATCCTTTGGAGAAATGAGATTGATGGAGCACATGGTAGTTATATGTTTAATTTTTTGAGGAATCTCTATACGGTTTTCCATAATGGCTGAACAAAGAAAGCTATTTTTAACCGAGTTTCTATTTGAGGATTTCAAGGGAATCTGCAAAACAGCTGCTAGGCCATTAGAGAAGCAGAGCAGTGGGGCTGAGCATTGGTTTTGAGTCTTGCCTCCACTATTGACTGGCAACGAGAACTTGGTCAAGGTACTCATTGTATTCACATATCAAAATTATTATAATAACAACACGTATTACTTACAGTAATTCACATTACTATGTATATACAATGAGATATTCATGGAAAGCACTTTTAAAATGCTTCTTGCAAATATTAAATCCTTACTTTAAAAAAAAAACTATTATTATGGTAGCGTTTTTAGATAAAACATTTGGCTACAAAATACCTGAGGGCTTCCTTTGTTCAATATTCAGAACAGAGGAATATGTAAATAGAGGCAGGTTAAAGGAATTTGATATTGACGGACTAGAGAAAATAATCATTTAAGCATTTTTTGGGTGACTGGATAAAAGGAATCCAAATTCTTTTAAGTTTCTATTCAGTAAGGGTTGGGTGGGGGAGAAAGGGGCTCTTATCCTAGCCTCCACATATCCATAAAGAGCTTTTGAGGTCAGCAAAGAAGGAAAGCAAGAGTTTTTTTTGTTTTGTTTTGTTTTATTTTGTTAACATTTTATTTATGAGAGGAGAAAGAGCACAAGTGAGGAAGGGCAGAGGAAGGGGGAGAAGCAGACTCCCCACTGAGCAGGGAGCCGGACATGGGCTCCCTCCCAGGACCCTGAGATCATGACATGAGTCAAAGGTAGATGCTTAACCAACTGAGCCACCCAGGTGCACCCCAAGAGTTTGGTTTTTTGTTTGTTTGTTTGTTTTCTGGGGGGTTTTTTGGTTTGTTTTTGTTTTATCTTGAGCTTTAATCTCTGACAAGACTGATGACTTCAACATCACTGTTGTTATCCAACCAGATGGCAGTGGTCTTGAGGACAGGGTTCATTTCCTCTTTTCTGAAGCAGAACAGCAGGGGACACAGGTATGTGTTTGATAATCACTTGCTGATGGATTCTCTTGCTTCATTTCAGTTCTGTCCTTAAACAGAATGTAAAATGCTATTTGATGCCTGAAACATAGCAACACTAAATATTTTTATAGATTCGGTACCGTGGACCTTGTGATATGAGGACCCAGTAAATTGCTCTAAGGTTACACTGCCAGGCAGGGCAGGGCCTCTCACCTGCTTTGCCTTGCTCGCATAAGCACAGACCCCCTCCCCCAGCACCTCCGTTTATTAAAGATGGAAGAAATACCTCTTAATGTTTGTACCCAAACCTAAAACTGCTGGTGCACTGCACAATAACGGTCTGGTGTTCCTTATCCCTCTTCTTCTATTAATAATGCATTAAACCTCAGTTATAAAAAAAAACTTAGAAAAAAGAAAAAGAAAAGATAATGATTTCTTGACAGATCTTGAATGAAAGGCTTTAGCACAGCTTAAACTGAACTTGACACACCATTTTTTAATGTGCACATCCCTTCTCTTTCCCAATCTCTTCATACTTAATTGAGAAGTCCCACTTAGGGATGAAGCAAAGAGTTTTATGAACCTCCCCCTAAAATCATTAATTCAAAATATCTGATGTTGATTATGCTTTTTTTTTTTTTTTTGGTGATAAGTACTCTCCCTGGTGATGTCTGCATAGAAATGGGCTGAATAACCATGTTTTGTGAATAGAACCCACACTGTTCAAATTGGAATGTTTTATTAATCACAGTTCTTAAAAGATATTGAACATTGGAGGGGGTAGATCAGGAAATAAATAATACATATTCTTGAAATGGCCCTGAGATGAGTAGCTGTTCTCTTTATAAATATTACAAACCTCACATAATCCCTTAGGTAAAGACACAATATTCAACACACATAATGATAAACAACAAAAACCCCAGCATTTTAATTTGAACCAGAGTAACCGTGGTTGTGGTTTGCTCATCCTCTTAATACAATATTCCCGTAGGTCTTATTAACTAGGCTATTAGTAGCCCCAAATAATAGATGATTATCCTGAGATACAACAATCGACCCACATAGTAACACGTTTGGTCACTGTCAGTGATTAAGTGATATGAAATAGAAGAGATAATTCACATGCAGGGAAGGTTATTGTGTCATTTTCTGATCATGTCTAATACCAAATTTGTTGTACATACATGTTTTTATAGCTTCTTTAATCATTTACCTATACAAACAGAATCTGGGTGTTGCTGAAATTCAGAAAATATTTTTTATTGCATTTATTCTTTTGTAAGAATTATTATGGCATACATTAACACTGTGAAACTAATTGCTCTAATTAGCAACTCCTGTCAGTGACAAACTAACACAGAGTATTCTGTTTTCCACAACTGCCATTAATAGTTTGTTTAAAAAAAAATAAAAAAGGAAGAAAGAAAAAGAGTTTTCAAGTGGCCATTGATTTCTCTTGGACCAGAAAGACTCATGTTCCTTTTTTCCCTGACTTTTGGCTCCAGCTGCTGAGATCAGGGGTTGGTACTAGAGTACCTCAAGTCCCAGGAACCCTTTCTCCCCAGTGGTTTTTACATTTCTGTCTTCTATTTTCACACTGATCTCCCATGATCTTTATAGCTAATTATCTGTTGACATATTTTAGGCTTGTCTTTTCAAATAGAAAGAGGCTGGCAACTATGTCTAATTCATCTCTGTATGACCAATATTTGAGCCTGGGATCATATCTTTTTACAATGTCTTTATACAATAGTACATTCACAAAAAGAAAACAAGCTGGTTGGTTGGTATTTGAATGACAAATCAATTTAGGATAAGCAAGTTTTTTTCCTCTGAAAAATCAGAAAAAAAGTATATCTACTTATATTGCACTTAAATAGAAATGATGTATCATATATTTGCAATTCCTAATCTTGTTCAGAGTGTAATAATAGCAGATAGCCCTTCAAGTTTCTCTTTTAGAGAATCATACTTATGAAGAGACAGATTCTGTTTCATTTTGTGAAAAATTTTTGAGGACATACTATGATCAGGTCATGGAGGATACAAAAATATGCAAGATCAGGCACTGTCCTTATATACACTTTGGAGAACACAAATACAGATATGATGGAAATAAAACAGATATGATGGAATGAAAATAATTTTAAGTAAACATACAATAGCCCTGCTGTTGTCTGAAATTTAAGGTTGTTATACACATACCTGTTGAACTCACAAGCTCCTTGAGTATAAGATATGTTTTTATTTTTTTTAATGTCTCAATTCCCTACAAGTCCTACAAAGAAAATCATATTATCAGACATTTATCTAAAAAGGATACTTTCTACAAATTTCTCCTCTTTTCTGATATTCTTTCTTGTAGTTCCACAAGCCAGTAACTGGCTCATATAGCCAACTCATATGGTAAGATTAATAGATGTATATCTGTATTTTTCTGCTCATTGTGTGACTGGTACCTCAGTGGGAATAACACACAGAGGTCAGGAGGCAGATGTTCTCTTACACATTGCTCAGCTTGTTCAAAAGGAACAGGGTGTTTGGCAAGGGAAGAAGTCAATTTAATAAAATTTATTTAATAATACTCTGAATATTTTATCTGCCAATGCTTTATTTTCCAATAAGTTGAAAGTTCTACAAAAGTAAAAATATAGTCATAAATTGAAAGAGTGACTGGATGGATAAACACTTTCTATTTTGTATATAAGAGCCAACAACATCAATAGGCACAAAATAATTACAAAAATGAAATGAACTTTAATTAATTTGCTGCTAAATTTGCATATCTGTCTTTTTTTATTAGGGCATTTTTTTTTATTTATGAGCATATGGTAAGGGCCTGGAATATGCCCTGACAAATAGGGAGCACCTGATGTATCTAAGATATGTTGCTGATACTGCTTCCTGGGGCCACTGAATGGCATTCCTTGGAGATCTACTGTATTACTATAGGAATGGGGACTGAGAAATCCCTGCATCCTTGAATTCCTGATCCAGGAGCTTGACAAGCTCTTTCCTACCCCCACCTTTGGTAAAGAGCATAACCCTCTTCTCTGGTCATTCAGACCACAGTGATCTTCTCTCCCCTGCTCCCCATCACAGGTACCCTGCACAGCTTATCATATCACCTCCTAAAGGAGGCTTGTGCTTCTGTGCTGCTGTCCCACCTAGACTGGGACGTCCCGCCAGCTCTTGATGTTTTATTATGTTGAAATTCTTTCATCTTTACAGTTCACACATGCAGAGTATATGGAGGCTTATTTAGGCAGTATCTGGTGGGAAATACATTTGTGTGTGTGAGGGGGCACTGCTGGAGGGGTTCATATTACTCTTCTTGCCATGTGGGCACCAGAATTTGATGGTAATTGCACATTGTACCCTCCCTGCCCTAAAACCTATATTTAACAATCCCCGAAGGGGCTCTGAGAACTGTACATAAAGGCAATAAAGATTAAGTAACAATGGCTAAACCCAGTTGATAGAAATAACTCTGTGTAGTTTTCTAACTTAGCATAATTATGTATTTAGCAAACTATAAATTGATGTTGGAAATGTGCAGAGATGTTTCTTTCATTGTTAAAGCACTGCAGAGGCTTTCAAACTACTTTATTCCATTCTATTTTTAATATATTATTTTTTTTTACCTACATGCCTCCTTTTTCTAACAAAATCTTATGCTAAGAACCAAGTACATAAACAAAAGAGAGAAAGAGAAAGAGAGAAGTGTGTGGGCATGTGAAAGGCATGGAGAGCTGTTCTGTCTAAGAGGGAGCATGAGTGGCAGTCCTAAGATCTCCCCGTCATCTCCTGGGCACCATCCATGGATATTTAGGGAGCAGTGGAACCTTCTGGTTTTAAAGAGAATGAGTTGTGGAATGGAACAAGTCTTGGTTCTGTCACTTACATGCAAAAAGAATATGGAATGAATAAGTCACAGGAATAAAAGGCACAGTATGAGAGATATAATCAATGATACTGTGGTAGCATTGTGTAGTGATAGCCATGCTTGTGGTGAGCACGCATAACATATAAATTTGTGGAATCACATATTGTACACCTGAAACTAATGTAACATTATGTGTCAGATATAGTAAAAAAAAAAATAGAAAAATTTTGGACAGTCTTTTGACATCTATGAACTACAAGATAAGATAATAGTCAATATATTATGTTCAAGTGTTGGGAGAATCAACCAATATGTGATACAGGATAGAGCATGTCCTCCTACAAGATAGAGACTATTATTCTTTTCTGTGTTTCATGTCGCCACATGCTTCCTCCCATAACATGATTGTTGCAGGTGCTAGTGAAGAAGACAGAAAGATCCATCCTCCCTTACACCTGATGATCATGGTTCCTAATGCCCCACCTGCTTTACCACAGCAAGTCCACGAAGTGCAGACTAAGAAATCTATCAAGCAAAGGTGTGCCTCCTGGCTGGTATTCCCTGCTCTCGTGTAAGCCCCATCTCCTGAGGATGACACCAAAGTGGTGAGACACATCTGCACCACGGCTCACTCCTTATTTTTTTTTTAAGAGTTATTTATTTATTTGACAGAGATACCACAAGTAGGTGAAGAGGCAGACAGAGAGAGAGGAGGAAGCAGGCTCCCTGCCGAGCAGAAAGTCCAATGCGGGGCTCGATCCCAGGACCCTGGGATCATGACCTGAGCCGAAGGCAGAGGCTTTAACCCACTGAGCCACCCAGATGCCCCTCATTCCTTATTTTTTACTTTTATTTTCACTCTCAGATTTCCTTGAAAATACCCCTACACAGATGATGAAGGCACACCACAAATGGACCTTAGTATAAGAGAAGACTTGCACTACTCAGACAAAGGAAGGCAAATGGTTTTTCATAACTGCTTGTGGCTGGAGTCCCACAGAAGAGTTGTCTTAATTGATTACCAGTCATTATCAACATGACCTGATAATCCAGGTAGCCCAGGGACTCAGGACCGTGCTGGGATTCACCCAGGGACTCAGGACTACCCTGGGACTCACCCAGGGAGGTCAGAGTTCTGCATTCATCATCATTGCTGCCTCTAGAACGCCACATGTCTTGCTGATTTCAGAAAGCGAGTAGCACAATGTGCCTTGGTTGTGCTCAGACATGAGTCAGGGCAGGCTTTCTTGGGCTTTAAAGTGCCCTGACATTGAATGACACAGCTCTCAACAGCCACACCCAGTTCTCTCCTTCTGGGTACACAGCCAGTTGGAAGGATCTGAATGACTTCTGGCATGAGGTGATATACTGACTACTGGAAACACAGTCACTTTTAGAATGTGGACTCTATCATTGTTTGATAATTTTCATAAATAGAGCACACTAACCATTTTTATGCTCACTATTGTAGAGTATATGGGCCCTGAGCAGAGCACACAGCAAAGTTCACTTAGGACTTAAGAATGGAACCACTTTAAAGATGACTTTTCAGTGTGCACTGCCTGTAATTAGGAATGCTTCAAATGAGGTTTCCTTCCCCCTTTCTCGGGTGGTTTGCTGGGAGGGAATTTGGGGTGGTTTATAAATTGCAATCTGCTCTCTTTTCTATTTTCTTTTAAATTACTAAATGGAAGTTTTGCACCTTTGGACCTGTTGGTAACCTTGGGGCTCTGCCAGGGGGAAAGGAGAGAGATTAACTCCGAGTTCTCCCCTGGCAACACGGAGTGGTTTGCAGAGATGCAAGGGTGGGTAGAAAGTCATCCTGGGCCCTGTAGTCCATCCCATTTCCACTGGGTCTTTCTTTTCTGACTGCAATTTTCACCTCACCCAGGTGTGAAAACCTTTCCTGGGGAGAGGAAGATGCAAGCTCCTCTATCCACACCAGGTTGAAGTCACTGTCCTCCTTGTTACTGAGGAAATGGGTCTGTGGCTTAGCCTCTGATTTTGCTCAGACACTTGAACTATTCATACTCTATTAGACACATATGAAGGAAGGAAATTGGACTTTCTCAGGTTGCAGATGTATCAGCAGGGATATATGACTGAAAATTAATTCCCTGACACAGACTGATGAAAACAGCAGTTTCCTGAAATACTGAGATACATTTTATATATATATTTTTTATAACACATGATCTCAATGTTACATATTTTCCCTAGTTCAAAGGGCTATTGATATTTTGACAATGGGACTTAGAATATTCCATTTTTGCACACACACACACACACAAACCACCTTTCTTGTTAATTAGTCACGACATCAAGAAATTGGTCAGTATGTCTAGTAATGAAAATACTCTAATGAAATCTATGGATCTTTTAATGAATACAGAATGTCACCTAACTATGAAGTGCTGGATGAACTTACGCCTTTTGAGATCTAGAGTTTTGCTACAACTGAAAGCTGAAAGTCCCTTCTCTTAGTTTTGCTAAAATCCACTTTTTTACAAGCTTTTTTTTTCTTCCCTCCTTATATAATAATGGTGTCAGCATTGCTAATCACTTGAGATTAGTTCATGATGCATTTGGTAGATGCCATTCTTAAGTCAGCCTTGCTTATTTTTAAATCTGATCTTGTTTTTCATTTTTACTCTTACTATGCTGAAGTCTCATGAAGTCTCTGGTCATTAAATTTTATATGTCACCATTATCCATGGCTTCAAGGGTAAGTTTCTTTATTTTTCTGGTCCCTTGTCCACTTACTTGAAAGAAAGTAACATCTCCTTTATCTTACATCATTGTTTTGATGAGCAAATCGCTGATATATATTACAGAAGGTCCAAACCTGTGAAATAATTATACAAATTTGTAAGACTATTGCTATTACTGGGTTATTATATACACCCATATTATGCTTTGTAGCAGAAGCAATAATCTAATCAAGATGATTAAAATCTGTAACATTCAGAAGATGCTCAACGCATTGACTGAAAGAAAGACTGAAGGATTTAATAAAAGTTGGCAGGATTCTCTTGACTGTGTGTCAGAGCCAAATAATTGGGATCTTTCTTAGCTGCAAACATTTGATATCAGAGAGGACTTTTAGAAACCATGAACCATGTTGGTGAAAAAAGGCAGAAACAAAGAATCAGCAAGACACAGAGGTTACAGACATCCCCCAAATGCATCCAAGAACAGCTTCTCTTCAACTCCAGCAACAGCCCATGGCAGGGATGACGTCAGAGATGAAAAGCAGTAGTTCTTTAAAATACTGAGTAATATTGGTTATGTGAGGTTTGTGGTCACCTATATGCCAGATCTCTACATCTTTCTGGGTTTTAAACAAATTGCTTTGTAGAATAAGTCTTGAAAGGGATTAGAGCAGACCAGCCAGTCTTATTACAAACATATGAAACAGCTCATTGTACCCCCAGGAATGGCTTTTCAGAACTGATTTTCGGGTGTGCACACACACCCTGACAGTATTTCCTTCTGAAAACCAAAGGCATTATAACCATAGACTAGTGTTTCTGAAAGCAATTCTCTCTACAACTTAGTTCACTTTTTTAATTATCTTAAGTTTAAGATAAAATCTGGAATGACAATTAAACAAAGCACCCTGTAGTTGTTGGAACAATGACAGGTTATTTACATTGTGCTTATTGGTGGATAGAATGAGGAGAGAAAATGTGGATAAATGAAGCACCAATGACAAAGAAGGGAGGAAGTAATTGACACCATTCTGACTTTAGACTGTTATTTCTGGGTAGAAAGGATCACTGTGAGAACCAATAGGAAAAGGAGGTGCATGGTTGCAGTGGAATCTATAGAAAAAGGTCCTCCTTTGAGACATTTTCAGATACTAAGGTAATTCCTCATTTGTTAGAATATGGAAATTTGTGGTGCAGTGACCACTGATGGCTTTCAGAGTTCATGACCACTTCAAGCTTCAGAATATATTTACCTTAATCATTGAGTATGTTCATGGGGGGGGGGTGTAGGGGCTTCATCTCCCTCTCTGTCCTATAGGAAGGAGCCATTTGGAAGTTCTCAAAGCAATCTCTTGTATATAGGCAACTCCTTAATTGTTCTCCTTTTCTCTTTAACCCGTTAATATGAAAATAGATATAAAAATATAAAAACTATTTCATACTGTATCCAAACATGAAGTAAGCTTTGTTGAATCTGTCCATCTCTGTTCTGTGCTAGGCTAGGCATGTGGCATCATGATTGGAGAAGTAGAGTAGAGTAACAGTATAAGAATAAATTCTATGATTGAGCTTGAGGAATTAATGTGTTGAGACCTGTGATTAAATGGTAAAAAAATAAAATAAAAAGGGAATGCTACAGTGTCTATTATACATGTAGTAGACTCTAAATTACCTAAGGGTTAGTAGAGGTTAGAATCAGGTATGTGAGGGGAAGCCTGATAGTGGAGTCTTCAATTCAGTAAATATGTGTCAGATGCATATCTCTCCTATCTCTTCCTAAACACTTAGGACATGAAGATGAGTCCATCGCAGCCCATGTTTTCTGTTTCTTATAAATCTTTCAAAAGGGATTGGACAAATAGGAAAATGAAAGTAAAAATATAATTAGTAGGTGGGCTATTATTTCTTATTTCCGTACGGAGGAATTAGAAATGAATTGAAGTTGACTCCAGAAACAGCCTGCCTGCAACATTTTAACCCTAAGACAATTGCTTCCCCCCGCCCCTTTTTTTAATTATGTTATGTTGGTCACCATACAGTACGTCATTGGTTTTTGAGGTAGTGTTCCAAGATTCATTGTTTACGTATAACACCCAGTGTTTTCCTAAATGAAAGTTCCAAATACCCCAGTATTCTCCATATTGACAGTTGGGAAAGCGATGGGCTGGTCAACTCTATCTGATAACAGACTTGGTTTTTTTCCTCTAGTGTTCAAGAACACTAGATTTCTTTTTGAAATCTCATTTCCATTGGTTGAAACATTCTGGAATACTTTCCATAATGCTTTTCATTATTACTCAAAAGACCTTTTTGTTCATAGAAGGCAAGAATTGGAAAAAACAAGTTTGGAAATCTCACTGGAATGGAAACCAAGACCTACTATTCCTCTTCATTTTCCTCTCCTTGACATGCCAACAAAGTATTACTAAGCCCTATTTCTCAAAGAAGTGAGAATCATGCTTGGTTTAAATATCAGGAAAGACTTCACAGAGTAGTTGGAATTTTAAAAGAAATCTAAATACAGATTAAGATTTTCATGGGAGACAGAGTAGAGAGAAGATACTTCACATGCAGCGACTATGAATGGTGATACAAAGATAAAAGAGTGTGAAATATGATAGGGACAGTGTCTAATTATATTTTGTGGGAAGTTAACCATATATTGATAAAAAAAATGAAGTAAATTCTGAAATGTAGGTGTCAACCATGTTTTGCACAGTACTAAATGCTAAGATGTGTGTAAAACCCTGTAGACAGGGAGAGAGTCATAGCAGTTTTGTTGGAGGTAGTAATGCAGTTGAAGTTTATCTTCACAAAATTAGTATGGCTGTCATATGTGAATTATATAGAATAAAGCAAGTAGGTATTAGAGAAACCAATGAGTGAGCGATTAAAAGAGCCAATGCAAAATATAGTAAAAGTCTAATTAATTCTATGGCCATGGACAGGGTGAAGACTGAGTGAACGAGATGAGTATCATGAAGGTAGCATACTGCAGGACTTGGAATGTAGACTTAGAATATAGTGAGTGGCTCAATGAATGTAAAGAAAAGTCAAAAGGTAAATGAACATGACTCCAGGAACTGGTTGTTTAGGAATAAGAGAGTACCATTATTGGAAACTAGATAATCAGGTGAAGAACCTGGTTGGATGTATAACCGCATGGAAGGCTAGATGATTAAGGGACAGGAGTCTATTACTTGCAAAGGCATATTTTAGAATCTTCAATTTGGTGGGAGTGAGAGGATGGGCTGAAAGGAGTAAGTGCTTTGAATGGTAGTTGGTTTATCATTTTTAGAAGCTTTAAAAGGATCATCCCAAAATGGCAGGATACATAGCTAGGAAATAATGGGGCATCACAATAAACAATGATGATTTGTGAATACATAGCTAAATAGACTTTATGTCTAGCAAGTGGCTATGCCCACTGATTTTTAAGAAGAATTTTCAGGGGCATAGAACCTATTAATTTACATTTGGAAGTCAGTTTTCACACACACACACACACACACACACACACACCAAAAACCAAGAAATCAAAAAACCAGTCCTTACTAATCCTTCTGGAAGGCACACACATATCCACAGGAGAGATGGGAGAACTCCATGTATTTTCACTGAGGGCCCCCCATAGTTAAAGGATAAAGACAAGAAAGAACACATATTGATAAAGAAATTTTAATAACTGGAAGGAAACGATAACACTTTTCAGCTTACAGAACTTGAGTGCAATTACCTGACATCTATTTTTTAAGAAAGAGAAGGAAATTTAATTGAATGCACAGTTAGACATCTATCAAAATGAATTTTCTTTAAAAACCTCATATAACAATATCCCATTTCTCTCTCAGCATAATGATTTCTTACCAACAAAGCCTGTCAGTGTTTCCTAGAAGCAATATTGAAGTGACTTCTTGCTGGAAATTCAGCAAATGAACTTTTTCTGCTCCCAGAATCTCTGTCCTCATTAGGCTAGTTAGAAATTCGCCCGGGGCTCGCAGCCCTTCTTCTCTCTGACGGATGCTAAGTGTAGAGGAGCTAATGGACACTTTAACTGTTAGGGGGCTTTCGATTCAATCCCTTGCAGCCTGGCAGCTCATTCTCAGTCCTTTCAGAGACGCTCCAATCATATGCTCAAATATGATGGTTAAATATGGGCTGGAAGGGAAATAGCATTTCTCCCCCTCATCACTAGAGATACTTGTTAAAAACAGGAAGTCATTCCTGAAGTTTCCCAACTGGCTGGAGCCCTCACCCATTCAAGAAGTGACTCTCACTGGATGTCCCTGTAGGAAATTGCTCCTTGTAAGGAGAAAGGGGGGAAAGAAGACCTTTCTCTAGTTCCATTTATGTTCATACAGACTCATGTGCCATAATGTCATATATTTCTTCTTTAAAATACCATCTAATAGCAATTGCTAATAGAATAAAACAGCTTGAAAACAGTTTGAATTTCAAATAAAGGAAAACTGACAAGCACCCTGTAACCATGAACCATGTTTCCAGGTAAATGTGTATTATCTGAATAGGTGTAATTAGCATTTTTCCCAATTACCTTACCCTTCTCTGAACTCTGCCCCCTCCAACCTTTCCTGCCCCAATATCAGCACCAATAACTTGGTCACTGATTGCTCTCTGATTGTCTGTGTTCCCC
Source organism: Meles meles (assembly GCF_922984935.1). Classification (NCBI taxonomy): domain Eukaryota; kingdom Metazoa; phylum Chordata; class Mammalia; order Carnivora; family Mustelidae; genus Meles; species Meles meles. The sequence goes on along the minus strand of NC_060080.1, from coordinate 16,886,073 downwards.
TGTTTTGGCATTTAGTTGGAAGGTTTTTAAACGATGTTTCTTTGCTTCCACTTCTCAGTTCTCCCCCAAGAAGCTTGGCACTGAAGCTCAATTTTGCAATTCTTGATTGCATTCTTAATCTACAGGTTAAATTTGGTTTGGGGAACATTGCCTTGATGTTTCAGATGGTTTAGATTCAATAATCCACAAATGTCTAGACATTCAAATGAGGTCAGGAAAAAAAATCTATTCTTTGAAATTTATTTAGCAATTTCAGACATCGATTTGGAGAATGTGTCTTCCGCAGGCAACTGAAAGAGAAATCTGTACTGGTTCTAAATATGAATCAAAGTGGCAAGACCCAGACTGTCTTTCTTCCTAAATGTAAGCCTTTTGGAATCTGTAAAGATGCTCCTGTGAATTTGGCTGGTGGTTAAGTGTCGAGGCACAATTTATCCAAAATGACTGCCGTTGCTGGGAGTCCAGAGCGGAATGTAAAGAGGCACTGTTTTGCCGAAGCACTGGAGTTCAGAATTCAATATTGCTGGGATTGTTTTCTCCAGAATGTCACCTCATGACTTCTTCAAGTCTATTGACTATTTTTCCTTTGAAAAAAAAAGTGATATGTTTTCTGTGGTGGCTATAGAATTTAGTGGTATAAGATCCAGCTCATGTATCTCCCAAGACTGTAGAAAAACCTAAGACTTTTGAATCTGTGGCAATCTATATGCTGCTGCTCTGGCAATAGCATGTCTCATTGTTAACTCTGATGGCATGACCTAACATAATATGACATACAGTAGAAGAAGTAATGTGACAAGTGGATCACGCAGGCAATGCTGCACATGAAAAATATGACATCTTATCTGAAACCAATCCTGCTTTTAGCAAAGATACTACCTCAAAGGGCACATCACTTTTGTCCACATCCTTCATGCTTTTGGATAATATGAGATCCATGTAAAGACCACACTGTCTTTAGGCACAGTGCTTAGAAGTAAGCAGTCTTGGGGCAGCAACAAAAGTCAATCTTTGAGAGCTGACGTGCTCTAGCAATCAGTCAGAGGCGGTGTAATTAGACAGTGGAAATAAGAGAAGCTGCCTATCTCCTACACTACCAGGTCTCTAGGACTAAGATCTACAAACAAAGCAGTCAAGTTATTCCTGAAGAGGAAAGTTGGGATAAAAGCTGTTGGGAAAGCATTAATCTGTTCTCTAAAGATTTCACTGCAGACTTTCAGAACTTGGTCCTAGTTCATTTCCTCATTCAATTAGTATAATTCATGTATATATTACCTGTATCAGCCAAGGTCCTGTCAGGAAGATAGAAACCACTCTAAGAATTCCAAACAGAAGAAAATTAAGTATAGAAACATATTTACAAATTGTTGGAAAGTGTTATAGGGAAATATAGAAAAGAGTGGTGCTATCTAGAGATCGGAAAACAGAGAAAGTTACTACCCCTACCTCTCAGGGCTAGAGAAAAAAAAGTGAGAAAGTGGAATTAATTCCTTACCCCAAGACCCAGATGCTATTGGAGCTCATATTTTCCCTTTCTCTGATTCTGTTACTAAGACCCAAGCCCAGAACCCAACTTTTAGAGGAGTCCAACAAAAGTAGTTTCTAGACTTCCAACCCTACAATACAGTGCAGAGGATGTTAAGTGTGGCAGGGAGGAGTGGAGTTTAGTATGAGAAGACAGTATCTGTCATTTTATGCTTTAGTCATAAAATGACTAAAAATAGTTTATATAAAATATAAACAAGGCAAGGAGATATATATATACACACACAACAAACTGTGAATGCACGGTAGTTAAGTAACAGGTAAATGTTCATTTATTCTTAGCTATCTTCATATACCTGGGACTGGACGGTAATGCCCGATATGCATTTGTGTTAGTGGAATGCAGAGGATACAGCATTATCTAAAGATATGACATGCTTAGTTACAGTACACATCAAATGCTTTAATATGGCTTATTCTTTAATCCTATTTGCCAACGGTTTGCAAATCATTTTAGCACTATAGTTCTCAAAGTTTGGATTTCAAATAGTGGGTTAGAACTTGTGTTTTGTTATTTACTGCCTTCTCAACTGAGGCACAATAAATATTGGATATTTAACTTAAAGATTGACCCTAATACCCATGGGAGAGAGACACATATTTAACATGTTACTACAAATCTTGTAGAACATCACGCTTTTCTTTCTTTTCTTTTTCTTTTTTTAAAGATTTTATTTATTTATTTGACACAGAGAGAGAGATCACAAGTAGGGAGAGAAGCAGGCAGGCAGAGAGAGAGAGAGGGGAGAGCAGAGAGAGAGAGGGCTCACTGAGCAGAGAGCCCATGCTGGGATCAATCCCAGAATTCTGAGACCATGACCAGAGCTGAAAGCAGAGCCATAACCCTCTGCGCCACCAAGATGCCCCATATTTTTCTTCTTAGGGCAGCAAAATATAGGGGAAAAAACCAAATTATGGAAAATTAAAGAATGTACATTTAATTCACAAAAAGAATTTCCTACAGGAAGTTTTTTTTTTTTTTTTTTTTGTACATGGCACAGAAATGCCTCATTAGATTGATCATCAATGGGAAGCGAGGTGTTCCACTTAGCTGGTTTCTTCACATAAGCAAAGACTACCTTTTTAATTTATTTTTAATCATTGGAATATTTTTAGAATTTATTGTTTTCCTGTGTACAAAATTAATACCTGACAGAGGAGTTGGATCAAGATTGCAAACTTAGGGGCGCCTGGGTGGCTCAGTGGTTAAGCCGCTGCCTTCGGCTCAGGTCATGATCTCAGGGTCCTGGGATCTAGCCCCGCATCGGGCTCTCTGCTCAGCAGGGAGCCTGCTTCCTTCCCCTCTCTCTGCCTGCCTCTCTGCCTACTTGTGATCTCTCTCTCTGTCAAATAAATAAATAAATCTTTGAAAAAAAAAAAAGATTGCAAACTTAGGTCATTTTTTTTTTTTTACTTCTATTCCCACTGCAAGTGAACTGAAATGACAGAAATACTATTAAGAAAGAATATTTCTGTATAAACACTAAAAAATAGTCGAAGCATGAACCTTCTTCACTTCAAAGTGCAAGGTAGCATTATCTTTATTCTGAACATACAGAACTTTTTTTTTCCTTTAAAGCAGTGTCACAGTTTTAAGTATTTTGTCAATGATCAAATAGCATGTAAAGTGGTGTATCCAGCATTTAATCCAAGTGTGTTTGCAACTAAAGGCTATGCTCTTTATTTATTTCTCTTTTTAAATTATTATCATAGGGCGCCTGGGTGGCTCAGTGGGTTAAGCCGCTGCCTTCGGCTCAGGTCATGATCTCAGGATCCTGGGATCGAGTCCCGCATCGGGCTCTCTGCTCAGCGGAGAGCCTGCTTCCCTTCTTCTCTCTCTGCCTGCCTCTCTTGTGATTTCTCTCTGTCAAATAAATAAAATCTTAAAAAAAAATTATTATCATAGCTAAAATCATCAAGAAGTCATGATTGAAAAGTGGAAAGAATTTTCACGTTCAGAATGACAGAGGTAGGAATACTAAAAGGTGATAAAAGTTAGAAAACAATTCAGAAGCAAGAAATCACATAACACTGGGGAAGGCATCTACTTTCCCTAAAACGTATGTGGAGTAGTAGTGGGAAATAAGGCAGCCAGAGTGAAGATACTGCACCCCAAACTATTTGGGGGAGATGATGGACATAGACACACTTCTGTAGGAGTTGAATGGCATTAAATCTGACACATCTTTGTAATCTAGCAACGCATTTTTTGGAATGGAAGTGATTATAAAAGTGGTAAGGCACAGTAAGATTATTTTTGATTGGAGTTGAGTTGTGTGGGGAAGAAAATCAAACTTCATTTAGGGGAACTTTTGAAGAAGTAGATAAATACAGCACAAAGACATATATAGCTGACTTAACGCTCAGGTTCCTAATATTATCACATCAAGAAGTCAGTACACTGTTATTTTCAGAATAAAATGGTAAGTTTAATTTTGAATATGTTGAGAATGAGGGGATTACAGGTTATGCAGGAGATGATGTCCGATAGACAATTTGAATTTAGATCTATTGGATAGCTGAGGGCTGGATTTTGGAGTATTCTATGGGGAAGTGGTCCTATACCCAGTACACAGTAATTGGTCAGATATTAATTAAACTGAATTGAATTGCATTGAACTGAATTGAGTTGAATAGGGTCATCAAGTACATCAGAAAGAAAGTAGTCAAGCAATTAGCAGGAAACCAACATAGTTAACTTGCAGTTACAGAGTATAGGAGGAGCAATGAGGTATTACATGGAGGTAAGGCAGGGGAGGTGCTGGGAAGAAGGCTCCAAAAATGGTGACACAAGTGGTCAGTATGGCAGCCACAGTTCACGGAATTCTGGAATGCACGAGTGATTTTGCATTAAATTGAGTGTCTACTTTAGTAAATACAGCAAATAAAATAGTGAGATGCTTTCACATGGATGTGGATGCTTCCAGTTTACAAGGCAGCCAGGTGCTAATGGGTCCTGAAGTGAATCCAGGACAGAACCTGCCCTGAAGGAGCTCACATTTGTCGACCAGAAATGGAACAAGTGCAAGAGCAGAAAAGTAAAAGTGTCTCAAGAGAAGACAACACGTGCGCCTTTTCCCCCCAGACATTCCTATTCTAGTAACATCTGGCCTGTCATCAGTTTCTGATGAATTGATGAGAGCCTAAAATACACTCCTGCTTTGTTAGACTGTAAGCTCTGTGAGGTCAGAGACTGTGTTTGCCTCATTGATGCTGCTTCCTTGGCCCATAGAATAGAACCTGGTGTGAGGGTTGCTTAATAAAACATTTTTTAAGAAAAAAAAAAAAAAAAGATGACTGGCTGGATAGATGGAAGGATGAATGCATGAATAGATAGACCTCTGACCACTGTTCAAATGTAAATGCTGCTTCACCTCACTTTTTTTCTTTTTTTAGTTGTTTTTACCCATCGACATATTTCTCCTATTATTTCAATCCTTATTTTGAAAATACAAAAGGTAGTGAAGTACTCAGCAACTCTCCTGTTTGAAATCTGCCACATTGTATCCTTCAACCTCGTGTCCTTGATTTGTTCCTTCAACATCATAGCAGCAGCCAAGGTACCCTAAAAATATAATAAAAGATAGTTAGATTCTTTTGAAAGATAGAAAATGCAATTTTCTTCACTTTCTCAAAATGATAGAGCTTTTGAAAATATTAGACTTTTGACCAACTTCTGAATTCAGAGCTAAAGAGTTGCCTTTCAATTACTTCCCACATGAACATAATGTGATTTGATATTGTCACCTGGTTTGGATAAATGGGAAGTTATTTGCAGTTAGTCTGAGAGGTACTGAAGGACTCTTTTTGGAGAGTTGATCAGATTTTGCTAGACTCTGAAGTCCTTGGGGTCCTTGCAACCACCCAAGTACATCAAATTATTTGAGGGAGATGAGAAAACTTGTTTTGATTAAATTGAGACCATTCTCTGACTTTCTAAGCCTTCAGACGAGTTCAGGACTAATGCACATGGCACACGTCTCTTTCTGAAATGTTCTCTATGTTAGTTTTTGTATGAGAGGGAAAGAATTTCTTCATGAAATAGGTGAAGAAGTCTGGGGATTCTGTAGAGACGGGAGTGGTGTGACATAAATCCCAGGAAGGCATCTTACTTTATGAATGTCCCAGTCAAGTTCTGCTGTTGTGTGAGGCTGGGCTCTGCATTTCTATCAGAATCAGTTGGAGTTGAGATGACTTCATGAGAAACTAATATTCTTGCAGATTGGAGCAAAGAGGCCACACCCCCATGGGTCAGATTATACATTTAAGTATTGTTGTGCTTTAAAATTATATTGTAGATGCATGGCTAAATTTGTGTATATTTAGCATCAGTATTAGGTGTTAATGGTTTCATGTGAGAAGGGACATTGAGCCGTCTTGGGGAGTTTTGTTTAGGGACATGAGATAGTCCTATATCTAGGGAAGTATATGGTAAAGAAAGGCCAGGGAATATGATATATTCTGACATGTCAGTTTTTTTTTTTTTTTTTTTCTATTTCCATGCCCTGGAGAAAGGAGGGAAAGATTTATATGGTAAGCATGTGAGTGTCAGAGGCCAAGTGTATTCTAGATAAATAGAAGAATGCTAGATAAATAGGATTTCTAGTGATAAAAACAGTGTTGGGGCAGAGATCTAAGAAAGGTGAGAAGGGAGAAGGCAGTGAAGTCCTGTCTAACAGGAGTGGCCAGGAGAATTACCACAGGAGAAGCAGAGACATCTGGATATGTCCATACTCACAGAATTTTCTATTTACTTTTTATAATCCAAATGGTTTTCTGCTAAGTGAAAATGCTTAGGTTTGACCTCTACACATTCAGAAGCTACTTTGTGTCCTTGATGTGGAAGAACATTATGATAAAATAATGTTTGAAATTAAATCTGCAATACATATCGTTGAACCTAACTTTTTCTTTTTTTTCTTTTCTTTTTTTAGCATGTAGCTCGTGCCAGGCACCATCACTTTTATATTTATGAACTAATGTAAACGTCAGAACAATTTGATGAAATTACTACTATTACCTCTATTTTACAGATGAGTAAACTAAGGATCAGAAAGGCAAATAACTTGTCCAAGAATACTCAGAGAATAAAAGGCAGTGCTGGGAACCAAGCATTGGTAGACCAGACTCTGCTCAATAAATCACTATACTGTGATTTCAGCTCATGCAATATCTCTATCACATATCTTTAAATAACAATGAAGTTTTTACAACAAAATAACTCTTAATAGTTTCATATTATTGTTTGTTAGGAATATACAACATCATTTACTCAGTTCTCTCTTTGGTCAACAGTTAGATTGTTTTCCATTTTTGAAAAATGCTATGATAAACATAGCTGCATGAATTTTTATCTTTGCAAACACACCTTCAGGAATACTTAGTTCTTAGTAGTGAAATGACTGGTTCAAAGAATATGCATATTTTTAAGGATTTTTGACATATGCTATCATAAATCACTCTCCAGAAAGATTGTCTCAAATTGCACTGTACCATCAGAGACTGAGATGATCAATATCCCTAAGCCCTTACCAGAAATGTTCATCTTTTCTTTATCTTTGATAGTTGCTAATCTCAGTATAACTCACTGTAGTTTAATTTAAAATTTTTGATTGTTAATCAAGAAAGTAAAATATTTTCATGTGTAATTTTACTTATAGCTCCTTTTTTAGGAATCAAGTGATCCCATTGTTGTTTAATTTATTTGCAATAATGTTTTAGAGTACAGTTATCATCCCTTTATAATACTTATTGAAAATATTTCCCTAGAGATTTAATTTAATATTTTTTAGATGTAAAGAAGCCATTTGAAAATTTACACAAATACATCAATATTTTCATCAGAGTATCAGCACTTGTTTGGATGGTTAGAAAACCTTCCTCTAATCTCAACAGTTTATAATTGTTTGTACTTTTTTGTATTGTTCTTTATAGTGTTCAAAAAAGAAATAACTGTAATTTATTTTGATGAATGAGCTGAAGTAGGCAGCTTGTTTTCTGTTTTTTTTCTCAAGTAATTAGCACTCGTCCTGTTTATCAAGTGACTTTTTAGCCACTAGTCATTATGATCATAATTTTTATTCATACTATTAACCTGAATTGTTGTATTATTAACATATAATATTAATGTACTGAGCAATGTTGAAACATATAACGTCATTAATTTAGGTGCTAATATGAATCAGCTATTTCCTTGGGATATTTATCTTAATTATCATGGTACTTTTATTTGGCTACTAGAAAATATCTTGTTTTTTTTTTTTTCCCCATTTTATTTATTTTTTCAGCGTAACAGTATTCATTCTTTTTGCACAACACCCAGTGCTCCATGCAAAACGTGCCCTCCCCATTACCCACCACCTGTTCCCCCAACCTCCCACCCCTGACCCTTCAAAACCCTCAGGTTGCCCCAACCTCCCACCCCTGACCCTTCAAAACCCTCAGGTTGTTTTTCAGAGTCCATAGTCTCTTATGGTTCGCCTCCCCTCCCCAATGTCCATAGCCCGCTCCCCCTCTCCCAATCCCACCTCCCCCCAGGAACCCCCAGTTTGTTTTGATCTCACGAAAATATCTTGTTTTTAATTACACAAATAATACAGACTTATTGCAGAAACAAATCAAACACAGTAGAAGAAAAAAGACAGGCAATATTGCTATTAGGTTTTTACATTAGACCCTTCCATCTCTGTTGACTGTTGTTTTGACATACATTTTTCAAGGTACTATACATCTTGATTTATAATTTATTTTTAAATTCAATCATAGCAGAATTTTTTCTCTACCTAGATAAATGTCTTAAAACATCAAGTATAATAAGTATATAGTCTGGCTCACACACAAATGTGCTGCAGTTTATTCAACCAATCATAGATTTCTTACATTTTGTCATTTTCCAGTGTTGCTTTTATAAACAATAATATAGCCTTCATATATCTAAATCTTTGGGGAAGGATATGCTTGATTTTAAAAAGATAAAGCACAATTTTTCTTGGGAGTTCTAACATTTTTTTCCTTTCATTCTGCATAACATAGCTCAACGAAAGTCCTCTTCCTAAAGCATTGTTTTAAATGGAGGAATAATTTATTTTCAGTGAGATGCATACATTTGAAGTGCAAAGCTTTTGAGATCCTATTTATGTACAAGCCTGTATAACCACTACACAGGAGGTTCTATCTTGCCTGTGCCACTCACTATCTACCCTCAAATTTGTCTCTCAACTTCTGTGCCTGCTCCCCAATTTCCCTTAGCTAGAACCCTGGAGTGCTGGGATGAAGGATGTCTTTGCCGCCCTTCACTCCCATTACTCTGAGAAGGAGAATCTGCCAGCACTACTTTTCTTACTGCCCCTTACCTTTTGGATTCTCCTCAAGTCCTCCACAAAGGGACATAGGGATATGTTGGCAAGGTGATGGATTCCTGCTTGGTGGCTTCCCATTTGGGGATTCTGCACTGTTATACCATGCCAGCTCATGCACACAGTATGTTCACAGCCTGATGGATAGTCTGTTGGTCTAACACCTTTTTTTCCTAATTAGATAAATTTGACATGTAACATTATGTAAATTTAAATTGTACACGGTGTTATTTTTAATGCATTTAAATATTGCAATATGGCTACCATTTAATGATATTTATCACATTATGTACATATACTATAATATTGTATATGTTCAATAAACTGTACATCAAATCTCCATGGTTATTTGAACGCTTGAAATAAATTTGTACTCTGAAACACAATTAATGTTATACTACCCCACCCCCCATCCCCTGGTAACCACTATTTTACTCTTTTGTTTTGGTTTTTTTCTTTACAAGTTTGATTTTTTAAGACACCACATTAAGTGAAAAATAATACTTGTCCTTCCCTGTCTAGCTTATTTTCTTTAGCATAATGTGCTCAAGGCCCATCAGTGTTGATGTGAATGGCAGGATATCCTCCTTTCTCATGACTTTCTCATGACTTAGTAATACTCCTTTGTGTATATACCATATCTCTTTTACTGGTTCATCCACTGAATGGGCATTTGGGTTTTCCATATGTTGGCTACTGTGAATAATGCTGCAATAAGCATGGGGGTACATACATTATATCTCATCTTTGGCTATATTTACAGAAATATAATTGTTAGATTATATGGTAGATCTACTTTTAAGTTTGTGGATGAGCCATCGTATTTTTTTCCATGGAATTTGGACTAATTTATATTCCCATCAACAGCATATGAGGGCTCCATTTCACTACATTCTTGCCAGCACTTGTTATCTCTTGTCTTCTTTATGATAGCCTTCTTTTTAAAAGTAAGCTCTATGCCCAACATGGGGTTTGAACTCACAACCCTGAGCACATGCTCTACCAATTGAACCAGCCAGGTGTCCCTTGATGATAGCCATTCTAACAGATGTGAACTAATATCACATTGTGGTTTTTATTTGCATTTCTCTAATGATTACTGATGTTTAGCTTCTTCTCATGTGCCTATTGGCCATTTAGATGTCCTGGTTTATCCCTTCTTAGAAGATTCTCATCTTTCTACATTGGCAAGGATAAGAGAAATTGTCTGTTCCTTTTTATAAGAAAGCCACTCTCATTGTTTAGTTCATTCCAGTTTCTCAACCCTCAAATGTTTTTCAAAAACTGTGATATTATAGTTTCTCAGGCTTGTTTGGTGTTTGACGTGAACTCTGTTTTTTCTTGTAATTTTCTACATCAGAACCTAGTGCAGGACTCCTAATGTTTTTAATCTTGGGATATAGATATAGATCCTTAACCCTATCATGTATCTATCTATCTATCTATCTATCTAGCATATATACTGTGTGTGTGTGTGTGTGTGTGTGTGTGTGTGTGTGTGTGTGTAAAATTTAGCTGTAGCTATGGTTATAGCTTAGTTTTCATTTTTAATGCTAGGAACAGTATATTCTCTCATTTCACTTATGATTCTTCCTGGATTTTTTCTGTGGCTCTTAAAAATTTTAGTTATTGAGTAAATCAATTGTACTATGACTTCTGTCTCTAATTGTATCAATCATGTTTCTATCTTAAACTCATTTCTTCTGGTATCATAATATTTACTGTGTTTCTCTTTTCTAATCTTAAATGTTTTATAAGCTCTAAAAATAAAAGTATGTAAAGCTATAAAATTTGCCCTAGTTATACTTTTGTTTTTATCTTATAAGTTCTGGTAAAGGTTTCTCAGAGTTCTTAGTGTTAAATAGATTTTTATCACTGTTTTATTTACTTTTTGATGAAATAATTATTTAGCAGAGTTTTTTTTTTTTCATTTCCTAGTTATTGGGTATTGAGATATATAATAGTAAGTAATTACATTAGTAATTCATTGGGTGTAAAATATTTACTGCTTATAGTTTAAGTTTTCTTTACTGAGTTGAATATGATCAGTGTTGCTCCTAAATATTCTGAAGACAACTGAAAAGCATGTCTAGTTTGTTTATAAGACATAGATTTGAACATTTACCAATTATATCAAGTCTGGTGATTGATTCACATCCTCTCTTTTTTTATTGTTATATCCCATGTTTCTCACATAAAGGAAATTCTTATATGCAGAATCTGGTGACCAGGTGATTTAGAGAGCAGAGGAAGTGGCGGTGGAGCTAACAATCAGACACCTGACATAGAGTAGGGTAGAATCTAAAACAAGAGTAGTAGTGGTAGAAAGGTGATTCCGTTATCAAATTCAAAAAAAAAAAAATATTGATCTTAGTGGTGCCTGGGTGGCTCGGTGGGTTGGGCCTCTGCCTTTGGCTCAGGTCATGACCTCACGGTCCTGAGATAGAGCCCTATGTTGGGCTCTCTGCTCAGCAGGGAGCCTGCTTCCCCCCCCTCTGCCTGCCTCTTTGCCTACTTGTGATCTCTTTCTCTTTGTGTCAAATAAATAAATAAAATCTTTTAAAAAATATGGATCTTATATTAATATGTACTTTACACTTTCAAAATTGTTTTTTATGCATTTTCTCTTATATTTAGAACAACTAAAGGTTTGGTTAATACAGTTTCTTTTTTTTTTAAAGATTTATTTATTTATTTACTTATTTTAGAAAGAGAGTAGGGGGAAGAGGCAGAGGGAGAGAGAGTCTTAAGCAGACTCTGCACTGACCACAGAGTACAACATGGGGCTTGATCCCATGACTTTGAGATCATGACCTGAGATGAAACCAAGAGTCATCAGATGCTTAGCCAACTGTACCATCTAGGTGCCCTGGTTAATATAGTTTCAAATTCATAGATGTGGAAACTTACAGAAATTAAGCAGTTTTTCTGATATCACACAACTTTTAAGTGGCAGAGCCAAGGACTAAACTAAATTTTTCTAACCATTGTCTTTCCACAATTTTGGAATTGTCTATATAGTTTAAAAGCTCTTGTTACTAAATGAATTGGAAAAAAAATCAAAAAGTTATAGAAGCCTACAGAATGGGTTAATTCAGTAGCTCATCCAGGGCGAGGTTATTTCCATTTTCCCCCTCATCATTCCTAGCAAAGCTGACTTCTGTTCTTAGACTTTATCCCCTTACATCCTCAACATTGCTATAGAGGCTACAACATCACATCCTTATAACATCTAAATAACCCCCTTCCCCCCAATAAAAGCCTTCTCCCTTCCTTGTGCCACCATTTAAGAATGAAAAAAATCTTCCTAGAATACTCCTCAGTGGCCAGAATTGCATGGCATGACCAATCCTAATTAATTATGGGCAAGGAAAATGAAATTACTGTTATTAACTTATACCTACCAAGATTTAGACCATGGGACATTAGAGACTGACTTCTGATCCTAAAGAAAAGAAACAGAGAAAGAAAAAAAAAGTACAAATTTCTATTGTCAAAAATAAGGCAGGGGAGTGGCTTTGGGTAGATGACAAACAGTGTCTGTGGTACAGATACAAAGATTGGAGATAAGAGTGAGAGGATGAGCCAAAAACTATTACAGACCACACATCCTGGGAAATGGGAAAATAGATTATTTTTGAGAGAAATATGAAAAGAACAAAGAGATGTCAGTCTTGACAGAAAGATGATAGCTTTGGTTTGGCAAAAGTTGGTCAGAGATGGGATTTTCAAAAGGAATTGCAGGCACATAGCTACAAAGATTTGAAGCACGCAACAGCAGTCAGAATACAATATTGAATCCTGAAAACTTCTTTATAGATATGTTTTTCAATGCCATGGAAGTGAGATTACAGAGAATGACACTAGAAAAGAACAAAGACTGAGCATTAGGAATTATCCCTAATTAAGACTGCAAAGACTGAATAAATGAAGAAGGTACAGGTGGAAACAGAGTAGATATTATTTGTAACAAGCCAATCTCCCTCTATTGCAAACATAGACTACCAGACTCATCATTGAATTATTAACATCCTCCATCGTTTTTCTTGTCTATAAGCAAATATTTTTAAAATTTTAGGTATTTCATCTAGTGGCTGTACATCATTTATTTAATCATTCTTCTGTTTGGGGATATTTACTTACTCACAGTTATTTTTTTTTACATCTGCTCCTTTAATCTAGTTTCAGTTTTCCACCTCAGAGTCTGAGCCAAGAGGTATATAGTCCCAGAGCAAGGAAATAAAGATATTTTTAGCAAGACAATTGCCTTGAAAACAATGATTAATATAGAGAAAAACTGCTTGAAATTCCTTTGGTACATGATGAAATAAGCTTGATCTACTGAGACCATATATTCTCTCACTCAGTTCAGAGTGATACATGTACACTCACTAAAGTTCAACGACAAGGTTGGATTCAGGAAGAAGGAGAATGTCATGTAAAGAAAGTAATATAAAATCCTATCCTTCGTGTCCTGAAGATCTTGCAAAGAAAAGAAGGCAATGGAAGAAAAAGTAGTTGATCAAATGGGTTCCCCATCAGATTTAAACCCACAGATGTAAAAATGAGTCATATTGATTTAAAAAAAAATGGGGGGCTCAGGAGGTAACTCTTCTTCATTTGGTCCTGTACAGATAGGAAGGAAACCTGAATAATTAATGTATAAAATTTTTACTCTGAAAGAGAAGATTATGGTTTGCTTTCCTAAGTTTCCCCTAATTCCTCTGTGGCCTGGACACTGTGGCAGGGGCAAGGTGACCTCATGACATAAGCTGAAAATGGATTAATAATATGGTAGATCGTGTGACAGGGAAAGTGATATAAAATCAGAAATATCTAGAATCGGAACTAGATCTGAACAATTGAATTAGCGAGAGATCATCAGGCTTTATTGAAATGCTAAGGGACTTATTTATATTTTATCAACTAAAGATATTAGCAATTGCCAGAAAAAAAAATGCCAATGGATATTATGAGAGGTGTCTCCAAAGTGGCCACTATGTATTTCTTTTCTCATTCTACATGTGGTAATATTACTGTATTGAAGTAAAATATATGACTATTTCCTTTGAATCTGGATTTTCCTTTGGGAACTTGTTTCACCAAAAGAATGTGGTAAAAGTAACGTTCTAGGATTTCTGAGGCTACATCATTAGGGACTTTGAAGCTTTCAACTAGGTCTTTTGGAACTTCGGGTACCATATTATGAGAAGAACAAGGCACATAGAGAAGGCCACCTGTGGACTTTCCACCTTCCAGCCTAAGGTGAACGTCATCCATGGACAGAATCAACTGTCAGATATGTGAGTAGGCCATCTTGGATATACAGCCCAAATGAGACTTTAGACGGTCCCAGCACTGTAGCTGCAATCCTGAGAGATCTGAGGATAGAACTATCCAGCTGAGCCTAATCTACCCACAAAACTATGAAAGATACTATCAATCTTTATTGTAAGTCATTAAGTTTTGGGGTGGTTTGTAACACAGCAAAAGATAACCGGGGAGATGAGATCAGTCCAAACATCCCAACAGAGGTCTCTGAAACCAAGCTCAAACTGGATCTTGTATGAGGATTCTTTCACCATATAGGCAAGAGATCATGAAACAGTTTTCCTAAATGCATTTTTGAGTAGAGCAGGATTAGGGTACAGGCATAAGAAAAACTGGACTTTTTTTTCCCAGATACTAGATATTACCTGAAATAATTTTGAGATTACCATAGTTGGTTAAACACTAATAAAGATTAAAGAGAGTAAGTAGAAGCCGATGAGGAAGATGAGATCGTGCACAGGTAAATAAAGAAAATGTGTTTTATATAGGTTGCACTGTAATCAAAGAGGACAGGAATCAGTCCACTGCAACCTGTTTTTTTGTAAATAAAATTGTTTGTTTGTTTTTTTAAATATTTTATTTATTTGACAGAGAGAAATCACAACTAGGCAGAGAGGCAGGCAGAGAGAGAGGAGGAAGCAGGCTGCCTGTGGAGCACAGAGCCCGATGCGGGGCTTGATCCCAGGAGCCTGGGATCATGACCTGAGCTGAAGGCAGAGGCTTTAACCCACTGAGTCACCCAGGCGCCCCTATAAATAAAGTTTTACTGGCACACAGCCATGCCCATTTGTTTACGTATCTTCTGGAATTGTCTTAGTGCTATTAACAGTTACAGAAGAAACTGGCCTGCAATGTCTAAAGTATTTACTCTCTGGCCCTATTAAGGAAAAGTGTACTGACCTCTATATAAAATGAAGATTGGAACTGTGAGTCACAAACAGATTTTAAATAATTTTCACAATTATATTTTCAGGGTAAATTCCTAGATAGAATTGCTAGGCCACAGAGTTTGTGTAACTTTGAAGTTTTTCATATATTTTGGTTCTAATTTATCTCCAGAAAAATGGTGTAAGTTTACATATAATCATATCAATATAAAATGGCTGAGTTCTCTATATCCTCATCAGTCATAAAATCTAACTTCTGAATCATATAAGAAAGGAGGAGGAAGAGGAGATAAAATTCCTGTATGCAAATCTTGACCGTTATTTAGGATACTTCTTACGCAGAATACAGGGTCAAGGGATAGTTTATTGAAAAGTGAACTATGTCCCTTTCCATATATTGCCAGATTAATTTCCAGAAAAGTTATACCAATTTGTACTGCTCTTTATACTGTATGAAGTTGACATATTTCACTTAGCAAATAAATTCATTAGATAAATAGACATAATTATTTCATGTAGTTGTGTCAATTAAGTTGTTCACATTTTAGGCAAAAACTATCCCGTATTTCTTTTTATTCATCCTTTTTTTAAAATTTTTATTATTTTTTAAAATTTCTTTCAGTGTAATAGTATTCATTGTTTTTGCACCACACCCAGTGCTCCATGCAATACGTGCCCTCCTTAATACCCACCACCTGGTTCCCCCAACCTCCCACCCCCTGCCCCTTCAAAACCCTTAGGTTGTTTTTCAGTCCATAGACTCTTATTCATCCTTTATTCCTCAGTAAATCTGAATATTTCCTATATGGTTACTAATCATTTTGATTTATATAAAAGTTCTCTTATAATTTTTTAGCCAGCTTTTCTTTGTTTTCTTAATTGTGCTTATAAAGAAAGCACAAACTCAAGAAACACATTTTTAAAAATATTCATATGAGTCTCTTGTCGGACTTCCTATTCCATTTCTGTGTTATCTACTTCTATCCTAGTACTAATCAGAAATAGATATTATAGATTATGATATGTTTTGGCATCTGGTAAGGCTTACATTTATTATTTTTTAAGTTTTGTGTTATTCATATACTTTTTCTCTTTCAGATTATTTTAGAAACACACTGTCAAAGTCCATAAACATCTTTTTGAGATTTGCATGGAGATTGACTTGGTATGTTTGCAGTTTCATTCAACTTTCCACTGAGATGTTTGTCACAAAAATTATTTTGAGTTGATTATAAATTAAATAATTATTAATATTTGTGAAAATTATAACTACCTTTTGATTTTTTAAAAGTTTTTTAGAATAAAGTTTTTATCTTGATTAGTTCATTATATTGATCTTTTAAATTGTGTGTTTTTCCTTTGCTGACATATTTTACTTTCTTGACATACTTTAGATTGTGAATACTCTATTCACATGTACCTGGTTAAATAAAAGTTCTACCTTCAGAGAAAGAAAAATGTTTTGTTTTCTATAATATAAGTACAAACCATAATGAGAATATTAACTAAAAATAGAAACTATACTATAGTCTGTTGATATTTTTTAAATAGTGAGTCTAGTTTGGGTATATAAAAAGTGCACATAAATAAATCTGGATAGGGAAAAATTGTTTTAGGTCCAGACTTCATGGCACCCAGTCCTCATTGGTGTCTGACACTGAGTCTGGAGTTCATGGATTCATGGTGTTTCTGACTCATTTAAATATCAACCCAGTTGTATCCAGGAGAATAGAAGTAGGCTCTTATTCTTGGTCCTACTATGAGGTGTTTTTTTGTTTGTTTGTTTTTGTTTTCTACATGTTATGGCTAAAGATCCTGATCTTTCTTAAGTATCAACTGCCATATGTTTCTCTATATTGTATCAGATCTTTCTATGGCCTCTTTAATTGACATAGTTTTCTTACTATGTAAAATTACTTTGATTTGAGATACAGATTATCAGTTACCTCTTCTTAGTCTGAATATAGACTTGTGTGCATCACTTCAGAAGCCAGGAGGAGTGGGGTAATCCAACAGTAAGATGCTATGAAACTGAGTAGATCTGAGCACTGCTAATGGAAATATAATAGCAGTAACAGGGCCTTTAGTAGGTCTCTAGTGATTAAGCTATCAACCAGCAAATGTTCATCTCAATTCTCCTTAAGATGGGTCTGCCAGTGAAGCGGATATCAAAATTCCTAAAAACTTCCATGAAGACAAATAAAAGTTAATATTAGCCTTTATAATAAACAAAATACAAAAAAAAAAAACAAAATACAACAAACTATACAGCTTGAGATGCAAGGGCCTATGGCCATCAACCAAGGGAGTGCTAACTTGGTTGCTCTTGTTTTTTGTTTTTTGGTTTTTTTTTTTTTTTACTGTCATTCTTCTCCCATCCTTACCAAGGATGAAAGGCAGCTATATTTTTTTTTTCTATTTTTAATTTATTTTAAAATTAGGTCTTTAATCCATTTTGAGTTTATTTTTGTGGATGGTGTTAGACAGTGGTCCAGTTTCATTCTTCCACATGTAGCTATCCCACTTTCCCAGCACCATTTATTGAAGAAACTGTCTCTTCCTGTTGAATATTCTTGTCTCATTTGTCATAGATTAATTGACTATATAATCATACGTTTATTTCTGGGCTCTATTCTGTTTCATTGATCTGTATGTCTATTTCTGTCCCAGTACCATATTGTTTTATTACAGATCTGTCATATATCTTGAAATCTAGTATTGTGATACTTCCGACTTTTTTCTTCATTCTCAGAACATCTTTGGCTACTTGGAGTTTTCTGTGGTTCTATACAAATTTTAGTATTATTCACTTATTATTTATTTATTTATTATTTATCTAGTTTGTGAAAAATACTATTGATATTTTGAAAGGGATTGCACTGAATCTGTAGATTGCTTTGGGTAATATGGACATTTTAACACTATTAATTCTTTTAATTCATGAGTATGGGATATCTTTATATTTGTGCCACCTTCGATTTCTTTCATCAGTGTTTTATTGTTTTTAGAGTACAGGTCTGTCCCTTCTTTGGTTAATTTTATTCCTAGGTATTTTGGTATCTTTTGGTGAAATTGTAAATGTTTTCTTAATGTCTCTCTCTGCTACTTCATTATTAGTGTATAGAAATCCAACGGATTTCTGTATATTGATTTTGTATCCTGTGACCTTTCTGAATTCATTCATCAGTTCTCGTAGTTTTTTGGTGGAGTCTTCAGCATTTTCTATGTATAGCATCCTGTCATCTGCAAATAATGATAGTTATTATGCCTCTTATTTCTTTAGCTTGTCTGATTGCTGTGGCTAGGATTTCCAGTACTATGTTGAATAAAACCAGTGAGAGTAGACATTTTTGATATTACACCAAACACAGACACCACAAAAAAAGAAACCTATAGGGCCATATCTATCCCTAATGAATATAGATGCAAAAATTCTCTATAAAATATTAGCAACCTGCCTACAATAATACATTAAAAAGATCATTCCCCACAATCATTTGGGATTTATTCTGGGGGTCCAAGTGTGGTTCATTATTCACAAATCAATCAACATCATATACCATGTCAACAAATAAAAGATAAAAAAAGGTATCACCTAAATAAATGCAGAAAAAGCATAAGACAAGATTCAACATCCATTTATGATAAGAAGTCTCAACAAAGTGGGATTAGATGGAATATACCTCAGTATAATAAAGGCCATGTGTGAAAAACCCATGGCTAACATCATACTAAATCATGAAAAACTGAGAACTTTCCCTCTAAGGTCAGGAAAGACTGCCATCTTTGATGATGATCTTGGCACCATCTTATAGTCCCCAAATGTTAAAAAAAAAAATTGTCTAAGATTCCAGAATTATTTGGCTTTCTGCTATAACTCATATTCCAATCCACTTAGCTAATTATTTGGCTTTCTGCTGTAACTATTATATTTTATATTTCAATCTACTTAGCTTCTGAGCAATGAAAAAGCTTATTGGAGAAAATGGAGCCTCAGTATATTCCCTAATTTTGGGTCAAAATTAGTGTCCTACTCTGGTCCCAAGGTGGACGTTTAATGTTCTTATTTTGGAAATACCAGAATCTGTGCAGAGTGTCCCAGAGGGCCCTGGCCTATGCTCAGGCATTCAGTTTGCCACAACTTTGCTCTGATGTTTGCCACCAAAGCTTGCTTCTCTTATTATTGCTCTAATTCATTTTTCAGTTTGCCTATTTCTTATTTCCTTAAGTTTCTCTAGATTTGGATTCCAAGTTATTTTTGCTCTAGTTTTGCAGTCTTCCCAGGCATAGCACACTGCTCTGAGTATCATCTTTTTTAACTAGCTCTTGAACTTGATAGTGGAGGTACAGACATGAAACAGTTTCACTTCTCCCGAAAGATTATTCCCAAATATGCTGTGTAAGTATTTTCTTCCTACTGGCAAATAAACTTTCTAATGATATTTTGGGGAGATATGGTAGGTACCTATCACTTAGTCAAAGTCTATTCCTTTTAGTTTAAACCTAAAACCACATGCCAGAGCTACCCTGTGACCCTGCAGTTGCACTACTGGGTATTTATTTACCCCAAAGATACAGATGTAGTGAAAAGAAGGGCCATCTGTACCCCAATGTTCATAGCAGCAATGGCGACAGTCGCCAAACTGGGGAAAGAACCAAGATGCCCTTCAACAGACGAATGGATAAAGAAGATATGGTCCATATATACAATGGATTATTATGTCTCCATCAGAAAGGATGAATACCCAACTTTTGTATCACCATGGACAGGAAGGAGATTGTGCTGAGTGAAATAAGTCAAGCAGAGAGAGTCAATTTTCATATGGTTTCACTTACTTGTGGAGCATAAGGAATAACACAGAAGACATTGGGAGATGGAGAGAAGTGAGCTCGGGGAAATCAGAAGGGGAGACAAACCTTGAGAGACTGTGGACTCTGAGAAACAAACTGTGGGTTTCGGAGGGGTGAGCCTGGTGGTGGGTATTATGGAGGGCACGTATTACATAGACACTGGGTGTTGTGCATAAACAATCAATTTTGGAACACTGAAAAAAAATAAAATTAAAACAACAACAACAAAAAAACACATGTCTGCACCAAAGCTGGTTCTTTTCCATTTCTAGCCACAGTTGTGACTCAGAAGCTCTGAAGTAGGGAGAGATTGTGGCCCTACTCTGGCATACAACCATGCAACAATATGTATTGAGTAATTATTGTATGCAAGGATCAGATCTAGGCAATTAGAATTCATCAGTTACCATTAGGGCAGGGCCTGCTAATAATTTGTGGGGCCCAGTGCAAAATGAAAATGCAGGGCTTTGGCCAGGGTCTCTGTCTCGTGAGTCCACTGTGCCAATTCATAATAGATGGGTACTAATGGCTTAGAGGGGTTCCTAAGTGGCTAAGTCAGGTAAGCATATGGCTCTTGATTTTGGCTCAGGTCATGATCTCAGATTTGTGAGTTCAAGCCCCACATCAGACTCCATGCTGTGGAACCTGCTTAAGATTTACTTTTCTCTTAATTTTTTTTTTTCTTTTTGCTTAGAAATGTCTTTGGTGCCTGGATTGGGAGGTGGGAAGCCCCCCAGTTGTTCAATGAATGTATCTTGCATTGCCAGGTTCTGCTAGTCTTGCATCTGAACCCTCCTTATATTCAGGCTCCTATTGGGCTGGAAGGCAATGGTAGAACACAGGCTTCTGTGCCACCACCACTCCCCAAGGGTACAGGAAGGCCAGGCAGTGTCAAGGATGCCAGAGACTAAGAAACAAGTAGCCTGAAACTTACTCTGGAGGCAGTAGGTAACAGGAGTCAGGGCAGCACAATAGGTTAAGAACCTGAACTCTATAGCCAGACTACCTGGAACTGGAATGTGAGCCCTTACATACCAAATGAGTAGCCATGGGTAAGTCATAGAACCCTTCTCAGTGTAACAAAAGAATGAAAATAATATTTCCAAATTATAATGTTCAAGGTTGTTCTGAGAACAAAATGAGCTCATATATAAAGGGCTTAGTATATAGCACCTAGAATGGAATAGATGCTTTACCAATGTTATTGCCTTCTGATTATCGCCTTTCTTATTGTTTGCCACCTACCATATATTGCCTTGTGTCATAGTGATTTGTCAACATTTAATTATCTTAATTATCTTAAGGTTCTTGAAGGAAGGAACCATCTCTCATTTTCATTTTAGTAATTGTAACACATCTATCTGTTCAACACATGTTTATTGGGGACTATACTAGGCACTGGAGAAATGATGATGAGCAAGGTAGGCATTATCTCTATTACCTGGAACTTACAGTCCAAGAGAAGTTTGTTTAAATAATATTATATAATATATATAGTATATATATTATACATATACTATATATATTATATATTATATCATATAATATATATTATATATTACATATATGTATATTATACATATACATATACTATATAATATATATATAATATATAATATATATTATATATTATATATATATTATATAGTATATATAGTATATATATTATAGTATATATAGTATATAGTATATATGGCATATATATTATAGTATATATATTATATAGTATATATATAATTATATATAGTATATATTATTATATATAATAATATATAATATGTATATATTATATATAATATATATTATATGATATAATATATTAGTATATATATAGTATATATATACTATATAAATATATACTATATATAATATATATAGTATATATATTATTATATATATTATATAATTATATATTATATAATAATATATTATATATAATATGTATTATATGATATAATATATAATGTATAATATATTATATTATATATATAATAATATATACTATATAATGTATATAGTGTATGTAAAATATACCATATATTATATATTTATTATATTATATATAATATATGTTATATATTATGATATATTATTATATTATATATAAATATATATATACTATAATCGATCTAATCAGTGTTAATAACTATAATGGGAAACACAACATACCGTGAGGACATATAACAGTGGAATCTACCCAAGGGATTACTATCTACTTCGAGACTCCATTTATTTACTCAAGAATATTGTTGAAGGGTCACAACTTCTTCCCATTTCAGAGCTCCTGAATCATAACTAACAATGGAAAAGAGACAGTTTTGATTTAGATATGCATCTCAGGATTCATATAAAAAGGGATATTTACACCAAAATAAGTAGGATTTGGAAAGGCAAATAGGAAAATAGAGTAGAGGTTGACTTGGGAAAGAGTAGTCCAGGAAGAAAGGAGATAAAATTTTACAGGTGAAGGGAAACATGGAATATTGGGTAAGGCAGCCATCTGTAATGGTAATTTTGGCACCATTGTATAGTCTCCAAATGTAAAAACAACTCTGTAATACTATGTAATTGAAGTCAAGTCAAGAATAGCCTTGGGGTGCCTGGGTGGCTCAGTCAAATCTCTGACTCTTGATTTTGGCTCAGGTCATGATCTCAGTGTCTTGATATTGAGCCCTGTGTCAAGCTATGCACTGGGCATGGAGTCTGGTTAAGATTCTCACTCTCCCTCTCCTTCTGACCCTCATTTCTCCCCACCCCCCACTACTACTCATGCACATATGTGTGCTCTCTCAAAAAAAAAAAAAGAAAGAAAGAAAAGAAGAAGAACAATCTTATGAGATATTTTAGTGGGTTTAGGCTTAAAAAGAGACAAAGAGACACTATTGAATGATTCAACAAAGTAATAAAAGAATTGTATTTGCATCATAAAAGGATCATTCTGTCCTCTGTGGATAAAAGAATGGATTAAAGAGATGCGGGACTATAGGTAGAGACAAAGACCAAGAATTTGTATTAGTAATCTAGTCAGTGGAATTGGGCTATAAGGATAATTATAGCTAGAATGAGAAAGAAGGGATTGATTAAAGTTAAATAGTAGAATCGAAAGGAATTCTTGATTAACTGGATATGATTATTGAGGGAAAGTAAAGACTCCAGGATTATACCTGGGTTTCTGTTTGTGGTGCCAATTACCGAAATAAGCACAGAGAGGAAAGTTTGGGGGTGGGGAATAAGGAGTTCAGAGTAAATGAAAATGGTTCTGTTATCTCTGAGTGATAATGTACAGTAGGCAATTTGTTGTAAAAACTTAACAGTGTATAGCCATCTTCTGCATGATATTATCTGCTTTCCAGAGTCCTCAGAAGTAGGACTGACTTGACATTTTAGGGATTAAAGTGCAATCTAGACCAAGGAGATAATCATCCATGTTCACCCAGAAAGTATGGGGGATGGCCAGGAAAGAAGCTTTGCCTCCTATTTCTTGTCTAATATTCTTTGCTCTATGCCATATAATCTCCCAGAAGGCACTACACAGGGGCTTGCAGAATGGGTGAATTTTAATTCTTTGTATAGAATACAATGGACTATTTTACCACATATATTGTACAAGGTTATTTGTAGATATTGAAGGATGAAGTGAGCAGACTATGAAAAATGAGAAAAATTATAAAGGACCTGAAAATAAAACTTCTACTTCATTGGAAAGGCACCTCCATTATTTGGCTTTCAGTACATTTAATTCTTTATTTTAAGAATGTGTGTCAGTGCAAAATGATCTCAAATTGCATTTTCCCCCATGCTATTGATGGAATGCTGCTTTTTTAAAGTGCTGATTACAAATTAATCAACATTATGAAAATAAATTTTGGGAGGTGGTCAAATAGAAGCAGGAATAATATTTCTTTAGTGGCTGCTCTTAGTATTGTCACAAAAATGTCATCTCATATAAGGTTAGCACAAGGAGCACATTTACAGAATAAATTATAAACAAGATCAAATGAAATAGCAGTGAAGAAAAATGGGGGGGCTTATGACACAAGGGAGAGAAAAATGTTGGATAAAAAGTGAAAAATTATAAATGGTGGCACATAAACATTACAGTTCAGGACAGGGAAACTATTTGAATATAGAGAAAAAATGATTGGAAGATGGATGGAGAAATAAATTCCAGGCAAGGACAGGACAGGGCTATGAGATTGAAAAGTGTCAGTCTGACTTCCTTCTGGAAGAATCTGGTCCCTTCCAGGACCCGGCATTTTGCTGAAGTGGGCACAGTCAGAGCAGGTGTGACTGCTCTTGTTTCCATCGTCCCCAGCACCATCTTCTAGGCCTTGTTAATTGCACGTCTATGAGAATATTTTCTCTTTTGAGATACAAGGAGAGTTCAAATTGTTTCGATGTTAACTTAAACAAAAATCTTGTTTGTAGTTCTTGTCAGTCTTTAGGCTATGATCTAGATTAATCTAGGGCCCAATTATTAGAATACAGATGTGTGATCTGAATGAGGGAAGTATCAATCTTGGAACTGCCATTGGCTCTATCTATGTGATTAGCTTTGGAAATAGTTCCTTGCTAGGTCTCTGAAAGGCAGGAGAAAGGAAGGAAGGCTTTTTACCTTAAAACTGGCAGTCCTTGGCTCTTGCTAATCACAGAGACTCCAAAGATGTCATCATTCCCTCAAAAGGAAGGAACAGGATGTTCTCCAAAACCTGAGGATATGTTTTCCACAGAGCTCTTTCAGATTCTGATCCCCAGTTACTAGTCTCTTCGCCCTTTCTGGGAATCTAGATACACTGAAGGGGCATCAAGTCCAGGAAATAGACGACAAGAGCTATTTTTATTCTGATTCTAAGGTGCTCCTTGATTTCACATTGATAAAATACAAAATGACCTATGAATGCAGTGCAAATAGAGAATACAATATTCGTGCAAATGCACATAAGCACCTTTAAAATGGTTCTCAAACTTAACTGTACGTCAGAATCATCTGGAAAGTTTGTTACGACACTGTTGGGCCCCACCTCCAAAGTGTCTTAATCAGCAGGTCTAAGGTAAGGCCTGAAAATTTGTATTTCTAACAAATTCCAAGGCAATGCTGATGCTGCTGGTCCAGGACCACCCTTGAGAACCACTCCTTGATATCATACAGGGATGAGTGCAGTGCCAGGACTGAAGCTGGGTTAACCTCACAGCCAGCGCCGAGCTCGTTCCATGGCAGTATGCCCCTTCTCCCTGCAGGCTACATGGTCTGTGCATTCATCAATCTATGTGTTTATTTGTTCCGGCGTTTCCTAGTTTGGATTAATTAAGCTATTATTCAACAAGACAGAGAAGGTCCTGTGACCTCTAGCCAATTCTGTCTGCTTGGTTTTCAGCATCACAGTCTTCAAATAAACCATATACACGTGTACACACACTATTTAAACTGGCTAAGCTCTGCCACTGGATTACTCTTAAACTGCCTGACCTATGGGGTCAGAGAAGTTCGAAGGTGCAGAGAAACAGAGTATGGTCTACCCCGTTGGATACTCTTGATCTACCCACTGTAACCCAAACTCAGGAACATTTGAAAAGCAAATGGCCGCTTCCATGATCCACCCTGAGTGTGATTCAACCCCATCTGCCCTGTTACGCTGCACTCTCAACTTTTATATTTTATCTCCCTTTGATCTCTGTACTTTTGCCTTCATTTATGCTCATTCTTCTTGTATGTCACCTACTTGGAAAGTGGTTCTTTTGATTTTTTATTTTCTGAGTTAACTTCCTTTTCAAACAGCGTTTTGACGTTTACCTTCTGGAGCCACCCACTCCCATGTGGGTAACGAAACTAAAAACAGGGTGCTGCTTGCCACCCACCTGTCACACCTGTCCTGCTGCAGATGGGTGCTAGCTGTAGAGGAAGGTCAGAGAGAAATAGCACACTGTGCCTACAGGCAAGACGTTGGAGCTAAAAGTCAAGACTCCTTTGAGGATGCCCCTTCAACCCCATAGCTTTCACGATTGTTACCAAACTGAAACCAAACAGAATACCCAGGTAGATCTAAATTTTTGAAGCCACTCTGTATTTAGCTCTTCCAGGATGCTTTCTAAAGCATCACAGTCCCCAAATCTGCCATGTGAATTCTAAAGACTGCAGTAGCTGTGAAGTGTGAGCTCTTGCCAAGCCCTGGCTGAAGCCCTTCACTGTATTATGTCATTTAAGAACTGCAGTGCCTTTATCAGAGAAGTACTGTATTTTTCACATTTCACACGCGAGGAAATTAAGACTTCAATGTTAAGCAACCTGCCCAAAGTTACACTTGTAATCAGGGTCACAGCTAGTATCTCAGCCCCATCAGTCAGATGCCAGACATCACACGAGCACGGGTGGGATGTCTGCTTTCCTATGGCACAGACAGCCAATGGCAGGGCACTTTCTCAGTTTTTGTTTGACAGATTTGAGATGAATATCTTATGAACAAATGTACCTCGATTCAACACAGGCATGTGGTACACCGATAGGGTTTCCAGCCAGCTGTGTGCAAGGATCCTTCACAACATGGAGGTGAGGAAAGGAAACCGTTGAACTTGGTCCCTACCTAAGGAAAATTTGTGTATGCAAATAAGCTGTGGAGAAATGGATGGAAAAGCATATGGCTAAGAGGCCAAATGTGTGAAAAGCAAACTATAAGATATGCATTTTAGCTAAAACCGAGAACTAAAAAAAGAGGCTAAGTAGGCTAAATAGCATAAAGGAAGTTCTTCCAAAATCAGCGGCAGAGCTGCCCCCAGCTCAAATGGTGACAGACTGGCAGCCTAATGTCCTAGGGACTTAGGCATGTATCTGTTGCACCAGGGGTATTTACAATGCCCTCTCATTTTAATATTTATTTAGAAGTTAATTACTGTCACTGTCAGTTCTTTTATCTCAACAACATTTCAGAGAAATGTATTCAGGCATTATGTGACTTGTAAGTAAGATTAACAAGAAAGTTCAGAGAAGTGTAATAATCAAGGGATTTGGCTGTTAATAAAGAACTTAATGAAAAACAAATGAGTTAACACCACATTGAATTTGAATTTGGCTAAAGCAAATTCTAGAATTACATACAGTACACTTTCTTAGGCATATGTCAGTGTACACCTAAAATCAAAATTAATGACCAGTGACCATATTCATGTGTCAATGGGCAGTGAGAATTCTGACTTTGAGGATTATTTCAGACTCAAAATCCAGGGCTTTGCCTGTATTACTTAAACCTTTAAGTCAATACCAGTGTGCTTTCAGGTGAGTTTCATTGAATGTATTATGTGCACTCTGCCCTCATGCACACAGACACACACACAGACACACTGACACACCACTGATGAGTTGATAGAGTGCATTACTCCTGCTCTACAGATGGCTAAAGGGATTAAGCAAATATCGTTGGTGCAGCATGAGGCTGAGCCTTTGTATTCATTTATAAAGTTAGGGAAGTCACTGAAGAGAAAGAAAAATCATGCAACTGGAATGGAGAAGAAAAGCTCCAATTATAGTTCCAGAATTGGCTGCCACCTTTAGTGTTAACAGAGTGTGCACGTTTCTCCGAAGTGACACGTGCATTGTCTATTGGGAAACATTTAATCCCTGAAGTTGTATTAAGGAGGCTGGTGAGCATACAAGTGAATAGAAATGATGTTAGGTTTTTCTCCGATAGAAGAAGCTGCACTAATTTAAATAGGAGCACCTCAGATGGTTCTCTGGACCCCTCTTAATTTGATTTCAGTCGTAACGAACCATCCTGCCCCTGCAGAATACCTGGAAATTGCATAAACATATGACTATTTGAATGTAGGTATAGTTCTGATGTTCCCGCTGCCCTTTGCATATGCTTCTGCCCACAATTTGATTAACTTGTATCCCTTCTGCTAGAAGGGAAGACATTTTGCTTTATTTAACATAGTGTGGCCAGTGACGAAAGTGTGCTGTACGCACACAGTTGGCACCTAGGCAACATTTGTGTCATGAATAGCAATACACTAACAAAAACGCCTCTTTTTCTCAGGGTCACAATCCTACAGCTTCACCTACAACAGACCACAGCTGAGAGGCCATAGAAAGTTCTTCTGAACAGTTAGAATGATGGTGACGATGAGGCCAGTGATTAAACTCTGTGCTCTACCTGAGGGAAAGTCTCTTGAGATTTCCCATAATATCCAATTTCCTGTTCTTATTTTTGCCCCTAATAATTGTTGCCGTTCCTGAACATAGTTGGTGGTCAATGTGTAAGTGTTGCACCAAGAAAGAAATTTTATATATATTGAGAGATTTCAGCTGGAAAATGTTGAATGTGCTTAATGTGTGGGGACTTCAAAATCTAAGTTCCGGTGGTCTGATAAAGAAGTTCATGGTAGTAGCCGATTCTCTCGTGATTAAAAAAAAAAAAAAGATAAAGCGTTTTCATATAGGCTACTTCCAGGCAGCATCTTTTTTCTTTTTTTTTTTTTTTTTTTTTTTTTTTTTTTGGTCCCAATCAGGAGAAGACCTGGGTTGCTGAGCCTGCTGCTGAGTTTGCTATGAGAATATAAAGTCAAGACAGATGCAGATGCTAACAGGATGCTGACACCTTTTCAGATAACTGGCTTCATCTGTCTGCCTGTTTATGGGGAGAGCTGATTCTCAGCCATGTGCAAATACAGGGGAACTGATCTGATCTCTTTGCTGTTTTACTCTAAAGACAGAGCCATCTCTCTATCCCACATTCACTCAGCGAGGCAGGAACTATCATTAAGCTTTCATGCATATTCCTGCAGTACCCTGCATAGTCATTCAATCATTAGAAGAAAAAAAAAACGAGTCCATGTCAGCAGTGCTTGCTTGTTTGAAGACACTACCAAAAACTTAGCTCTGGGAGGCAGAAGAGAGGATGTGAGGTGTGGGTCTGGATAGTGGGTTTCTCAGAGAAGTAAAAGGGAGGCTGAAGGCAACTGTGGGCAGTTATTCTGCAATACACCCGAAGTGGATTTAGTCAGTTAGACATAATCCAGAGAGTTTTTTAATAAAAAAAAAAAAATTAGCCTCAACATTGAACCGCTTTAAAAGAGTACGGATTCCTTGGCCGGGGTCAGGTGGCCAGTATTGCTGGGGTCTGGTAATCACTAGTTAGCTGGGCCTGGAGTGGCAAGAGGCTTCACTGAAATCATTTGTAGAAGCTGTTCACACAAAGAAATGTTACTGTACCAACAATCATAAGACCTGATTTGAATTCTAGGTCTGTTAATTATCGTGTGAATTTAAGCAAATTATTTAACCACTAGAGCATCAATTTCCTCATCCATAAAATGCAGGTGCTAATACCTAATCATAGTATGATTGTGTGGATTCAATCAAACAATGTATTATATTTAAAGCAACCCATAGACTGCCTAGACCTCTATAAGCCATGATTGGTTTTATCAACCTTTTGTTGATATTCCCAGATTGTGCTCCATGAAATACTAGTTATACCAAATGTAAATACATATAGAAATACATTTAGAAAGCACCATATCCTAGATCCTCTTTTTGATAGTTATAGTGAATGCTAGAATTCTAAAAGCTCTGAAAAGGCCTGAAATTAAAGCAATAACAAAAAAATAGCAATAACAAAAAATACCTGTGTGCCCTGTTTTTCTTGTATTTAATTCTTACTAATATGTCTAATTAGTCACTAATTATGACTCCTATGTCACAGAAATGTGCCACAGATTATATTTGGGAGAAAGTCCACTTTGCCCAAATTCTTTAATACCTAGATCTCTAAAGTTCCTGAATAAATCTTTACCTTATATGGGTTTCTCCTGCTATCTGAAAGTAGAGCATTCCTGTGAAATCTTTCACAAGTCATAATGGCAAGGTGCAAAGAAGCAATTGCCATTCATTTTTCTGGACATTTTTTTGAGTGTTCCCAAACCCCAAAAATACCTTTCTTAGGTTGTTCTGATATCTTAAGACACATCTTGCTAACAGAATCACAAAATAAATTGAGATAAAACACACATGCTTGCAGACACTATTCAGAGTCTTGGCAGCTTGAAGCTGAGATGCTGAGTGTGATTCCAGAGGAAGGAGCTGGGTGGTACCACTCTGGTTGCTATGAACTGCCTCTATCACAGCTTGCTATACAACAAATGCTGAACATGATTTTTGCTTTTAGCCTTTTTTCATAAAGCGAAAAGCATCCCTGAATATCTTTCGGCTAGCAAAAACAGGTATCAACGTCGAGTTGTTCATAAAGCCAAGTAGGGTAACGTGTCTTTTTGGGTTATGGCCCTTGCACAGGGCACTTCACATCACATTGCCCTGGAAGACAAAATACTCTATAACTGCATTTCAGATTTGGCTTCACGCTGCAATCAGCTAGGGTGCTTTAAAAATTACGGATGCTTGGGGCCCATCCCTAGAGATTCTCAAATGATTGGTATACCTGGTGACCTGGGAACACTGTTGGAAACACAATAGGTAATTCCAAAATGCAGCTAAGTTTAAGAACTAGTACAAAATCATCATCTTCATCATCATCATCATCATCATCCCAGAGCTATTATTTCTAACACTGTTGACATATTTTTCACTCAAATTTGAGAGTACGCCTGTAGTCTTTCTCACAAGGCTCAAGGGTATGGTAAACATTCAGTGATAAAAAAACACTATCATTCATTTTTTAATTCATTCATTTAACACGCACACTCTGGTCACAAAGGCAATAGCCACATTCAATAGGTTTTGTTCAGCCTCCACTTCTGGCTGCTGCAGTTCTCAAAGCTCTCTTGGTTCTCTAAACTACTACTCACCTGATAGACTTTTACCATGCAAAATAACACATGCAGCGTTCTGCCCAGTTAATTACTTTTTTGTTTGTGTCTAGCTCACTCTTCCCTCCACCTAAGCTGAGGCCCTGAACTTCTAAACTCAGATACTAGCTATGAAGCATGAAGGTAGAGATAGCATCACACAAGAAAGAACAAGAGCTTTTGGAATAAGACAGACATGAGTGTAAACACTGATTCTCCCTCTTATCAACTGTGTGGTCTCAGATACTTTCTTTAATTTCCCTGAGCTAAATTTCTTTATCTATAAAATAGGGCTGATAATACGGACCTGGAAGAGTGGTTATGAAGAACCAGTGGGATAAGGTCGTCAAAGTTCATACAGCAGGGCATAACACATGAGAGATAATCAAACAAAGGAAGCTCTTACTACTATCCATGTTGACCATCTTGAGACCTCAGTTGATTGTACCCACATGTGTAGTGAGCAGGAACATTGACTCTTCAGAGGGAAATCTTGCAGAATTCCTATCTCTGGGTCCAGGGAGAAGACTTCTGCATTTTATACAGAGTGATTTTCCCTGATTTCATTATTTTCCTGCCATTAAAAAAAAAAGAACTGAGGAGGAAAATTAATGTGATCACAATACATGAATATGGAGAGGGAATACTGTACCACTCTAGATAAGTGATGTCCTTAATAGAAATAAATATGATAAAATTTTACTTCTGTTGTACTTGAAGGTGTTTTCAATAAATGCCATTAGAGACCAAGAAAGAAAAAACATGAAAAATATTGGAACACAATATAACAAATGAATTAGCAGGTTATTACCCATGGTAATGAAAACTATAAAGAAACTGCCTTTAATGACACAGGGAGACCCCAGAGCTTGTGGCTTACAGTATGACCTCAGAGGTTTAGAGCTCTAGCTGTATATCTGTGCCAGACCCAAAAATGTAGTCCTTTGGCATTTATACTTCATTAGTCATTACCTTCCCTTCTATGAGTAGCTCGTTAAATTCAACAAACATGCCCCATTTCTGTTTTGGTTGGGCCTTATTGACTTATTCCTGGGCTACCTATATGGAACTTGCTCTCCAGAATGGAACCAAAGTTGGGTATAAAGAAGTGGCCTTATGGCCTTAGCTTCACATATTCTCAGTGAGACCACACAAAGTTCAGAGTGAAGGTTATCATGGAGAGAAGGAGAGTGGGAAAGGAAGGCAGGAAATCACTAAATAATTCCTGGTCACAGATGTGGAGTGGCATGCCTGCCTCTTTAATTGCCCCATGAGTTAGTCTCTGATTTTCTGAGGCCTTTATCTGGGCATTGTGAACACTTCCCAAATATACTCAGGTGAACAGTGGAACAAGATCAGAGCCTTGTTACCACCAGCTTCTTCTTTGGAATCAGTGGTGTACTCTTCAGCAGGGTATCAAGGATCTGCAGGTATACAGAGCCCCAAAGGACAATCTACTCAACTCCTGGATATAATGGGTACCCTAATATAGTCATCAGGGAATATGCCCAATTCACATATCAGGAAAAAAAACAACAAAACAAAACAGTGTTGATGCTTTTTTAGCACAGTGCCTGGCAAATTTTAACACTCAATAATATTAGCTATTATTATTATTATTATTATTATTATTATTACTATAAAACAAAGGGAAGGAAGTATATATCTAGTGATATAAAAAAGTCTAGTGAGATAAGAAATGGTCAAAGGTCTTTGTCTTTGGCAATATGGAGGTCATGGTAACCTGATAAGAACACTTCTGGCAAAGTACACTGAGGAGTAAATGGAAAAGAAGGAAACTAGGTGGAGAGTAGAGAACCTTTTTAAGAAATAAGAATGAGGGCACTCTTACCACTCTTGTTCAACATAGTATTAGAAGTCCTAGCAACAGCAATCAGACAACAAAGAGAAATAAAAGGTATCCAAATTGGCAATGAAGAAGTCAAACTCTCTCTCTTCGCAGATAACATGATTCTTTATATGGAAAACCCCAAAGACTCCACCCCCAAACTACTAGAACTCATACAGCAATTCAGTAACGTGGCAGGATACAAAGTCAATGTGCAGAAATCAGTGGCTTTCTTATAAACTAACAATGAAAATACAGAAAAGGAAATTAGAGAATTGATTCCATTCCAATTCCATAGAGAATTGATACTATAGCACCAAGAACCATAAGATACCTGGGAATAAACCTAACCAAAGATGTAAAGGATCTGTACCCAAGGAACTACAGAACACTCATGAAAGAAATTGAAGAAGACACAAAAAGATGGAAGACCGTTCCATGCTCTTGGATTGGAAGAATAAACATTGTTAAAATGTCTATACTGCCTAGAGCAATCTATACTTTTAATGCCATTCTGATCAAAATTCCACCGGTATTTTTCCAAGAGCTGGAGCAAATAATCCTAAAATTTGTATGGAATCAGAAGAGACCCCGAATTGCTAAGGAAATGTTGAAAAACAAAAATAAAACTGGTGGCATCACATTACCTGATTTCAAGCTTTACTACAAAGCTGTGATCACCAAGGCAGCATGGTACTGGCATAAAAATAGACACATAGACCAGTGGAACAGAGTAGAGAGCCCAGACATGGACCCTCAACTCTATGGTCAAATAATCTTTGACAAAACAGGAAAAAAATACAATGGAAAAAAGACAGTCTCTTCAATGAATGGTGCTGGGAAAACTGGACAGCTATATGTAGAAGAATGAAACTCGACCATTCTCTTACACCGTACACAAAGATAAACTTGAAATGGATAAAAGACCTCAACATGAGATAGGAATCCTTCAGAATCCTAGAGGAGAACATAGGCAGTAACCTCTTTGGTATCAGCCACAGCAACTTCTTTCAAGATATGTTTCCAAAGACAAAGGAAACAAAAGGGAAAATGAACTTTTGGGACTTCATCAAGATCAAAAGCTTCTGCACAGCAAAGGAAACAGTCAACAAAACAAAAAGACAACCCACGGAATGGGAGAAGATATTTGCAAATGACAGTACAGACAAAAGGTTGATATCCAGGATCTATAAAGAACTCCTCAAACTCAACACACACAAAACAGATAATCATATCAAAAAAATGGACAGAAGATATGAACAGACACTTCTCCAATGAAGACATACAAATGGCTATCAGACACATGAAAAAATTTTCATCATCACTAGCCATTAGGGAGATTCAAATTAAAACCACATTGAGATACCACCTTACACCAGTTAGAATGGCCAAAATTAGCAAGACAGGAAACAACGTGTGTTGGAGAGGATGTGGAGAAAGGGGAACACTCTTACACTGTTGGTGGGAATGCAAGTTGGTGCAGCCACTTTGGAGAACAGTGTGGAGATTCCTCAAGAAATTAAAAATAGAGCTTCCCGGGGCACCTGGGTGGCTCAGTGGGTTAAGCCTCTCCCTTCAGCTTAGATTATGATCTCAGGGTTCTGGGATCAAGTCCCGCATCAGGCTTTCTACTGGGCAGGGAGCCTGCTTCCTCCTCTCTCTCTCTCAGCCTGCTTCTCTGCCTACTTGTGATCTCTCTCTGTCAAATAAATAAAATCTTTAAAAAAATAAAAATAAAAAAATAAAATAAATAAAAATAGAGCTTCCCTATGATCCTGCGATTGCACTACTGGGTATTTACCCCAAAGATACAGATGTAGTGAAAAGAAGGGCCATCTGTACCCCCATGTTTATAGCAGCAATGGCCACATTCGCCAAACTGTGGAAAGAACAAAGATGCCCTTCAACGGGCCAATGAATGAGGAAGATGTGGTCCATATACACAATGGAGTATTATGCCTCCATCAGAAAGGATGAATACCCAACTTTTGTAGCAACATGGACGGGACTGGAAGAGATTATGCTGAGTGAAATAAGTCAAGCAGAGAGAGTCAAGTATCATATGGTTTCACTTATTTGTGGAGCATAATAATTAACATGGAGGACATGGGGAAATGGAGAGGAGAAGGGAGTTGAGGGAAATTGGAAGGGGAGGTGAACCATGAGAGACTATGGACTCTGAAAAACAACCTGAGGGTTTTGAAGGGGCAGGGGGGGTGGGAGGTTGGGGGAGCCAGGTGGTGGGTATTAAGAAGGGCAAGTATTGCATGGAGCACTGGGTGTGGTGCAAAAACAATGAATACTGTTATGCTGAAAAGAAAAAAAAAGAAAGAAATCAGCATGAGGGGGGACCTGGGTGACTCAGTCCTTAAATGTCTGCCTTCAGCTCAGGTCATGATCCCAGGGTCCTGGGATCAAACCCCACACCAGGCTCCCCGCTCAGCAGGAAGACTCCTTCTCCCCCCACGCCACCCCCCGATTGTGTTCCCTCTCTCGCTGTATTTCTTTCTGTCAAATAAATAAATAAAATCTTTGTGGGGGGGCGGGAATAAGCATGAGAAGGATCTGCAAAAGACTAGGCTGCATCTAGGGAGGGAACACCAGGTCAGTAAAGTCGTTTTGTTTTTTAAAATTTTTTTCTCACCGAGGTTAGGGAATTGGTGGTGATGCTGAAGCTACACATGATTCCCAGCAGCTCCCCGGCACTTCCCATGCTTCATGGTCTTGCTAACTTGAAGTCCCTGAGGCATTTGTGGCTTTCCTGGTGTCTAGGTACCCTCCAAAAGCAAGACCTTCTGGAACAATTGAATATTTCTGTTTAAAAGTCTAGTCCACAGGAAAGATGCAAGAAAGGAGCAGAATATTGGGTTTCTTTCCTCTGTGTTCCTTACATGCACTTGTGACCTGAAGCTGAGATATGACCAGCTTTTTCTTTCTTAAGTTATGACTCATTTATCCCTTTTTCTGGAAACCCAGAGGAACTGGGTAGATCATTTAGCAGAGGTCTGATGGCCTGAATCTGAAGAAGGCCCTAGAGCTGCTTGTAGGGTAGCTGTTCCATGGGTGAGCAAAGAGTGGTATATGCCTAAGAGGTGCTGAGTTTCCCGCCCTGGAGAATTGTCAACTCTGTACTCTTACACTAGAATCAGCCTTTCTGGAGGCATACTGGTCTTTGTTTGAAGCCTTTAGTCTTCTTAAAAATATTCCTAAGAGGGAGCCTAAGTAGCACCTGTTGGTTAAGCATCTGACTCTTGATTTTGGCTCAAGTCATGATCTCAGGGTCCTGACCTCAAGCCCCACCTTGAGCCTCCACATGGAGCTCAGATTGTGGTTTTCCTAGAGTTTATTTCTTAAAATTCTCTCCCATAAGTGTGTTAGTGATTCTTTTCCCCTCTCTTTGGTCACATTTGCAACTTTTTTTTTTTTTTTTTGGTGGGTGGAGGTTTTCAATATTTTCTTATTGACAAAATAGCTGTTGAGAGCCACCAAGCAGTTGGGTTCAAGATCGTATAAGTGAATCCTTGTAGTCTATGATTATCCAAACCTGTCTGGTTGGTACAACTGGAAGTGTTCATTATCTAAGTGATATATCTCTGATTTGAGGCGATAACATGACCAAGACTTTGGAAACTTCACAGATGTTGATTCAAAAATGAACTCTATGCAAAGTTTATTCAGTTTTTAACTTAAGATGGCATATTATTTTAAATTCTCCTAGCTCTCTATTGCCTTTAGGATAAATACTAAGCCCTCTGACATAGCAAAAAAGTATCTACCAAGTCCTGACATACTTTTCTAACATCATCTTTTGAGATTTTCTGAATCTGTGTTCTAAGCCAAAGTCATACATATTTTCCTTGCATTGGCAAATGCTATTTCCTCTGCCTAGATGTCCCTAGTTCCACACCTAAATCTAACTGGAAATTATTCCTGATAATTTTATATCTAATTCAAATGTTAACTCTTTTGTAAAATTTCTGGCAAATCCCTACATGGAAATCTTATCACACATACCGGTACCTCAATTGTATTACATCAATTTTAATTGGCTGGTTTCACTCACAGTTGGCATTTTACATTAATATCTGATTCTAAATGCCTGAGTTTCTTACAAATAGTAGTTAATAAATGAAATGTTTAAATTATTTATTGCTTACTCAAAATAAATTGCTCATATTATTTCCGAACCTTACTTAAAATGCTGTAGTCACCAATTCTTGACCAGTTGGTTGGTTGTGCCTGACATCCTCCCAAAGGTACATCGTTTCCTTAATTTAGGTTTTTAATTTCTGTTAGAACGTGTCCATTGCCTCAGAGAAATCAGAATGTGAATGGTTAGCTTTTGGTTTCTTGGTAGGCTGATGATCCCAAATGAAAATGTGGATAAACAACAACAACAAACAAAACAAAAAGTGTGTGTCTGTCTCATCTTATTCTTGCTAAATATGGAAAGAATCAAGGAAGGGGTGAGTAGTTGGTCCAAAGCCAAGCAGTGATCTAGAATCCATACAGGACTAGAATGTAGGTCTCCTGATTGACATTTCTAAGATTACGGAGAATAAAATTAGATTAAAATATCTGAGTTCTATTTTTGATAATGCCATCAATAAATTGGATGATTTAAAGCAAGGCTTTTATATTCTAGGTTTTGGTTACTTTATCTGCAAAATGAGTGAAACAACACCTGTATTATAAAAATGTGAAGACTAAATGTGATAAAGGAGAGACAAGGAACACTGTAAATCACCTCACAATGTATGTTATAATTTTTATTACAAAATTAATTCTAGTTAATGTCTTTATGGTGGATAAAGAACCCTTAGGTCACAGCTCTGATTGATTATCACTGCTTTTGCTTCCTCCATAATGGGAGACTTTTGTCATGGAGTAATCATTGCTGCTTGTCAGGAATATGCCTGTATGTCCCTCCCATTGTACCATGCACCACTCAAAGGAGAGGCATCTTAATGACTGGATTTCAGGTATTTGGGGAAGAAGAGAATGAAAGGTCTGGGGCACAGTGGTAGAATGTTTTTAAGGGAGCTCATTATTCATGATGGTTTCATACGATCCCAGCAAGCAGTCACCCTTTTTAGGCTATGCCTCTCACACCCAACCAAGACTTCTCTCTAACCACGAGGACTGCTGGGATTTTCCTTTAGCTTCTCTATAGCTGATAAATACTTGTACAAAGATGGCAATAAGGGTAGGACACAGATAACCTTGTAGCTTTCTGTGTTTTGTAGTGAGGGTGGTGGGGTAGAATACTATATAGAGGAGAACTTAATATGTGCCCATGCACAAAACCTAGTTTTCAAATCTATCTGTATAACTCATGCCTCTCCTACCCCTTCACACTGAAAATAGTAGAGTTTGATATCTGTATCTCTATATAGGTAACAATTTCTGTCTATCTAATAATAAAAATACAGGGACAACATTGTATTTGCCTTGGCAGTCACTATGCAGAACTGGCCAACTCCTCTGTACCCTACAGATTGTAGTCTTTAATCACCTCTTGTCCAGATTGCTAATATTGCCAAAGGTATATATGCTCTGTGTGTGTGTGTGTGTGTGTGTGTGTATTAGGTAACACTTCCAAAGATACTGCCTGATGGAAAGGGACATTTCTTAGTGCATACCTTGTTATCTTCTTATTAATGAGATGCCCAAAGCTCAGATTAACTCCCTAAGACTTTAAGATAGCCTCAGTGGGCTTTTCTGAAAATCAGAGTATTATAACCACTAGCTACCTTTTAGCCACCCCATATTGAAATTTGGATATAAAAGTGATCCCATTTTCTTGCCCTGTTTTATTTCCCCTTGTGGCTCTATTATCACCAAGGGACATCCAGATTTATCTGCCTTAATAGTATATTTCATTGTTTTCCATAGGACTAGAAATAAGTGGATTTATAAAGAATGGAATTGGATTTTTCTCCTTCTCTTCATAACATAGTAGGAATTCCAAAATTATTACTTGGGAGATTTTTCCTCACTGTGACTAGATTACTGTCCATGCTACATTTTAATTTTTTCTGCCCATATCAATATATATTTTTTAAAGATATGACTATTTGAAGATACATTGTGTTCACTCTCTCTGGATATGAAGAAAAAGAGGTGAACAAGTTTCTGTTAATTAAGTGTTTGCTGGAGGCATTGAGATACTCGTGGGTCATTCTTTTGGTTGTGAATTTTGTGGTCAGTAAGCGGTGCCCTGCAGTACCTCCTATCTGATTCACTATCATGCTGGACATTCAGATGTTCGTTGTCATGGTTTTTAAAATTATCGTATGTGACTTTTCCATGCCTGGTTCCCTGGACATTATAAACCATTGCTAAGCTTGTGTTTATGAAGATATCACAGCTCCTATTTCTTTTCTGATGGTAGGACGCATACTTCATCCAGAACTATACAGAGCTGATTGATAGTGTTTCCCAGGCTGCTGGGTTATTAGAGACAGGAGCTAAAGAATGAAGAGATAGATGGAGGGACTAAAAACTTAATGTGTGACGGGGCAAGGAAAGAAGGGCCACAAGTGGGGATAAGGAGGCCCTACACGAGCCACAGAGAGCGTAGCATTTTAGATTCTGTCTGCTACGACAGCTGAGCGTATAAGGGCAGACAACTGGCTGGAAAGCTAACTGGCACACCAAAGTATGCTCACACAAAATTACCTTCTTGATAATGAACTTTAACAACTTCCCACAACTTTGTGTGTGTGTGTGTGTGTGTGCGTGCGTGCACGCATGTGTGTTGCATGACTTATTAAATAGATTAGCTACATTGATTTTTACTTTGAGATTTCCAGGCAATCACACAATACTTGAATTTTTCAATCATGTTGCTACATTATATGTTAATAAAAGCCAATAGCAAACATTTAAAAAGTTTTCCTATATTAGGGCCCTTCCAAGAATCAATAATCTCATTGACACGGTTCAAAAAGCTATCAATTCTATGAGGACCGCTAATGGCTGAAGAAAGCATGCATGTAAACACCACCAGAAAAATCGATGTTCTCTCTAAGTCATTGATAATTCTTGATGGAAATTGGAATTATAAAAATGTAACATGTGTTTCACACCTTAAGCATGAGAAATATCCATATCAAACTATCCAATGTCCTGGTGTCCAGGACAAGGCAACTGTGGGTTAGGTCTTGTTGATCTGATAACTTTTGCATGAACAAAATGGACTTTATGAGTTCTAAGATTACAGCATCATATACATCATTCATTTGATAGCCAGAGCAAACCTGTGAAGTGGAGAAGAAGGTATTCTCACCTTATTGTTGTAAAACTCCTCTTAAGTCTCAGAATAAGAGAAATTGTACATTGGCCGAGGTACGTAGGGGATAGCTGGCAGTAAAGCTCTTCTGATTCCTGTGATTCTGCCCTTGCAGAAACTGCAGCCACTGCAATGGGACATGCAATAATTATTTCTTATTTACCAGTTCTCAATAGGCTAAGCAATAGGTAAGCAATTTCCAGGGAATCCTGAAAACTAGTACAGGATCCGGAAGGGTTAAAGACACAATGCACCCCACCTAGATTTAAAGAATTAATGTAAAAGAGTATTCATTGAAGGATAGTGCTTCCTCATGCCCTTCTATTGTCTCAGTGGCTACTGGAGTATCTCTACTCTCTCAAATGGGAGGTGTTTGGCATTTCTTCCCATACATTCCATTTTAGAGGAGGTAATGATAAACAGAGAGATAAACAGTGAGATAGTCAGCTTCTAGCCCCAGCAATTCCTATTCTAGCAATAAAGAAATTTATCCTCTAACAGTGTTACTTCTCTGTAGCAGATTCTTTGTTTGAATATTTTTAAAATACAAATTTTTATTAAAATGAAAAGAAATGTTTACAAATGAAATGAAGCTTCACCCTCAAAGAAACAGAAGTAATAGGTGAAAGAAATGATCCTGGGAACTCCTCAATGTAATAATGAATTCAACATTCTTCAATCAAATTTAAAATTTAATTACAGGTAATTGTTCTCTTTTTAATGAAGTACATTTGACATAATGCTCCATTATTATATAATTAGATAATTAACTCCATTAATCACCTTACAACTTATTTTTCTCTGTGTTTTCTTTAAATATTTATATACCGTGCCCATTTTTCCAGCCAGAAAGCTCACCATAATCAAGAATGTGAGTCAGGGTGAACAACAGAAGAGCTTGGTGAAGGACAGTTACTGTGATTTCCCTAAGTGTACCTCTCATGCTCTGATTTATCAAAAATTAAATGTTTGTAAGTGCCTTCTATATTCTCAAACCTATAACAGGCACTCAGTATTTCTTCTACCATTTGCTGACCATCTAATATGTGTCATTCATGCATGTCACCAGTCGTGGATTTGAAGGAAGGGGATAACGGGAGATGACTAAGGCATAACCCTTGACCTAAAAGAGCTCATAATTTATTGATGGAGGACCCATGAAGGATGTTCATGGCTCCTTCTCTTAAGAAGTTCACAGTGTAAAATAAAAAGTCAAGTGTAAAATCTGTCACAGATAGGAGAAATATATTAGATTTAGTGCCCCCAAAATGGCAGGAGAGTTTTTCTGGCTGCATCCAATCTTCTTCTAGTGACCTTGACCTGGTTACATTTTACATACTGAGTTAACTCTGCATCACACAGGGGTCCTTTCAGGTCTGTGGTAGACAGCTCATGTCCCTGCTCACATTCTTGCTTCTTAATTGATATACTAGTGTGGCATGATATTTATTTTCCATGTTTGTTTATTACCAAAGAATTATGTTTAAACTTCCCTTATTTGACTAGGGACAGTTATCTAACCCAGTTCTGCAGCCTTCCATGGTATAATCTTAGGTAGGTTACTTAACCTTTCATGCCTTAGTTTCCTCACCTGTAAAATGGGATATTCATAGAGTAGTGAGAATTTTAGAAGCTAATAAGTATAAATCACATCAGTTTCTAGCACATAGCCAAAATGCAAGATGACAGATATTATTTCTATTCTATTTTAAAATTAACATTAGCTAGGGATGCAATGAAAACAGACTCCATCAATATCTT
Source organism: Meles meles (assembly GCF_922984935.1). NCBI lineage: Eukaryota > Metazoa > Chordata > Mammalia > Carnivora > Mustelidae > Meles > Meles meles. The sequence goes on along the minus strand of NC_060080.1, from coordinate 16,844,406 downwards.
CTTTTCTATCCCAAACTCACATCTGATTATCCACGAATGGTTTTCATAGGAGTGGTTCAAGTAGCCATGTATATTATAAACCTTCTCGTTTTTATGAGGCAAGAAAAACAAAAAGACATTTGAATCAACAGTTGTCTTAAAGTAACTTCTCCACTGTTTTGATTGTCTTAATGGTTATTTTCCACTAGTGAGCATTCTCATGGCTAAAGCAGTCTTATAAAAAAAATAACAAAAGAAGAAAAGTAAAATGAAAAGGATGAGCAAGAAAACAGGAAATTAACCTTCTCTTATTGCTGACTTACTAGAACTTTATTGTTTTACTGCTTCAATTCTACTCACATATGGTTACCCTGGATTCTGTACAACTGATTCGTTGTCACTTGCAGAGAACACTTCCAGCTTTGGTAAACCAGCTGAAACCTAGGTATTGAGACTCCCTTATGGAGGAGCTGTCTGCTTTGGGATAAAGTTCCTGAAAAAAACCTTTAGGAATCTCAACCTTAGTTGAGAAGTCAGGTGATTGAATATTGTAGTAATAAACGTTTTCTCTTGGAACTGTCCCAGATTTTTTTTCTTTTCTGTAATTAATAAGAGAAAAAATATATCGTTTTCTCAAAGGAATACCATAGTGAACACCCTAATAGAGTATACTATGGACTTTGGACTAAGTTGCCCGTTATGTGCTGAACTGACTCTGGAACTCATGGGAGTGTGGTAAAGGCAGGTTTCACTGGGAAGAGTGAGGCTTCCCCCAGATTGGCCCTCTCCTCACATACTAGTGGAAACTGCTGCTTGCACAAGAAAATACAGTCCATTAGAAATGAGAGGAGAACTAGATATTTCACTAGGATCCTGGGAGAGATGGGACAGAATTTGACCCAGGGATTTTTATTTATCTTGTCTCTAAAAATAGTAAATTTCTTCAAGGTTGAGGTTCACATATTCTTTCTTTTATCCAAGTATCTAGCTTACTGGTGATGCTCAGCAAAGAATTGTTAATTTGTTGATTGGTCACGGGTGGAAACTAAGGTGACAAGTGCTGAAATTTAATGGTGAATATGTGGTAAGAGATCTGGAAGTTTCTAAACTTTTATTGTGTGATTTAACCCTCACAGCCATTGTCTAAGGTCAACAGCATCAGCGCCAAATTGCAGATGAGCAAAATGAGGCTCAAACAGGCTAACTAAATTTTCCATAATCAAAACTGTGTTTCTATCTCAATTCTATATTAATACATTAACGGGGGGGGGGGGGCAAAAATGAAGTTTTTCCTACAAAATAATCACATCTTTTGCCTGTTTTATTTCTTTCCCTGTTAATCACTAATGTTAGAGCCCTACATCTTTTGCATATAATTCATTATGGTAGCAGAATTTTTTGATCATTTGTAAGAAATAAAGAAGGGCTACAACCTGACTTAAGAATAAAAAGGTCGGGGCGCCTGGGTGACTCAGTGGGTTAAAGCCTCTGCCTTCGGCCCAGGTTATGATCTCAGGATCCTGGGATCGAGCCCCGCATCGGGCTCTCTGCTCAGCAGAGAGCCTGCTTCCCCCTCTCTCTCTGTCTGCGTCTCTGCCTACTTGTGTTCTCTGTCTGTCAAATAAATAAATAAAATCTTTAAAAAAAAAAAGAATAAAAAGGTCAATGGTGGGGTTATGGACATTGGGGAAGATATGTGCTATGATGAGTGCTGTGAAGTGTGTAAACCTGGAGATTCACAGACCTGTACCCCGGCACTAATAATACATTATATGTTTATAAAAAATTCTTTTAATTATATATATAAAAAAGATTAAAAAGGTCAAGAAAACACCCCAAGACAAAAACTTAAAAATAATATTCTGGAGGTATTCTTCCAGCAAATAATTTAACCAAAATGAATCCACCTTTAAATCCAGTTACTGGGGATTCTAAATCATATTCAATTAACCGCACAGATACCAACAGATCCCTAAGCACTTAAGTTGTACTCTTTTTATTTTATTTATTTATTTTTTTATTTTTTCAGCATAACAGTATTCATTGTTTTTGCACAACACCCAGTGCTCCATGCAAAACGTGCCCTCCTTATTACCCACCACCTGTTCCCCCAACCTCCCACCCCTGACCCTTCAAAACCCTCAGGTTGTTTTTCAGAGTCCATAGTCTCTTATGGTTCGCCTCCCCTTCCAATTTTTTTTTTTTTTATAAACATATAATGTATTTTTACCCCCAGGTGTACAGGTCTGTGAATCGCCAGGTTTACACACTTCACAGCACTCACGATAGCACATACTCTCCCCAATGTCCATAACCCCCTCCCCCTCTCCCAACCCCACCTCCACCCAGCAACCCCCAGTTTGTTTTGTGAGATTAAGCGTCATTATGGTTTGTCTCCCTCCCAATCCCATCTTGTTTCATTTATTCTTCTCCTATCCCCCTACCCCCCCATGTTGCTTCTCCATGTCCTCATATCAGGGAGATCATATGATAGTTGTCTTTCTCCGATTGACTTATTTCACAAAGCATGATACCCTCTAGTTCCATCCATGTTGTCGCAAATGGCAAGATTTCATTTCTTTTGATGGCTGCATAGTATTCCATTGTGTATATATACCACCTCTTCTTTATCCATTCATCTGTTGATGGACATCTAGATTCTTTCCATAGTTTGGCTATTGTGGACATTGCTGCTATAAACATTCGGGTACAGGTGCCCCTTCGGATCACTGCGTTTGTATCTTTAGGGTAAATACCCAGCCAGTAGTGCGATTGCTGGGTCATAGGGTAGTTCTATTTTCAACATTTTGAGGAACCTCCATGCTGTTTTCCAGAGTGGTTGCACCAGCTTGCATTCCCACCAACAGTGGAGGAGGGTTCCCCTTTCTCCGCATCCTCGCCAGCATCTGTCATTTCCTGACTTGTTAATTTTAGCCATTCTGACTGGTGTGAGGTGGTATCTCATTGTGGTTTTGATTTGTATTTCCCTGATGCCGAGTGACGTGGAGCACTTTTTCATGTGTCTGTTGGCCATCTGGATGTCTTCTTTGCAGAAATGTCTGTTCATGTCCTCTGCCCATTTCTTGATTGGATTGTTTGTTCTTTGGGTGTTGAGTTTGCTAAGTTCCTTATAGATTTTGGATACTAGCCCTTTATCTGATGTGTCATTTGCAAATATCTTCTCCCATTCTGTCAGTTGTCTTTTGGTTTTGTTAACTGTTTCCTTTGCTGTGCAAAAGCTTTTGATCTTGATGAAATCCCAATAGTTCATTTTTGCCCTTGCTTCCCTTGCCATTGCCGATGTTCCTAGGAAGATGTTGCTATGGCTGAGGTCGAAGAGGTTGCTGCCTGCGTTCTCCTCAAGGATTTTGATGGATTCCTTTCTCCCATTGAGGTCCTTCATCCATTTGGAGTCTATTTTCGTGTGTGGTGTAAGGAAGTGGTCCAATTTCATTTTTCTGCATGTGGCTGTGAAGTTTTCCCAGCACCATTTATTGAAGAGGCTGTCTTTTTTCCATTGGACATTCTTTCCTGCTTTGTCGAAGATTAGTTGACCATAGAGTTGAGGGTCTATTTCTGGGCTCTCTATTCTGTTCCACTGATCTATGTGTCTGTTTTTGTGCCAGTACCATGCTGTCTTGATGATGACAGCTTTGTAATAGAGCTTGAAGTCCGGAATTGTGATGCCACCAACTTTGGCTTTGTTTTTCAATATTCCTTTGGCTATTCGAGGTCTTTTCTGGTTCCATATAAATTTTAGGATTATTTGTTCCATTTCTTTGAAAAAAAATGGATGGTATTTTGATAGGGATTGCATTAAATGTGTAGATTGCTTTAGGTAGCAAGTTGTACTCTTTTTAAATTGAATGATGACCCCAGGGACTTCTTGGGGGTGGGGAAAAATGGGAATGGATATTGATTAAAAGCAGGCATTTATAACTTATCAGATGACCAAATGTAGAGGTGTTGGAAGAATCTGAGACCTCCTTTCCATAGGCATTATAATCTAACCTGATGGGAGACACCCAGGGTTTAGAAGCAAAACTAATCTCTATGAACTTCTGTTTCACAATCTGTGAAACAGGAAAGCAAACAACTTCCTTGCCCCACCCCACCCCCCTTAGCAAAAGGAGAAAAGGTGTATGACAGTCACATGTTGGAGCTCAGCAGTTCTGAGTTCTCTTCCCTTCCCTCCTGATCTCATTCCCGTCCCTTGGTTGAAATGCTGTTTGCAAGGCAATACTATTTACAAAGTTTGCTCTGCCAAACAACCCTTTCCTTCTTTTCTACCCCATGAAAGTGAAACAAGGCCCTTAAAATCCACAATTCCTACCAATGCCAAAAAGTACTTTTCACAAATGGATAGAGCTTCAGGTACAGGGAAGGGCCAATGGGTGAAAATCATTCAGGAGAACTTGGAGGTTCTTCAGCAGTGCTGGGGAGTTGTGAGGCTACACCTGGAGCTTAATAAGGAAATCTAAATGTCTGATGGTCCTCTCCTGGCTAAGGTAAGTGCAAGCCAGACTGTCTTAAAGGGGGACCCTTATATCATACCAGTTAGCTGATGAACAGGAGATAGCTGGTGATGGGAAAGGCCAATTTCTCTGCAAGGAATGGATTCAAATGCACAGAAAGTACCAGGTCCGAAGTGAAAATGGTGCTTGTTCATTCCTCTGGCAGAAGTAGGATCATAAAGGAGGAGGAGTTACACTTTGCAAGAACTGAAAAGAGAAAGGATTCAAAAGACATATCAAGGAGCCCCAATGAAAGGGCAGCTGCACTACGCTAGACTCCTATAACTACAAAAAGTTTCAGGCTGATGGGATAACTTCATTCTGATGGGGAAAATAAAAATTGTTTCCTCTAGTTCTGGCAGCCCAGCAAGGAAAAAGAGGTATTAGCAGAAGTCTGAGTCTTCGGGGGTCTGGCCGACATCCCAGCCATATCCTGAGAAAATGGCAGGACTTCCAAAAATTCTTGTGGCAGGCATTCGCATTTCCTGTCCTAAATGGTTAGGCCATCTGGAATGTCTATTATGGAACCATTAAACTTATGGAACTGTCCTCACGGGCTCTCAAAACCATTTCAAGTATTCTACAGAATAAAAATAAGTTGAATAAACACAAACTATGCAGATTACCGACTCTTCTAGAGGAGGAGGCACAAATGTACTGAAGTCATATGGAATTATCAAAATATAAAAACTTAGAATTTTAAAAGTGCGTTTCATTGAGTGAATTCAAAGTGTAAACTTAAGGTATAGGACTGAATCTAAGGTCAGGACATTTTGGTCATGGTCTTCTGGAGTTCCTACAGGCAGGAGAAGTGCTTTGGTAAAGCCAAAGTGCTGTAGCAATGGGGAGGTAGGAATGTCATCTGTCTATTACAAGACAGCATTACTCTTCTTTAGATGTCACTGCCATTTTAGAATGTACATGTAAAGGAACTGGCAAGTAAAAATATATAACAGGAAAATCTAGTCATGGAGCAAACAAGCCCACACATAATATAATAGTTTTGAGTGTCTGTATAACAAATTACCACAAACTCCGAGACTTTACACAATTCTGTTTATTATCTCCCAAGTACATAGGTCAGAAGTCCAAGCAGGCCTGACCATGTTCTCTGCTTTAAGGTGCCAGAAGACCAAAATCACAGTATCTTCAGGGCTCTAACCTGGAGGCTCTGGGAAGAGTCCAGTTCCAGACTCATTTTTGGCTGCTGGAAGAATTCAGTTCTATGTGATTGAAGGACTGAGATCCGCATTCTCTTGTTTGTCAGCTCCTTAAGGCCACTTGCATTCCTTCTCAGGTGGCCTTCTCTGTCTTCAATCCTATAAGGGCCACTGACTCCTCACCCTTAGAATCTCTCCTCACTTTTCCTTCTGCCTGAAGTCTGAGGAAACATCTCTGGTTTTAAGGTGTCCACATTACATTACTCCCACCTGGATAATCTCCCTTTTGCCATATATGGAACATATTCACAGGAGTAATGCCAGGAGGCAAAGATCATGGAGATCATCTTAAAATTCTATGTACCATACATAACTTGTGACTCACTGTAGAGACAGAAACAACTCTGTGCTTTCCCACCAGATGATGACTCTGGTTAAAGAGAACACCAGAAAGGAGGAAGCCTGCATTTTTGTGTGGAGTGTATAATCACAGGTAGTGTGATAGATGGTGATAGTTGTGGTTGTCCATCTCACATGACTGTTGCTTAGTATCCTTTAAAATGATCTCGGGCATATGTTCTACCTCTGCCCTTATAGCTCCTCCCCATCTTGACTTCTAACCTTACTCCACCTCCCATCACAGAAGTCTCAGGTCTGAGTCTTGAAGAAACCTCACTTTCCTCTGGCCATACTGCTCTTCTGAATACAGTTAGTGCTGTTAATGTTGCTCTGTTCACATTGATTTGCCTATATAAACCTTTTCTCCTCCAGTCTGCTCTGAGCACCTCAAGGGCAGTTAGAGTGCCTGAGGAGATTCTATTCACCTGTGAATCCCTGGCAAATCCTGCCTGAAAACTGACCCAGAACAGGTGCTCAATGAATGATTGTGAGACTGAGATAGGTAGTGCCATTCCCTGTACTGTGTTATGTATAGGCAGTAAATTATATGCCCAACAGCTTTGCATGCTGTTATGTTAGCAAAACAGATTAAGGTTTTAAGTCCCACAATAGCCAATCAATATATATTGCAACACAGAATCCATATACTTCTAAATGAGTTTGTACAGTTCAGTTACCTTCTTTCCCCATTCAGGTAATACAATTCTCATATTTAATCTGTTGGCTGATATGTGAGCTCTCAGAAGCCAGGGGATTATCTTCTTTGCTCCTGCAAATGATAACAGAATTAGCTACAGTGAGTCTATCCGTGCTACTTCTGCTACAGGTAACTTCACGATCTGGGAAGGAGGCAGCTGTGGTCAAGGAAGTAGCTCTTGCACACTCAGATTATTCTAAAAACAAATCATCATCAATCCATATCAATGTCATTTCAACCCAACGAATGTAGGAAGTTCAGGACCACCTATCAAAATGTGATGTGGGACTCTAATAGGTATAGCCAGATCTATGACAAAGGACTGGATAGGAAACATACCTACGGGGCTTCAATGCCAGGTAGCACTCAGGTGTGTGGATACTTCCACCAAGAATATGGCATTTAACTGCTGCCCATAAAACATAAGGAGCTACTTCTCAGATATGCAGAACCAGAATGGGAACATAAGGATGCATTATTGGGGCAAGGCTGAGGAGCCCCCTGATTGCAGAAACAGAATATCTCCAGTGATATGCACTTAAATGTTGTCCGAGGCTAACACAGACCCAGGGACTTTTGCAGAATAAAATATGATTGGAGAGTCACCAAGTGAAAGAAGGGGTGGAGGAAAACTATTGTGACTTTGAATCATAAATGATCTGCCCATGGAGGGTCCCTTAGACAGGCTAGCCAGACTCTCAAATGACCTTCCCCTGCATTTCCAATAGTTTAAACAGTGGACAGATATCCCAAGGAATGAGAAACAGTGGCCAGATTTGGATACTTAAAAATACTAAACTCTGTCTTCAGTGGCCTTTCTGGTGCCTCAGCAAGGTCACCGAGGGCGGTATAGTAATTTAATACTTGGCATAGGTGCTCTCTATATATTGGTTAGGCATTAGAATATGCTAGGCTATAAATATAAAAAAAAATATATGAGCTGTATATAAACTGATGCTATAGGAGAAAACCAAAAAATCAAGATGGCTATGAGGTGATATCTTTATTGTTTACCATTATTAAAGGTTACCATATATTGTATCTGAAGAATAATCCCTGGCTTTATAATTAAAAAGTTATAGACTACATAAATGGTCTTCTCAGAACTTCAGATGAGACCCTTTACACATGGCTCAAAAGCTGTTGAGAAAACATTGCAAATGTATTTTTCAATGAATAAGTACATTATTGAAGTAGTTCTACATAAACCAAACTTTATAACATTTTGGTTGAAGTGTTTAGGCTTTTTTCCCCCCAGGGAGCCCTCTTGTGGGTATTTCAGCATATTACTGAAACATAGATTATCAGTGACTTGGTTGGAATTGAGTTGGGAAGAATGCTTCATGTTTCATTCATGATAAGCCTGAATATGTATGCATTTTTCTGCCCCCACATTGTTTCTCCATTTTTAACTTCCCAAATTTAATTTTAGAATCCTTGACTTCCAAGCTTTCAGAGAACTCAAAGGTCACCTGCTTTGGTGGCTCCCAAATCAACGGATCATCATTATCATCCAGAGAGCATTTAAAAAGTATATATATCCACATATCCTTGGGTTGCTCTCAAAGATATTCTGGGCTGGTATGTCAGGAAAGGGACTGGCAATCACCAGTGTTTTAAATCCCCTCCTCCCCCCACCCTGGTGATTCTCATTATGAATCAAACTTAACACTGAATTTATCCAACTCCTCTTCTGATTATACTTGCTGCAACACAAGGAATACTCAAACTTAAAGTTATTCATTTACTTGTCAACTCAACTGTGAATCTAACAGGGATAAGGTCCTGCTTGACTTCCTCCAAGAACCTAGTGTAGTGAGGAGTAAAGAGTAGGTACTCAATAAATGTTTATTAGATTGAGTTAGGTAATTCCAATCTACTAATCAATATTGTTAATAGTATTGAAACAATAGTCCCAATGGATTTGTATCTTGGAAAAGCTTAAACAAAGAGATTTCAGTATAAAATCTAATAGTAATCCATCAGTTCAATGACCTTACAGAATCCAGGAGCATTCAAACATGTATCATGTGAATTTGGAATCCTTATGTTGAATGATAGAATAAAGCTGAGACTTGTTTTCCCTCACTTATAGTTTAAAAGACTGTGGTGTTATATTTCAGTTAAAGTTAATAAAGTTTTTCAGTCCTTCTCACCATTCAATGTAATGTACTTGTATGACTGCTGTAATGGAAAAGACAATCATGGATACTCTCATTTATATGCACAATTTGAATTCCAAGAAAATAGGGAGCAAGTTACCATGCATTTACCTTTACAAATGCTGGGATGAGGCAAGATTGGATATAAGCAATCGGATCTGACGATAATATATTCCATTTGCAATTGTTAGAGATTTATGCAAGATAGCAGGTAACACCTTCCTTTTGAATTTCAAATGCTGTATAACCTTTTGAAGATAACAAGGGATATTCATCCAAAATAATGGTAGGAAATTTATAATGGAGACTACATAATTAGTTGTTATTTTTTGCAAGTATCATATATTCTGATAGGAACATGGCTAGGAAAAAATATATACTCCTTAGTAAAAAGTCAGCCCCTTTCCTATCCTCTCCTCTTCTCTCTTTACCTCTCCTGGCCTCTCCTCTCCTCTCCTCTCCTTACCTCACCTCACCTCTCCTGTCCTGTCCTGTCCTTTAGTTGAACAACTTGGTACATAGGGCACCTAACAATTTAGAAGAATGCACATTAAATGTAAAAGCATTCTGAAATGCTTATGGGCTCTGTTGGATTCTCAGGTTTATTTCTAATGTTTATTTAGGTTTATTTCTAATTTCTAATCCTTACCAAAATAGAGTTATATGGTTCTGGGTTAAACTCTTTGGCATGATAGACATCTATCAGTCCCTAACCTAGCAGTTCAATGTAAGAAGGAAGGAACATGAATTTAATTATTTTAGAGTGACCATTCTTTACATGATATTTTGCAGCAGAATTCACACTCCACCTTCAGTTTCAGAGTAAAGCTACTTCAAAGCCGCTTTACTCCTACAGGAGTAATTCAACAGGTGTTCCCCTAGAACCATGGCCTGGCAATTCTGTTCATCTAGGATAATTTTAAGCTGATATTTCCAGATATGACCATTTACTCCTTGTGTGGTTGAGATGGGTCATGCAGAGTAAACTACACTGAGACTTCACATATCTCTAGAAAGTTCTCCAGTGGACAGCAGCTACTACTAAGTGACTGTATTCATCTCTGCCATTTCAACTTTATCTGGTGTTCAGAGAGAGGGAGAGAGAGAATCTTCTATGTCATTTCACCAAGCTCTTAATCTTGATGAAGTGAGATAGAATGACTCTCCTTTTGCTCCCTAGAAGACACTTTCAATTCCAGGTACTGAATCAGTGGTTTTAAAAGCACTTCTTTTATACCAGAGCCATGGCACAATTTCAGAGGAAAACTCCTTGCCTTGGCTATTCCTCTGTCACCTTACGCCCACTTGTATACAGCCAGAGAAAACGTATTCCTAAACCATACTGCCGGCTGAATCGTCATTTACTTCTCTTTACATACATCCAGTGACTTCTTACCCAAGTCCTACTCTATTAAATATTAAATGAGGGATGTCCTCCTCCCTCCCCACAAAACCAAACCAAACACTATCCTTCTTTGAGACAAAATAATAATCATAATCATAATCACATGTTAATAGTAATATAAGTTCTCATAAAATAACAGCAACAAAAATTACTATAGACAATAACATCTATGGGAATTCAGCACATGGCACGGTTACATGTTCCAGAATAGCCAAGGGAAATCATGGGAAGATAGGGAGATGTGAGTGGGAACTTGCAGGATCAGTAAATTTCCATAGTAGAAAGCAGAGGGGAAGCATCTGAGTATCTTTTGTCTATAGGAAACCCTGCCCTCTTAAGCTAGAGGAGGTCCAATCTGGATGCTACTATGTTTAAAGGGAACTGATCCCTAGGCTGTTCAATGTTTTCATATACATAGTTGTTGGCTGTGTGTACTCAATCTTATGTCTGTCCTTAAATTAGAACTTAAATGTCAACATTAAGACAACAAAGCTTTAGTTGAAAATGGTTGGGCATACACTACTGAATATAAATTATATACTGTTTGCCAAACACAACTTGGGAGCATACAGACACTTTCACATCATAAGTGATATCCAGAAATAACTGCATTATGATTCGTCTGTTAACTGTAATACCAATGTTCCATAATTGAGTGGTTGAGATCTGGATTTTACTCCTGTTTCCTAGTCCTAATTCTGTAAATCTCTAATTGGAAGATCATCTCTTTTTTTTTTCCCCCATTTTATTTATTTATTTTTTTTTTCCTTTTCATTTTATTTATTTTTTCAGCGTAACAGTATTCATTCTTTTTGCACAACACCCAGTGCTCCATGCAAAACGTGCCCTCCCCATTACCCACCACCTGTTCCCCCAACCTCCCACCCCTGACCCTTCAAAACCCTCAGGTTTTTTTTCAGAGTCCATAGTCTCTTATGGTTCGCCTCCCCTTCCAAATTTTTTTTTTAATAAACATATAATGTATTTTTATCCCCAGGGGTACAGGTCTGTGAATCGCCAGGTTTACACACTTCACAGCACTCACGATAGCACTTACCCTCCCCAATGTCCATAACCCCCTCCCCCTCTCTCAATCCCACCTCCCCCCAGCAACCCCCAGTTTGTTTTGTGAGATTAAGAGTCATTTATGGTTTGTCTCCCTCCCAATCCCATCTTTTTATGAGAGTTCTTTTCCTTCTCCTCCTTCTCATCGTCTCCTTCTTTGTTACAGAGTACTGCACCACAAAAGTCAGTGTTTAAAATAAAGACCCTTTTAGTTTCCAAAAGAGACCCCACTGACAATATTTCGATTCTGGCCATTTCTGATATTATTTGCTATTGTATGTAAGAGAGAAAACTCAGTCAAGTCTTAACGCTTCCAGTGCAAACATTCTGGTAATGCTCTCCACAAATTGCTTGTACATTGGGTTTCTATAAAATGTTTTCTGTTGCAATGGGAGGAAAGGTACTGAAAAACTTCCTGGCTTTAGGTAGAACAAAATATCTTCTATCCTGAGGACTCAGGGGAAGGTTTGGTTTTCTCTCTGTAATAACTGGGCTCTTAAAGTTGCAAGGATGAATACTCCCTGGTTACATTAGTAAGAGGGGATCCTGCATGGATACCAAGAAGTAGCTCATATCATGAGACTTCAAAAAATCATTTAGGTAGGGTACCAAGCAAGAAATTGTGTGATACTTAGTGTTTTATTATGAGTCATTTAACAGGCACACCTTCCAAGAGAGAGGATCTTTATGGGTCAGTCACTCTTCTATATGAATCACCCCACTGAACAGAAGTTTTCACCAGAACTTTCATTCGTATTGATCCAAGAACCTACTATGTGCCTGACACTGTCCTAGGTATTGCGGTTTCAATCCTCTTTTTGTTGTTGTTATGTTATGTTAGTCACTATACAGTACGTCATTAGTTTTTTGGTTTTTTTTGTTTTTTTTTTTTTATTTGACAGAGAGAGAGGTCACAAGTAGGCAGAGAGGCAGGCAGAGAGAGAGAGGGAGAAACAGGCTCCCCACTGAGCAGAGAGCCCAATGCGGGGCTCGATCCCAGGACCCTGAGATCATGACCTGAGCCAAAGGCAGAGACTTAAACCACTGAGCCACCCAGGTGCCCCCGTCATTAGGTTTTGACGTAGTGTTCCAAGATTTATTGTTTACATATAATACCCAGTGCTCCATGCAATATGTGTCCTACTTAATACCCATCACTGAGCCAACCCATCTCCCACCCCCTCCTTCCAAAACCCTCAGTTTGTTTCTCGAGTCCACAGTCTCTCATGGTTCCTCTTCCCCTCTGATTTCCCCCTCTTCCTTTTTCCCTTCCTTCTAATGTCCTCAGTGCTATTCCTTATGTTCATAAGTAAGTGAAACTATATGATAATTAACTTTCTCTGTTTGACTTGTTTTACTTAATATAATCGCCTCCAGTCCCATCCATGTTGATGCAAAGGTTGGGTATTCATCATTTCTGATGGAGGCATAATATACCATAGTATGTATGGACTACATCTTCTTTATCCATTTGTCAGTTGAAGGGCATCTCAGCTTTTTCCACAGTTTGGCTATTGTGGACATTGCTGCTATGAACATTGTTCTTTAAATAATACCTGACCTTCTTTGAGCTTACATTGTAGTAGTCTTTAAAAGTTAAAGAAGTTTAAAGTTAAAAGAAATTTAGCTTTTTTTTTTTTTTTTTTTTTTTTTTTTTTTTTGGTAGATGGTCAAACACAATTGACTTAGGCTCAGGGAGTAATAACCAGAATAACACAACTGGTTTCACTTGACCCAAATGGTCTCGTAGCCACTACAATGTTATATAGACAGGACCTCCAAGAGATCTTATTATTTTTTTTTTATTGGAGAGTATTTTAGGTTTATGAACTCTATGAGCACCACTCCAGGGACACATTATGCTTCGGAACGCTTTTCTCAACAGTCTTTCCAGCTCTTAGCCTCAAATGACCCTCCAAGAGGAGCTGGAACTAAGTCTGGATCTTTTCTGAAAAATAGTAGTGTGGTTTCTTATGTATTTTATTTCCATGTTTATATTAGTCACAAATATCAGGTAACCTAAAAATATATAGTAAAGATACAAAATAAGCAATGATTTAATTATGAAACGCATGATTGACATAGTTTTACTGAAAATAAAAGAATTATTCAGACACATAGACACATCCCTTTACAATTCAGAAAACAAATTTATATGCATTTAATTTCACCTCATAACAGACCTGCGAGACTGATTCTGGAAGCATTACTGCTCCCATTTAACAGATGAATAAACAAGGTTTCATGTTTTGAAAAAGGGAGAGTTAGAATTGAAATTGTGCTTGCCTGGCTAGAAGCCCAGTTCTATTTCCATGTTATGTTCTGCCGCCCCTAAAACTGCTAATTTGATTCAGCAAATATTTATTAAATGCATGATTGAATTTTATTTCCCCCATGCTTGCTACTTGATTGACTAGTGGTTAGAACTGACTGGTATAAGTAGCAGATTCTACTGGGCAGCTTTCATAAAGGAAAGGGACATTTTGGTGTATGATTTTAAGTGATGATGCTTAACAACAGGCTTGCCAACATACTCAACACTCAGAGATAAGTACCCCATAATAAATTTACACCCAGAGTTATCTGAACAAATCATTTGATTAGTAAAGATATAATTTCAATGCTTAGAACAACTAGAAGTGACTTAGGTGAAGGGCCCCAGAGCCTGGGAGTCTAGAGGTAATAGGAACAGTGTGTGTCTGAAATCTCTAATCTTTACCCATCCCCACCCCTGCCGCTGTCCTCTCAGATCCCAGAATTTTGTTGGTGGCACCTTTTGGCTCACTTGCCTTTCTGATGATCTGTAGCATATATTATGAGGTATTCATTTTGCTTTTCCATCACATTGCATTTTTCATGTATATCTTATGCACAGTATGATTAGGGGTAAAGAATGTTTTCCTACTTCTTGAGGTACCCCCTTAGTTTTTAACACAGTCGTGGCACTCACTACACTTGGAGAATAAAATTAAAACATCACCAAGTAATAGAAATGCCCATTATGGAAGTAATATAAAAATGCCAAAACCCTAGCTCTCAATTCACTTCTCTGCCACTGGAGTCTATTAATTTAGCTGATTAGATTCTAAACATGTGCACCCATGTTTCTAAGGAAAAAAAAACATGGAAAGAATTTGTAGTCCTTTTAAAGAAAACATTCTACTTATTGATTCACTAAAATACTTCTTTTCCCAGAACACTTTCCCATGTTTGTTCTAAGGGAGAAACGTGGTACAAAGTCTTCAGGCAGAAATTAAAGAGAGAAATATGCTTCCACTGGGATCCATTGACTATACATTTGAATAATTCTGAAATGGAAAGAAAAGTGTTCATTATTATCCTAATTCTCAAGTGTTATGTTTCTTCCCTTCAGGGTTATAATAGAAGCACTTTCTTATGGGTCATGAAATGGTAGCCTGAGTCTCAGGAATAGGTTTCCACAGGGTCAAGGCTGAGTGTCCTTGAAGTGGAATTAGAGAAATTTTACACTTGGCATCAAAAGTAAATCTGTGCAAGCCAACGGATGTGGGCATTAAATGAGCAGTATCTACTGAGCGTTTTCTGTGTGTTAGGCATAGTCCCAATTGCTGCATATCCATTATTTTATACAACCTACAAAAGTCCATTGCAAATAAGTGATTGTGTTGTTATTTTACAACTGAAGAAAATACATTTTGATGATTCCAGTTATTGGGACATGAATATGTGAATATGGTAGCTTATTATTCTTTGTACTTCTGCAAACTGTCTTAACACAAACTTCCCTGTCAGCCTGACCAAACTGAACAAGGTTTGTACATCCCTTAGTAGCTTATTTGCTCTCAGAAGTACTTCAACTCCAGCATAGCTGAAATTCTTCATGCCTTATTGTGATGGAATACAGTAAAAAACATGATGTGCCTGATTTGGGGATTTTTTAATTTTGATATATTTTCTAACTCGTGGAAAAGTTGCAAGAATAGTATGAGGAACTAATGTATAAATTCAAATAAAATAAATTCAAATAAATTCAAAATGAATATGTCATTTGCAAATATCTTCTCCCATTCTATAGGTTAGAATTTAGTGGGTTTTTTTCCCTTTTATTTATTTATTTTTTCAGCGTAACAGTATTCATTGTTTTTGCACAACACCCAGTGCTCCATGCAAAACGTGCCCTCCTTATTACCCACCACCTGTTCCCCCAACCTCCCACCCCTGACCCTTCAAAACCCTCAGGTTGTTTTTCAGAGTCCATAGTCTCTTATGGTTCGCCTCCCCTTCCATTTTTTTTTTTTATAAACATATAATGTATTTTTATCCCCAGGGGTACAGGTCTGTGAATCGCCAGGTTTACACACTTCACAGCACTCACGATAGCACATACCCTCCCCAATGTCCATAACCCCCTCCCCCTCTCTCAATCCCACCTCCCCCCAGCAACTCCCAGTTTGTTTTGTGAGATTAAGAGTCATTTATGGTTTGTCTCCCTCCCAATCCCATCTTGTTTCATAAGTCAATCGGAGAAAGACAACTATCATATGATCTCCCTGATATGAGGACATGGAGAAGCAACATGGGGGGTTAGGGGGATAGGAGAATTTAGTTTTATTTTACTTTCTTTTCATTTTTACTTTTAGTTTTACTTTACTTTCTTTTAGTTTTACTGTTTTCTTTGCTGTGCAGAAGATTATATTTTCATGAAGTCCAAATAGTTTGCTTTTCCCCCCCCTTGCCTCAAGAGACATATCTAGTAGGAAGTTGATAAGGCCTGTGTCAAAGAGGATATTGCCTATCCTCTCTTCTTGAATCTTTATGGTTTCTATCATATGGTTTCATATCTCACATTTAGGCTTAATCCATTTTGAATTTTTTTTTAAGATTTTATTTATTTATTTATTTATTTGACAGAGATCAAAAGTAGATAGAGAGGCAGGCAGAGAGAGAGAGAGGAGGAAGCAGGCTCCCCACTGAGCAGAAAGCCTGAAGCAGAACTTGATCCCAGGACCCTGGGATCATGATCTGAGCCAAAGGCAGAGGCTTTAAGCCACACCCAGGTGTCCCATTTTTTGAATTTATTTTTATATGCTGTAAGAAAGTAGTCTGGTTTCATTCTTTTGCATGTTGCTGTCCAGGCTTCCCAGCACCATTTGTTGAATATATTGTCTTTTTCACATTAAATATTCTTTCCTGCTTTGTCAAAGATTACTTGACCATGTAATTATGTACTCATTTCTGGGTTTTCTATTCTGTTGCATTGATTAATGTGTCTATTTTTGTGCCAGTACCATACTGGTTTGATGACTACAGCTTTGTAATATGAATATGACTTGAAGTCTGGAATTGTGATGCTTCCAGCTTTGCTTTGCTTTTTCAAGGTTTCTTTGGCTATTTGGGGTCTTTTGTGGTCCCATACAAGCTTTAGGATAGTTCTGTGAAAAAATGCTGTTGGCATTATGATAGGGACTGCATTAAATGTGTAGATGGGATCAAGTCTGCAGCACCTGTGATCCATTTATCCCTTAAACCACATTTCCACATCTCCTACCTTCTTCAGGGTGGCCTCTTCTCTCCTTTTATTGTAGAGTTTGTTTTGTCAGTCTTCGGGCCAATTTCTGGGTATTTAGGATGATTTGATAGTTATTTGGTTGTGTTTGTGGGACAAGACTAGCCCAGGGTCCACCTCTACTGCCATCTTCCTCTAGTCCCTCATTTGCATTCTGACCCATTTGTTTTATCATTCTCTTTCTCCCTCTATTCCATGTATTATATTATGTGCATATGTGCATATTTCTTTTCTGATTCATTTGAGAGTAAGTTCAAAAACTTCATATCCATTTTTCCCCATATACTTTAGGGTATATTTTCCAAAAGCAAGGATACACTCTTAAATAATCATAGTACAGGTATCAAAATCTTAAGGTTAAGAAGTAATGCAATACTGTTATCTAACTTGTGGCCCACATTTAAATATCATCAATTTTCCAAGAATCTCCTTTTGTTTTTCCCAGTTCAGAGACTAATCCAGAATCATATGTGCCTTTAGTTGTCTTGCTTATTTGTTCTTCTTTAATCTGGATAGTTACTCATCCCTCTAGACCTCCTTTTTTTTCCCATTTTTGGTCTTTCTTTTTTTTTTTTTTTTTTAATTTTTTTTTCCATTTTATTTATTTTTTCAGCGTAACAGTATTCATTCTCCTTGCACAACACCCAGTGCTCCATGCAAAACGCGCCCTCCCCATTACCCACCACCTGTCCCCCCAACCTCCCACCCCTGACCCCTCAAAACCCTCAGGTCGTTTTTCAGAGTCCATAGTCTCCCATGGTTCGCCTCCCCTCCCCAATGTCCATAGCCCGCTCCCCCTCTCCCAATCCCACCTCCCCCCAGCAACCCCCAGTTTGTTTTGTGAGATTAAGAGTCATTTATGGTTTGTCTCCCTCCCAATCCCATCTTGTTTCATTTATTTAACTGGGCAATTTCGAAACGTGTGATTTTTTGAAGAATTGCCCTTCATTTTGGTTTGTGTGATATTTGCTCTTATTTAGATTCAGGTTACACATTTTAGCAGATATATTATATATGAAATTTTATGTTCTTCTCAGTGTGTCATAGTAAGAGACACATGATATTGATTCATCTGAGTATTGATATATATCAATGATATTAGCTTTGAA
Source organism: Meles meles (assembly GCF_922984935.1). Lineage (NCBI taxonomy): Eukaryota > Metazoa > Chordata > Mammalia > Carnivora > Mustelidae > Meles > Meles meles. Next base: position 16,826,371 of record NC_060080.1, on the reverse strand, counting down.
TCATTTGGTTAAATTACCAGCCTTCACTATAAGATTACTATTTTCCCTTTGTAATTAATATAATTTATAAAGATATACTAAGTAATTTATGGTTGAAATGATGTAACTACTCTTTAATCAAACTTTCACCTGCTTATTTTAGCATCCATTACTGATTTTTCTAACTCCATTACTTCTCCTATAACTATTACATAGAATTCCACTGCAAGGGAGAGTCTTCCCTTGTTCATTTATTTATATGTTCATTCATTTATTTATGTCACTCTATGGACCCATGAATTCTAACTTTATTCATTAGATTATAGTCCATTCATTACTATCATTATTTATTTTGAGGCTCAAATTGTCCCAGATTTAATCAATGCAAGTCCCTACAAGCTTAGCTCCTACGTCTTTTTAACATGCCTGTGGTTCCTAGAACATCCATCACTTTCTGATTCAAGTTAATCTTTTGTACTGTCTTTTAAAGGGCTGTGTGAGACTTTCTCTAGTTTCTCTAGATGTACTTTCTCTTTCTTGCTCTCTTAGTTTATTACTTGTGGACACGTTGGAAACACACTGTACTACCTGGACTACCAGTGATTGAGATTAAACATGTTTCTCGTCCCATGGATCCTGTGAAATGGCAGGCTAGTTCCAAAATCAAGTCCCTCCATTATGCATGTACTCTAAAAATGTGAATATCAGCATTTGGACAGTTCTTTAAATTTCTAATTTGCATCCATGCCTCTATAACCTCCCCTTGTGGCAGATGTAGTGCTGTGTGGCTCAGAATGTATTCTTATCAGTTAATTAAGAGGCCTGTGGAACAGAGATTGTGTACTTGCACCAACAATATGAGTACCATAAATATAAATGGTAACTTAGCAGGTTCAGAGCATATCATGTGAAAATGGAGTGCCAAGGAGAGGGGCCTAAGAACTTCTACATACCATTGACTGATTCAGTGGAAATGAATAAAGTATATCTTAATACTTGATACCTATTACTTAATTGCTGTGACTTTAGAAAAGTCATTCACCATGTCTGATTTTTAGTTCCTTCGTCTGCAAAAAATGGAAAATGTGACACTTGCTCTTTCGAATTTCAAGAGGCTTTTAGTAGAATGCAACTGTAAAGATAAATAATGTGTTGCTAAAATACATATTCAGTTTATTGAGTTCGTTTTAATATTTACTTTGTCAAGCTAAATGCAGTACATAAACATTGTGTAGGGCTGTCTAGAAAAATGTAAAACTAAGCAGCAAGTCCATCAGCTATCTTGATATTGGTGAAGCTGCATGATTTCTTTACATGACGGGGGGGGGGGTCACTACTCTGATACATAGTCTGTACAATGTAGCATGGATATTTAGTATGAAACTATGTCAGCAGCTCTTCAAGCATTCAGACCCTAGTCCTTTCAAGACTGGAGACAGAACAGAAACCCCAGTATCACTGTTCTTCCTGATAATTATTCTGCCTTCTTACTAGTCATCTAGAAGTAATGTTTCCACCATGAGAGGAGTTGATTGGCATTGTTTTTCATAGGTCAATGAGAAGGAAATTTACTGAGTAGAATTTGATCCCAGATGTCTCAGAGGCTGCCACCATCCACCTTTTCTAGGTTACATGTTACTTTTACAGTTCACTTTGGCCAGGATGAAAGGGGTAGTTTTACTGAGTCATTATGGCAGGGTATGTAACCTAGGGAGAAATAAACTTCCAAAGTTCACTTTCCTTAAGGGAAATGGAGCATAAATAGAGCATCATAGGGTGTGAAAAACACTAGGGTATTGCTCTAAATTGGTTCATAAGCACAGAAAAATGTTTCCCAGAAGACAAACAGACAAAATCCACTATCCTGCCAAGTACCTTGGCTCTGATTTGTGCCTTATTTTAATGATATCCTCTCTTACAACTTCCTCCTTGAAATTGAAATAGCTTTGCTTTTGGATATTGTGCCACCACGTTAATTGATTCTGAGATGTTGATAACATAGCAACGAGAAGACCCATAACAAATGAATTGTATCATGGCTGATAAATATTTACTGCTGGTATAACCAACTAGCTCACTGCATGTCATATAGCAAGTGCTCAGTAGGTGCTGGATTCTTTTATCTCCTTGAACACATCTAGTTTTACATACATGCTTTGCCTTTGATAATATTTTCCAAATTCTGGAAAAATAAAATCAGTAGAATCAATTTTATCATGATATAGTATGGCTTTTCTGAACTGATCATGTTTTGTGAATTAAGAGTCAGAATTCTGACAATTATTTTCCACAGCCAACTACTTAGTGCAAAGTGCACCTAAAGGTGTGTTAAAGGATTCATGCTATCTTACCTCAATTCTAAAGGACAAAAGTAAAACTCAACTGTAACTTGTTTGCTACATATTCTAAGCTAATGAGAACAATGACCCAGAAAAGTATCTAAGGCAAGCACTGTGCCAATAGCAAAAAAGTTCCAGGACAACATACGTCCCCGTAGCTAGACTAGTCTCAAGCCACAAAAAGCCATACATTAATGTTATAAGCAGATAAGCTTTTCAAACATCATTTTTTAAATCTCAAATATCATTAATCCCTCATTTTTACCTTCCTCTAAAAATACATTCCAAAATAGAGTGCCTTAAATAAGAAATCTCACATTTGACAGTTTCACACCCCCCACCCTTTATAAGATTCTGATACACCCTAAGTAGAGGGGCATGTATCTGCATTTGAGAACCACATGAAAGATTTTCTGTTGGGCTTGTGAATGGTGAATTTTCACAATGTGGAGATACGAAATGGCTGAGGATTGCTGCCCCATGGCTCCAGCTTTGCTCACCTGCTTGGTTTCCTAAACAAATCTCGCAGCTTCACCCTTGGAGCACTGACCCACCAACCCATTTTCTCAACTTGGATTGCTCTTCTTCACCTTTAGCTTTTCTCATTTTCTGAAGATGAAGCTAAAGCATCACTTGCTCTAGGAAGATTTTCCTAACCACCAACGCATTCAGACTCAAATGCTTTGTCCCTCTCTATTCTTGCAGCATAGCATGCAGACCTGCTCACTCATGCCTTTGGCTATCCTGCTGTTCGTGTATTCAGCAAATACACATTGAGCCACTACTAAATGCCAGATACTACTTTAAGTAATGGCTGTAGTCTTGATGGGAAAAAAAAAATCACCTGCTTTCAAGGGGGTCTACACTACAATGGAGAAGATAGAATGTAAGCAAATAAACCATAAAAAAAAAGAAATCTTAGTCTCTTATGGTTCGTCTCTGAAAAACAACCTGAGGGTTTTGAAGGGTCAGGGGTGGGAGGTTGGGGGAACAGGTGGTGGGTAATGGGGAGGGCACATTTTGCATGGAGCACTGGGTGTTTTGCAAAAAGAATGAATACTGTTACGCTGAAAAAATAAATAAAATGGAAAAAAAAAAGAAATCTTGCATTTGTTTATATATGTTATGAGAACATATTTTGATATTTAGTTATTAAGTTACTTATAGTTATTACAGTATGTGAATGATATAAAGTAATAGTATTCAGTTTTGAGATTTCAAGTAAAATATTTCCCACAAATATACCTGTTTCTTAAGCATGCAATCTTCAATTTTATTACCTTCTCTCATAAGTCAAAATAAATATATGTACAAAAGTGCTAAAGTATTCATATGTACTGACATATAAGGGAATGTGATATAAGATATAATGAATGATTTGTCAACATTATACTGAAAACTCTTTACTAATACTGCTACAGAGAGCTTAAGCTTTTTCATTATCTGTACATTAAAGCCCATAATAGTTAAAGTCAAAGCAATGTATCAAAGTAAAATTAAAGGAACTAAGTTCAGTCAGTTTTATTATCATTACATTCAGGACTTTATAACATAGAAAGTGAAATAACATCTTATGAAAGCAGAATCAAATTATACTTTTGTATTATTACCAGTGCTGTTTTAAGATTTCACATCTTACAGCTAATCCACTGCAACTTATTTTTATGCAAAAATTATCTATTTTTAAATCTTTCCGTCAAGCTACATTGAAACTTCATACTGACAAATGATTAAAATATTATATATGTATAATCTTTATTTTCTTTTAAAAAAAATTTATTTAATTTTATTTTTTTCAGTGTTCCAAAATTCATTGTTTATGCATCACACCCAGTGCTCCATGCAATATGTGCCTTCCTTAATACCCACCCCCAGGCTCACCCAACCCCCACCCCTACCCCTCCAAAACCCTCAGTTTTTTTCTCAGAGTCCACAGTCGCTCATGTTTTGTCTCCCCCTCTAATTTCCTCCAACTCATTTCTCCTCTCCATCTCCCTATGTCGTCCGCGTTATTCCTTATGCTTCACAAGTAAGTAAAAGCATATGATAATTGACGCTCTCTGCTTGACTTGTTTCACTCAGCATAATCTCCTCCAGTCTCATCCATGTTACTATAAAATTTGGGTATTCATCCTTTCTGATGGAGGCATAATACTCCATTATATATATGGACCACATCTTCCTTATCCATTTATCTGTAGAAGGGCATCTTGGTTCTTTCCACAGTTTGGCAACTGTGGACATTGTTGGTATGAGCATTGGGGTACTGATGCCCTTCTATTCACTACATCTGTATCTTTGGGGTAAATACCCAGTAGTGCAATTGCCAGGTCATAGGGTAGTTCTATTTTTAATTTTTGAGGAATCTCCACACTGTTTTCCAAAGTGGCTGCACCAACTTGCATTCCCACCAGTGGTGTAAGAGGGTTCCCTTTTCTCCATGTCCTCTCCAACACTTGTTGTTTCCTGTCTTGTTGCTTTGGCCATTCTAACTGGTGTAAGGTGGTATCTCAATGTGGTTTTGATTTGAATCTCCCTGATGGCTAATGCTGATGAACATTTTTTCATGTGTCTGTTAGCCATTTGTATGTCTTCTTTGGAGAAGTGTCTGTTCATGTCTTCTGCCCATTTTTTGACAGGATGATCTGTTTTGTGTATGTTGAGTTTGAGGAGTTCTTTATAGATCTTGGATATCGGCCCTTTGTCTGTAGTGTCATTTGCAAATATCTTCTCCCATTCTGTGGGTTGCCTCTTTGTTTTGTTGACTGTTTCCTTTGCTGTGAAGATTTGATCTTGATGAAGTCCCAAAAGTTAATTTCGTTTTTGTTTCCTTTGCGTTTGGAGACATATTTCGAAAGAAGTTGCTGTGGCCGATGTTGAAGAGATTACTGCCTGTGTTCTCCTCTAGGATTTTGACAGATTCCTGTCCCATGTTGAGGTCTTTTATCCATTTCAAGTTTATCTTTGTGTACGGTGTAAGAGAATGGTCAAGTTTCATTCTTCTATACATAGCTGTCCAATTTTCCCAGCACCATTTATTGAAGAGGCTGTCTTTTTTCCACTGTATATTCTTTCCTGCTTTGTCGATGATTATTTGACCATAGAGTTGTGGGTCCATATCTGGACTCTCTATTCTGTTCCACTGGTCTATGTGTCTGTTTTTGTGCCAGTACCATGCTGTCTTGGTGATCACAGCTTTGTAATAAAGCTTGAAATCAGGCAACATGATGTCCCAGTTTTGTTTTTCTTTTTTTCAACATTTCCTTAGCAATTTGGGGTCTCTTCTGGTTCCATACAACTTTTAGGATTGTTTGCTCCAGCTCTCTGAAAAATGCTGGTGGAATTTTGATTGGGATGGCATTGAAAGTATAGATGGCTCTAAGCAGCATAGACAGTTTAACAATGTTTATTCTTCTGATCCAGGAGCATGCAATGGTCTTCCATCTTTTTATGTCTTCTTCAGTTTCTTTCATGAGTGTTTTGTAGTTCCTCAAGTATAGAACCTTTACCTCTCTGGTTTGGTTTATTCCCAGTTATCTTATGGTTCTTGGTGCTATAGTAAATGAAATCAATTCTCTAATTTCCCTTTCTATATTTTCAGTGTTAGTGTATAAGAAAGCAATTGATTTCTGTACATTGATTTTGTATCCTGCCACATTACTGAATTGCTGTATGAGTTCTAGTAGTTTGGGGGTGTAGTCTTTTGGGTTTTCCCTATAAAGTATCTTGTCATCTGCGAAGAGAGAGAGTTTGACTTCTTCATTGCCAATTTGAATACCTTTTATTTCTTTTGGTTTTCTGGTTGCTGTAGCTAGGACTTCTAGTACTATGTTGAACAACAGTGGTGAGAGTGGACATTCTTGTTGTGTTCCTGATATCAAAGGGAAAGTTGTCAGCTTTCCCCCATTGAGGATGATATTTGCTGTGGGTTTTTCATAGATTTTATGAAGTTGAGTAATATTCCCTCTATCCCTACACATGGAAGGGTTTTAATCAGGAATGGAAGTTGTATCTTGTCAAATGCTTTTTCTGCATCAATTGAGAGGACCATGTGTTTCTTCTCTCTTATTGATTTATTCTATCACACTGATTGATTTGTGAATGTTGAACAACCCTTGCATCCATGGATAAATCTCACCTGGTCATGGGGATAATCTTTTTAATGTACTGTTGGAGTCTATTAGCTAGGATCTTGTTGAGAATCTTAGCATCCATATTCATCAGGGATATTGGTCTGAAATTCTCCTTTTTTGGTGGGATCTTTGCCTGGGTTGGGGATCAGGGTAATGTTGACTTCATAAAAAGAGTGTGGAAGTTTTCTGTTTCTATTTTTGAAACAGCTTTTGGAGAATAGATATTATTTCTTCTTTGAATGTCTGGTAGAATTCTCCAGGGAATCCATCAGGTCCTGGGATCTTGTTTTTTAGGAGGTTTTTGGTCACTGTTTCAATCTCATTACTACATATGGGTCTATTCAGGTTGTCAATTTCTTCCTGATTCAGTTTTGGAAGTTTATAGGTTTCCAAGAATACATCCATTTCATCTAGATTGCTTAACTTGTTGGCATATAACTGTTGGTAATATTTGCTGATGATTGTTTCTATTTCTTCAGTGTTAGTTGTGATTTCTCCCTTTTCTTTCATAATTTTATTAATTCGGGTCCTCCTTCTTTTCTTTTGCATTAGTTTGACCAGTGGTTTAGTAATCTTATTGATTCTTTCAAAAAACCAGCTTCTGGGTTCATTGATGTGTTCTACTTTATCTCTAGTTTCTATCTCATTGACCTCTACTCTAATCTTGATTATTTCCCTTCTTGTGTGTGAGGTTGGCTTAATTTGTTGTTGATTCTCCAGTTCTTTAAGGTGTAAAGAAGCTGGGGACACCTGGGTGGCTCAGTTGGTTGGCAGCTGCCTTCGGCTCAGGTCATGATCCCAGCGTCCTGGGATCAAGTCTCACATCGGGCTCCTTGCTTGGCAGGGAGCCTGCTTCTCTCTCTGCCTCTGCCTGCCACTTTTTCTGCCTGTGCTCTCTCTCTCTCTCACTCTCTGACAAATAAATAAATAAAATCTTTAAAAAAAAAAAAGTAAAGATAGCTGGTGTATTCTGGATTTTTCAATTTTTTTTGAGTGAGGCTTGGATGGCTATGTATTTGCCCCTTAGGACCACCTTTGCTGTATCCCATAGGTTTTGTACCCAAGTGTCTTCATTCTCATTGGTTTCCATGAATAATTTAAGTTCTTCTTTGATTTCCTGGTTGATCCAAACATTCTTAAGCCGGGTGGTCTTTAGCTTCCAAGTGTATGAATTCCTTCCAAACTTTTTCCTGTGGTTGAGAGTTCCAGTTTCAAAGCATTGTGGTCTGAGAATATGCAAGGAATAATCTCAATCTTTTGGTATCAATTGAGCCCTGATTTGTGATCCCATATTTGGTCTATTCTGGAAAAAGTTCCATGTGCACTCAAGAAGAATGAGTATTCTGTTGTTTTAGAGTGGAATGTTCTATATATATCTATGAGGTCCATCTGGTCCAAAGTGTCATTCGATGCTCTTGTTTCTTTATTGATATTCTGCTTGGATGATCTGTCTATTACTGAGAGTGGTGTGTTAAGATCCCCTACTATTAATGTACTCATATCAATATGACTCTCCATCTTGATTAACAGTTGTCTTATGTATTGGGGGCATAATATTTACAATTGTTAGATCTTCTTGGTGGATAGATCCTTTAAGAATGATCTAGTATCCTTCTTTATCTCTGACTATAGTCTTTAGTTTAAAATCTAATTTATCTGATATGAGAATCACTACCCCAGCTTTTTTTTTTTTTTTTTTTTTGAGGCCAATTGGCATAAAAGATGCTTCTCCATCCCTTCACTCTAAGTCTGGATGTATCCTTAGGTTCCAAATGGGTCTCTTGTAGACAACATATGGATGGGTTCCGTTGTTTTATGCAATCTGCAACCTTGTGCCATTTTATGGGAGTATTTAGGCAGTTCACATTGAGAGTGATTATTGAAAGATATATTTTTATTGACATCACATTGCCTGTGAAGTCCTTATTTCTATAGATTATCTCTGTAAATTTCTGTTCTATGACACTCTTGGGTTCTTTCTTCTTTTATAGAACCCCCCTCCCTTTAATATTTCTGGTAGTGTCAGCTTGGCGGTCTCATACTCTTCTAAACCTTGCTTGGAAGGTTTAAAAGAAGCTCTTTATTTCTTCATTCATTTTGAATGTCAACCTTGCTGGATAAAGTATTCTTGGCTGCATGTTCTTCTCATTTAGTGCCTTGAATATGTCTTGCCATTCCTTTCTGGCTTTCCAGGTTTCTGTGGGCAGGTCTGACATTATTCTGATGGGCTTTCCTCTGTATGTAAAGAATCTCTTCCCTCTAGCTGCTCTCAGGAGCTCTTGTCTAAAATTATGATTCATCAGTCTCACAATCAAGTCTTGAGGTGTTTCTAGACTCGTTGATCTTGGGGGGTGATCTTTCTGCCCCTAGGACATGAACACCTGTTCCATTCCACAGACTGGGAAAATTTTCACAGAGAATTTGTTTAACTATATCTTCTAGTCTTCTCTCTTTCTCCACCCCCTAAGGCATCCCAATAATTTTGATGTTGGGATGTTTCATGGCATCATTTATTTCCCTAATTCTGTTTTCATGGTTTCTAAGCTGTTTCTTCCATGCCTTGTGCTGTTCCTTTTTCTCTATTAGTTTGTCCTCTAGATCACTACTTCTATCTTCTGCCTTGGTTACCCCAGCTGTTAGAATATTTAGATTAGATTAGATCTCATTGATAGTATTTTGAACTTCTTCCCAGGCAGCTTTCACTTCTGTCCTTAGAGATTCTATGTTGTCAGTAATGGTTTTCTCCAACCTAGCCATTGCCTGGATAATTGTTACCCTGAATTCCCTTTCTGACATACTGTTAATGTACATATCCAATAGTTCTGATGGAGAGGGCACAGTGTCTGAATTTTTCCATTGTTGGGTGTTTCTCTGCCTAGTCATTTTGGTGAGAGGTGGTTGAGGGGATATATAGCTGAATATATCAACCACGATCCAAGAGAGGTGCACCCTGGAAAGCTGAGCAATCGGAAGTCACCATTAAAAAGAAAGAAAAAAAAAAAAAAGAAAAAAGAAAGAGGGAAAGAGAGAGAGAGGAAAAAAAGAGAAGACCTAGCCAGAATGGGCCTCAAAGGTAAGATTTATAAGATATACAAACAAAAACGGACAAACGAAAAGACCAACAAAAGTAAATGACAAGGAAACAACAACAACAAAAAAAGAAACCAGCCAAAATGAACCTCAAGGGTAAGGTTTATATAGTACCAGAACAAAAACAAATACAGAGAAACACTGACAGCAGATAAAGATGGGAGGGTGGTTATAAATCCTCGATGTGGGCAAGGAAGGTTATTTTGATTCTTCCTGGGTATATTTTGATATCTTTGTTAAAGGACTCAACTTGTCAGAGATAAAGGAAGATTAAAACTGGTTTATATATAGAAGTAGTATTGATTAGGGAAAGAGGATTACCTTGAAGCTTATATCTATATGTATATTTAAAAAAATAGAAAAGAAAAAAAACATGGGTGTATGTTTGAAAAAAGTACAAGTTAAAAGTTTAATATGGATTATGTTGTAGTAAACCTCGTTTTAATGTTAAATAAGTTAAAAAATTAAAAAGAACAAGAATAGAGACAATGAATTAAAAATAATAGTTGTATCTATGAAATAAACAGGTTTTAGGGTAATACCGGGAGCTTAATACATTGTTTTCTCCTGATAATGGGGTTTTGTGGTGGTTATCCTCTCGTTCTTTTGGGGGGCTTTCTGGGGGAGGGGTCTGTCCCATTGTTTTTCAGTCAGTCTTCCTTGGGTTGAGTCCTCCTTCTCCCTATCAAGGAGATGGGCTCTGTGGAAACGGTTTTTCAGGCTTTTGTTCTCTGGAGGCTTTTGTTCTTTGGTGGCTTTTTGCTTTTCAGAGGTTTACTGGAAAGCAAACTGCAGTGGATTAAAGCCTCTGCCTTAGGCTCAGGTGATGATCCCAGGGTCCTTAGATTGAGGCCCACACTGGGCTCTCTGCCCAGCAGGGAGCCTGCTTCCCCCCTCTCTCTCTCTACCTACTTATGATCTCTCTGTCAAATAAATAAATATCTTAAAAAAAAAAAAGAAAGAAAGAAAGCAAACTGCACCCAGACCTCTTTCTTGGAGAGAAGCCTAGGTCTGCTCCTCTTTGGGTGGTCCAGAACACACAGACTCCCCCTCTGCAAACTCTGCTGCACTGTGCAACCTCCCACAGTCAGTGCATGTCCCTAGCCACTGTCTCAGAGGTTACCCAAAGCATTTGCTTGTCTCTGCACCCCATCCCACTAAACTGCAAGCGATATTGGTCCAGGGAGCCTGCTTTTGGTGGATGCCTTTGCCGGGACTGTTGTTTGGGGTCCAGTCTTCAGGGTTTCACAGGTCGCTGGACCAGAGATAGCACGCTGAGTTCCTCCAGGCCTGGGCTGGAAGTGTCCAGACTCTAGGCTGGTCCTAGAGATGGCTGGCTAGCACCCTGACAGAGCTCTCTCAGGCACAGGTGAGGAGCATGGTTCAGACCCAGGTCACGGAGTGCATGCAGAGTGCAAAAGGCTGTAGCTCTAGAGAGTACAGGCTGGCATCCACATCAGACTCCCTTATGCAGGGGTGGGAGTGCACCCAGCTGAGTGGTGGTCCAAGCCACGCAATCCTGGGGGCTCCCCTGTACTCTCTCTGGCACAGGTGGTCACCACTCCCATCCTGGGACCGTGGGTTTAGGCCCATGCCCATGATTGCCCAATTCCACCAGTTGCCCCTTAAGGTATTTTGCTCTTTTTGAGTGCTTTTGACCAGACTCCAAGTTAGTGCTGGTCCCCAATCACAGGGCACTTTCATATTGGGGTCCCCAATCACAGGTATTACTTTCCAATGGGTTGATTCTGGTGTCTCCCTCCTCCTTCTCTTTATCCTCCAATATCAGTCCAAGCATTCCCACTCTGCTTTATCTCTCCACTGGTGTCTTCTGCCCCCATAGAGATCCAGAAATGTATAATCCAAAACTCAGGATGATTTCATGGGTTGTTCAGAGTGTTCTGGAAGATAATTAGCTCACTTTAGGGGACCAGTTGAAACAGGGTCTCCTACTTCTCTGCCATCTTACTCCTCCCTCTGCTGTAATTTTTCAAGTATAACCTAAATTTGCTAATTTTGATATAGTTGCTAATGGTAACTAATGTGTTTTGTCTGTGTTTACCATTCTGCCATTTAAATGAAGAAAGCATATGCTGCTCTCATTGGGAAAGCTGGCATGAATATAATTTGCATGGCCTTACCCAAGGCTTTTTAGTTGGAAAGGGTAAATGTCTTTAGGCAGTCTCTGGATTAAAATAAAAAATCAGCTCCCCCAAATGCCTCAAAGCTGGATCAGTGGCAAGTCAGTCTTGATGAGCTTTCATAAAGCTGAGCTTTTATTCTTGGCAAGAGGAGGAAGGCATTACTGGACTTAGCTTTTTCATTTAAAACTACAAACCACAAGTCTATAGCAACCAAAGCCATTTCCAGTAAGCACTGCCATGATTTAATAATTGAGGGCTAAAACTATCAAATTGAACTATTTTTTTCCTATTCCTTCCACAAAATATAATTGAGCTTTTAGGCTTAACATTGACAAAACAGATCCATGAAATACATAAAATTCCAGAGAATAAATTGTACAGCAGAGATAAGAAAAACACCTTCTACTTAGGGGCCAAGATGATTCATAAGTAATGGACACTTGGGACTTGCAATACCTTTGAATCACTTAGTTAAGGATGCATAATCTCTTGATAGTGTCTTTGCATCTGTCTTGCCTTTGCACACAGGTCTATTATTTACATAGAAGCCAGAGAAATCCTTTCAAAAGAAAAATCAGTGCATGTCTATCACCTGTTCAGGGATTTTCCATGAGTTGTTTTCTCTTTGTGGACACTTTTCTGAAGATATCAGTACGGTTGACCATCTCATGTCATTTAGGTCTCTACTTAGATGTCGCCTCCTCAAAAAGATCCCTAAGTGCCCTAAGAGCAAATGTTACTCTCGTTTCCTCTGCTTTATTTTTCTTAACATTTTTCAGAAACAGATACTTGAGAATTCATTTGTTTATCTGTGATGTAACATGCCCAGTCACCACTGATTCTCCAACACCCAAAGCAGGGTCTAGCACATTCTGGATAATGAAAAATATCTGTTGAATAAATTAAGGAATAGATACCCAAAATAGAACAGTTCAAGAACATAAAATTCACTAAGAGGGTGCATTGGACAAAGGAGGAGTAACTACACAGTGGTCAAGACTTGGCAGGAGTCGAAGAAATGGTCCAATCATTTCTAAAATTGAAGTGGGCTGGTGAATGTTTCAGTGTGGGGACACAATTAGAGAAAGTTTCCAGTTTATTAGAGCAATCCATATTAATAAGGAAATAAGAAAACATGCAAATATTCCTTTCCCCAGTCATCATTTTTTGTAAAATATTTTTAAAGCATAAGTATATGAAGACTAGAATATCTCACAAAAATAATTTTGCAAAGTTTGTGTGTATATATAGATAAACTTTACTACAAAATTCATATTATATATATATATATATAAACTGCAAAATTAGTATTTTTTAAAAAGTATATATATATACACACACACACACACACACACACACACACACACTCCTTTCTGCCATTTCTGAACCAGTTTTCATCTTTGTGGCAGTAGTAAATTTGTGATCAGTGAGTCTCTTCTCCTAAAGTTTACTTGTATTTTGACCATGATCTCCTAAGGCAAGGAGGAGGAGGAGGAGGAGGGGGAAGGGGAGGAGGGGGAGGAGGAGGAAGAAGAAGAAGAAGAAGAAGACTTTCTCCAGTGCCAAAAAATCTCATGTGGTAATTACACAGTGATCTCCTTAAGGAAAGGAGTGGTTTCATTCTCTCTGTATATCCTCTTATTGTAGGACACTCACTCATATAGAAACTGTGGTCAAGAAATATGAGCTTTTGATGTTGTTGGATGAATGATTCAAAACAGGTGCAAAGCATGTATATTAGTAGTTCATGGGATTGGAAGTGGAGAGATAAGTAGAATCTTGCAGAAAACCTTCTACCAATTCGTTCTAGGATCATGGAAACTAATTGAGCCAAAGAATGTTGATTCCAGAAGTGTAGCAAGGTGGGCAAGTCAAGGTTGAAGAAACTTCAATAAATTCAGGTACTTCTTGCAGATCAATATTAATGCCTACAAAAGTGCAGGTTGTCTTGAGGATTAGGTTCACTTTTTTTCAAGAAAGCCAAAGTAAACTTCTTCATATCAAGAATATAGATTGCACAGAGTGATAAGAAATAAAGCCAGAATCAGAAAAGTTATAAATAGTGCCAGGTCTAAGGACAGGCAGTTCTATGTTTAGAAGAAATGAGAGATTCAGGATAGGCTTAACATCGGTGAGACATGAATGGTAGAATGATGATTCAGTTACTATGAGATTTTCTCCCTTGGCCTCTCTTCACTGCTTGTGTTCTCTTGCTCTCTCTCTCTCAAATAAATAAATAAAAATCTTTTAAAAATGCAAATCTTGGTAAAACTGTAGAGCAGAGCCATCCAATAGACCTTTCACAATGGTGTCTTCATGGCCACTAATCATGTGATTATTGAATACTTGAATTATGGCTAGTGTGACTGAGAACTGAACTTTTAATTTAATTATAATTTTAATTTAAATGATCATGTGTAACTAGTGGCTGCCATATTGGACAGCATCAGGTCTGAGATTTAACTGACAGCATGGAGACTCAGAAAGCAGTGGCATACAAGAGGTAAGATAGAAATAGAGACAGAGAATTACAGGATTGCTTAGGAGTATGTTTTAATTTTCAGCAATACGTATGTGTTTATTCATATTAGTCCTATTTCATATCTAGATTTTTCTAAGAACTTGGAAGGAACTAAGCCTTCAGGGACATCATTGTATCATCAGCTTTTTGGATGTCTGGGGAAAGGAGAGGCTTCAATACACTTAACTATGAAGTCCTTGAAGTCAGAAACTGGTTTTGCTGTTGTCGTTTTCTTACTGCTGTATCCACAGCATCTAGAAAGTAGGCACTTAATACATATTTGCTTCAATAATGAATAAAATAACATAGTGTCTGATGTTCCCTACATCAATGAATTGGTGGAGATGGATTCTGGGAATCATGAAGACTTTCTGTTGGCCCTGTAAAAAACCTTAAATGACAAAAACGGGCATCAATTTCCCCTTTCGGTAAATTTATTCCTGGTTATTTTGGCACTTTACTACTCTTATTACTAGGAAAAAAGAATAATCATTGCTATTGCCACTTGCAGCATGGGGGAGATTTGACAATCTTGACAACATTGGTGAATGAGGGACTTCAAACAGGGCTTGCTTTTGAAGGAATGATGTGCTCCCTTACCTATTTCACAGAGGTGTTGTGAGAATTTATAAATATTTGGTCATTAAATGCTCATAAAAATGCCTGTTAAACGCCTCCAGAGTCTGTCACAGAAGATGCTTGTTTGAATGTTTAGTGGATCCAGTGCTGTCAGTGAAAAGGCAGACACTCACTGAGGAAAGGGCAGTAATACTTTTTAATTTATTTTTAATGCTTGTTTTTCTTTTCCTGACTATAAAAACAATGGATGCTCATTAAAAAGAAAAAAAGAAAAGAAAAAACACATGTAAATGCTGAAAAGGTTAATGAAAAGAATGAACAATAACTTCAAATCAATTATATATATTAAATTTTATATATCTCTATGTATCTACCTTTCTCCATAATAGATATCTCCTTTTCTCCTTATCTATACATAGTCAAACATACAAGTGCCCTTTGAATAGTTTGTACTATTTTCAACAAGTATTTTTCTCAGTGTGCATGTATGTTAGATAAAATGCTAAACGGTTTTGTATTCTACCTTTTCACTTAAGATGATGATGGTGGACAGTCATCTACAGCGTGAATTTTAGTTAGGGTTTATCAGTCCCTCATGCAGATATTCTGTAGTTTCCAACTGTCTATTGTTAGATACTTGGACTGTTTTCATTTTTACACTATGATAAACTTTGATGCAATAATCATTACTTGGCACAATCTCTTACCTATCTTTTTCTTTCTCTTTCCCTTTGTTTCTGTCTGTCTCTCTGTTTTACATAGATTACTAAAAGTTATATTGTTGAAGCAAAGGATAAGTATCTAGTAAGGTTCTTAGCTAATTTTGAAAATTGTTTTATAGTAGGAAACCCAAATTTATACTCACTTTAGGAGTGTATAAAACTGCTCATAAAATGCATTCTCCCTAGTATTGAAGTTTTTTAAAAAAATCTGTTTTAATGTGGTGAGTGAAAAAAATATATAGGACTCTAATTTGCATCACTGATTACTTGTGAGGCTGATCTTTTCAACATATTTCCTGACCTCTGTAAATTGTTCATGTTGAGTGGCCACTTATTTTTTTTAAGTCTTTATTTTAATTCCACTTAGTTAACATAGTCTTATCATTTTCAGGTATACAGTATAGTGATTGAACAATTCCATACATCACCTGGTGCTCATAGCTACAAGTTCCCTCCTTAATCCCCATCATCTATTTAACCCATCCTCCCACCCACTTTGTCTCTGGCAGCCATCAGAGTTCTCTGATGTTACAGTTCTCTGTAACTAAGAGTCGATTTCTTGGTTTGCCTTTCTTTTTTTCCCCCAATGCTCATTTGTGTTCATAAATTCCAAATATGAGTGAAATCTTATGGCATTTATTTTTCTCTGAGTAATTTACTCCACTTAGCATTATACTCTCTAGCTCCATCCATGTTGTCGCAAGTGGCAAGATTCCTTTCTTTTTCTTGATTGAATAATATTCCTCTGTGTGTGTGTGTGTGTGTGTGTGTGTGTGTGTACCACATATTCTTTATCTGTTTATCTGCAGTTGGTAGACACTTGGGCTGCTTCCATAATTTGGCTATTGTAAATAATGCTGCTATAAACACAGGGGTGCATGTATCCCTTTGAATTTGTGGTTTTGTATTCTTTAGGTAAATATCCTATAATGCAATTGCTGGATCTCAGAATAGTTCTATTTTTAAGTTTTTGAGGAACCTCTCTACTGTCTTCCACAATGGCTGTGCCAGTTTGCATTCCCACCAACAGTGCATGAGGGTTCGTTTTTCTCCACATCCTTACCAACACGTGTTTGTTGATTTTAGCCATTCTGATAGGTGTGGGGTGATGTCTTATTATAGTTTTGATATTTATTTCCCTGCTGGTAAGAAATGATGAGCATATTTTCTTGTGTCTGTTGATTTTCTGTGTGTCTTTGGACAAATGTCTGTTCATGTCTTCTTCCCATTTTATTTTATTTTATTTTTTAATATTTTATTTATTTGACAGAGAGAAATCACAGCTAGGCAGAGAGGCAGTCAGAGAGACAGGAGGAAGCAGGCTCCCCGCGGAGCAGAGAGCCCGATGTGGGGCTCGATCCCAGGACCCTGGGATCATGACCCGAGCCGAAGGGAGAGGCTTTAGCCCACTGAGCCACCCAGGCGCCCACTTCTTCCCATTTTAAATTGGATTAGTCACTTTTGGGGTGTTGAGTTTTTTAACTTTTTTATATATCTTGGATACTGATCCTTTATCACATATGTCATTTGCAAATATATTCTCCCATTCAGTAGACTATCTTTTAGTTTTGTTGACTATTTTCTTTGCTGTGCAGAAGCTTTGTATTTTGATGTAGTCTCAATTATTTATTTTTTGCCTGAGGAGGAAAAAAGTTCCTATGGCTAATGTCAAAGAAATTACTACCTGTGTTCTCTTCTAGGATTTTTATGGTTTCAGGTCTCACATTTACGTCTTTAATCTACTTTGAATTTATTTTTGTGTATGGTGTAAAAATGTGGTCCATTTTCATTCTTTTGCATGTTGCTGTCTGGTTTCCCAATACCATTTGTTGAAGAGACTTTTTCCCATTGGATATTCTTTCCTGCTTCATCAAAGATTAATTAACTATATAATAAATTGTCAAAGATTAATTGATCATATAATAAATTGACCATATAATAAATACTTGACCAATAATAAGTGGGCTCGTTTCTGGGTTTTCTATTCTGTTCTATTGATCTATGTGTCTATTTTTGTGCCAGTACCATGCTGTTTTGATGACTACAGCTTTGTAATATAATGTGAAGTCTGGAATTGTGAGGCCTCCAGCTTTGTGTTTCTTTTTCAAGTTTTCTTTGGCTATTTGGGGTCTTTTGTGGTCCCATACAAATTTTGGGATAGTTCTATGAAAATGCTGTTGATATTATGATAGGGACTGCATTAAATGTGTGGATTGCTTTGGGTAGTATAAACATTTTAATAATATTTGTTCTTCTGATCCATAGGCATAGAATATCTATTTCTTTATGTCATCTTCAATTTCTTTCATCACTGTTTTATAGTTGGGTATAAGACTCTATTTTTGATGCAATTTTGCGTGAGATTGATTCCTTGATTTCTCTTTCCGTTGCCTCATTATTGGTGTATATAAGTGCAAGAGATTTCTGTATGTTGATTTTGTATCCCTCAACTTTACTGAATTCATTTCATCAGTTTGAACAGATTTTTGATGGATTCCTACAGTTTTCCTATGTATAGTATCATGTCATCTGCAAATAGTGGAAGTTTTCCTTTTGCCTTACTCATTTGGATGCTTTTTATTTCCTTTTGTTGTCTGATTGCTATGGCCAGGAGTTCTAGTACTTTGTTGAGTAAAAGCTGTGAGAATGGGTATCCTTGACCTTGACCATTCCTGACCTTAGGGGAAACACTGTCAGTTTTTCCCTATTAAGGATAATGTTAACTGTGGGCTTTTTTATATATGGCCTTACTATGTTGAGGTATGTTTCCTCTAAACCTACTTTGGTGAGGATTTTTATCATGAATGGATGCTGCATTTTGTCAAATGCTTTTTCTGTATTTATTAAATGATTATATGGTTTATATTTTCTCTTATTGATGTGATGTATCACATTGTTTTTTGAAAATTGAACCACATTTGCCAACCAGGAATAAATTCCACTTGATCATGGTGAATGAGTTTTTTAATGTGTCATTGGATTCAGTTTGCTAGTATTTTGCTGAGGATTTTTGCATATTTTTTCATCAGAGATACTGGCCTGTAGTTCTCTTCCTTTGTGGTATCTTTTTTTTTAAAGATTATTTATTTATTTATTTGACAGAGAGTGAGAGAGCACAGGCGGGGGGAGGGGCTGAGGAAGGAGAAACAGGACCCCCTCTGAAGAGGGAACCCAACATGGGGCTCGATCCCAGGATCCCGGGATCATGATTTGTGCTAAAGGCAGACACCCAACTGAGCCACTGAGGCACCCCTCTTTGTGGTATCTATATCTGTCTTCAGTGTCAGGGTAATGCTGGCCTTAGAGAATAACTTTGGAAGTTTTCTTTCCTTTTCTAATTTTTGGAATAGTTTGAGAAGAATAGGCATTAACTCTTGTTTAAATCGTTGATAGAATTCATAGGAAGCCATGGATCCTGGACTTGTTTGTTAAGAGTTTTTTGTTTGTTTGTTTGTTTTGCTTTGTTTTTATTACTGTTTCAGTTTCTTTGCTGGTTACTGGCATATTCAAATTTTGAATTTCTTCCTGTTTCAGTTTTGTTAGGATATAGGTTTCTAGGAATTTATCCATTTCTTCTAGGCATACAATTTTGTTCTGTTATTTCTCCTCTTTCATTTGTTATTTTATTTACTTTTGTCCTTTTTCTATTTTTCTTTATAAAGTCTGGCCATAGGTTTATCAGTTTCATTGATTTTTTAAAAATAATCAACTTTTGGTTTCATTGATCTGTTCTATTTTTTTTGCTTGTGTTTGTTTTTGTTTTGTGTGTCTATATATTTTATTTCTGCTGTAATATATTTTTTCCCTTCTGTCTGCTTGCTTTAGCCTTCATTTGTTGTTTTTCTAGCTTCTTTAGGTATAAGTCTAGGTTGCTAATCTGAGATTTTTCTTGCTTCTTGAGTTATGCCTGAATTGCTATAACTTTCCCTCTTAGAATGGTTTTTGCTGCACTCAAAGGATTTGAATCCTTGTGTTTTCATTTTCATTTCTTTTCATGTGCTTTTTAATTTCTTCTTTGGTTTCCTGGTTGACCTATTCATTGGTTAGTAGCATATTATTTAACCTCCATGTATTTGTGGTCTTTCTAGATTTTCTCTTATGGTTGACATCTTGTTTTCTAGTTTCTAGTATTATAATCAGAAAAGATGCATCCTTTGTGGGGGAAAAAAGAAAAGATGAATGGTATGATTTTGATCTTATTGAATTTGTTAAGACTTGTTTTGGGCATAATATGTGATCTATGCTGGAGAATGTTCCATGTGCACTTGAAAAGTATATGTATTCTGCTGTTTAGGTTAGAATGTTCTGAATCTATATGTTAAATCCAACTCGTCCAGTTTGTCATTCTAGGCCCTTCTTTCCTTCTTTGTTTTCTGTTTAGATGATCTGTCCATTGATATAAGTGGGATGTCAAAGTCCCCTACTATTATTGTTATTATCAATTAGCTTTTATTAATTGTTTTAGATATTTTGGTGCTATCACATTGGGTGCATAAATATTCACAAGTGTTTTTATCTTCTTGTTGGATTATCCCCTTTATAAGTACATAATACCTTTCTTTGTCACTTTTTGTAGTCATTTTAAAGTCTAGTTTGTCTGATATAAGTATTGCTATTCTGGCTTTCTTGTGACATCCACTTGTGTGATAAATGTTTCTCCATCCCCTCACTTTTGATATCTGGGTGTCTTTAGGTCCAAAATGAGCCACTTGTAGGCAGCATATAGACGGGTCTTGTTTTAGTTTGTTTGTTTTGTTTGTTTTTTTGTTTGATTGTTTTATCCATTCTGTTGCCCTATGTCAACCCTATTGATTGGCACAATTAGTCCATTTACATTCAAAGTTATTATTGATAGATATGTATTTATTACCATTTTATTACTTGTTTTATGGTTATTTCTGAAGGCTTCTCTGATCCTTTCTTGTTATCCTGTAATGCTCTGCCATGGAATGTCCTGTTCCCCAGGCCCTGGCACTTTCAGGAGTGTCTCTGATGTGTGCTATGTGTGCTCTGATGTTTTGTCCTAGGAGTGGTCACTTCTGTACTGTGACATTTTTTTTTTAAGATTTTATTTATTTATTTGACAGACAGAGATCACAAGCAGGCAGAGAGGCAGACAGAGAGAGAGGAGGAAGCAGGCTCCCTGCCAAGCAGAGAGCCCGATGCAGGGATCGAACCCAGGATCCTGGGATCATGACCTGAGCTGAAGGCAGAGGCTTTAACCCACTGAGCCACCCAGGCGCCCCTGTACTGTGACATTTAAAAAAAAAATGTTTAAGATTTATTTACAAAGTGGAAATAATATGTTGCAGTAATGTCTCAGTTTGCTCTTTGCTTCCTAAATTTATTTCTGTTTTTAGCCTATATATTGTATATGGTACATAAAATAATCATTGTATGATGTCTTCAATGTATTTGTTCATTTATCTTTAAAATTAGTTTTAATTAAACAATCAAAATTGATCTTCTTTCTGTTAAATATTGAAAAACAAAAAGCAGTTTATCTTGATCTTTACATAATTCCATTGCCACCCCTAAAATCTTTTTATTAACCTTTGTGTTTAATTGTAGACATGATCTATATATTTAATTATCTACATACACATGTAATAGTACACATTCCCTTATTATATATTAACAAAACTTCAATTATATATTTATTTTGCATCTTATGTTTTAGTGAACTGCATGTCTTGAACATCTTTTGGCTGATTTATACTTTGAAAATCTATCTTCTATATACACACACACATATGCAGCAGTGACTAGCCAATTTTTTTGAAGGATATCTTTATTTTCTACATCAATTCTTTGATATAGAAAATACATATGGCATATATATTAATGGATTTCATTCAAATTTAAGTTTATCATTTTCCTATGTGTTTAATTCTTCTCCTGAAATCATATTCTGAATAATTAATTAGTTCCCCATTGGTGTATGTTGCTTTATCTTCGTTAGACTCTAATAAATTCTGTAGTGTAGTTTAAGGCTAACTAGTCTATTCAATTAGCATGTTTTCTTCCACCAATTCAACCATCTTTTGGATGTTGTGATTTTATAATTACATATCCATTAATACTTGGGTAATTTTTTGGCACTTACTGTTACTTTCTCTTTCAATATTATCTATGTTTTCTTTTAATCAAACTTTCAAATAACTTTTTCATGCCTCTCCTGCTTTTGCCAGGAAGAATGAACACCTAATTTAAATCTTTATCAGAATTATGTTAAAACTACAAATTGATTTAGGGAGACATGACACCTGTACAATATTTAATATTACTATCTAGAAACATGGTATGTATCATCTTTTTTATGCCTAGTAGTTTTGTCTTTTTTGTTTAATTTGTATAAGTTTTCCACATTTCTTTTTTTCCCCCTTTTCATTTTTTTTTTAAGATTTTATTCATTTATTTGACAGACAGAGATCACAAGTAGGCAGAGAAACAGGCAGAGAGAGAGGAGGGAAGCAGGCTCCCTGCTGAGCAGAGAGCCCGATGCGGGGCTCGATCCCAGGACCCTGGGATCATGACCTGAGCTGAAGGCAGAGGTTTTAATCCACTGAGCCACCCAGGCGTCCCTCATGTTTTTTTTTTTTTTTATTGTATTATGTTAGTCACCCTAAAATACATCATTAGTTTTTGATGCAGTGTTCCAAGATTCATTGTTTATGTACAACACCCAGTGCTCCCTGCAATACATGCCCTCATTAATACCCACCACCAGGATCATCCACTCCCCCACCCTCTTCCCTTCTAAAATTCTTAGTTTGTTTCTCAGAGTCTACAATCTCTCTTGGTTCATCTCCCCTTTTGATTTCCCCCAGTTCACTTTTCCTTTCCTTCCCCTAATGTCCTCCATGTTATTCCTTATGTTCCACAAATAAGTGAAACCATATGATAATTGACTTTCTCTGCTTGACTTATTTCCTTTAGCATAATCTCTTCCAGTCCCATCCATGTTGATGCAGAAGTTAGGTATTCATCCTTTCTGATGGCTGAGTAATATTCCATTGTATATACGGACCACATCGTCTTTATCCATTCGTCCATTGAAGGGGATCTTGGTTCTTTCTACAGTTTGGTGACTGTGGCCATTGCTGTTGGTACATATGGCCCTTCTTTTCACTACATCTGTATCTTTGGAGTAAATACTCAGTAGTGCAATTGTTGGGTCATAGGGTATCTCTATTTTTAATTTCTTAAGGAATCTCTATATTGTTTTCCAAAGTGGCTACACCAACTTGCATTCCCACCAACTGTGTAAGAGGGTTCCCCTTTGTCAACATCTCTCCAACACCTTTTATTTTTCTGTCTTGTTGCTTTAGGCCATTCTAACTGGTGTAAGGTGGTATCTCAATGTGCTTTTGATTTGAATCTCCCTGATGACTAATGCTGATGAACATTTTTTCATGTGTCTGTTAGCCATTTGTATGTGTTCTTTGGAGAAGTGCCTGTTCATGTCTTCTGGCCATTTTTTGATGTCATTATCCATTTTGTGTTTGCTGATTTTGAGGAGTTCTTTATAGATCTTGGATATCAGCCCTTTGTCTATAGTGTCATTTGCAAATATCTTCTCCCATTCCATGGGTTGCCCTCTTTGTTTTGTTGACTATTTCCTTTGCTGTACAGAAGCCTTTGATCTTGATGAAGTCCCAAAAGTTCATTTTCGTTTTTGTTTCCTTTGCCTTTGGGGACATGTCTTAAAAGAAATTGCTGTGGCTGATGTCGAAGAGGTTACTGCCTATGTCCTTCTCTAGGATTTTGATGGATTCCTGTGGGATCCCTGAGGGAATGGAGAGAGAAAGAGAACTAGAAGATATAATTGAACAAATCCTAGATGAGGATTTCCCTAATCTGGGGAATGGAACAAGTGTTCATGTCCTAGAGGCAGGGGGCACACCCCCAAGACTGATGAGGGTAGAAACACCTCCAGATATGTAATTGTGAAATTCATGATTTGTAAATTCAGAGACGATGTCTTAAGGGCAGCTAGGGGGAAGAGATTCCTTACATTTTCCACAATTCTTAGCAAGATGTTCCATATAGTCTGTTTTTTGCTCTCAAGACTAGCACACTTTCTCATGGCATCTACCAATTTGTTATTTCTGGTGCATTACAAAGGTTTTGACTTACTTTATATCTTGAGTCATATATCCATTAATTATCTTGTATTTCCACAGAAGCTGCTCATAAATATTAATATTTCTCTTATTACCAATATCTACAGATTTCATTTGTATTTCTTGTCTTCTTATCTTAGTCTGTGTTTTAAAATGATATGAGATAGCCATAGGGATAGTAGGAACTTTGTCATAATCCTCATTTAAGTAAATTTTTTTCTAGTATTTTCCAGTAACCATTATATTAACTGTAATGACTAGTAATCCATAGTGTTTTTTTAAAATAGATGTAATATTGAACAAATTCATTTATGCTTATTTTTTAAATAATTAATTTCCTAATAACAATGAAGTAAATTCTACTTTTTGGTTATAAATTCCTCTACTAATATTTTAATATACTGTTTGTCAATAATTTATCAAGAGTTTTTGAAACTGCATTCATAAATTTTATTGGTCTATAATTATGGGTTATATTATTCATGGTTTCCTTCTCAAGGTGATATCTGCACCACAAAATAATTTAATAATCTCTCCATATTTCCCACATGATGAAATATTTGACATGACTTAAGAATTTCTTTAGTAGTAATCTAAATGAAATCCATGGTAAAACTCAGACCCTAGTAAGCCTTTGATCTATCAGACATTTTGTTTTGTTTTCTAAGATTTTTGAATCACTTTTCATTAGTTAAAAATGTCCTGTAAGGGGCGCCTAGGTGGCTCAGTGGGTTAAAGCCTCTGCCTTTGGCTCAGGTCATGATCTCAGGGTCCTGGGATTGAGCCCCACATCAGGCTCTGCTTAGTGGGGAATCTGCTTCCCCCAACCCCTGGCCTGCCTCTCTGCCTACTTGTGATCTCTGTCTGTCAAATAAATAAATAGGAACCGTTTAAAACAATGGCGCCAGGGTGGCTTCGTTGTTGAGTATCTGCCTTCAGCTCCGGTCATGACTGGGGTCCTGGGATCGAGTCCCGTGTTAGGCTCCCTGCTTGGCGGGGAGCCTGCTTCTCCATCTCCCACTGCCCCTGTTTGTGTTCCCTCTCTTGCTATGTCTTTCTCTGTCAAATATGTAAATTTAAAAAATCTTTAAAAAAAAAGTCCTGCAAAAGTATCTTTTTCATTAAGGTTTGACTTCATTGATGTAACTTTTATTTTTAAAAAATATTTATTTATTTATTTTGGTGAGAGACAGCAGGAGCTGGGAGAGAGGCAAAGGGAGAGGGAGAGAGAGAATTCCTAAGCAGATTCCCTACAGAGCACAGAGCCCAATGCAGGGCTCAATCCCAGGACCCTGAGATCATGATCTGAATCAAAATCAGGAGTCAGCTGTCCAACCAGCTGAACCAGCTAGGCACCCTGGTGTAGTTTTTTAAATAAAAATTCCTTACTCTTTTAATAACCACTCTGTTGAAATCCTTTTCATTGTAATGCTATATATTTGTGGTTTTGCTTTTTTCCCCTTAATTAAAACAAGCTATTTGTCTATATAATTTATTATATTCTCTATGACCCCAGAGTGAATTCATCAAATTTATTTTTCAAATGTCCTTTCTGAATATAATCAAATCATCTATTTTTTATTTTTAATTTTTCTGCTGCCTTAGACTTGTGTTATTTTATAGATATTGAAAGTTTAGCTAATTGCTATTTCTTAATAAATAATGAAATCAGGGGCACCTGGGTTGCTCGGTCATTATCATCTGCCTTTGGCTCAGGTCATGATCCCAGGGTCCTGGAATCGAGCCCCATGTCAGGCTCCCTACTCAGTGCGGGCCTTCTTCTCCCTCTCTGCTCCCCCTGCTTCTCTCTTTCCCACTCCCCTTGCTTGTTTTCCCTTTCTTGCTGTCTCTCTCTTTCAAATAAATAAATAAAATCTTAAAAAGAAATGAAATCAGCTTGGGCCATATATTTGTCTCTGAGAGGAACTTTGGATACATTCTACAAATTTTGATAAAAATAATTTTATACGGCACCTGGGTGGCTCAAGCATTAAGCATCTGCCTTCGGCTCAGGTCATGAGATCGAGCCCTGCATCAAGCTCCCTGCTCAGTGGGAAGCTTGCTTCTACCGCTCCCACTCTCCCTGCTTGTGTTCCCTTTCTTGCTATGTCTCTCTCTGTCAAATAAATAAATAAAATATTTTTATAAATAAATAAATAAACAATTTTATGGTTGCTGCAGCTTTTCTCCCTCTCACTTATTGATAATAAATCTGTGTTTTTATTTTGTTTTGGTCTTTAAATTTTTATTATTACTTTCCAATGTTGTGCTTCAATGGCTTTGATGTCAGATAATCTTGTATGTCTCCTTTCATATTATTATAATACTTTAGTGTTTAATTTGTGGTCTGTGATATTTAAAATAGCTCTTTCATCAGATCTTAAAAAGATACACCCTGTATTTGTAGGGTATGTATTCCTATAATTAAGTAATTTTAATTGTAACTTTATTAATAATAATGTTCTATGTTTAAAGAGGCAAAGTTTGAAAATATTTTATTGTTTTCTAGTTTTTATAAATTTATTTTTTTAAACTACTTATCCCTTAAAAGCTGAATGTTTGGTCAATTTACCCTTATATTCATAATAGACTTTATTTTATATATTTGAGGAAAAAATTAATCCTACATAGATATTTAGCTTCATTATGGGATTATTGTTATTTTTCAGTGGAAAAACTCATCTCTTTATCTAGTGTAACCTGAATGTTAAAAATACATTGATGAATTTTGTCTTATTTCTATCATATTGTTTGCAGTTTTAAGAAATTACACTTGTGCTGTGTCCTTTTTCTTCTACATATATTATTTAAAAAATACTAGTGATTGTAAAAATGAGACATTTTTAAAATAGAACTGTAAAGATCATTTGATTTGCAAAAACTCATTCTTAATGTTAATTTTTAAAATTCTAAAAGTCATGAATTAAACACTGCCTTTTGTATTCATCATTTCAGGTAAGTCACCTTTGTCTTTGGTATTTCATTTTGAGGTTTTAGATCAGATCACTGTTCATAAAGGATGACTGTACCATTTAACTTTCAAGATTAAGTTTAATATTTGAGTTCTTCTTTGTTGCCAAAATTTAAATAATTATAAATATAGTTTATCTGTTTCTAATATTTGGCTAGGCTTTTTATTTTCATATCATGACTATACTAAGTTTTTTTTTTCTTTCCTGTCTTTATTACTTGCATTTTTTTACTTGAAAACATGGAATTATAGTACCTTCTCTTGCATGTCTAAGAATGTTTATTTATTGGATACATATTTATTTCACTGAAGCCTTTTTCCTTAAATTCCTATAGATACTGCTCCATGGATTTTTGCTTGTTCATTTGTCTCTGAGGTGCTGACTTACTTGTTTTGGCATTTTACGTTGTGCAGAAGAAATCTGAGGCCAGCTTGGGTTTTATTTAATGAAGCTATCCTTGTTTTACACCTGAATTTTTTTTAACTACTTTTAATTACAAACAGGAAGATGTCTTTTTTTTTTAAGATTTTATTTATTTATTTGACAGACAGAGATCACAAGTAGGCAGAGAGGCAGGCAGAGAGAGAGGAGGAAGCAGGCTCCCTGCCCAGCAGAGAGCCCGATGTGGGGCTTGATCCCAGGACCCTGGGCACGACCTGAGCCAAAGGCAGAGGCTTTAACCCACTGAGCCACTCAGACGCCCCGAAGATGTCTTTTTTAACTAGACAAAATCGGTCTTTCCATTTGGGTAATTTTTTTGTCTGTTATATACCTCTCTCTTTCTTCATTTTATTTTCTAGATATATCTATTTTTCAAAGGTTGGATCTCACCTCTTCTACATGTAACATATTCTTTGTTGTTAATTTTTGTTTCTCTTTTGAATTAGTAGAAAGCCTTCGAATCTCATCCTCTGCATAATTCAGTTTCTTGGAGGGTCACTTCTGATGATTAATTCCTCTGATTTCTTCTAATAACCAACCTTCTTTTAGAAGCAGAGTTTCTCAACTCAGAAGTATTGGTGGCATTTGAGCCAGATGACTCTCTGATGTGAAAGACTGTTATGTGCATTTGTATAATATTTAGCAGCAGTTCCTAGCCACAAGATAACCACTAGTATCCTTCAAGTCGTGACTATCAAAAATGTCACCAGACATTGCCAGATAGTCCCTGTGAAGAGACAGGTACAAAACCACTCTCAGTTGAGAACCACTTCTTTACAGTTTAACATATTTTTATGTCTTGCTTTCTCTTTGTATCAGTCTTTACCTGAGTGCTTTACCTATGAATCCTTGTTCTGATTTGATGATTTAATCACCAATTTGCTTGTTTTTTGCCTAGTCAGTATTTCTATGGTGGACTTTTCTTAGGCTATAAAGTCTTCATCCTATCACAGTGTGGTAAGGAGACGTTTAATCTGCAATTCTTAATTCATGTGTAATGTATTCAAGTGAGCAACCATAGCATCAAATACTTTCAGATTTTTCTAGAGGGTGCCCAGATAGCTCAGTTAAGTGTCCGACTCTTGATTAGGTCGTGATTAGGTCTTGATTAGGTCGTGGTCTTGGGGTCATGGGATCGAGCCTGCATTGGGCTCTGTGCTCAGCATGAAGTCTCCTTGTCCCTCTTTCTCTGCTCTTCTCCCCACCCCCCCAAAATAAATAAATTAATAAAATCTTTTTTAAAAATTAAAAAATAATAAATTTTTAGAAAGATTTTTATAGGAACAGCTTCTGCTTTGCCTTGTTAACAATGCATGCCCTGCTTTTCAGACCACAATCTACCCTGTTTACCATCAATACAACTGCAAATAATATAATCTCTATTTCCTCACCCTCCCTCTGCCTCTTCTCTCTTTTCCTTTCTCTCATATTTCTTCCCTCCTTGTGTATGTAGGAGATGGTGGCAGGAAGAACCATAATAATATTTGATAGATGATAAATAAGAATGACTATTGAATACTTGCATTTGTAATCTTGGGCTAACTATGCCATGTGTACTACCTCAAGCATCACAATTCTTTGAAGTAGGTACTGTTACTATCCCCACTTTGCAAATGATAAAACTTAGACTTAGCCCAAGTAAAATGTCTAAGCTAGTAAGTGGTGGAGCTAAGGTTTAATTCAGGTTCTGCTGACCTCAGATACAACCCACATTCTTCTGCACATTGATTTCTTTTTTTTTTTTGGCGGGGGGGGGGGGGGGGCGGTGTCCAGGAAATGGTCACCATGACATGGAGGTGGGGTAGAAATGAGGATGAGTAGCTGCTTAGTTTTCTACTTGAATCATCTTCTCTGATCTCAAGCAAGGATAAGACAGCGCAATGAGTCAAAAGGTTTTGTTACCATTTCCTGGCTGAATGAATGTTTTACTTCAGGTGCCAGGCCATTTTCCCAAGTCAAATTTATAGTCTCATCATCTGTGATTAGCATTGTCATATTTTGGCCTGAATTCTCTTTTGTCCCCAGATCCCAGGAACTTTTAAGTTTTTTTCTAAATTATATGATTCTGTCATTATTCTTATGGGATCTTGGAAGAGATTCTATTAGTCACTGGTAGCATGAATGTTAAGATTTTAACTAGAAATCTACTTTCTAAAAGTGTTTTTTTATTAATCATTTTGAGTACTAACAAAACTATTAGTGGACCACCAAGTAAATACATGTATTTATCTATTAAATGAACAAGATTAACTTTAAAAATTTAACATGTTATCTCTCACTAAACAACAATTTTTTTTAAAGGGCCTAGAACAATGTCAGAGTACTTCTCAGAAGTCTAGGTGGGAAATTCTGGTTTCTGAGACTTCTACATTGTCATAGGGCAGTATTTATATCCTACTTTGGCTCAAGAGTTATAAATACACATGGGAAACTGAATGAAGATTTTCAGCTTCTCATCCTGACTGACATTTTTATTTGAAAATGTCTCTTATTTTTAACAAGATACTCAACTTGCAAAAATAATTCTTCAAGTTTGTATCCATACAATAGACTTACATTTTTCCAGAGAATAAAATCCTTCACAGAATAGCCATAAAGAAAGAACCCTGTGTTGTAGTGGGATAGATAAATTGAATCCCAATTCTGGAAAGTCAGTTTTTCATTGCATGGCACAAGGTTAAAGTCAGGACATAACTCTGAACGTGAGCTACCTCCCAGGACAGATATAACATCAGAAATTCAAATGGAGCTTATGCCCTGTCTACACATATGACCTGAAATCATGTTTAATTCCATTTCGTCTCCGGGATACCCAATACCTTTACCTCTTTGTCATGGCTAAAGAAACCTTGGTTTTGTTTGGAATAGCAACATGTCCAGCTCAGACTATAGACTAAAATTAGTCTACAGTAGTCTTAAGGGACCACATGGCACATTTCTGACCAATGAGCTCTTTGAAGAACTCACTGGGATTCATTTCTGAGAAATGTTCCTTCCCTAACCCTGACAGAAGACAACAGACATTAGGCATATAGCTCTGTGGCCTCCCTCCCCTCCTTTTTCATGAGGCCTGGGGCTTGCACACCTATCTTGTATCTATGAGGCAAAAAATAAATTAATTTTAAAAAAGATAAGAGGATAAGAGCTATCACTGAGGTTGATGGAATGGAAGGATAGGAGAAAACTTGGTTCTACCCTGAGCAGCTAAGCAAATGCTAGCATCTCACATTCAAATCTTATTATGTAAGAGTAATAAAGTCCTGTGTTCAAGGCCTATAAGTCAGATTCACTTTACTTGCAGCAAAACAAATTCTGAACTGGTACCATTCCAAGAATTTCTTCTCTATCTTACTTTGGAATTTTGGGAATGATCTTTACATGTAAGAATGGAGGATTAAGAAAGAAGGGAATTGGAAGATAGTTGTAGTTATTTTCTAGGCCATGGAAACTTTACGAAGAAAGTTTACCCTTTCTCACTCTTGCAATCAATAGTCTTTAGAATATACAGTTGATTCTCATTATTCACTGTAGTTATGTTCTATAAAATTCCCGAGGAACACTGGATTAGTGAATGCTGAACCAGTGCCCCTAAAGGAAATAGACAGATGTAGATCTAGAGATCTCATATATTAGAATCTTAAATATCAAACACTTGATTCTGGTAGATTCTATTTTCTTTATTTAATAAAAGAATAAATGAAGTTTAGAAATTTTAAGGGATTTCCCTGGGGCTGCTTCGTTAAGAACCAGTGCTGGATTCAAACTCCATTCAATCGGACCGACAGTTTGCACCACAATGCTCTGCCCCTGAACTTCTCCATCCTCTGGTCATCCCTAAAGCAGAACAAGGAGGCATTCTGTTGCCTTGGTTGATCTCAGCTGAGAATATAGGGGAGGGAAACGAAAGGATTCCCATTTTTCACTATTCTATATAGGTCTGCAGATGACTGCAAACCATGAGTATTGATTTGGGGGTTACAAATAACAATTTCTTGTTTTGTTTTAAAGTTTTGTTGTAGACTTTGCTGCTGGATACAAAATAAAAGGCATGCATCTGTCACAAGCAGAGCAGTACATACAAATCCTAGGCTATAAAAGACATTTCAGAATACAAACTCATTTTTTGGAATACATTGTGTCAGAGGTTGCCCACATTAATACCTTCTCCATAAAACAGTAATATTTCCCTTATAATGCAAACCCAATCTATCCATTGTAACTACTTTACCTAGTCTGGTCTCTAGCACCAAGTTAGTCACAACTCACTTCTGTCCCTTCACAGACATAAAGGAAACTGGGAGGTAGGTAACCTAGAAGGTCCATCCTATGCAATCACCATGCAGTCAACCCAATCCAGTGCTGGCTACCTGTGCCCCCAAAGCACACATCCCCTCAACAATCTTACACACATCCCTTAAACAAATATGAACATGGACATGCCCACCAGACTCCAAAGAATCTGCCCAGCCTCTCAGTCTGCTTGCTGATGGGCATTCCATTTTAGCAAGTGGGTGAATTGCAAATAAAAGAATCCCTAAGTAGTGAGAATCCATGTAACTGTATTTTTGTTCTCTTCTCATTACAATTCCCTTTTCTCAGTAAAAAAGTAAAATCTTGTTACACCCATTTTGAATACCTCTGCTGACAGCTTTTGCTATCAAAGTGTAAGCTAACTTCCAACCTTTGCTTCTCTTCATGAATGATTTCCTATATTTCCTTTAGCCTCTGTGCATGGCCACATGAACCTAGGTGCTCATACACATATAGCCATATAATAGCCACGCCATATCATGTTCTCCAATGCATAGAAGTGCCATTTGATTATTCAGTGGCCCAATTCACAAAGCAGCAGGCATATGGGAGTCAATAGCTCCAAGCCAAAATGGAGTAAAAATGAAACATCATAGACTAAAGGAGTGAATAGGGAATAACCTAAATGGGTGTAAGGATTCTTTCTGGGGAGACGGAAATGTTCTAAAATTAGTTTGTACTAATCATTGCACCACTTTGTAAATATATTAGACATTATTGAGTAGTACACTATAGGTGGGAGGATTGTATGCTATGTAAATTATACCTCAATGAACCTGTTAATAAAAACAAAGTGATGCATCTGCTACACATGCACAGGCCTGCAGAACAATGGGGGGAAATACTGTCACTGCTCAGGAATTTACATTCACTGGGGATTTTCTATGTACAGTTGCCACGTTCTTGGGAGGCTTTATTATTCACCTGTCACAAGAAAGCTGCAAAACTCCATGTGCTTGCATGGGTAGGAAATGTCTATTAACTTGTCAGTAAATGAAAAGGGTGAAGGGTTTTCATCTCTGCAGATGAATTGGAACAGGTGCAACGTGTCTCCGAGATCGCTAATTAAAACTACTCAGGACTTGTATTTATTTTACATGAAAAAGAGTTTTACACGTGTTTGAAAACTGTGTGGAAATAGAGCCTTTAAAAATCTGACTATAGAATCAAGCTTTATTTCTGCTTTATATCACTTCATGAATGGAACACTCGCTAGGGCATGTCTCATTTTTGGATTAATATACTGGTTTTATATTCCACATACCAATGTAGCAAATCTAAGCTGTGTTTATTAGCAAAAGGATTTTAGTTAGTGTGGGCATAAATATATGCTTTCAATTTGTACAATTTGTATTTGACTCCATGGAATGACACTAATACATTTTTAGACATAATCATTGGAGAGTCTGAGGCTCTTGCCCTTCCAAACTGTGTATTTCTTTGTAGCTCAAGGAAAGGAGAGAGATACATGGTGCATGGGGAAAGAAAAGAACAACTAAATGGATCTGTATTATAAATTTTTGAAAAAAGTCAATCTAAGCATTAGAAAACCGGTATTTGAAGAACTTATGAAATTTTAAACAAGTACCTAAGCCTATCTGTTCCTTAGATACTTCATCTCTTAAGGTCTAGCTCAAATGTCACTTCCTTCACAAAACTTCAGGAGATCTCTTTAGCTGGAATCAATATTTTCTTCTATCCTCCCATAGAACTGTGCACCTTGAGTATATTCTATATCATAGAGGAGGAGGTTTGGAGAAAGCAGCAAATTGAGAGACTGTAGTTGTGTGATGAAGGTTTGGATTCTGTTACCAGAGTCAGGATATCTAGGATGAAAGCCGAGTCTTACTCCTTATAGCTACAGAACCTTGAAGAAGATTTTTTAGGTTTCTTATCTATCAAATTAGAGTTATAATGGTACTTGCCTTACCTAGTTTTGTTGGGAGGGTTAAATGGGAGAAGCCAAGTAAAATGCTTTGAGTTGTGCCTGGGAGAATGTAATTGCTCCAGAAACAATGGTTGTTGATATTATTTATCAGGAGGGCAGTGTAACTTAGTTAAAAAAAATTTTTTTGAGAAAGGAAGATTGGATTGAGTTCTGACTCAACAAGTTGCTAGCCTTGTGATCTGGAAAATCAGTTAACTATGTGTTAATTCCCTCATCAATAAGGTTATATATAAGGGTGCCAAGGCTCCAACACAATGGAATCCATGAACATGTTTTACAAGTGACACAGTGCTATTCAAGTATTAAACATTATTTGGAGGAAATTGGGTCTTAAAAAATCTGTAGTCAATTAGACCTGGACTTAAATTCAGGAATCATCCTTCACTAACTTTGTTTCTTACTAAATTACTTACCTCTGTGCAAGTTTCCTAATATCAGTGAAGATTGGATTGTTATCAAAAGCATTAAGCTAAACAATATTTTAGGTACTGGACCCACTGTGGTGTATGTAGCAGGAATCAAACTGCATAATGCCATTCCCAGCACAGTTTGTTGTATTATTTGTACATATGTCTATCTGGTCTTCTGGACTGTGTAGTGCTCTGTTTTGCACATTACAAAGACCCCTAAAGAACCCACAACACAGGGAGATTTCAGCTAAGTCTTGAATTGCTGGACAAAAATAGCTTACCTTCGAGGCCTTGTACAGAAAACCAGTAGATTCTGGGATAAGTTTCCCTTGTCATACCCAAGGTTTTGAACAAAAAGTGAAACGAATCAACAAATACAAAGGTACTCTGACCAATTCCAAGGCCTTTAATATAAAGATATTTTATTGTATAATGACTGTTCCAATGTCAGCACCCTCCACATCAACCTGTACCTGTCTTGCCCTGCGTTTTACTTTAGCCTGGCCACCAGCTGGAGTGAATAGAATCCCCTGGCACTGGGCGGGACCTGGCAGGAATGAGCAGTCAGCCTCCTTGTTTATGTTGAAGAAAGCAGGCCATCTTGAAGAATTATATTGTTACTTCGGTGTAACTGCCAGTCCACTAGCTTTTAGGGTCTAGAACTTATCAGTGCTACTCCCTTTTCTTGCTCCTTAGCCCCAGTGGTTGAGAAGCAATGAAAGGTACAAGTTCAGTCCTCGTCTGAAATGGTTCCACCTGGCTAGATAGATTCTGTCTGGTGGTTGTCTATACTTAGCAGACTTAGGAAATAGTATGGAATGTGGAAGGAAAAATCATAGGGCTTGCAATTTCATTTTGGAAATAGGAATAAGGATAAAGATGCAAATCATATGTCAATCAGGAAAATATTTGGTTTTCTCCATAATTTTCATGATACTAGGCAGTAACTGAGAAGTCTAGACTGACAGTGGAAGCAACTGGGCACAACCCAGGGGGCCTCCTATTGGTAGCTCTGCAAAACCAAAGGTCATTTTTGTCTGTCTTTCTGGCATCTGTCCCATGGTCACTCTTTCTTCTACACCCTTTACTGTGCCAGATCTGCCAGTAACCTACAGCCCCCAACATTCAGCTAAAATTTTAAAATATTTTATTTATTTTTTTGACAGAGAGAGAGAGAGAAAGAGAGAGAGATCACAAGTAGGCAGTCAGGCAGAGAGAGAGGAGGAAGCAGGCTCCCTGTTGAGCAGAGAGCCCGATGCGGGGCTTGATCCCAGGACCCTGAGATCATGACCTGAGCCGAAGACAGAGGCTTAACCCACTGAGCCACCCAGGTGCCCCCACTCCGCTAAAATTCAAAACAAATAGAAGACTCAGTAAACAGTAGCAAAACAATTCGGTGGCAGTGGCTCTCTGTGCCACTGGCTGATGTTCATACAATGAACAATGAAGTAAGAGTCAAAAAAGAAAAGGAAAAAAAACCAAAATAAAGAAAAGGACAAGAAAAACTGCCACACTTAGTAATATGTAAGACTCATGTCATCAATTCAGACGCAACTGGTCAACCCACATCTTTCCAGAAGAGACCTGGACCATTTTCAAGTTCTGTTTATGTGCCCACAGGAAGCAGGGTTATAAATATCCCCTGATGCACCATTTGAGCAGCTGGCCAGTCTCAGGGAGTTTCAAACTTTAAACATTAATTTCCCCACCTTCTGGCTCTTCCTATCCTGTGTCCTCTCCTTGTTCTGTCTCTCAAGGCCGAATGAAACTGGGTTCTGAGTTGCACTGTAGAAAGACAAAAGAGTTTCCGCAGCTTGAAGCTTATTCCATCCAGGGAAGTAGCACAGACTTCAGGTGCTTGGGGAAGCCATCTGCAGCTCTTGAGGCGACAGAACTGGGCTGAGAATGAATGCTTTCTGGCTGCTCTGCCTCCAGCTGGAAAGACCACTGAGGAAACCCATCTCGCAGCATTGCCTGCAGAATTGTCTTTATCCATCCCATCTGCTGTTTCCCCGTGATGGAGAGCTGCCTGAAATGTCCCAGAAACTGAAGGAAGGGATGCCAGAGAGGTCTGGGGAACTATGTTTTCCAGGTAATCACAAAATGCTGGAACATACCTGCCATACGCAGGCTACCTGAGCCTGAGCCTGGGGAAGGAGCTCAGATACAGGTCTAAGCATCTCGGGTGGAAAGGGAGGGATTATCACAGGTGTACCAGCAGAAGAGAAGTAGAAACACACGAGGCTGCTTTTGAAGTATGCAAACCATAGACCAAATTCTACTTTATGAAATCACAAAACAAACCACAGCAACTTTTCGCTATAAATGTGGACGTAATCTGACTGAGATGAAATAGAAATCTCAAAGGTATGCACAAAGGAAAGCCTAATAATGTCCAGGAGAATGTGAAAAAGAAATGAAGAGGAACTAAGGAGAGAGAAAGGAAAGTGAGCAAGGAAGGGAGGGAGAGGTACTTATCCTGTGCAACACAGTCTCTGGGGAACAGGGACCTTCATCTCCCTGCCCACTGCTTATCAAGGCACATGAGAGAAGCAAAGCACAGTGTGCTCTTTGTGTGGTTTTTCATCATTTTTTTCAGTATGTTCTGATTGAACCAAAGCCTCCATGTGGCACGCTAACAATACCCTTTACCCTCCTTTTATCCACCCTATTCTCCAGACTTGTCATTATTTCTCAAGCCCCACGTGTTGGGTCCCTTTCATCTTTTCTCAGAAATGATTACCTTCAGACCTATTATGTGAAAAGCTATGACATAGCACATAATACCCAAGACCTTTCAAACAGACCACCTTGAAAAATCCTTGTTAGTATGACACAGGGACCTTCTGGATTAATGCTTGCTGTATATTATTACCACAAGATGCGAAGGAAGGTAGCTCCAGGCACATTTACCTGTAAGACCCTAGGGAAGAGGAAGGGAGAAATCTGAGTGGTGAATCCAGTTTATGCGTTTGTAGAGAATAAATATTTTTCTTTTTGGTAAATTTATATATAACCTACTTCTAGTAATGACTTGGATGTCTTACAAAAAACAACAACAAAAAAAAAACCTTGTTCAACAATAGGTACAGATAATTATAATAACAAAGATGGAGAAGGATGTTAAGACACCAAAAATATGAACTATTATAGTAACAAAACATTGCATTTAGCTTCCTGGAAGCCAAAGCAAACACAAACATACATATACGTGTGTGTGTGTGTGTGTGTGTGTGTGTGTGTGATATTTAATTATTAATAGTTGAGGAATAAAATCATAATGGTTAATTGAGTGGGATAATTATCTTTCTGGAAATAAATTCTAAAATATGTCTCAATACATTTAGATATCTTTAGCTAGCTAAATTAGCATGGGAGGTGAATAAAGTCAGAAAAATTTGTGTGTGTGACTTCAAAAAACACCTTATCACTTCAAATGTATTCCTCCTACATTTGTGCATATATGTAAAGGCTCTTAAAATACAGTGGTATCAAGCTGGAACAAATTATATTTCAGAATTAGCATGGGAGATCTTTTAAATGTGTCCGTTCTTCCCATCTCCCAGAAATTCTGATTTGAAGGATATAACAGAAAGGGATCTGTTTTTAGGAATGTTATTGAAATAAATCTTTCCTATCCATATCCCTCCCTGGTAGAGACTTGCTGGAGCAGCAAGGAAAAGTGCCAAGAAGGTAGCAGTCACTGAGGATAGCTTCGCTGCTCTTTAAATTAGGCGGGTGTGATCAGGAGGATTTATTTGATTTTAGTTTTCTTAGGAAAATATAACTCATATCTCAGGTTTGTTCTGTCCCATTAATGTGTGGAATCTTTTAGTTTCTACCTCATTGCCCTGATCACTAAAAAATTTATTTATTTTTTTTTTCATTTTATTTATTTTTTCAGTGTAACAGTATTCATTGTTTTTGCACAACACCCAGTGCTCCATGCAATACGTGCCCTCCCTATTACCCACCACCTGTTCCCCCAACCTCCCACCCCTGACCCTTCAAAACCCTCAGGTTGTTTTTCAGAGTCCATAGTCTCTTATGGTTCGCCTCCCCTTCCAAATTTTTTTTTTTAATAAACATATAATGTATTTGTATCCCCAGGGGTACAGGTCTGTGAATCGCCAGGTTTACACACTTCACAGCACTCACGATAACACATACCCTCCCCAATGTCCATAGCCCCCTCCCCCTCTCCCAATCCCACCTCCCCCCAGCAACCCCCAGTTTGTTTTGTGAGATTAAGAGTCATATCCTTTTCTAGATTAGGTTTGTAAAGTGTACTGAAAGCCCATCGTGATGGCGTGGATGAAGCATTGACAAATTCCCCACCCAAGAACTGACAATGAAAAGAACTTATGTCAAAGGACCATTTAAAGAAAGAAGAAACCTCTTTTACTCTTTGTTTCTTTAGAATATTTTAAGTCAGACTAGCAATGTATAGCTCAAGAAAAAAAAATAAGAACCATAAATGACTCTTATTTTTTTTTCTTGAGCTATACATTGCTAGTCTGACTTAAAATATTCTAAAGAAACAAAGAGTAAAAGAGGTTTCTTCTTTCTTTAAATGGTCCTTTGACATAAGTTCTTTTCATTGTCAGTTCTTGGGTGGGGAATTTGTCAATGCTTCATCCACGCCATCACGATGGGCTTTCAGTACACTTTACAAACCTAATCTAGAAAAGGATGTGACTATAGGCATTGAGGCTAAAATTTAATAATGATTGTCATTCATTGATGTCTACTAATGGCCA
Organism: Meles meles; assembly: GCF_922984935.1. Taxonomy (NCBI): domain Eukaryota; kingdom Metazoa; phylum Chordata; class Mammalia; order Carnivora; family Mustelidae; genus Meles; species Meles meles. The sequence goes on along the minus strand of NC_060080.1, from coordinate 16,787,896 downwards.
TGAATATATAATTTCACCAACAAACCTTATGAGACCAGTCTTACTATCTCCCATGTTTTACGGATGAGTAAACTAAGTGATTTTCCCACGTATCATGCACCAAATAGATGACAGAGGGCATTCTGGGCAGAGCCCAAAGATATCAGCAATTTATTAGACTGAACCTGGGCTACCTCATGGACCCTTAGTAGTCATGGTCATATTTACACACTAGATAGAACCTGTTTTGGAAAGTACCTTAAAGCCGGGTCAAGGGCCTTGCCAAATCTGTGCCCACATTCTAAGAATATCCCCACTGATCATTATTGAAAAGCAGGGTCCTGTTCATTGAGTTCATTTCTTAACTTGAGAGTATCTGTAGTTAAATTGTAGCTTTGCTGCTAGAGAAACATAGAACTGGAACCATACTGTCCATGTTCAAACCCTGCCCTGACACTTGTTAGCTTTGTGACTCTGCTCAAGTTCATCTCTCTATGCCTCGGTATTCTTCCTGATAAAAAGATGGTAACTACGGTGCTTATCTTCGAGGTTTCTTGTGGGCACTGAATATGTTTTTACATGCACAGTATTTATAAAGTACCCGACAGAGTATACATACATTCAATGAACACTGATTTTAGTATCTTTTCCATTGAAGTTAATCTATTTGTCATCTTCTTTGGACATCACACTAGCTATGTACTTTTTCTGAAGAACATGCTTTTTAGGGTGCACCTGTGAGTCCAGTGACACTTGAGGTAGCATCAAAGACAGCCTCCCTGCCAGGACCCACAAAACCCAAACCTTTGCCAAGCTACAAAGGAAAACTGCATCTCTATATTTCTCCCCCAAGCATTGCTGCACCTTCTGACTCATAAGTCAGAACATCTGAATGAGGCGAACTTTCTCCCTGGCTCAGTCTCTCTCCCTTTCTCTCACTCTCTCAAACAAACACACAGAATTTCTTACGAGTTATTTTTCTTTCTATATCATAGTCTCCTTTTTTTTATGTTCCTCAATTTTAAATTTAAAAGACTACCTATGCTGGGAATTGTTCGGTGATGTTGATTTATGAGACTTATGCAAAAAGGACAGTCTTACCGATGCACGTATCTATTTGGCAAGGCAGCAGTGATTTATAAAAAGACAGGCTGGTGACACTCATATAAAGGCAGCTTTTGTGTGGCAAGTGTAAAGGCAAAAAGAAAACCTGCTACCAATTGAATGACAAAATCCTTTGCTATTTAAAGAGGAGAGTAAATGCCACCTGAGCTTCAGCGAGGAGTCCACCTGTGGAGAATTCGCTGTTTCAGTTGGGGTGCCCAAGGTAAGCTTGTATTAACTGTTCTTAATCTCTGAAGCTCAGTTTCAATTAGGTTGGCTGGTCTTTTTCTAATCAATATTTATGGGTTTGAACCACAATGAACTTCTCTCGACTTCACTGAAGCTCTATACATTTTGTAGATATTTTTTTCATCTAGATGACCCACTGGGGAAATGATATGTAATATCAAGCTTCTTTTATTTATCCTAGAAGAATATATTTCACATTTTGTAAGACGTATTCTATGAAAACTAGACTTGGGAAATTGGACTGCACTCATTAGGCTTTCTGGACTATTTTCTGGTGCAGTAGCCTCAATCATGATTAGTCTTGTTCCTGAGACTCAGTGTAGTTCAGCACAAACAGGAGTCCAGCTTTATTTCCAGAACTTTCCCTGGCAACGCACAACCTATCAAACAGAATGGCCGTGGTGAATTATCAAACACATCGCCTGAAAGTGACTGCACAAATGCTTCCAACTGTCACATCAGTTAAAATTTCACTCTTGGATTCTTCCCACCTGTATGTGTCAACATAGGCTTGGTGTCATAGACTGAATGTTTAGGTCCCCCCCATCATATGTTGGTTAACCGTAGTTGCAGCAATTTATCATCAACAAAGGTCATTTCCTGCTCAGGTTGCATGTTCGTAATGGGTCAGGTGAAGCTCTATTCCATATCATCTTCACTCTTAGGGCCATGTTAATAGAATAACCTCTACTTGAATTTTGCTTGTCTTGTGGTATATGGAAAAGGAATTATACCAAAAACTATGAAATGGCTACTCTGAAGTGACTCACATTTCTGCTCAAATTTCTTTAGCTGAAGCAAGGCATATAATCAATATGTACTAGTCAATAATCCTCCCTTAAGGAGGGAGGACCATCGGGAGAGAAAATAGAATCTTTTCTGTGACAGAGAACTAACATGATCCCTCAGGTTTTGATGAAAACACAAAGAAGCAGGAGTAAAGTGGCCACTGAAACATCCTAAAACTGGTCCTTAGGGTAAGATGTGTTTGTGTAGTGGACTGATTGGGAAAAACTATGTTGTGATGAATATAAACACAGGGAATTTCTAGAAAAGAGGAAGAAAGCAGCAGTACTTTTTTTTTTTTTTAACCACATGTTAAGAATTTCAGCAGAGCAGGAAAGAGATAATGATGGATTTAAACTGTTAGACCTTGGAGAATCATCCCAGAATAGTTTTTGTAGAGGACACCAAAATCAGAGACCCTGGACTGTGCTTGAAATCAGCTCTTCCCCAGGTTGAGGATCAGCAAAGGATGGCCTGCCTCTTGAGAAGGAAACTGCCCTGTATGGTGAGCAAGAGATAGGACTGTGCAAGGGAGTGTTTGGGGGAAATGTTCTTCAGTGAACAGAAGCTCTAGACATTTCTTTGTAGAATGGAAATTCCCTTTCCTTCTTTTAAGCAGCAGCTGAGAGTGGGTGATTGTGAATTGCAGAGAAAGAAGAACATAGAACACTAAGAAATGGAAAAATAAAGGAAACTGAGAAGCTTAGGTTGAGAGGGAAAAAAGGAAATTCCAGGTGGAGTGAAGGCAGCAGACAGAATGAAGCCTGGGTAAGAACTGGAAGATGATAAAGAATCAGGTGAAGGAGAGCTTTCATTTAAAAAGTTTGGCATTACTATGTTTGTATCTTTAGGGTAAATACCCAGTAGTGCAATTGCTGGGTCATAGGGTAGTTCTATTTTCAACATTTTGAGGAACCTCCATGCTGTTTTCCAGAGTGGTTGGACCAGCTTGCATTCCCACCAACAGTGGAGGAGGGTTCCCCTTTCTCCACATCCTCTCCAGCATCTGTCATTTCCTGACTTGTTAATTTTAGCCATTCTGACTGGTGTGAGGTGATATCTCATTGTGGTTTTGATTTGTATTTCCCTGATGCCGAGTGACGTGGAGCACTTTTTCATGTGTCTGTTGGCCATCTGGATGTCTTCTTTGCAGAAATGTCTGTTCATGTCCTCTGCCCATTTCTTGATTGGATTGTTTGTTCTTTGGGTGTTGAGTTTGCTAAGTTCCTTATAGATTTTGGATACTAGCCCTTTATCTGATATGTCGTTTGCAAATATCTTCTCCCATTCTGTCAGCTGTCTTTTGGTTTTGTTAACTGTTTCCTTTGCTGTGCAAAAGCTTTTGATCTTGATGAAATCCCAATAGTTCATTTTCGCCCTTGCTTCCCTTGCCTTTGCCGTTGTTCCTAGGAAGATGTTGCTGCGGCTGAGGTCGAAGAGGTTGCTGCCTGCGTTCTCCTCAAGGATTTTGATGGATTCCTTTCTCACATTGAGGTCCTTCATCCATTTGGAGTCTATTTTCGTGTGTGGTGTAAGGAAGTGGTCCAATTTCATTTTTCTGCATGTGGCTGTCCAATTTTCCCAGCACCATTTATTGAAGAGGCTGTCTTTTTTCCATTGGACATTCTTTCCTGCTTTGTCGAACGTGTACCCGAATGTTTATAGCAGCAATGTCTACAATAGCCAGACTATGGAAAGAACCTAGATGTCCATCAACAGATGAATGGATCAAGAAGATGTGGTATATATACACAATGGAATACTATGCAGCCATCAAAAGAAATGAAATCTTGCCATTTGCGACGACGTGGATGGAACTAGAGCGTATCATGCTTAGTGAAATAAGTCAATCGGAGAAAGACAACTATCATATGATCTCCCTGATATGAGGACATGGAGAAGCAACATGGCGGGGGTAGGGGGATAGGAGAAGAATAAATGAAACAAGATGGGATTGGGAGGGAGACAAACCATAAATGACTCTTAATCTCACAAAACAAACTGGGGGTTGCTGGGGGGAGGTGGGATTGGGAGAGGGGGAGCGGGCTATGGACATTGGGGAGGGGAGGCCAACCATAAGAGACTATGGACTCTGAAAAACAACCTGAGGGTTTTGAAGGGTCAGGGGTGGGAGGTTGGGGGAACAGGTGGTGGGTGATGGGGAGGGCACGTTTTGCATGGAGCACTGGGTGTTGTGCAAAAAGAATGAATACTGTTACGCTGAAAAAAAAATAAATAAAAAGGGAAAAAAAAAAAAGAAAAAAAAAAAAAAAAAAAAGAAAAAAAAAAAAAAAAAAAAAAAAGTTTGGCATTACTAAAAAGGGGATTATGAGAAGCAGTGAGAATAGCAGCCTAACTTTCTCAAGTCAACAAAATCTTCAGATCCTTCTATGATAGGCTCTGTGCCAGGTCTTGAGAATGGAAAGTTGAATAGAGCACAGACCCTTACCTTCAGAAGCTTATATTCTAATATGGGTGGTGGTCATTAAATAGAGACAGTTAATATTGTGTGATTAAGTGCAAACAGAATTAAATTCAAGATGGTAATAGAACATAGGAGAATGGCATTTAGGCAAACAGAGACAAAAGTAATGGAGGAAGATCAAGAGAGATTTCCTGGGATGGTAATACTTGACTGTCATATGGAAGGATAAAAAAGACTATATGACGAAAAGTTAGAAAATTCGCACCTCTTTGCATGGCAAAGAGCAAATCCAAGTGCATACAGATATTAGAGCCATTAAATGGGAGGCCATATTCCGGGAACTTGGCACAAGATGTGTTGTTGTGGCTGAAGCTGAGGGGGTGAGTGGAGAATACTCAAATGTGAATAACAGGCTGGGGTCCTTGTGTCCGCTCTGCCACTACGAAGCTGAAAATTGAGCCAAGATTCAAATTTTCTGGGCCTCAGTTTTATATCTGGGAAAAATGATGGTGTTGAAGGAACTGGTTTCTCAGAACCCCTTGATACCTGACACTGTAAAAGGTCAAAGTGAAGAATTTTCAGTGGAGGGCTAGACATCTGCCGCACTTATTAATTAGCTGTTAGAACAAAGGCACTAAGAGGAGACATACCAAGTCCTGAAGAAGGTAGCTCAAAGGTTGTTCAGGTCATTTCTCTTTTAACGCCAATTTCCCACATTCGGAATCCCTTCTACTGCCTTCCTGAAAGAATTGTGTCTGAGAGCTCATTACCACTGGGGGCAGCCTTTTTAAGTAATAGGCCATTTTGCTGTCTGGAAAGGCTCCTTAGACGGTGCTGAAAAATCATAGATGAGACATGACAGCCTCGGTGGCATCTCCAAACTCCCCCGCAGGTGCTTGAGAGGTACCACTGTGTGAAGGACTGACTACAGAGAACAGGTGCACTGGACATTTCCACCAGAAGAAAGAAGGTGCAGCAAGAGTGAGTGAACATGGATTGCAGAGAGGAGAGGGAGAACGTTAGAATTGGAAAAAGAAAGGAAGTTGAGAAACTGAGGGTGAAGGAAGAAGAGAGGACACTGATTAAGATAAGGGTAGCAGAGAGAATAAAGCTAGAAAACCGGTGGGTGAAAAGGAACCAAGGTGAAGGAGAATGTATTTTTCACCCATAAAGTTCAGTAATGCTTTTAGAATTGCAAATATGCATTTAAATTTAATAATACAATTATGGTATATTAAATGTCAAATGACTGTTACAGAAAAGCACTTAAAATTAATACATATGCATGAGATAAATCCTGTCTAGTTGTCAAGGTCTGAATTCAAAGTTACATAAGTGAGGCTTTTGCACTGAATTTTCTTAGAGCTTAAGGTTGCAAAGATCTATGAATTTCATTGGTATTTAACAAAGAAGCCTGAGCAAAGCTTAGAACCAAAAGATGGGTATCTAGGCAGTGAACATCCAAGCCCAAATGCTGTTCAAATCGAAGTAAAATTGAAGGGAATGATGGTCTTCATTATTCACCATCATCACCATCACAATTGGCAAATGATTATTGAGGTCCCTAAGTATAGCTCTGTATTACCAAGGAGTCACCCTTTCCTTCCGTTCTTTCTTCCTTCCTTCAAAAAAAACTACATTGCTATATAAATATAAATAAAATATATTTTTATATAATTTATATATAACATATATAAATCATATGTAATATATAATATTACATTCTTGGCATGTATTAATATATAATTTATAAATATAATTTTATAAACATATAAAACTACATATATCGATGCATATTGTATATTGTATATATAATATTTATAATATATATTATGATCTATATTGTATATTGCATATATACAATGTATACATATTGTGCATATACACTCTATATATTATAAATATATGTATATATATGTATGTAGATATTTAGTTTTAATCCTAAAGATATGCAATAAATATATATTCAGGAAAGAGTGAAAGTTTTTTGTCACTATCAATATCCCTCCACCAATTCTACTTTTCAAAAGTAACTCCTTTGTGACCTTCTGAACCTTTTTCTTCAAGGAAATCATTTTCAACAAATCATTTTCAACAAAATCATGGGCTACTTCTAGAGGACCCATAATTTTGTTGAGAAACTAACAATGGACCGTGGAAGGCACAACACTCATGCTTCATAGACATGTATTCTGTGCACAATGGGGTTCTATGAGAGGAACACCACATCCCCATGATTGGAGACACTTGGAAAACATCCCTCTGCTTATTATTATTTATTTGATTATTACCTTATTATTTTTTGGAGTAACTCAGTTCCTTACAATTGTGGGGTTATGTCCTTATTTTCTTGCCAGTTGCCAACAGGGGCCTGCTCTCAGTCCCTGAATGACACCTATATTCCTTGACACATGATCCCCTTGATCATGTTTACCTTATCTAAGGTAAACTGTGCCATGTACACAGGGAGAGTGAGTAGAAAATCTTGGAGGCCACCTTAGATCTGCCTACAGAACTTCTTTTGGCTCTGGAACCAATACAAAATAAAATATAGGAGATGACTATGAAAATGACAAAGCTGGTTACAGAATGTGATCTTTGGACTGTGACAGAATGGGCTTACAGATATTCCCTTACCAAATTAAACCACTTTCCTTTCCCCATCCCTGACAACATGCACAATTTCAGGCCTCCACAGGACAGGAAGTACTGACTTAAAGAACATATCTCATGGCAGAAGAGTAAGTCAGAACACACCTTCTCCAGAGCTAGGCAAATCTGAGAGTTGGAAACTAAAACACAGAAAAGTAAGAGTTGGGACTGAACCATTCTGATCCCTGAAATAGTTCATGTATTCCTCCCTGTTCTTTCTTTCATCATCACTGAGTACAGCAAGAGGGTAGAATCAGAAAATGGAAGAATTGCCAAGTCCAATCTGATCCACAGTGGGCTTTTTGTGAGTGAAGATTAAACTTACTTTTTTTTTTTTTTTTCATTCAGCCACTGAAGTTTGGGGTAGTTTGTTTAGTAGCCAACAGTGAGTTCTCTGATAAATAGCCAAAAGATTCTTTATAAACTTAGTATATTTTTACCAGTCTTATTTCCAGTCATATAGCCCATGTTTTCATACCCCTATTCCATTACTAAGGTTGTTACCTTAATCATCACCTGAAAAATATTCAACCAGTGACACCAGGAATGTTGTTTCTCTACATTCTTCTTATTATCTCTTTCTGTATGTATCATTCAGAATCAAAACACAGTATCCTTGTAATAGAGTTGTATGATGATAGATGGTAGCTACACTTGGGGTGAGCATAGGATAATGAATAGAGTTGCCAAAACAATATATTATATACCTGAACCTAATGTAACATTCTGCATCAACTATACTTCAATTAAAAAAAAAAAAAAAAAAAAAAAGCAATACCTGGGGCACCTGTGTGGCTCAGTCATTAAGTGTCTGACTCTTGATTTCAGATCAGGTCATGATCTCAGAGTAGTGGGATTGAGTCTTGTGTTAGGCTCTGCTCACTGGGTGTAGACCCTCTTGAGATTCTCTCCCCCTGCCTCTCCCCACATTCTTCCTCCCTTAACAACAACAACAACAAAAGCAATATCATTTAAAAATCCCAATTTTTAAAATTAACCTGCCAAAAATTTGTTCCCAAGTATTAAATATACCATAAATCTGTGTGAATTAAAACATGAAAAAATGGACAAACAAAAAGAATATCATCTTTAACATCTAAATATATGTCAAAATTTAGTATATGGAAATAATGAAGTCATTTTGGATCAGTGAGTAAAAATAATACAGTTAACATGTTATGTTGGAATAAATAGCCATTTGGATAAGGAATGAGATATAGATCATTTTCATAATTCTAACTAAGCATTTAAATACAAGATTAAACATAAAATTACCAAGAGTGAATAGTCCCTGGCTTATTTAAATCTAACACAGAGAAGACCTTTCTAAGCATAATTCCAACACAGAATAGAGAAAAGATAATTCACAAAGATTTCAGGAATCATTAGAAGAAAATAAAAATCTAACTGCATAATAAGCAAGTTACAAGAATAGCAAATCATAGATTAAAACAGTCCCAAAACATGTGAAAATACTTGCTTCATTTCATCGGAATTTAAACTTCATGAAGGCAGGATTCATTTTAAGTCTGTTCACCAAGATATACTAACAACTGAGTTTAGTCCCTGGTAAGCATTAATTTTATAAGTAAATGACTGAACGAATGAATCAATCAATAATTAAATAAATATTGTCTGTGGTCTTTTGTTTTTGATTATTAGGTTAGCTTTACTAAAAGATCTGTTGATGTACAAAGCCAACTCAGTTAAACTTTCTGAATAAGAACTGGGGGGAGGTGGGATTGGGAGAGGGGGAGCGGGCTATGGACATTGGGGAGGGGAGGCGAACCATAAGAGACTATGGACTCTGAAAAACAACCTGAGGGTTTTGAAGGGTCAGGGGTGGGAGGTTGGGGGAACAGGTGGTGGGTAATGGGGAGGGCACGTTTTGCATGGAGCACTGGGTGTTGTGCAAAAAGAATGAATAATGTTACACTGAAAAAATAAATAAAATGAAAAAAAAAAAAAAAGAATTTCCAATACCCTTTTATAGGTAAGAGTTGTATAGGAAACAATTAACAGAATAAATATTCTAACAATGTAAAGATAAATATTTGTTTTATAAGCTTGGGTAAATATGAAAAAATCATACTTCTAAACACATCTGTGTATGGTATGTGGAAGCAACAAAAATTAGATGAACTAAGATTCCAGAATGAGAACTATCTTGAAACAAACTGTTACCAACTGCCATTCATTTTGCTGCATGGGGGATTTATCAAATCTGGGCATGTACTGAGCCAAAGAAAGGCGCAATACTATGGGAAAGAGTAATTATCAAAACTTTTGGTGATGATACAGGAATAGAAAACTATATTTGGTATTGTTTTTGACCTAGCTGTCCTTTTCTTTTGTTAATTTCAATAATATATGTATTGCAAAAGCAGTATCTAAAGCCATATCACTTGAGAATTTTCCAAAAATACTGAAAGACATCAACCCACAGATTCAATAAGGTCTGAGAAACCCAAGCAGAATAAATGTAAAAACAAAACAAAACACATGTTGGCACACAAAATTTCCAGAAACCAAAGACAAAATGTATGTTTAGTGGAAGGCAAACATCCAAATGTTCAGATCTACACTATCTGAAAATAAATAATTGAAAAGTACCTAACTGACCTTGACCAGCATAATGGAATACTGTAAAGCAATGAGAATGAACTATACATAATAGTATTGATACAACCTGTAAACAGTGTTCAACAAAAGTATCTGGACACAAAGAAATATATATGATCCCATTTATAAATACTATAGCGTTGTCAAAACTAATTAGACATGGGTTTCATTCTCAGAGAAGTAGTGACTAAATGGATATCTGGGGTGCTGGTAATGTTCCTTATCTCATACTCTTGATACAGCCTGTTTAGCTCAGAAAACTCAGACTATACATGTATGATATATACAATTCTGTATGTGTATTATACTTCCATAAAATGCTTTAAAAATAATTACACTTCTTGGAATTGGAAAAGCCCAATTTTTGACCATAATAGATAGCAGAATTAGAATGGAGGTAAAATTCATTGAGTTGAGAATTTCAAGGATATAAGCAGGCAAATGTTGGATACAGTGTTTAAATGGACATTGACTCTCCTCCACATAAAGCCAGAACTGAGAAAGCCTGTAAGTCCGCTGCTAAAATGAATACAGTGGAATGAAGAGGTTGGCAGGCAATATTCCTGATAATATTCATAGGGTAGCTTTTGGCAAAGAGTAAGAGCTTTGATCAGGACAGGGAAAAGTAAATATTTGAAATTAGAATTATGGGGGAAAAAAGTCTATCTCCCCAAAATATGACAAATGGGTTGTGAGAAATAAGGATCCCTCACTTTGGAGGAATGGAGGTCAAATTAAAGACTCAGGATAGAGCTATATTTTTGTTATAGTAGGAAACAGAGGTGACATATGGAAATACATTTAGGAATTTAGGAAATGCTTCGTATCATAGAAAATGGGCGCCAGAGAGAATTCTAGAAAGATTTGAGAGGGAAAGGAGTAAAAGGTAGTATGTAGGGTTAGAGGAGAGAGACAAAGGTGCAGAGAAACAGAGGAGCCAAAATATTAGATATTACCAAGGATAATGAGCTTTTGAAGATATCTCAAGCCAGGTAAGTCTAACTTTGATTATTCAGTTTGTGGAATATACTTTTCAAAAGTATTTGGAGAGAGTGAGACGTACTGATAGTATTATGCATGGGGAATGAGAGGGAAAATGGTGCCTTCTCATCTATAGCTCCAACTTTAGCTCCAACTTTATATAAAACTTAAAAGAGTGGTATGTGGGTGGCTTAGTCAGTTAAGTGACTGACTCTTGATCTCAGCCCAGGTCTTTGATCTCAGGGTTGTGAATTCAAACCCTGCCACTGTGCTCCACAAAACAAAACAAAAACAACCTTAAAAGACCTCAGTTACTTTGGTCTGGTATAATAGATACATTGGATATAGATAACTTACTCCAAGCATGCATATAAGAACCCTTCTATAACATCCTCGAAAAGAAATCCTCCAATTTCTCCTTTAATACTCCAAGCAATGGAGAATTGACTGCTTCATACAATTTTCTCTTCCAATTACAAATAATTCCAATTATTAGAAAGCGCTTCCTGGGGCACCTGGGTGGCATTGATTAAGTAGCCTAGTCTTTGTTTTGGCTCAGGTCATGATCTCAGGGTTATGGGATCAAGCCCCATGTCAGTCTCAGAACACGGAGCCTGCTTGTCCCTCTCCCTCTTCTCCTCCCCCTGCTCTCTTGCTGTCTTTCTCATAAATAAAAAATAAATAAATAAACAAAGTCTTAAAAAATAAAAAGTTCTTCCTAATCTTGAGTCCACATCTGCCTCCACGTCATTACCATATATTAGTTCTAGTTCTGCCTGCTGGAGCCAAACAGAGCAAGCCTACTTCCTGTTTCACATGACAGCGCATCAAATATTTATTGACAGTTTGCATGTCACCAGTGTTTTCTCCAGGCCAAACTCCCTTAGGTCCTAGCTGTCTCAGAATCAATGGACTATGGCAACACAGATGATGTATCCTTCATTTCCAAAATACTAACACCTGTTTCAGATACTAAATAGTAGAAAATAAAGAAAATCCTGGTCACATTTACACCTGGGGTTCCACTGGCATACTGTATATGGAAAAATCAAATGATTCATCTTCAAATTTATGCCCTTGTACAGTGGCTTCCAATACCCCCAGTGGATGCCTGAAACTGGGGATAGTACCGAATCTTATGTATAGTATGTTTTTTCATACATATGCATACCTATGATAAAGTTCAATTTATAAATTAAGCATAGTAAGAGATTAACAGCTAATTATAAAATATAATAATTATAACATTATGCTGTAATAAAAGTTATGCAAACATGGTCTCTTTCTCAGAATATTTTATGGTACTGTACTCATCCTTCTGATGATGGTGATGATGATGTGAGATGATAAAATGCCTATATGATGACACAAAGTAAGGTAAGGACATAGGCACTGTAATAAAGCATTAGGCAACTGCTGACTTTCTGATAGGGCAGAGCAAGGATCATCTGCTTCCAAACTGCCATTGACTGAAACTATGAAAGGTAACTGAAACTATGAAAAGCCTAGCATGGATAACCGAGGACGACTCTATTGATAAATACATGCTCTGCTTCTACTATTCAAACAGAAAATATACTTTTTTCTGTATATTGGTTTTAAAGAATCACAATTACACTTTCATGGTTGATAAGTACCAGTTATAAAACATTGATTTTATGAGAATTGTGGATCAAATGAACTGAACCATGAAATAGCAAATGTGTCTAAAGGTAATATTCTGCCACAAAGTTAAGTTATATTTGTACTCCAAAATTTTACTGCCACAAAGTTAAGTTATATTTGTACTCCAAAATTTTACTTTTGAAAACTTGGGAATAAGGAAGTGCTTTAGGATGTTCAAAAAATACTAAGTTTCTCCAACTAGTTTCTACTTGTTTCAGAAGTGGCCTTTAGACTCACTTAATGCAAGACAGTCATGGGGAATTTATGTTTTTTCTCTCTAGTGAGATGGGATACTTACATGGGCAGTATGGCAATTATTGATTTTGGCTCTTTATGCTTGTATTTCTAGCATGATTCACCACATAATGCAACTTTTCCCTGACCAACTACCAAACTAAAAGCACCTTCTGTGAGCAAAATGCTTAGATGCTGGAGTGAATTGTGCAGGTGTGTATCCCACCATGCCTTCTTTAAAGGGTTTCCAATATGATTGAGGGGATAAGACTGAAACTTCAGAGGGATCAATTGTAGCAACAGTGAAGGCATGGATGATAGATAGATAGATATACCTATCTATCTATCATCCATGCCTTCACTATGTGTGTGTGTGTATAAAATCCATGCCTTCACTGTATATGTATACATATATATATATGTATATATGTATATATATATATACATATATACATATATACATATGTATATATATATATGTATGTATATATATATATGTATATATATATATATATATATATACATATATACATATATATATATGTATATATACAGTGAAGGCATGGATAGTATAGTACCACATATGTATGTATGTACATATGTATATATACATATATGTATATAAAATAACAGAGCTGCATGTGAATCCTGGATTTACCACATATCAGCAGCATGGCACTTGACAAATCATTAGACCATTATAAGCCAATATCAGGAGGATAATAGTTACTTTTATATTATAGTATTACATAGCATCTTCTATCATCTTCTTACTCCCAAAATGACATGGAATATCACTGATTTCAGTGGTTTTTATCGAGGTGTCCATATTCTTCTGGTTCTTATACTCCACTGGGTGTCCCATCACAGTCTATCTTGTTATTTTTTCCCTCTCTTTCAGAATTCTCAAAGTTGAACTGCTTCAAGTGTTGGTCCTATAACATCTTACCTTCTCTGGTTATTTTTTTTCTTTATTAAATCTCATATAGTACCACAGAATTAAATATCATCCATATGTCAGTGACCTCCAAAATCATATCTCTAGACTTCATATCCTAAGTTGCAAACTCTAGATCTAATTACCTTCTTAACATTTTCAAAAATATTTTATTTCTTCATTTGAGAGAGAGAGAGCATGAAAGGGTGGAGGATCAGAGGAAGAACCAGACTTCCTGCTGAGCAGGGAGCGTGATGCAGGACTTGATCTCTGGACCCCAGGATCATGATATGAGCTGAAGGCACTTGCTTAACCAACTGAGACACCCATGCAACCCCTTCTTAACATTTTTAATGAATGCTGTATGTGTAATAAGTATCTTAAGTTAAACATGTCCAACTCATAAAATTGGATTTTCCCACCTTTGAAATATGTTCTTCCCTTACTCTTCCACTCTTAATAATATAACCCTGTCCACAGAGTTCCTAAAGCCAAAACTAAGGCATAACCCTTGAATAATGTTTTCTTCCTTTGGAGGCTCTCTATCAGAAAGTCTAAACTATCAGAGTCTAGTTGACTCAATTTCTAAAACATTCCCCAGATGAGTTAACTCCCTTGACTTCCATAATGACTATAATTGTCCAAGTCCTGGCCTAACTCGCTCACCACTACTAGATCTTCTAACTAGCTCCCTTCCCTTACTCTTGTCCCAAACACAACAGAGAGGTTAATCTTTAAAAATATCATAGCTAATGTCAGTCTACTTACTTACCTACAACAACAACAACAAATACATACACATTGTAGAGGTTGTAGTCCAGGATATCAATGTAGAAAGAGCCTGAAATCACCTCCTCCATTCTACCAAATTACATCTATTAGGAGAACGATTCCTCCTGAAGAACTGAGGTCTGAATGAACAGCCACTGAATAACCAAAGATAGAACAACAAGAAAGGGGCACCTGTGTAGGTCAGTGAGTTAAAGCCTCTGCCTTCAGCTCAGGTCATATCTCAGGGTCCTGGGATCAAGCCCCACATTGGACTCTCTGCCCAGCAGGGAGCCTGCTTCCTTCTCTTTCTCTGCCTACTTGTGAACTCTCTGTCAAATAAATAAAATCGTAAAAACAAAACAAAACAAAAGCAACAAGAGAGACAGAGACACAATAACAAAGTGAACTTTTACACCACCCTCCAACACTGCCAACAGGAGTGGGGGAAGATATGACTGAGGGATAGGAACAAATTCTTTTGTCCGTAGGAATTAAAAAACAAAAAACAAAACAAACAAAAACCTGTGGTTGAAAAGAACAACTATCATAAAAAGGAAACAACACTAGAACTCTGCAAAGCATTGAAGGAACTGTGGCAATGCTGTCCAGGTCAGAGAGACTGGAAAACAACACAGTTCACATTTCCACTCCACCTTAAAAGCCTAAACTGGAGCAGGGTCTGGACACCATAATGGGTGGGTTAACTCATTACTGTAAGCTTGTGACCTCAGTGAGCACAGAGTCCATAAGCCCATACCAGCCCACATTGCATCGGGGCACAGAAAAATAGCCAAGTTTTAAATAGAGCTAAGAAACTGCTAGAGCACTCTCCCCATCCACCTTAAAAGACCAGACTGGAATGGAGTCTGGTTCATAGTGAATTTGCAACCACAGTGAGCCAGGGGTCCTCAAGCCCACACCACCCTCTGTAGTGCTAGTGCACAGGGAAAAAAAACAAAAAGCAGTGAGTTTTTAAAAAATAAATTTTGTTTTTGTCTTTTTAATTAAAAATTTATTGTATCTTTTTTATTTTTCTAATTGATTTAATTTTGGTTTAATTTTTGTTCTCTTTGGTATTATTCTTTTCTGTTTTCCTTTTTCTCTTCCCCTTTTAATTTTTTCCTTCTCTTATTTTCTTTTTTCTATTATTATTTATTATTTTCTTCATTATGTAAAAAGCAACATTTTAAGAGAGTAACTAGAATATACAGCCATAGTTCCAGGCAGCCAGCAAAAGTCACCAAGTGCACAGTTTATATAAGGGATACTAATACAAAACCACTCCTTCAAGTGTAAGAGAAGTTACCATTCCACCTAATCCATAGAAACATACAAAGAAATTCAAATAAAATGGGGAGACAAATTTAAAGTAATGATCATAATATAGTCACAAGGCTAGAGAAAAGAGTGGAAGATCCCAGTAAGACTTTCAACATAGAAATAGAAAATACTAAAAAGAATTGATTGGAATTGAATAATTAAATAATTAATATTTAAAAAAGAGAGGAAATCAATAGTAGACTAGAGTATGCAAAATAACATACCAACAATATGGAAGGCAGGGTAATTGAAATCACACAAGATGAATAGCAAAAAGAAAAAAAAGGATTTAATAAAAATGAGGATAGATTAAGCTATCTCTTGGATAACATTAAATGAACTTGCATTATCAGAGCAAAAGAAATGTATAGCAAATGCACTTGAAGAAATAATAACTGAAAACTCTCATAATCTAGGAAGGAAAAAAAGATACCCAAGTCCATGAAGATGGAGAGTTCCAAAAAAGATGAACTCAAGGAGGTCCACACCACAGCAAATAATAACTAAAATGTCAAAGGTAAAGTTAGAGAATCATTAATCAGCAAGAGAAACAAAAAGTTATCTACAGGGGAAACTTATAAGGCTGAGTTGAATTTTCAGCAGAAACTGCAGGCCAGAAGAAAGTGGCATGATCTATTCAAAGTGCTGAATGGAAGAACTTACAACCAACAATACTCCACCCAGCAAGAATATCATTCAGATTTGAAGGGAGATAAAGAGTTTCCCAGACAAACAAAAGATAAAGGACTTTATCACCACTAAACCAGCATTATGAGAAATGTCAAAGGAAAAAAAAAGTCCATAATTAGATACAAGAAAATTATAAATAAAAAGATGTAAAATGTGGCAACATATACATAAAATGTGGAGAATGGAGTAAAAGGAAAGAGAAGAGGAAAAAGAAAAAAAAGTGCTTCTTTTTCTTTTCTTTTTTACAATGTATCTGAACTTAAATGACCATCAAATTAATATAGATTGCTATTTACTTGGGATGTTATAGATGAACCTTGCGGTAACCACAAACCCAAAACCTATGATAGTGTCACAAAAAATAAAGAAAAAGAAATTCAAACATAACAGTATAAAAACTCATCAATCACAAAGAAAGCAAGATTAAAAGGAACAAAAAAGAACAGCAAAAACAACCAGAAAACAAATTTTAAAATGGCACATACCCATCAATAATTGCTATAAATCTAAATGGCCCAAGTTCTCTAATCCAAAGACATAGGGAAGCAGAATAGATAAAAATGCCAAGAATCATGTATATGCTGCCTACAAGAGACTCACCTCACATCTAAAGACACATACAGACTGAAAATGAAGGGATAGAAAAACACTGACAATGTAAATGGAAGTGAAAAAAAATCTTTAATATTCTTAGAGATTTTCCGCTTGGATGATTTATCTAAGGAAACATTGTCTTTGAATGACACATTGGACCAAATGGACATAATAGATATATATGGAATGTTCCATCCCAAAACAACAGTGCAAATGGAATATTCTCCAGGATAGAAAATATATTAGCCCATAAAAAAACCTAAATTTAATAATTTTAATAAATTTAAGAACACTGAAACCATACCATGAATCTTTTCTGATCAGAATGTTATAAAGGTAGGAAGAAATCACCAGAAAAATACTGGAAAAACCATAAACATATGGACACTAAAAAGTATGACACTAGACAACCAATAGGGAAATGAAGCAATCAAAGAAGAAATTCAAAAATACATAGTTACAAATGAATGAAAACACAACAGTCCAAAACCTTAGGGGCAGAGTGAAAACAGTTCTGAGAAGAAATAAGAAAAAGCTAAAATAAACAATCTAAACTTACACCTAAAGGAACGAGAAGAAGAAGAACAAATGAAGCCCAAAGTGAGAAGAAAAAGGAAAACAATAAAACCAGGAGAGAAATAAATGAGATAGAAACTAATAAAAATAGAGAAAATCAACAAAACTACAGAACTCCATTGCATTTTATAATGCATGAAATAAAATAAAATGAAATATAATTTTATAATGCATGAAATAAAATATAAAATATAATGCATGAAATAAAAATCATATGACTGGGGGCGGAGTCAAGATGGCAGAGAAGTAGCAGGCTGAGACTACATCAGGTAGCAGGAGATCAGCTCGATAGCTTATCTAAACATTACAAACACCTACAAATCCAACGGGAGATCGAAGAGAAGAAGAACAGCAATTCTAGAAACAGAAAATCAACCACTTTCTGAAAGGTAGGACTGGCAGAGAAGTGAATCTAAAACGACGGGAAGATAGACCGCGGGGGAGGGGCCGGCTCCCGGCAAGCAGCGGAGGAATGGAGCACAAAATCAGGACTTTTAAAAGTCTGTTCCACTGAGGGACATTGCTCCAGAGGCTAAACCGGGGTGAAGCCCACGCGGGGTCAGCGTGGCCCCAGGTCCCACAGGGTCACAGAAGGATCAGGGTGTCAGAGTGTCGCAGAGCTCACAGGTATTAGAACGGAGAAGCCGGCTGCAAAGACAGAGCCGAGGACTGAACTCTCAGCTCGGGGTTACCTTGAACTGGTCGCGGGCTGGGTGAGCTCGGAGCGTGGCTAGAGGCTGGCGATACGGGAGTGATTGGGTGCTGTCCTCTGGGAGAGCACTGCGGAGTGGGTCCCGGGCTCTCTGCTCCTCCAGGCCGGAGACTAGGAGGCCGCCATTTTCATTCCCGTCCTCCGGAACTCTACGGAAAGCGTTCAGGGAACAGAAGTTCCCAAAAGCGAACCTGAACGGATTACTTAGTCCGCCCCCGGTAAGGGCGGTGCAATTCCATCTCGGGCAAAGACACTTGAGAGTCACTACAACAGGCCCCTCCCCCAGAAGATCAACAAAATGTCCAGCCAGGACGAAGTTCATCTATCAAGGAAAGCAGGTTCAATTCCTAAGACAGCAGCGCAATTCCAGAGGAGGAGAAAGCAAAGCACGGAACTCATGGCTTTCTCCCCATGATTCTTTAGTCTTGCGGTTAATTCAATTTTTTTTTCTTTTTTCAATTTTTTTTCTTTCTTTTTTCTTCTGATAAATTTTTTAAAACTTTTACCCTTTTCTTTTTTAACGTTTTTTGACTAGTTTATCTAAATATATATATTTTTTCTTTCTTTTTTATATTTTTTCTTTATTTGTTTTATTTTTTAAATTTTTTTCTTTTACTTTCTGAACCTCTTTTTATCCCCTTTCTCCCCCCAATTTGGGGTCTCTTCTGATTTGGTTACAGTGCATTTCTCTGGGGTCTTTGTCACCCTTTTAGTATTTTATTTGATCCTTCATATCCTCTTGTCTGGACAAAATGACAAGGCGGAAAAAATCACAAACAAAAGAACAAGAGGCAGTACCGAAGGCTAGGGACCTAATCAACACAGAAATTGGAAATATGTCAGATCAAGAGTTCAGAATGATGATTCTGAACATTCTAGCCGGGCTCAAAAAAGGCATGGAAGATAGGAAGATATTAGAGAAACCCTCTCTGGAGATATAAAAGCCCTTTCTGGAGAAATTAAAGAACTAAAATCTAACCAAGTTGAAATCAAAAAAGCTATTAATGAGGTACAATCAAAAATGGAGGCTCTCACTGCTAGGATAAATGAGGCAGAAGAAAGAATTAGTGATATAGAAGACCAAATGACAGAGAATAACGAAGCCGAGCAAAAGAGGGAAAAACAGCTACTGGACCATGAGGGGAGAATTCGAGAGATAAGTGACACCATAAGACGAAACAACATTAGAATAATTGGGATTCCAGAAGAAGAAGAAAGAGAGGGGGAGCAGAAGGTCTATTGGAGAGAATTATTGGAGAGAATTTCCCTAATATGGCAAAGGGAACAAGCATCAAAATCCAGGAGATGCAGAGAACCCCCCTCAAAGTCAACAAGAATAGGTCCACACCCCGTCACCTAATAGTAAAATTTACAAGTCTTAGTGACAAAGAGAAAATCCTGAAAGCAGCCCGGGAAAAGAAGTCTGTAGCATACAATGGTAAAAATATAAGATCGGCAGCAGACTTATCCACAGAGACCTGGCAGGCCAGGAAGAGCTGGCATGATATATTCAGAGCACTCAACGAGAAAAACATGCAGCCAAGAATACTCTATCCAGCTAGGCTATCATTGAAAATAGAAGGAGAGAGAAAAAGCTTCCAGGACAAACAAAAACTGAAAGAATTTGTAAACACCAAACCAGCTCTACAGGAAATATTGAAAGGGGTCCTCTAAGCAAAGAGAGACCCTAAAAGTAGTAGATCAGAAAGGTACAGAGACAATATACAGTAACAGTCACCTTATAGGCAATATAATGGCACTAAATTCATATCTCTCAATAGTTACCCTGAATGTTAATGGGCTAAATGCCCCAATCAAAAGACACAGAGTATCAGAATGGATAAAAAAACAAAACCCATCTCTATGTTGCCTACAAGAAACTCATTTTAGATGCGAAGACACCTCCAGATTTAAAGTGAGGGGGTGGAAAACAATTTACCATGCTAATGGGCATCAGAAGAAAGCTGGGATGGCAATCCTTATATCAAATCAATTAGATTTTAAGCCAAAGACTATAATAAGAAATGAGGAAGGACACTATATCCTACTCAAAGGGTCTGTCCAACAAGAAGATCTAACAATTTTAAATACCTATGCCCCTAACGTGGGAGCAGCCAACTATATCAACCAATTAATAACAAAATCAAAGAAACACATCAATAATAATACAATAATAGTAGGGACTTGAACACTCCCCTCACTAAAATGGATAGATCATCCAAGCAAAAGATCAACAAGGAAATAAAGGTCTTAAATGACACACTGGACCAGATGGACATCACAGATATATTCAGAACATTTCATCCCAAAGCAACAGAATACACATTCTTCTCTAGTGCACATGGAACCTTCTCCAGAATAGATCACATCCTGGGTCACAAATCACATCTCAACCGGTATCAAAAGATTGGGATCATTCCCTGCATATTTTCAGACCACAATGCTCTGAAGCTAGAACTCAATCACAAGAGAAAAGCTGGAAAGAACCCAAATACATGGAGACTAAACAGCATCCTTCTAAAGAATGAATGGGTCAACCAGGAAATTAAAGAAGAACTGAAAAAATTCATGGAAACAAATGATAATGAAAACACAACAGTTCAAAATCTGTGGGACACAGCAAAGGCAGTCTTGAGAGGAAAAGATATAGCGGTACAAGCCTTTCTCAAGAAACAAGAAAGGTCTCAAGTACACAACCTAACCCTACACGTAAGGAGCTGGAGAAAGAACAAGAAAGAAACCCTAAACCCAGCAGGAGAAGAGAAATCATAAAGATCAGAGCAGAAATCGATGAAATAGAAACCAAAAAAACAATAGAAAAAATCAATGAAACTAGGAGCTGGTTCTTTGAAAGAATCAATAAGATTGATAAACCCCTGGCCAGACTCATCAAAAAGAAAAGAGAAAGGACCCAAATAAATAAAATCATGAATGAAAGAGGAGAGATCACAACTAACACCCAAGAAATACAGACAATTATAAGAACATACTATGAGCAACTCTACGCCAACAAATTGGACAATCTGGAAGAAATGGATGCATTCCTAGAGACATATAAACTACCACAACTGAACCAGGAAGAAATAGAAAACCTGAACAGGCCCATAACCAGTAAGGAGATTGAAACAGTCATCAAAAATCTCCAAACAAACAAAAGCCCAGGGCCAGACGGCTTCCCAGGGGAATTCTACCAAACATTTAAAGAAGAACTCATTCCTATTCTCCTGAAACTGTTCCAAAAAATAGAAATGGAAGGAAAACTTCCAAACTCATTTTATGAGGCCAGCATCACCTTGATCCCAAAACCAGACAAGGATCCCACCAAAAAAGAGAACTACAGACCAATATCCTTGATGAACACAGACGCAAAAATTCTCGCCAAAATACTAGCCAATAGGATTCAACAGTACATTAAAAGGATTATTCACCACGATCAAGTGGGATTTATTCCAGGGCTGCAGGATTGGTTCAACATCCGCAAATCAATCAATGTGATAGAACACATTAATAAAAGAAAGAACAAGAACCATATGATACTCTCAGTAGATGCTGAAAAAGCATTTGACAAAGTACAGCATCCCTTCCTGATCAAAACTCTTCAAAGTGTAGGGATAGAGGGCACATACCTCAATATTATCAAAGCCATCTATGAAAAACCCACCGCTAATATCATTCTCAATGGAGAAAAACTGAAAGCTTTTCTGCTAAGGTCAGGAACACGGCAGGGATGTCCATTATCACCACTGCTATTCAACATAGTACTAGAAGTCCTAGCCTCAGCAATCAGACAACAAAAAGAAATTAAAGGCATCCAAATCGGCAAAGAAGAAGTCAAACTATCACTCTTCGCAGATGATATGATACTATATGTGGAAAACCCAAAAGACTCCACTCCAAAACTGCTAGAACTTGTACAGGAATTCAGTAAAGTGTCAGGATATAAAATCAATGCACAGAAATCAGTTGCATTTCTGTACACCAACAACAAGACAGAAGAAAGAGAAATTAAGGAGTCAATCCCATTTACAGTTGCACCCACAACTATAAGATACCTAGGAATAAACCTAACCAAAGAGGCTAAGAATCTATATGCAGAAAACTATAAAGAACTCATGAAAGAAATTGAGGAAGACACAAAGAAATGGAAAAATGTTCCATGCTCCTGGATTGGAAGAATAAATATTGTGAAAATGTCCATGCTACCTAAAGCAATCTACACATTTAATGCAATCCCTATCAAAATACCATCCATTTTTTTCAAAGAAATGGAAGAAATAATCCTAAAATTTATATGGAACCAGAAAAGACCTCGAATAGCTAAAGGAATATTGAAAAACAAAGCCAAAGTTGGTGGCATCACAATTCCGGACTTCAAGCTCTATTACAAAGCTGTCATCATCAAGACAGCATGGTACTGGCACAAAAACAGACACATAGATCAGTGGAACAGAATAGAGAGCCCAGAAATAGACCCTCAACTCTATGGTCAATTAATCTTCGACAAAGCAGGAAAGAATGTCCAATGGAAAAAAGACAGCCTCTTCAATAAATGGTGCTGGGAAAATTGGACAGCCACATGCAGAAAAATGAAATTGGACCACTTCCGTACACCACACACGAAAATAGACTCCAAATGGATGAAGGACCTCAATGTGAGAAAGGAATCCATCAAAATCCTTGAGGAGAACGCAGGCAGCAACCTCTTCGACCTCAGCCACAGCAACATCTTCCTAGGAACATCGGCAAAGGCAAGGGAAGCAAGGGCAAAAATGAACTATTGGGATTTCATCAAGATCAAAAGCTTTTGCACAGCAAAGGAAACAGTTAACAAAACCAAAAGACAACTGACAGAATGGGAGAAGATATTTGCAAAGGACATATCAGATAAAGGGCTAGTATCCAAAATCTATAAGGAACTTAGCAAACTCAACACCCAAAGAACAAACAATCCAATCAAGAAATGGGCAGAGGACATGAACAGACATTTCTGCAAAGAAGACATCCAGATGGCCAACAGACACATGAAAAAGTGCTCCACGTCACTCGGCATCAGGGAAATACAAATCAAAACCACAATGAGATATCACCTCACACCAGTCAGAATGGCTAAAATTAACAAGTCAGGAAATGACAGATGCTGGCGAGGATGCAGAGAAAGGGGAACCCTCCTACACTGTTGGTGGGAATGCAAGCTGGTGCAACCACTCTGGAAAACAGCATGGAGGTTCCTCAAAATGTTGAAAATAGAACTACCCTATGACCCAGTAATTGCACTACTGGGTATTTACCCTAAAGATACAAACATAGTGATCCGAAGGGGCACGTGTACCCGAATGTTTATAGCAGCAATGTCTACAATAGCCAAACTATGGAAAGGAGCTAGATGTCCATCAACAGATGAATGGATAAAGAAGAGGTGGTATATATACACAATGGAATACTATGCAGCCATCAAAAGAAATGAAATCTTGCCATTTGCAACAACGTGGATGGAACCAGAGGGTATCATGCTTAGTGAAATAAGTCAATCAGAGAAAGACAACTATCATATGATCTCCCTGATATGAGGACATGGAGATGCAACATGGGGGGTTAGGGGGATAGGAGAAGAATAAATGAAACAAGATGGGATTGGGAGGGAGACAAACCATAAATGACTCTTAATCTCACAAAACAAACTGGGGGTTGCTGGGGGGAGGTGGGGTTGGGAGAGGGTGAGGGGGTTATGGACATTGGGGAGAGTATGTGCTATCGTGAGTGCTGTGAAGTATGTAAACCTGGCGATTCACAGACCTGTACCCCTGGGGATAAAAATACATTATATGTTTATAAAAAAAAAAAATTGGAAGGGGAGGTAAAACATAAGGGTCTATGGACTTGAAAAACAACCTGAGGGTTTTGAAGGGGTGGGGGTGGGAGGTTGGGGGAACCAGGTGGTGGGTAATAGGGAGGGCACGTATTGCATAGAGCACTGGGCGTTGTGCAAAAACAATGAATACTGTTACGCTGAAAAAAAAAATAAATTTATATAAAAAAAATCATATGACCATCTTGGCCACAATACTCAGAAGAAGAAAAAAAAAGAGGCATTCATATTGGTAAAGAAGTTAAAGTATCAATAATCACAGACAACTTATACTGTTTCTACAAAACCCTAAAGACTCCATCAAAAACTGCTAGAAGTAATAAATTAATTCAGTAAAGTGGCAGGATAAAAAAATAATAATAATACCCAGAATTGATAATGTTTATATTAACACTAATAACAAAGTAGCAGAATGAGAAAATTTTTTAAAAGTACCATTTAATAATGGACCCCAAAGAATAAAACACAGGAATAAACTTAACCAAAGAGGTGATAGACCTGTACTCTGAAAACTATAAATCACTAATGAAAGAAACTGAGGATAATATGAACAAATGGAAAGACACTTCATGCTTATGGGCTGGAAGAACAAATATTGTTAAAACATTCATATTACCCAATGCCACTATAGATTTAATGCAATCCCTATCAAAATACAAATAGCATTTTTTACAAAGTTATAACAATCTAAAAATTTGTATTGAACTACAAAAGACTCCAAATAGCTAAAGCAATCTTGAGAAAGATAAACAAAGCTGGGGGTATCACAATGAAAGATTCCAAGATATTCTATAAGCTGTAGTAATCAGAACAGTATGGTATTGGCACAAAAACAGAATAGGGAAGAAAACACACAACAATATGGTCAATTAAGCCATGACTAGAGACAAGAATATACAATTTAATAATTTTGTATATAATCTCACTTTAATAAATGAGAAAATTGGACAACTACATGTAAAAGAATTAAACCGGACCACTTTCTTACACCATACACAAAAATAAGCTCAAAATGAAGTAAGGACCTCAAAGGGAGACTTGAAACCACAAAATCCTAAAAGAGAGCATACGTAGTGATTTCTCTGATTGGCTGTAGCAACATTTTTTTTAGATACAACTCCTAAGGAAAGGAAACAAAAACAAAAATAAACTATTGGGAATACATCAACATAAAAAGCTTTTACACTGCAAAGGAAATCATTAACAAAACAAAAAGACAACCTCCAGAATGGGACAAAATATTGCAAATGATATGTCTGACAAGGGGTTAGTATCTAAAATATATAAAGAACTTACTTAACACTAAAAACAAAAACAAAAACAGAAACAAACCCAAATATCCAATTAAAAAATGGGCAGAGGACTTGAACAGATATTTTTTTTCCAAAGACAGTGGGCACATGAGAAGATACTCAACAGCAATCATCATCAGGGAAATGCAAATCTAAACCACAATGAGATATCGCCTCTAGAATGACAAGAAACAAGATAATAAGAAAGGAAACCACTAGTGTTGGTAAGGATTTGGAGAGAAAGGAACACTTGTGCACTGTTGGTGAGAATATAAATTAATACAGCCACTGTGGAAAACATCATGGAGATTCCTCAAAAAATTAAAAATATACTGCATGATCCAATAATTCCACTACTGGGTATAAACCCGGGGAAATGAAAACACTGCCTTGAAAAGATATATGCACCCCTATGTTTATTGCACCATTATTCACAATAGTCAAGACATGGAAGGAACCTAAGTGTCAATCAACAGATGAATGGATAAGGAAAAAGTGGTATATATATATATATATACACATACACCACATATATATACACACACACATAATGGAATATTATTCAGCCATACAAATGATGAGATCATGCCAGTTGAGACAGTGTGGATGAACCTAGAGTTTCATGATAGGATGCACCTAGAGGGTATTACAGTTAGTGAAATAAATGAGGCTGAGAAAGCCAAGTGCCATATGATTCCATTAATAACTGGGATCTAAAAATATAATAAAAAAGAATCAGAACTATAAATACAGTGAATAAACTGGGGTACTGGGCAAAATAGGTGGACAGAAGGAAATACATGCCTCCAGTTACGGAATGAATAGTCATGGGTATAAAAAGCAGAGCATAAATAATACAGTCAATGGTATTTTAATAAAAATGTAATGGGAGAGATGGTAGCTATACTTGTGGCAAACATAGCATAATATATAAATGTGTCAAATCACTAAGTTGTATGCCTGAAACTAATGTAACATTCTGTGTCAAGTTTACTCGAAAAATAAATAAGCCAATAAAAAGCAGAAGCAGATCTATAAATGTAGGGAACTGATGGTTGTATATAATGTAACACCGTGTGTCACCTATACTCAAATAAAATTAATCTTTTTAATTAAAAAAATACTCCAGTGGTTCTACATTTTATGCTAAAAAATTGAAACTGTTCACATAACCTATGAGGCCCTACAGTATCTGATCTGGCTACTTCTCAGCTATCACCTCCTATAACTCTCCCCTCTCTTGCTGTATTGCCAGTCATACTAGCCTCACTGAACATGGCGAGGGCTCAGTTAGTCTTGGAACCCTTATAATAGATGTTTCCTCTACGTACCAGTATGTTCCATATCTCTTCATGGCTGGTTCCTTTTGTCATCCATGTCTCTTCTAAGAAAACTTCTTTAGGTGTATTTATAAATGTGACAGAAAAATGAGAATGCTCTCAGACACTCAACCATAGGGAACACAACTGAACCAACTATTGTATTTTGGTATTCATCACTATCTTTGCACGAAAGTCATGCCTACTTTAAATAATGACTGAGTTTGGCAGAGACACTAAGGCACACTCATTGCTAGGAGACATGGAACTTCCCTGATAGCCATCTTTAGCTTGAAGGCTCACAGATGGCTTTGCCAATCCACAGACTGTACAACAATCTATGACACATTTGCCCAAACTTCCTTCCTCTCTCCTTCACTCAGGGTCACACTTGCATCAAGGTACTCGGTTCACCCAGCTTCCTTCATCTCCCTCCCTATTTTTCCTGATGTAGGCATTTCCACTAATAAAAATCTTGCAGATTTAAACCCTTCTTTTTGTGCCTGTTTTTCAGAGAACCCCAAATAACACCCCAATAAAACTATCTGATTCTGAGACACTGAGTTTTAAAATTTGCACATCATAACTTAAAAATTGTTTTTCTGCACAGCAAAGGAAACAATCAACAAAACATCCTGTGGGTTGCCCACAGGATGGGAGAAGATATTCGCAAATGACAATACAGACAAAGGACTGATATCCAAGATCTATAAAGAACTCCTCAAACTCAACACACACAAAACACATAATCACGTCAAGAAATGAGCAGAAGACATGAACAGACAATTCTCCAAAGAAGACATACAAATGGCTAACAGACACATGAAAAAATGTTCATCAGCATTAGCCATCAGGGAGATTCAAATCAAAACCACATTGAGATACCACCTTCTACCAGTTAGAATGGCCAAAATCAGCATGACAGGAAACAACATGTTTTGGAGAGGATATGGAGAAAGGGGAACCCTCTTACACGGTTTGTGGGAATGCAAGTTGGTGCAACCACTTTGGAAAACAGTGTGGAGATTCCTTAAGAAATTAAAAATAGAGTTAATCTATAACCCTGCAATTGCACTACTTGATATTTACCCCAAAGATACAGATGTAGTGACTAGAAAGGCCATCTATATCCCAATGTTCATGACAGCAATGACCACAGTCACCAAACTGTGGAAAGAACTAAGATGCCCTTCAATGGATGAATGGATAAAGAAGATATGATCCATATATACAATGGAGTATTATGCCTCCATCAGAAAGGATGAATACCCAACTTTTGTATCAACTTGGATGGGACTGGAGGAGATTACGCTGAATGAAATAAGTCAACCAGAGAGAGTCAATTATATGGTTTCACTTACTTGTGGGGCATAAGGAATAACAAGGAGGACACTGGCAGATGGAGAGGAGAAGTGAAATGGGGGAAATCAGAGGGGGAGACAAAGCACGAGAGACTGTGGACTCTGAGAAACAAACTGAGGGTTTTGGAGGGTGGAGGTGGGGGATTGGGTGAACCTGGTGGTGGGTATTAAGGAGGGCACATATTGCATGGAGCACTGGGTGTGGTGCGTAAAAAATGAATTTTGGAACACTGAAAAAAAAAACGAAAAAAAAATTGTTTTATTGTTACATCATTTGGCCCACATACAACATTGTCCCCACTTTTTGCATTAGGAGCTGAGGCTCAGAAAGAATAAGTGACTTATGCTAAGGATCATAATAAGCAAGTGTAAAAATAGAACTTGCCTTCTAACTCTAAACACTTTCCACTGTGTCTGTTGTATGCCCTCCTGTGTACCAAGGAGGGTTTCAGAGATGCCTGGAAAAACTGAAAACTCCACCAGATCTGCATCCAAATTATACTCTGAGTGTTTGTACTTTGGTTGTGACTGACCCTAGGGTTATGCATTTAGATGGGGAGGACAGAATGCTTAGCATTTTTATTATACATGACATTCTTCTTCGGCAGTAACACATACACTCTTTACATTATGCAAATGCATTTTCTTCTGGCCTCTCATTATTTTAGTGAATGAAGTCTACCTAAGGTCAATGTCTTTGTCAGTAATAGGGTGGATGTTGGCAGTGTGACGGCACAAAACTTCAGCCCATTAGTAGTCACTGTCAGCAGGAAGCTGTGTTCCTACCTCTACTGCCCTAGCAAAACCCTTTCACTCTCCCTTCACACCAGCATAGAAGAAAGAACTTCCTCTCCTTTTGATATTTGAAAGCCATATCCACCTACTTCTCCAAATACCCAACAGAATTCTGCTGGCTGTTTGGAAGGGTCGCTTTATCAAAACTTTACTATGAAGACTTTCCGTTCCATCACTCAGCTATCATTCCTGCACCAACACTCCTGTTTCTTGCTTCTCAAGACTGAACAAACCTCAGAGAGGCCAAGGAGTGCAGCCACCAACGTGCAAATCCTGAAATATTCAAAGTAACAGTGTTCTCAGTAGTACCAGTATTATTTTGTGAGATTTGGATGGCATGCCATCATCATTTCCTTTGGAAAAGCCCCGATCTGGGACACACGTGTGGCCCAGTTGGTTAAGCATCAGCCTTTGGCTCAGGTCATGATCCCAGAATTCTGAGATCCAGTAGAGAATGGGCCTCCTTCCTCAGTGGGGAGCCTGCTTCTCCCTCTGCCTGCTGCTCCCCTTGCTAGTGCAAGTGCTCTCTACCTCTCTGATGACATAAAATTAAATTTAAATTAAATTTAATTAAATATAAAATAAAATAATAAAATAAAATATAAAAAGAAAAGTCCTGATCTGCCAACATAACACCCATATAAACTGTGCACCATTTCTTCCAATACAAGTTTTCTTCTAAATTTTATATTTAGGTTTATTTTCATCTGATACATAGGCATAGCAGGGAACTATTTGTTGGGGGATAAAAAAAAATGTAAGGAGAGAAAAAAGTTTTCTGTCAGAATCACAGGAGAAGTACCGTATATTTAAAGGATGAATACATGGTGGGATTCTAAAATAATGAAACTGATTTTCAAGTGTAGCTTATATATATCTCCTTAAGAATCTGATTCATTTTTATAAAAATTGCATCAACACTACTAATTTTATTTTGTTTATCCAAATTGGAGGACACACTGCAATTTTTCTAGAAAATCTGGTGAATATGAAATGCTCCTTATTCTAAAATTTTAAGAAATAACATTTTTTTGATAGAAGCTTTACATGAGAATCCATTCACTCATATAGTATTATTTTTTTGCAGAGAATACTAAAATGCAAGGAGGATAATTAAGTTTCCCAAGATCATACATCTGGTTAGTGACTGAAAAGGGATTAGAATCCAGATTTGCTGGCACATAATTATTCTCATGCTCTGTACTCGTCTTGCAAATACCTGAACGCCATGGCATAGACTAAATGGTTCTTAACAATATAGCCCATAAGGGACCGGGTTCCATGGCGTAATGGTTAGCACTCTGGACTCTGAATCCAACAATATAGCCCATATATGGTACACCAAGGTAAAATGACTTTATCTTGGAAGTGTTGTGGTTTTGTAATACTAGCAGTGTCCAAACAGTAGCTGGGAACCAGCTGTCAAGAAGTTTAGGGAGATTTCTTTTCTTTTTTTTGTTAAAAATTTTATTTATTTACTTGACAGAGATCACAAGTAGGCAGAGAGGCAGGCAGAGAGAGAGGAGGGGAAGCAGACTCCTTGCCAAGCAGAGAGCCTGATGCAGGGCTCAATCCCAAGACCCTGAGATCATGACTTGAGCCGAAGGCAGAGGCTTTAATCCACTGAGCCACCCAGGTGCCCTGAAGTTTAGGGAGATTTCTAACCCTAGTTTGAAGAAGGCAGGACTTGAGTTGACCTTTGAAGAATGTAGTGAGATCCAGGCCAAACAAGAGAAGACAAAGGATTTAAAGAATGGTCCAAGAAGAGAAAAGAGTGGGAACATTTGGTGGTAGTAACTATATTACTATGTACATAAGAGAAGCTATAACCCAGGCTGGAGAAGTCAGGAAGACCAAATGTGGTGCTCTTGAATGCTTATTGGAGAGGGGATGCTAGTTAAGTGTATTGGACTCAAGGGGAGCTAGCCTAGATAAATGGCCAAGGCACAAAATGGTTGGCAATGAGAGAGAGAGAGAGATCTTGGAATTTCTCAGAAACTGCATTTCTGTTCAGCCCTATATCTGACACAAACTTGCAGTCATAATTTATATGGTCTTGCCGTACTCAAAGGTGGGTGCACATTCCCTGCAGCTTCTAAATGAAGCTTATAGTCACATATGGGAAGGTGGTTTCTCTGAAAGCCAAATGCACTGAGCATTAACACAAAATGCAGGCTCAGGAACCATAGACTTGACTTCCCGGAAGTACTCTGGAATAGATAGAAGTAGCATTGCATTAATTGATGCAAGAAGGAAGCTGAAGGCCATGAAAACAATCAGGGCAACTCTTAGCGAGGAAAAGAAACAGTGAGAGGTTTACAAAAAGAGGGGACTTGAGGGGTCCAAAACTACAAATAAGTAAAAAGAAGAATATGTTAAAAAAAAAAAAAAAATATATATATATATATATATATCTCATTTCCTCTTCTGCTCCCCCAGGCTCAACTTCCCACCTCCATGTAAAAGACTCAGGTACTATCATTCGTTACAAATGTCTTTAAAGCAGATGGGGACCCAACTGAAATGTATCTCAGAAGCAGATGCAACTTCACAGAAGAATAAGAGCCCATAAATGACAATAGAGACTGTTACCACCATAAAACATGTAGAAAACCATCAAAACACAGAGAAAGAAAAAAAAAAAACTGTTTTTATATTTAGCAAAAAAAAAAAAAAAAAAGTAGGCCGATAACTTAGGTATTTAAATTGATGCATGAACCCCACAGGGCAGAAGGAAATCCAATGTACTCCAGAACCAAATTACAAGGTAGAAAAGTTCAATTCACATAAATACATGGATTAACTGATCTGAGAACTGGGTTCAGTTGTCACCTTTGGGAAAATAAAATCTGTCATATTAATAACAAGAGTATTAACATGATCCTCCTATTCAAATGCTAATCACAATAAGGGCTTTTCTACGTGTTATCAAGCAAAATAAAACATTTTTCAAATATAAAGATTCTGCAAACTTCATAATACCTTCAGAGCCTTATTAAAAGTGTTCACACACATTTAAGTAAAATTAAATTCCAGCCTAATCACCTCAGGCAGATATCTTTCCATGTGAGGTGGCTTGCCCCCGAAGTCACATCTGAACAACCATATGCAGGGGATTTCACAGTGATTTATCTCTTGTGGCATTACATATATTGAATTCAGATTATTTATGTTGCAAAACTAGTGGTTTAATGATCTAGAGGCCATGTCCACAATCTTAGCCCCTAATCACTTTGACCAGGGTGGAAGAATGCTGATATTAAAAAACAAAACTAAACAAAACAAAACAAAAAACAGAAAGCTTCCTAGAATAAGGCTTATTTCTGAAGGCAAGGCTGCCAAGTCCTTATACCTAAGAAGGATTACAGTTTATATTCAAAACACCACAGCCTGGATTCTTCAGGTAGTTTGGAAATAAATGACAACCTCATTAGGTGCCGAAGTTTATAGTCCCATGCCCTGTGCACTCAAGCAACAAAGCCAAATCCTCAATCCCAGATTGAGTTCCTTAAAGATTTCATTCAACTATCTCATCTAGTGATGAGCATCAAGCAGTATTTAATGAAGTCCTATGGATTTATTCTCATTACTGTATGAAGTGTATTAGGAGAGTGAACACTCAGCTGCAAAGACTAACAATTTCTCAATCTCTGCAATTTAACACAATAGAAGCATATTCCCACTTATCTCACAGTCGCCTGGCTTTTCTTGAGCAGGATCCTAGTTATTTACAACCTGTGTCACCATCACATTTGAGGGCCTTTTCTCACTCCTCCACTGAATAACTTACATTCACTCAGCCAACTAGTAAAGAGAGTAAGTATGGAAAATAAAGGACAAGAGAAAATGGATTGATAATCCAGTTTCTGTTATGTAAATTGACTAATTTGTATTTAAATTCAAAAAGAGGAATTTCATAGGAGAACATGGGAATGGTAGAACAAATGAGAAAATTCCCTAGGTAGGGGTGCCTGGGTGGCTCAGTCAGTTAATCATCTGCCTTCAGCTCACTTCATGATCCTGGGGTCCTGAGATCACTATCTGGGCTCTGTGCTTCTCCTTATACCTCTGCTTGCGCGATCTTTCTTTCTCTCAAATAAATGAATAAAATATTTTTTTTAAAAATCCCCTAGGTAAATTATAGCTTCAACAAAGAAAATTCAAAAGAAAAATTTATGCTTCATACCTTAATTGCCTCAGTCAGTCACTGACACATACATTGTCCACCTGGTCACATCCTGGATTTGAACCTCCGCAACCACCCCCATGCCCAAGAGCTTGCAGGATACTGGGAGTATGCTGGGGAGGGGAAATAATAAATAGAGAAACTCAGTGTGGTGGTCACACGAACAGAAATATATTAAAAGGTGTTACCTCTTCTGTATTCTTCTTTGTGTCTGCTTAGTCTCGGAAATTCTTTGTGACAACAACTCATTTGCCTTTGAATTGCCATTTCTTGGTCTCCTGAAAAAAGTGTGAGGACCTTGGAGTATCTGTGTAAGAGCAAATAAAAGAAGGAAAATACTTAAAGTATACTGAATAAAAATTAAACATTAATATCTAGTCTATAGCAAAAACCATAAAGATATTCATTCACTCTAACCTAGTCAATCATTGTTTTCACTAGAATTTATCCCAAAGTAATCATTCAACAGAAAGAAATTGTTTTATAAATCAATAGGTCTATTGAAGAGTGAGTTAAAATAGTTTAAAAATAGAAGAAAGAAGAGCAAAATACCCAGTACTAAACTTGCATTTACTTGATGGGTATGATAGACTCATTAAAATCATACTAAGTTGGGGCGCCTGGGTGACTCAGTGGGTTAAAGCCTCTGCCTTTGCCTCAGGTCATGATCCCAGGGTTCTGGGATCGAGCCCCACATTGGACTCTCTGCTCAGCCAGGACCCTGCTTCCCTCTCTCTCTCTCTGCCTGCCTTTCTGCCTACTTGTGATCTCTGTCAAATAAATAAATAAAATATTTTTAAAAATCATACTAAATTGCCACATCAAAATGTTTATGTCACAGTTTTAATACAAGTAGACAATGGAATGTTTCTTTCACAGAGTATAATACAAATAAAAAATTAAAGTAACTGCTTTATTGGGATGATGAAATGACAGGTAATTTTTTAATTCACATATTATCTTGAATATTGCTACATCACCTCAGTAATTAAAACATTTATACCATCTGCATGTGGGAGGAGAAACATACAATTTACTATTCATTCTGAAAAAATTGTCATTTCACAAAATTGCTAGCATTTGTCATCTAAAATTTTTTATTTGGGTTACATGTCCTCCTCTTCCCTAACCATATTGCTTTCTTCTTCACAGGATCCTCCCCCAAATCCTCTTTCTCCTGCGCTCTTGAAGCACATTTTCTCCAAATCATGACATTGCCTTTGGCCCTCAGAGGGCTGGATTCCTGGGTAATGGGGAAAGCCCACAGTCACATCCATTCCCAGCACTCATGATTTATCATCTCAACCCTAAAATTCAGAAAATCCCTAAACTCTGGGGCACAAGGAATTGTGTTTTCTCTGAGTCATACTTGAGGCAAGAGGTAAACAACAGTTGAAGACACAACAACAAAGTTTGTTAGGGTTGTAGGGTTGAGAATTAAATAAGATAATATATGTAAATTCTTAGATTAGGAGAGATTGGCTCTGTAATAAATTGCTTCAGATCAAATTCTGACAGGTTCATCTTATTATGATATTGGGAAATTTATTGAAAATTTCTATGCCTCCAGTATTCCATCATGTGAAGAACGAGAAGAGGAGAGGAGGGGAGCTGCTACCCCACACAACCAGTATAAGGATTAAATGAGATAATGGATGCACTTGCTTAGAACCATCCTGGCATATTGTGTTTTAGCTATTTTCTCAGTAATAGTTATGAGGGTGGAAAGAGATTGTGTTTTCATTTAAATTTGGGTAAATTATGTAGAACTGACCAGGTATAAAATTCCTCAACTTTCTGCCCTCCCTTCTGTGTCACCCGTATCTCTGATGACAGGCATCCTTGTTCCACTTGTGTTCTTGTCCCCATCTCTTCAAATCTTGAATATTAACCCATAATTTTTTCTCTTATGTTTTATTTTTCTTCAACCAGTCCCATTTTGGTGATCTATCCTCTTTCCATATCATTCTTCTCCATGCTATCAGCAAATACTGTTGATTTCACCCCCCTGGTAATTCCCAAATCCATTCTCTCCTTTCTGTTTTACCTCTGGTGCTCTAGTTGATTTCATTAGTTTCTGCCTAAAATAACTGCAGTAAGGATCCACCTAATCAGTCTTGCCTGAAACCTTGCACTGTCAGAAATTTTCAGAAATCCAGAAATTTTACCTAATACACAACAAATGACTGTACCAAGTGTTTCTCTCTTTGCAGACCTTCAGTGGCCTTTGATTACTTACAGGATAAAGTGCCATATTTTCAGCATACCATGCCCCTTCTACCATGTTTGCTCTTTGACTCACCTTGCTATGAACTTTGCCATTTTTAAAACTTATTTTCTGTAATACAACATACTAGAGAATGAAACGTCTCAGTTTGAAAATATTCAGGCATTAACAAAAGCAAACACAAACTCTGTAGAAGCAGAACTTTCCTTCAACAATAGCCTCAAATTAAGAAGATTATTTTTTAGATTATGACATCATAGGCGAAAGACACTAAACACACAAGAAAAGAAGGCACCATGAACAAGAGTAGACAAAAACAACAGATCATAGAATCAGATGTCCAGACACTTTAACTGTGGAATTATGAAACACTGAATATAAAATAAGTATGTTAATATATTAAAAGGGAAATTTTAAATGTAAGAAAATATAAAATGCCAAGCTTATTTGAAAAAAAAAAAGCCAAATATGTCTTTGAGCTAATACATTTTGAAAAATCTATAATGGAAGGTTTAAAGGTAAATAGACATGATTGAGGAAGTAACTGATGAATTGTTCTAGAAAGTAGCTTAAAAAGATGGGAAATATAAGAAAGACGTTGTAAGACAAAGTAAGGATATCCATAATATATCTAATCTGATTTTAGATTTTAGAATGAGAATTGATAGGAAATGAATAGAAGCTATATTTTAAGAGAAAATGACTAAAAATTTTAGAACTATTAACAGTTATGAATCAATAGCTTCAGGAAAACCACACACCCATTTTACACAATAGCAAACTCCTACATATCAGAAACAAGGAGGTGACTGTAGAAATAACTATAGTAAAATATAGATTACTAACATAGGAACAATTGTTGAAATGGCAGCTGCTTTCTGATCTGCAACAATGAAAACTGGAACACAGTGTAATAAAATATTCATTGTCTAATAACTATCAATGTAGAGTTGTGTTCATAATGAACGTATCTTTCAAGAATGAGGTGCAATAAAAACAGTTTATGACAAGAAAAAAGTATGAATTTGCTATCAGCAGATCTTCTCACATATGACTGGTATAAATTGATATGATCAATTTAGAAAACAGTTTGAGATTGCCCAGTCCAGTACACTTGGACATGGCCACACCCTCACACCCAAGTTTTACTTCTACACATGCTTCATAGGGAAAACTCTCCTATATATGCACTAAGAAAAATATACTAGGATATTCATAGTGGACAAAATGTCAATAAGCAAGATGTTAAAATGGTTAACTATCATTATGATATATTAATACAGTGTAACAAATCAGTAAATCATAAACTGAAACAACAAGGTGCAGAATATATGTAGTATGACCCATTTATATACATTTTCAAACACATGGAAAGCTAAACAAAAATCATTTAGAGTCAGAAATATATGGTAAAAAATAAGAAAAAATAGAATAAAGAAAATCAAGAATCTGATAAATGCAAAAATGAGGACTATGTTATCTGAGTAGATATCTGAGTAGAGCAGAAAACAATGGAATGGGAAGGAGTATACCATGGGCTTCAAGAGTCATGATCATTTTTAAATGGAGGAGGGGATATACGAGTATTTGCTATATTGTTATCCTTTATAACTTATCTATATTTTTATAAATACTCATATGTATCTACCCAATATTTAATTTGAAAAGTTAAAGTGAAGGAAAGGCATCCACTCCAGACTCTGAGTTTTCTTCCAATTTGCCTGTACACAAGTTGTCCTGCTTAGAATACTGCTCTCTCCTATTTTTGCCTGGCTAATACTTGTAATTACTTATACTCTCAATATTTTTTATCAAACCCATGGTGGATCTAAGGACTGTCTTTCTCTACCCTTCCCCCAAATACATACATAGACACCTCCCTTTGACTTCTACAAGTACAAACCAGTCTTTATCGTGCTTTACATAATATGCTGAAGACACTTTACTTCCCTCTCCCCAACACATTGCAAGTTTCTATAAAGTGGGTATTTTCTCTTATTTTCCATGTCCAGTGTCTGGTTCATAGTAGATGGTCAATGAAAATTACATGGATTGTCACTTGGAAGTAGAGTTATGTCCTTATATCCACCAGAGTCATTCTGGAAGAGGTAGAAACTGAACAAGGTCTGAAAGGAGAAAGAAGAGGAGAATGAGGAATTTAAAACTGAAATGACTGGGAATTTCATCAGGATTACAAATTATTCTGGTGTTGCTTCTACAGCTATGGCCAGAAGTTCTTACCATTCTTATTAGTATGCATGTACATCTCTGCTTCCAAGTCTTGCTTCAATCCTTCTTTCTCTTGGTATGTGCAATGCCTCCCTTTGCTCATCTTACATTCACATCCAACTCATGTATTAAAAAAACTTGATCCTAAAAAGACAATTTTCTTCATTCATCTCCAGTGCTTAGGAATCCTTTAATTAAATTATAAATCATTGATTGAGATGGTGACTAGCTGGTCACTTTACATTTTCAAGATACCTATTACCCTTGGAAAGATAAATAGTTCTAAGTGGTAAGTAAGTCATTTGGGGCCTGACTTCTGAAAGAATTTTTTTTTTTCAAGGAAAATGTTGGTCACATAAGGAAACTCATCAAGAATAACTTTAGCTATGGATGAGGAATAAACAGAGGTCCAAGACTCCTAGAACCAGTTCTCACGGAAACTAAGATAATATCCTTGTTTGTCAGGATCAGCAACAGACATTTCCATAGTAATGTTCTCCAGGGGTATAGTCCCTCAGGGTCAAAGAGGTTTTATTGAGCATATGATATATATTCAATTAGAAGAAACTAAGGAAACAGTGCTTTGTCTTAACCTTTACAATTTAAAAATTATTTTAGGAGGAAACAGTACAACACCCATATGGCAGTAAATATAAAGAAGCTATTCCACTCAATTACAAATATCACTGAACATTTATGACACACACACACACACACACACACACACACACAACATTCTTCTAGGCATGGGATATAACTAAGAATGAATTATGTTGTGAAATCTGTTTTTCCAGATATTTTGAATAACCATCAAAGCTTCTCTGTTTTCACTGCCTCTAAGAACTTAGAATGGTGCTTTACACAAGTTCCAGGCTCAATCAAGTTATGTTTTAGAAGATCATGGCAGCTATGTATATGTAGGAAAAAGGTGGACAGTTTGTAGTATTAGAATACCTCAGTGGCGTTGGAATTGCATAGGGCAAAGACATGGTTATGTGTATATTCTTTTTTTTTTTTTTTTAATTTGACAGAGAGAGATCGCAAGTAGACAGAGAGGCAGGCAGAGAGAGAGAGGGAAGCAGGCTCGCCGCCAAGCAGAGAGCCCGATGCGGGACTCGATCCCAGGACCCTGAGATCATGACCTGAGCCGAAGGCAGCAGCTTAACCCACTGAGCCACCCAGGCGCTCCGGTTACGTGTATATTCTATGTGTATTTATTTTAAGTGAATTCTGACTATTGCCTCTATGGTGGTACTATCTACCCTCTACTCAATTCAGACTGCTTCCATTAGCCTGAAATCAAATTTTGCTGGACATGCTATTGGTCTGAATTAGCATGAAGTATGGTATCATTTAAAATGGTCCTATGAGCACTCATCCATTGTCTACCAGCAGCCATGACCCAATCACTATCTAAAGAATTGCCTGAGGACTAAAGGGACCAAATGTGGAAAAAACAGAAGGGTGGAGAGTAGGATGACTTTCCAATGGCTGCCTCAGAATGCCTAAGGTTTAGAGGAAAATCACAATGGGGTCCTTGAGCTCTCCATCATCTTTACAACAGGAGATACAAGCTCTTATTTCCTTCCTAAGTGGCTTATGCATCCCCTTACTGTCAGCCATTTCAGTTCCCCAATACAATGATGGTCGATTCTCTCTTTTTTTTTTTTTATTTGACAGAGAGAGATCACAAGTAGACAGAGAGGCAGGCAGAGAGAGAGAGAGAGAGGGAAGCAGGCTCCCTGCTGAGCAGAGAGCCCGATGCGGGACTCGATCCCAGGACCCGGAGATCATGACCTGAGCCGAAGGCAGCGGCTTAACCCACTGAGCCACCCAGGCGCCCCGGTCGATTCTCTTTTATAATAATTCTTTGCTTTCTTACTACTCCCAAGAGATAAAACTGGTTTATTATATCTTCAAAGATCTTACTTCTCAGAAAATCAATATTCTACATTTAAAGGTTGTTTTTTGGCTTCATGCTCTCTTCTATCAGTGATGGAAAAATAAACAAAGGGCCAGGCATATTTGGATATGTACCACAGGGGCCAGGCAAGAGCTAGCAGCTTATAGACATGATCTAATATAACCCTCATAACACTGAATCAGCTATTATTATTCACTTTATTTGCAGATAAAAGAGATTAAGTGAATTGCATAAGCAATTCTGAATTAAACCAACCATCCAAACTTTAAACCAAATTGTATCAAACCCATCCCTATGTTGCTTACACTACACCTACCAAAACACTTTGTTTCTCAAGGAAAGAGGAAATAGTACCAGTCTTGAGTAAAGGAGATTCAACTCCCTTAAAGCAATCTTACAGAATTTTATTGTGAGAACTTTGCTACGGAACATTTTGTATCCCCTATGAATACATGAATATAAATATTTTGTAGGAAAAGAAGTTTTGTGTGTATATGCATACACATGCTATATCTGAGTTCACTGTAAATTATTAACCCTTTTATACTATAAGGAATTTGAAAATATTTTTTTCCCCAGATTTTAAGATTTTTATGATTCTTACATCCCTAGGAATTAAGAAAAAAGAGAACGGTCTCTGCAGTGTTCATTTCTTTATTAATCCTCAAAAGATACATAAAATTTGACCTATAGTTCCTTAGCCAAAACTAAATATAAAATCTGCCATCCTGAGCTGAGTAGTCCTTATGCTAACTCTTGGAAAGGAATGGCCTGTTTCCTCTCAATTCCATCTGGATCTTTCTATTTGGCTGAGATTAATGGATTCAGCTAATGAGTCACCCTGTCAATGTGTAGTTGTTCAGCACTGGAGGCAAAAAAAAAAAAAAAAAAAAAAAAGCCAACCAACAACAAAACACTTCCACCTTTCTTTAGAGCAATTAAATTTCTTAGCTGAAGAAAACATTCAATAGGAATATATAAAGTTATGAAAAATAGATGTGCCTCTTTCCAAATAACAGTATGGGGGGGGGCACCTGCATGGCTCAGTGGATTAAGCCGCTGCCTTCGGCTCAAGTCATGATCCCAGAGTCCTGGGATCGAGCCCCACATCGGGCTCTCTGCTCGGCAGGGAGCCTGCTTCCTCCTCTCTCTCTGCCTGCCTCTCTGCCTACTTGTGATCTCTCTCTCTGTCAAATAAATAAATAAAATCTTGAAAAAAAAAAAGATGTTGCAAATAACAGTATGGGCATTTTATAAAGTGTAATTCCAAAATGGCCACATTTCTGTGGGTTCAGATACCACAGGGTATCTACAAATTGGATTTGGCATTTATTACAGCAGTTGGATGTGATATTATGATCCTTTACATACTTGGCTGTCCATTGGTATTACATATGTGATTAATATGTGTGAGTGTGTATATGTGGTTGTGTATGTTTACCAACTCTGGCTATTTCCTTTTTCGTAACACAATGGATGATGATCATAAAATTATTACTTAGGAACTATAAGAAATTAGAACCTGTAAAATATGGGAATCCCAACTTTATGCTCTTCCTTTTCCTGTAGTTGGCTTCCTGAACTATTAGTTCTTACAGTGAAAGAAAAGGAGGAATAGGACAATTCTGGGTGCCTCTGATTTACAGAAATAGCTAATTTTGGTTGGTTGTAATTATGTCATTCCAGGTGGTGAACCAGAGAAAAAGAAAGAAAAGGCAGGTACAGAAGAGCCACAAACAACATTTTAGGATAGGTGTGTTGGTGAGTACAGGCAATGAGCTAGAAATAAGGGTATCTAGGAGAAAAAGATGACAATGAGGCACAGAGAGAAACTGGAGACAAATGTGGCACAGATAAAAGAATGTTGTATTTTACAAAGCTTCAGGTACCTGGAAACAAAGTCCCAGTTTATGGCCTTTGAGAATGCATGGTGTAACAAGATGGGAACCCCAGCACATTAATCTGAAACACTTTCAAGAACATTCAAGACTAAAAGTCTTAGAAGTTTTAATAAAGGTCATATGCATTAGATTAAAATGTTTGGAGTTGGTTTTTGGAAGTACTAAATGTTTAAAGTATAATAACTTGCATTTCCTA
Source organism: Meles meles (assembly GCF_922984935.1). Lineage (NCBI taxonomy): Eukaryota > Metazoa > Chordata > Mammalia > Carnivora > Mustelidae > Meles > Meles meles. The sequence continues at coordinate 16,746,303 of NC_060080.1, read as the reverse complement.
AAGAAGAAGTACAGAGGATAAGCCTAGGATACACTCACCAGAAGAACAGTTGAACTCATGTATCTTTAGATATGACCCTGGGAAAACTATTTCCAACAAAAGAGACATATTTCCTAAGAAAGCAAGGAGGCTCGACTAACACTGATATGGAAAGAAAGACACCATGACAATTGTTTTCCACAGCCTTGAAAGTGGAGAAAAGCTTTGGATGTTTAATATTTCAAGGGGCTCTTCTGGTGGTAGGAAATACAGTGGATGACTTAAAAAAATATATGGTGTTGTTTACATAAGACTTGTATCAGGAAAACTATAATCTTATAATGAATATTAAAAATCTATATGATATTTACCTAGTCAAATAGTTGATCATAATGTATTATTCATTTTATATAGTGTTGACTGCAGTATGCTAAAATTTTGTTTAGAATATCTGTATCTATGTCGTAAAGAATATCGATCAAAATGTTTCTTTTTTTTCCTTTTTTATTATTTTATTTTTTCGTCATTATAAATTTACTCTTTAATTCCCATCACCTATTTTACCCATCCCTCCACCAACCTCTCCTCTGGTAACCATCAGTTTGTTCTCTGTAATTAAGTGTCGTTTCTTGGTTTGTCTCTCTCTTTTTTTCCTTTGATCATTTGTTTTGTTTTTCAATTCTAAATATGAGTGAAATAATATGATATTTGTCTTTCTCTGGCTTATTTTGTTTAGGATTATACTTCATAGCTCTATCCATGCTGTTGCAAATGGCAAGGTTTCATCCTCTTTTGTGGCTGAATAATATATTTCACTGTATATATGTGTGTCTGTATACACATCACATCTTCTTTATCCATTCATTTATTAATGGACACTCAGGCTGTTTCCATAACTTGGCTATTGTAGATAATTCTGCTATAAACATAGGGGTGCCTGTATCCCTTTGAGTTACTATTTTTCTATCCTTTAGGTAAATACCTAGTAGTGCAATTGCTGGATCTCAGGGTAGTTCTATTTTTAACTTTTTGAGGAATCTCCATACTGTTCTACAGAGTGGCTGCACCAGCTTGCATTCCCACCAACAGTGCAAGAGGTATCCCCTTTCTCCACATCCTCACCAACACTTACTGTTTCTTGATTTGTTGAAGTTAGATATTCTGAAAGATGCACAGTGGTATCTCATTGTGGTTTTAATTTGCATTTCCCTGATGATAAGTGATTGTTGAACATCTTTTCATGTGTCTGTTGGACAACTGTATGTCTTCTTTGGAGAAATGTCTGGTCATGTCTTCTGTCCATTTTAAAATTGGTTTATTTGGATTTTTGGGTGTTGAGTTGCATTGGTTTTTTTATATATTTTGGATACTAACACTTTATTAAACATGTCATTTGCAAATATCTCCTCCTATTCAGTAGGTTGCCTTTTAATTTTGATTATTCCATTAGTTTTGCAGAAGCTTTTTATTTTGATAGTCCTAATAGTTTATTTTTGCTTTGATTTCCTTGCCTCAAAAGACATATCTAGAAAAATGTTGCTATAGCCTGAAGGTTTATTTTCTTGTAATAGCTTTGTCTAGTTTTTTCATCAGGGTAATACTGGCCTCAAAACAGAAGAGGTATGCTCTCTTCTTCAATTTTTTGGATGAGTTTTTTGTAGAATCGGCAGTATTTTTTCTTTAAATGACCAGAATTTACCAATGAACCCATCTGGGTGTAGAATTTTCTATGTGGGAAGATTTTTCACTAGAAATCACACTACTGTGGTTGATATAGAGATATTGCATTTCTTTTTAAATTAGGTTTTCTAGTTTGAGTTATTCAAGGAATTTGTCCGTCTCTTCTAAGTTGTAGAGATTAGCATAGTTATTCAAAATATTATCTTATTAACATTTTAATATGTGTAGAATGTATACCAATGTCACCTTTCTCAATTCCAACACTGACAATTTTGTATCTTTCATTCATTTTTCTGATTAGTCAGGTTAAAGATTTGTCAATTTCTTAAAATCTTTTCAAAGACCAAAAAAAGATCCTTTGGTTTTCACGTCTTTATATTTTTCCTTCTTTCTAGTACACTGCTTTCTGGTCTGATATTTATGTTTCTTTTCTTTTACTTATTTTGTACCTAATTTGCTCTCCCTTTTCTAGTTTCTTAGGGTAAGCTAAGGTCATGGGCTTGATACAATTCTTGTTTTCCAATATAGGCATTAATGTGATAAATTTCCCTCTAGCTATTACTTTAGCTTTATCCACAAATTTTGATATGTTGTGTTTTCATTTGCATCCAGGATAAAATTTTAATTTCCTTTTTGCTTCTTTTTTGACATGGTTATACAGAAGCATGGTATTCAGTTTCTAAATATTTGGAAAGTTTCCATAGATCCTTTGTATTTCTGATTTAGTTCCCTTATAGTCAGAGACCGTGTTTTTGAAAAATAAAATTACTGAGACCTACTTTAAGGCCTGAATATGTTTTTTCCTGGTAAATGTCCTACGTGCACTTGGGGAAAAAAATGTGTATTTTGCTATTGGTAGGTGGAGTGTTCTATTACTAGCAAAATTTCAAATTGGTTCACTTGTGATGATTAATTTTATGCATCAACTTGATTGGACTAAAAGATGCCTAGAAAGCTAGGAAAACATTATTTCTAGGTGTGTCTGTGAGGGTATTTCTAGAAGAGGTTATTATTTAAATCGTTAAACTGAGTAAAGACCACCTTTACCAATATAGGTGAGTGCCATACAATCTGTCAAAGGCCTGAATAGAACAAAAAGATGGAGGAGGAACAAATTTGCTCCCTGCTTGACTACCTACTTCTGCCCTGGGACATCAGCATTTATGGTTCTTGAAACTTTGGACTCAAACTAGAGCTTATACCATTAGCTCCCTGGTGCTTAGGCCTTTGGATTGGACTGAAACTGCACCATCAGCTTTCCTGCGTTTCCATTTTGAAGGTAGTAGATCATGGGACTTGTCACCCTCCAAAATCTTGTGAGCCAACCCTTCATAATGTCTCTTTCTATGTATCTCTTCATAGATATTCTACTGGTTCTATTTCCTAAAGAATCCTAACTAACACAATTGTGTTATTCAAGTCTTTTATATACTTAATGATATTATTCTTTTTACTTGTTTTATCTGCTACTGAGGTAGGAATAATTAAGTATCTGAATATAATTGTGGTTTGTCTATTTCTTTTTCAGTTACATCAAGTTTTCATGTGTATTTTGAAGCTCTGTTATTTGGAATATAAATGTTTGGTATTGTGATAAATACTTGATAAATGCTTGGTAAATTAACTTTTCATCATTATGAAGTAATCTTCAGTTTCCCTAAAAATATATTGTTTTCCAGCAACCAACTTCATAGGACCTTAATATAGCCACTATAGATTTATTTTCATTAATGTTAGCATTGCTATACCTTCTCCTCTCCTTTTTTCAACTTACTTATGTCATTAGAAAGAAAGTGCATTTCTTTTGGGTCTTGCTTTCTTCAAACTGATAATCTGCCTTTTTATTGGGATTATTTTTAAAAAATATTTATTTACTTTAGAGAGAGAGAGAGAGAGAGCATGAGCAGGAGTGGCAGAGGGAAAAGGAGAGATAATCTTAAGCAGACTCCATGCTGAGCGTGGAGACTGATGCAGGGCTTGGTCTCACAACCCTGAGATCACAACCTGAGCCCCAAAGTTGGACACTTAACTGGCTGTTCCACCCAGGCACCCCTTACTGGGATTATTTTTAAACCATTTACATTCAATATGATTTGAGATGGTGAAGTTTAAGTCCAATGCCTTGAAAACCATGTTTCATACATTTTATTTGTCTTTTGACTATTTGGAGGATAAATTCATTTACTTTTATGGTTCTCTGTCAACCTGATGTGGAAGTTGTTATATTGGAATTTAATTACTTGTTTACATTTCTATATTATATTCTCTGTCATTAATGCATTACGAGCGGAAAATGCCTTATTCATCTTTCTCGAACTTTTGACATTATTGGTATTTTACAGCTAGAATCTAAAGTTGCTTGACTATCTTTGCAGCAAATAATGAAATGAATACATCCATTCATTCTTCACTAAGGAGTATCAGTTGTAAATGGGTGCTTTATCCTAAGGTTAACTTCTCATTACAAGCCAATCAGCATCATCTGGGTTAAAAACTGTGCTCCTATTATATGGTCTCAAACTCTGTTTTTAACTTTAAATCAGAATAGGGGGAGGTAACTTAGAACCGATTTGAGGTCCTTTTGGAATCCATGTTTTATTGGATATGCCACAGGTATTCCAATTGGAATGTTAGTATGTCAAGTATATGTTCCAACAAGATGTAAGAGAGAAAACTAGCATTAAAACTACTTGCCCGATTGGGGCGCCTGGGTGGCTCAGAGGGTTGAGCCGCTGCCTTCGGCTCGGGTCATGATCTCGGGGTCCTGGGATCGAGTCCCGCATCAGGCTCTCTGCTCATCAGGGAGCCTGCTTCCCTTCCTCTCTCTGCCTGCCTCTCTGCCTACTTGTGATCTCTCTCTGTCAAATAAATAAAATCTTAAAAAAAAAAAAACTACTTGCCTGATTAATTCTCCTTGTCTTACAGAATAAGATGCTTATTTTAAGTGGCATAAATGCTATCGATTCAATACTGGAGGGAGTCAAAAAGGAGTATTTGACAAGGACAGTTAGTGCATTCAGTTGAAATACTGGTCTTAGCCCTTTCCAAATCCCAAATGTGGAACAGTCCAAAACCAAATGAGCAACTTGACCTTTCTCAATTAGTAGGAATTTTATAAACAGTAACACTAATTTTATTTTTTTAATACTTTATTTATTTACTTGACAGACAGAGATCACAAGTAGTCAGAGAGGCAGGCAGAGAGAGGAGGAAGTAGGCTCCCTGTTGAGCAGAGGGCCTGATGCGGGGCTCCATCCCAGGACCCTGAGACCATGACCTGAGCTGAAGGCAGAGGCTTTAACCCACTGAACCACCCAGGTGCCCCTGTAACACTAATTTAAACCCATCTTCAAAGATTTAAAAAGCAATTAGTTCAAATTAAGTTAAAAATATTGCTATTTTCTGAATTCAGTTATTAAGATTAGTTGTACTAGATCAATATTAATGCTATAAACATGCTTTTAAGTTATTTCTTTTAATTTACGTCTTTTTTGTACTCATTGTAGTATAAAAATATATAAGATGTTTGGGTTCACTTATGAAGCCATAAATCAAATTTTCCTGTAAATTTGGACTGATACTAACTAGAAATTTTAAGGGGAAGAAAAAAGCAGGCACATCTTATATTTTGAAGAAGTTGTAGAGAATATATCCTTACAGAATGCTTTTTCCAAAAGAAAAAAAAAGAATATGACTTTTCCTCCTTAAAAAAGGTTTGAGAATTTGAGTGAAAGATGAAAAATGATTCTCTCTCCATACAGTGAAACCACAGGCAAAACAGAATAGTTTTGGCATCTTAGGAGCTGTAGAGTGAAAAATGAGTACCCAGAAGTAGATAATTCTATTCTGGTTGTACAGTTAAAAAAACTTAATGGAAACTTTTTTGTTTTGTTTTGCTTTTCCCCAGATAGATAGATAGATAGATAGATAAACAGAGATATGTATGTGCGTATATATTCGAAGTATTATAAATTGGCCAACATATAGTTAAGTTACTATAATTCAAAGTATGTGAAAGGCAAAATTATAACTGGACATCTTTTATCACAAATTACTTAAATGTAAGATTGGGTTCCGTAGAATATGAATCATCTGCATACTTATATATTCTGTTACATCAACGGTGAGTTATTGCCACTGCTGCTCTAGCATGTAATTTATTAATAGTAATATTAAGCAATATTCCCTTGATTTCCATAACTGTAGTTTCCCAGGACAGTGTGATGCCACAAATAAGCTAGGATAATGGTTGTTGTCATTTGTATTCATTACTTTGAAAGTTGCTCCCAAAATAGACCTACTGGTAATTTACATGTCTGATTTTGTGTTCAAGAAGGTTATGATTTTAAGAAATGCTTGCCCTGTTATGAACCACAGTTTGTTGGTCTCCTATCAGTAACACTGAAGTGTTAAACCAGGTAGGTCTTTAAGGGACTCTTCCAAAGGCTTGAAATACCAAAGGTGCACTTAGTAGTTTCTCTGGAGTGAAGCTGCACTGCAAGGCACACTGTCCCAACCAGCCACACAGGCTGGCAAGTTAGTTTATATGCACAGGAACTCACAGTCTCAGAGGTTCTCCCCTGAGGAATGTTTTTCAAGTTTTCCTTTACACACATCATACTGCTCTCCTTCATTTAAAGGCCTTGGCCTCTTACCACTGAATAATAGCATGTTGTTGAGTAGAGAAGTGACATTGGGAGAGCAGCTCTTGAATGAGGACCTGAAGGACTGTTGGAGGCAGGGTAGTTTACAAATGTCAAAGATGATTATTCCCCAGGACATAAAATAAAGGTAAATGGCGAGCATAAATCTTGTCTTTGTACACTGAAGCTTTTATTGTGTTTCCCCGTAGTTATTGCAAATCCAATTTTCATTGGAATCCCATTGGGAGTGTGGCTCACACTAATTTTTGAGCTTGAAGAATTATCAGGGAACAAAATCATTGTATTGTTTTTGGACTCAAATGCAAATCTAGTATGAATATGGAATAGGCATTTCTGTACATTGAGAAAGTGTGTTTCTCTTCAGCTTAAAAAAAACAAGCTACAAGAGACATATTTCTCTCCAAACATTAAGAAACAACTGAGCTAAGTTGCAAAATACCTTCTCTTCCTAGGTTGCCAGCACATGAAAAATTGCAGAGCTTCTAGGCCTTGAGCCAACCTTATTCAGGACTCAGGAAAGAAAAAAAAAAAAAAAAAACACAAAAACAGTCTGGATAAATTCTCAATGTAAACTGCTATGGGATCATGCTACCACATAAGCCTGAAGAGAGAGAGGTTGCGTCTGTACCTCTGGCTTGCCTTTCCGTTATTCCATCCTCAGCAAAAGGCAAAGCAAGTTAAAATGCTACCTCTAGCCTTCCTTTCACTCAGCTCACTCAAGTCACCTTTATAGACTTCAACCACCCATTGTATCTACACATATTTCCAAAGTATTTCCAAAGCAAGTGGTCAGTTTTATCAATTAAAAGAAAAAAATAGGTACTAGTCACATTACATGAGTGGATTGACAAGGCCTAAAATCAACAAATAATTCCACAACAGCCCTGGTTTTCTACCTGTGCTTTATTCCAGATACCTCTCATCAGTATGAGAGGTATGGAGATCTTTGAGCCAAACTTCCCCAGCCCAAGAGCTTCCTCTTTACTCCAGATACCTCTCATCAGTATGAGAGGTATGGAGATCTCTGAGCCAACCTTCACCAGCCCAAGAGCTTCCTCTTCCCTGAACAATTGCTAAGACCCCTCAGAAAGTCTATGGTTACACCTAGCTCAATGTACAAACCTCTAACTTAAGATATAGCTCAATGTACATACCTCTAGCATAAGATCACCCAACTCAGATGGAGGCTACTTGTACCCCAAACCAATAATCATCACTAAGATAAGGTATGTGTTGGAATGGAATGAGATTAATGGAAGAGATATTAGGATTTGAGTGTGTGTTAAAGAGTCTAAAAGAAGTCAGATGAAGCCAACTCTGATCCTTTTGATGAATGTCTAATGATAACTAAATAAAATAGTAAACCCCTCCTTATTTTCATGATCATCTCACTCTTCATCAGTTCTTGAGACTAGCTGTACATGATTCTCCTTCTGAATATTCAAGGAGATGGAACTTCTCACATCAATATGCCAGGGACCTCCCCCCCTCCCACCAAGACTTACACTTTCTGTCTTGTGCTTGAAGCTCTGATGATACCTTGAGCCTTCTGACCTTCTGCAACCATCTTCTAGCAATCTCCTATCCCAGGTAAATACGAAGCTCAAGAAAGCCTCCATTGGAATTAAAGCAGATCCTTGTTTGACCCAGGTCACGGACACATTCTTGCTCATCAACATTAACTTAAATCAAATATTTTAGCTAGAGGAGACTGATCCACATTGGCCAGCTACTTGTCCCCACTGACATCCCTCCATGAATCACTAGGTCTCCTTATAGCAGACAACTTTGCCCTGTCTTCCACTCTCTACATTTTCAGAGGCCACTAAGATGCCATGTCCCTAGAAAAGTGACAACCTTTTTTACAATGGCAAACTTAGAGTGGCCCTGGAATACATATTAGACTCTAGGAGTGCTGGTTGCTATGTAACATTCATGCCGATATTTTCCAACTTATGTAATATTTTCTAACTTATGTAATAGAATATTTAGGGGACAACAGAAAGTAAATATTTTCCCAATAGAGTATATATCTTCCTATAGAAAGAATTAATTTTTGAGCTTTCAAAGATAAAAAAGAAATGACTAGAGGCTGTTCATGTGTCTGGGTAAGGAGCATATGGGAAATTTCTATACCTTCTACTCAATACTACTCTAAAAAATAAAGTCTATTTAAAAAAAAATGAACGAGTCCTAAAATAAATACAAACATCTGGAATAAAAGAAATTTTAAAAGTAACTCTTAACCTTTTCCCTGTCAAAACTATTCTGGTTTTTATATATTTTTTTCTATTTTTAAAAATTGTGATACAATATATGTAAAATAAATTTACCATTTTTACCATTGTAAGTGCACAGTCCTATGGCACTAAGTCAGTTCACATTATTGAGCAATCATTATTGTTATCATCCATCTCTAGAATCTTTAAGTCTTCCCCCAATAAAATCCTTCTTTATATATATTTGACCATTTTCTAGGAACTTCACATAAGTAGAATCATACAATATTTTTGTAATGTTTTTTTCATTCAGCATAACATGAGGTTCTATGTTGTTACATGTGTCAGAATTTCCTTCCTCTTTAATATAAGGATGAATAATATTTTGTTGTGTGTATATATTACATTTTATTTACCCATTCACTCATTAATGAATGCTTGGAGTGTTTCATTTTGTCTTTTAACTATATGTAATTTTGAAGTCCTAAACAATAAAGGAAGAACATTATATCATCACCATTTCCTTAAAAAAAATAAGTAAATGACACTCATGAAACACATGTTAACGAGGAAAAAAAAAGAAAGAAAAGAAAAAGAAAGTGGCCATATCTTATCAGCATGAGAAGGCTTAATCATCTCTCAAAAATCAAAGTAGATGACATGAGTTACAGATTCTAGGAAGTTATTATATGACTATTGTAAATTTAATGGAGCTTTATACAATGTCTTTATTATAATAATGGGTGATATTATGCCTACATTTTTCACCTTCTTCTCTAAGTGCTCTTCTTGTTTTTATTTCTCTACTTCACTTGGGATGGCTGCCCTCTCCTTCAAGCATTTTTCAAATACCTCAAATCCTATCTCTTACAGAAAGTCTGACAGTTATAATTATCCACCCACCCTGACCTTGCCTTCATTCTACAAACATATGTTGATAACTACATGTGATAAGCTCTTGTCTAGGTAATCAGAGGGAACAGCTTTGACTTCTTGACTTCCTTTTGCATGTCCACATACATTGAGAAACATGAATTTCCCATGCAAATACTTGCTAAATATTCTTCTTGTATCTTATTTGGTCTCCACTATAATGTCTTTCATAGAACTTGTGTCTTCTTGTGTCTTATTTGATCTTGTGTCTTATTTGTTCTTTCATAGAACTAGCCACAGAGTTAGTGTTCAAAATACTTAATGACGGTTAATGGCATGTTTGCTCAGCATGTGTCCACGTCATCCCTCCAGCAAACAGATAGCACACTCTACTGTCAACTGTATAAAACCTCCTGCAGGGGTGTGCCTAGGTAGCTCAGTTGGTTAAGTGCCTGCCTTTGGGTCAGGTCATGATTCCTGGGTCCTGGGACAGAGCCCATCCTCCGACTCCCTGCTCAGCAGGGTGTCTGTTTCTCCCTCCCTCTCTACCCCTCCTCCCATTTGTGCATGTTCTCTCTCTCTCGGATAAATAAAATCTTAAGCAAAAACAAAAACCTAGTGTGTTATCTCATGTGATAACAACAGAATGCTTGAGCTGAAGAAACCATATTTATTACCCAAGTAACAGCACAAAGGTAGGTATCAGATTCCACAAACTACAACCATTAGAAAGCATATGGCAAGTGACTCACAGCAGTTCAATGCTTTGGTCAGAGTTGAAGTACCAAAAAGGACTCTCAAATCTGATGCCTTTTGGGATGGCCATTACAACCTTTACCCCACAACACTAACTGCACCCAGTTAAGTGTAAATAACTCAACATTAGTACTCCTCTTTATGGTAAAGTCTGTGTATACCTAACCCCAAGCTCTAGGTATATGGAATGGGATAAAAACCATAAATATCTAAGTTTCCACTCATATTTGACCATACATATACCTTCCAGAGAAGCTCAGATTCCTGGCTATTTCTTCAAGGTTCCTTTGCAGAGAGGAGAACAGGGGAAAAAGTATGCTACTAGAAGTCAGAACATCTGGGTTGACTTCACATCTTCCATACTCAAGGCATCTGAATTTAGTTCATTTTCTCTCCAATCTGAGAATTCGTTTCCTCTTGAAAATAAGTTCAGTAAGTCTTTTTTACCTTTTACGATGTCATGCAATATTAAATGTAATAATAAATGTGATTTTTTTTTGTAACTGTGAATGGCTATATATACCCAAGCACAGTTGGTTCACATATTGTCTCTGAGGCAAACAGTTATAGCATGGAAATAATGGCAATATTAGAGATTTTAAATGTTTGTCTCTTTTTTTTTCCTTTCCACAAAGATTTGATTTCCTATTCTTCCCTAAACAGTGTCAAAGAAAAAAAAATGAGATCACTAGGACAGTTAGAGACACAAATCATGGCAGGAAGCACATCGAAATCCTGGAGATTTGAAGTGTGGGTGCATCTTGATAGTAACCTGTGCACAGCGTCAGATATGTCTCTCTGGATATGTGTAAGCAGTACGCAATGATAGACAGTTATTGAACATGTACAGGTGCTGGGCCCTGTGAGCGCTGTCAGGATAATGATAGCAAATGTTTAGTAAGCCCTACCTAATTTGTATCAGGTACTATTCTTTCTAATAACTTCATATACACTATCTTATTTAAATATCACAGCAATCCTAATAGTCAGTGACTATTACTATCCTATTTTACACCCAAGAATACTGAAACACAGAGAACTTGAAAAACTTATCCAAGATCCCTCAGCTAATATGTAGAAGAGCCAGAATTCCAAACCAGGCACTTATCAGAAACCATACTAAGCATTTTTCTGTTCCCAAGATAATAACAAGGCAAAGCAGAAGTCTGGCTGAGTGAGGAATGGATAAAAAATCTTTATGAAACAGCAGCTGCTGAGCATTTCCATCTTCTCTTCTAAGCCCTAAGTATAGGCAGCTACGACCAGGAGAAAGAAATTCTTAGAAAACGTCTAGATTTTTCCAAAGGAGAATGAAAGACTGGTAATGACAAAGCAAATGGGTATGTTGAGGTTATCCAACACTAAACTCACTAGAGGGAGCAGAAGCCCTTATCCTCTGGGAAACATGACTAGTTAAGGTAAATGAGCTTAAAGAGAAACAAAAGAAGCTATCTGAGTACAGCCTTTAAAATAGGATGTAGGCACACAGAACAATGTATATTCCATGATTCAGAATAAATGGAAATATCAATGTTTAAAAACAAACATAAGGGGGGAGGGTCCCTGGGTGGCATCTGCCTTCAGCTTGGGTCATGATCCCAGCGTCCTGGGATCAAGCCCCACATCAGGCTCCCTGCTCAGCAGGAAGCCTGCTTCTCCCTCCCCCACTCCTTCTGCTTGTGTTCCTTCTCTCACTGTCTCTCTCTGTCAAATAAGTAAGTCTTTTAAATAAATAAATAAATAATAAAACAAACATAAATATATTAAAAGAGCTAGGATAGGATGTATTGATGACATTAGCAGCAATACACAATTATCAAGAAGAAGCAAATAGATTAATTGGATATAAAAATAAATACATTTTAAAAATCACACGAAATGGATAGTTAATAAAACTGATAGAGCCGCAAATTATACAGGAAATTATTTAAAGGGTGCTAGAAAGCAATAAAGTAAGGGAAAGTATAAAAGAGAATAATCATAGATGATAAAAACACAATGGCCATTTATAGCAGTTTCAGAATGAAATAAAATAAATGAAGATGTTAAAATAGATAAAATAATATTCTACCAGTATTTCCAGGATTTAAAAATATGAACACGTAAGATAAAGGACCTTGGAATGTGCAAAATAGTATAGATAGAACCCCCCCCCCCACATATGTGCATCTTAAGGAAATTTAACAAAATATTCTACATGCTTTCAGAGAGTGAAGTTATTTTAAAGGAAAAAGTTTCAGATTGATACAAAATTTTTCACTATCAACACTGGGAGCAAGATGTCAGAGGGCTAACATTTTCAAAGTGTTAAAGATCTTTAAACCTGTATCTACCAATTGTTTTATTTATTTATTTTATTTTAGAGTGCAGATGATTCCCTGAATAATTAAACCCCTCTTTGAAAAAAAGTAAGAAAATAAATGAATCCTAGACAATACTATGTGAAATTTGGGAAATGAGTGTAATCAAATAACTTAGTAAAGTTTATGATTATCTAAAAGTAAAGAATATAATGAAAACTTAGGAGAAGCAGTGATGAAAACAGAAGACAGTTTATGAACCATGTGGGGATATCCACTGGGTTTCTCCATCTTTCTTGAACATTTCTGGCTTGTGATTTAAAATCTAAAGCAAAAGACTCTTCTCAATGCTTTCTGCCTCCAACCACTTAAAGACAAAAAAAACTGTCCAGAAGTGTTATTGCCTGGTGGTATGGGAGCCAAAAGGAATACTCAACAGAGGACCAAGGATATACTGGTTTTCTATTGTTGCATAAACAACTGTCACAAATTTAGTGGATTTGAACAGCACACGTTAATTATTTCCCAGTTTCTGTAGAAGTGTAGACCCAGCTTAATTAGGTTCTCTGCTTCAGATTCGCATCAGGCAGCAATCCAGTGTTAAGTGGGGTTGGAGTCTCATCAATGGCTTGGTGGGGAAAGATGTGCTCCCAAGCTCTCTCAGATTGTTGACAATATTCAGCTCCTGAAGTTGTGGGACTGAGATTCCCGATTTCTTGCTGGCTGTCAGCAAGTGCTCATTTTCATCCCTAGAGGCCACTTGTGATTCCCTATCATATGACATTTCCCATTGGCAATGCACAATATATCTGCTTTCTTCTTCAAGACTAGCAAGAAAATGTCTCCCTCCAGTCTGCAAAGATGAAATCATATATAACAAAAAATAATCATAGGAAGACATTCCATAACATTTGCCAAGGTCTATTGCTTAGAAGCAAGATGCAGGTTCTGCTGGCACTGAAGAGGGAGGGGACTTACAAGGACTTACAAGGACATGATCTGTAGTAAGTGACCAAAAGGCGTGTCTACCACAGGTGCCCAGGAGTTTCCACATTGATCTTATTTCCTCCTACTATTAGACTGCCAAGGTAGGTTCAAACTTGAGCTTGTCCGTTACCACAAGTGATAACATTCAGGAAAATATGAATTGGCATGTCAAATTTTCAAGCACCTACAGAGTACAATCACTGTATAAGAAAGACTATAAACCAAACAGCATATGCTCTATGAAGCAGAATTATTGAAACAGATGGCCAACAAATATAAAATAAGCACACTAAATATTCTCAAAGATAGGAGGAAGTGTACTATTAATATAGAAAAGGGACAAGAAGTCATAAAAAGTTGGAAATATTAAGTTTGCAGGATATAGTAGCTAAACGTTTTTAAATGGTTTAATTAGTATGAATACAACTGCAGAGTGAATGAGCAAGCTGAAAGATCAGATTGAAGAACACTCTCAGAAAACACAAAAAAGGAAAAAAAAGAAATAGAAGATGTAAGAGAAAAGCTGGAGAATACAGAGGTTAGAAATAGGAATGCTAATCACTATAATAGTTTCAGAAGAACAAAAAATTATAAGCAGGAGAAAGAAGATATTTGCAAAAAGAATGAAGATAAATCTAAAATTAAAACCATGATAAGAACCCTCAGGCTGGAAGGGTCCATATGGTACCAAGTAAGGAAGGGAAACATCCATAAGGAATGTAAGGTAAAGAAACTTCTGTACCTATACATGTTGGAAACACCCAACACATATGGACACTATCCTCCAGAAAGAACATAGGTTACTTATAATGAAACCGGATGAGACTGACATCAGATCCTAGAATTCTTTGTTTAGCAAAATCACCATTACAATATGATGGTGAAAAAAAGTATCTTCAGGCATGTTGGTCTCAGAGATTCAAAATACAAAAATTCCTTTGGAAAACACTCTTGGGGGGCGCCTGGGTGGCTCAGTGGGTTAGGCCGCTGCCTTCAGCTCGGGTCATGGTCTCGGGGTCCTGGGATCAAGCCCCGCGTTGGGCTTTCTGCTCAGCGGAGAGCCTGCTTCCCTTCCTCTCTCTCTGCCTGCCTCTCTTGTGATTTCTCTCTGGTCGAATAAATAAAATTTAAAAAAAAAAACAAAACACTCTTGGAAGATGCATTCAAAGCAGAAAAAATACATATCCAGGGGGATGATGCAACCCATCTGAAAAGTAAAGATGATTAACTATTTTAGCACAGGTTATGATTTACTTCTATTTATTTGAGAGAGGAGAAGGTCAGAGGGAGAAGCAGACTCCCCGTGGAGCTGGAGCCTGATGCAGGACTCAATCCCAGGACTCCAGGATCACAACCTGAGCTGAAGGCAGTGGCTTAACTAAAGGATAAAAGAGGAAAGCAGTACTCTGTGTTGTGTAATACATTTAGAACTAAAAGGTAGAGGGAGAGAAAAGACCAAAACATCCTAAGAATGTCACAATTTTATTTGTTTGGAGGAAAGATGCAGAAAGTAATAAGTTTAAGAAATCAATATGAAGGGCACCTGGGTGGTTCAATCGTTAACTGTCTGCCTTCAGTTCAGGTCATGATACCGGGGCCCTGGGATCAAGCCCCGCATTGGGTTCCCTGCTCAGCAGGAAGCCTGCTTCTTCCTCTCCCACTCCCCCTGCTGATATTCCCTCTCTCGCTGTTTCTCTGTCAAATAAACAAATAAAATCTTCCAAAAAATCAATATGGATATAAACAGGAGGATACTTTATTGAAAGAATAAGGAATAAGAAATAAGGAATATAAAAACAAAAGAAGCACCTAGAATTTCAAAACCAGTAGAAGAAAACCTAACATGACCAATGTTGACCAAAGTAAACAAAAATAAAGGATATTAAAGGGAAAATATTAAATAAGATCATAGAAACAATTCCCCATGTAATTATGAAAATAAGATTAAACTCACCAATAAAACAGAATAACTCAGAGTGAAAACAAAAAAAAAACAGTTCTAACAATATATCATCTGTAATATTTGAAAATAAAGGAAAAGTTGAAAGTAAAAAATGGATGAGCAATATGTCATACAAATATTAAGCAAAAGAAATATGGGGAAGTATTCTTAGTATCTAGCAAAACACAATTGCAAAGAAAATCATAAGAGATGAAAGGGGATCATTATATTGGAAAAAAGTGCAATTGAACAAGATCATAAAATCATCATAAACAGCTATCACTACAATAAAATCACAAAATATATAAAGCCAAAATGGGAAAAACTAAAGAGAGAAATAAATAATCAATTGTTGCAAGAGATATTATTATACTTATAACAGAAATGGATACAGAAGACAAAATATATAGAAATATGGAAAATCTGGATAAATGAACTTCTGTAGTTTGAAGGAGACCCTTAACACAAATAACACAGAAATATAACAGTAGGGAGAGGGCAGGTCTTACAACAGTATCTATAAAGAGAGGACCCCAAAATAAATGTGAACAAAGTATTAATAGTTTGTTTTACTTTGTTCACATTTATTTTGGGGTCCTCTCTTTATAGATACTGCCCTCTCCACACTGTTTTCTAAGGTGGCTGCACCAACTCACATTCCCACCAACAGTGCGAGAGGTTTCCCCTTTCTCCACATCCTCTCCAACATATATTGTTTACTGTCTTGTTAGTTTTGGCCATTGTAACTGGTATAAGGTGGATCTCAATGTGGTTTTGATTTGAATCTCCCTGATGGCTAATGCTGATGAACATTTTTCCATGTATCTGTTAGCCATTTGTATGACTTCTTTGGAGAATTGTCTGCTCATGCCTTCTGCGCACTTTTTGACGTGATTATCTGTTTTGTGTATGTTGAGTTTGAGGAGTTCCTTATAGATCTTGGATATCAGTCCTTTGTCTGTATTTTCATTTGTGAATACCTTCTTCCATTCCATGGGTTGCCTCTTTGTTTTGTTGACTGTTTCCTTTGCTCTGCAGAAGCTTTTGATCTTGACGAAGTCTCGAAAGTTCATTTTCGCTTTTGTTTTCTTTGCTTTTGGAGACATATCTTGAAAGAAGTTGCTGTGGCCAATGTTGAAGAGGTTACAGCCTACGTTCTCCTCTAGGATTTTGATAGATTCCTGCCTCACATTTAGGTCTTTTATCCATTTTGAGTTTATCTTTGTGTACACTTATATGCACAATTTAAGAAAACAAAATATACCAGCAGAGGGAAAAGAAGAGTGAGAGAGGCTGACCAAGAAAGAGACTCTTAACTCTGGAGAACAAACTGATGGTTACCAGAGGGGAGGTGGGTGGAAAAATGGGTTAAATAGGTGATAGGAATTAAGTGGTACACTTATTGTGATGTTACATGTGTTATATGTAATACTGAATCACTAAATTTTATACCTGAAACTAATATTACGCTGCATGTTAACTAACTGGAATTTATATAAAAATTTTATAAAACAAAAACAAAAGCAAAAAAACCCTCCAGATATTGATGTTGAGATCTTGGGCTGGATTAGAGCAATGGTGTCTAGACCTCTGTAAGTTGCAGAGCTAAGTTCACTGTGCTGCTTCTTATAAGTCATCTACTGGAAACCCAACAGTGAAGAGCCATCATAGACATGCAGGGAACAGAAAAACTCAAAGCAGTGACCTGAAAGCACATTTATTTGTCCCTATTCTCAGAACCCCCCAGATAAGTCATCTTACATCTTCTTGCTTTACTCACCATCTATAGAACAAAACAAAGACCAATCCTACTTCTAAGAACCATTTACAAACTCCATGCCCTTTCCTCCATCTGTCCTCCTCACTGAGAAGAGATAACTCTCCTACATTTAGGAAAATCACCCAATTTATATGAGCTAATTATCCATGTCATGTCTTTCTCTCTCTCTCTGTCTTTCCCTAAATTATGGTCACATTTAAGAGCATCCAATTGCTTTTTTAAAACAGAAGAGTGAACCACCTTTTGGAATATAAAAGAATGTGCTAACTGGAGTTCAAATTAAATAATGGGACGCAGTCTAAATTTATACTTATAAAACAAATTATCCTCACCTTTGCACCCCTAACTCCATGGACTCAAAACAGAAGAAAGACCCAAAGTCACCTTGAGTCTGCCCATCCTTACAACCTGACAATGATTGCTTTGTTTTATTTTGTTTTGTCTCTTTCAACCAAAAGTAACTGCTCTTAACTGTGAGATTATGCAGCTCTGTTTGGAAAGCTTTTGTGAGTCCCTGTAGTATAATGACTTTCCTTTAGAGAGCATGTAATTTTAGGTTCTTGCATAACAGCACAGATTTTTATGGTATTACTAAACTTTGTAATTTTATTTCCCTCTGACAATTAAGTGCACATTGATGTTATGGAATTTTTTTCTTCCTTCCATCACAGTTGGTTGAAATTGGAAAGGCAGACTGTGCTGTGTTGGGAGTGCTCATGTCTAGAAGTGTAAACGTTTTGTGATTCCCTTGTTGAAGATCCATTTCACACATAGGCAAATCCATCACATCGCTACTGTTTGCTTTCAGTTACAAACAAGCTGTAACCCAAAATACACAATGCACCAACCAAAAACAATCAATGTGCCATTTATG
The DNA here is from genome assembly GCF_922984935.1 of Meles meles. Classification (NCBI taxonomy): domain Eukaryota; kingdom Metazoa; phylum Chordata; class Mammalia; order Carnivora; family Mustelidae; genus Meles; species Meles meles. The sequence goes on along the minus strand of NC_060080.1, from coordinate 16,728,249 downwards.
CACTCCCTTTGTTTAGGAAATAGTTTAACAGTTTACAGTACATTAGCTCTGATGTTTAAACTAACCTTTCTGCAGAAAGTGAGCATCTCCCAAATAAATGCATTTTTTTCCCTCTTGGAATTCAGCATTTCTCATCACTAGCCATATCACTCTTGCATCTATTGCACTCAGACTTGGGCAAGTAACACCTGTCTTCTGTAGAGACCCTTGTTGCTTCCTTTGCTCTGTAAATGAGGCACATCACCTGTTCAGATCCAGGCAGCTGAATGTAGATGACTGTGAACTGAGCAACCCCATTTGGACATGTATGACTCACTCGTCTCTCGGAGGCAAGGTCAAGGTTTCTCTATCACAAAGATGAGTGTTTAGTATCCATTAGTCATATGGCAATTGGCCCCTGAGTCCCTCTAAATTGAATTTTGTAATTTATCCAAGAATCTCTAAGAATAATAATGTTCTCTTTTAATTTTCATCTGTTGGCTTTAATCCATTCCCCGATGATTAGAGTTTTGCAGGCTTGCTAGGACTTAATGATGCCTCTCCTGGAAAGGTTTATATGATCAATAATAGTATGGTCCCAAGACAGGGTGGATAGAAACCCTGAAATTCAGTCTGGCTCAGCCTCTACTCTATGGTCAGGTGCAGTCATTTCCCATTGGAAATCACTTCCCATAGTTGGCAGTTCCCGCATCCTTATATTCTGTCACTCAGATTTGTGAAATGGAGGCACTAGACAAATGTTTGTGATCTTCACTCCATGTAATAACTTTATCTTAAAATCTTCCAGTGGCTCTTGCTCCTTCCCTAACACTTGGGTATACTCTCTTATGGACTGAGTGTTCACATAATCCCCGCCGCCCCCCCACCTCAGAATTCATATGTTGAAACCCTAGCCCCTAGTTTGGCTGTATTTGGAGATGGGATCTCTAAGGAAGTAATTAAGATAATCACTGTGGGGGTGGCTGGGTGGCTCAGAGGGTTAAGCCACTGCATTCAGGTCAGGTCATGATCTCAGGGTCCTGGCATCAAACCCCACATCAGGCTCTGTGCTCAGCAGGGAGCCTGCTTCCTCCTCTCTCTCTCTCTCTGCCTGCCTCTCTGCCTACTTGTGATCTCTCTCTCTGTCAAATAAATACAAAAAATCTTTAAAAAAAAAAAAAAGATAACTATTGTGTGTATTTGTGAGAGTACCTGAAATCTACTCTCTTAGCAAGTTTCCAATATACAATATGGTACTATTAACTATAGTTATCATGCTCTATATCAAAACATCATATTGTACTCCTTAAATATATACAACTATCATTTAAAATTTCTTAAAGAAAATCTCTAAGATTGTTTTTAATTGGAAAAAAAAATAAGGTTAAATGAAGACACATTTGGGCTGATCCCATAGGATTAGCATCCTTATAAGAAAATACGCCAGAGAGCTTTCTCCCCCAGCACACATGCGCGGAGGGAAGGCCGTCTGAGGACAGAGTGAGAAGGGGGCCACATACAAGCCAAGAAGGGAACTCTCACCAGAAACTAACTGTGCTGGCACCCTGATCTCAGAATCTGCCTCCAGAACTGTGAGGAAATAAATTTTTGTTGTTTAAACCCTCCAGTCTATGATATTTGTTAAGGCAGCCTGACAGACTAATACATACTCATGTGTATAATTATCCTAGAAGCCATCTCAATATTCTTGGAGTTTTCACCAAAGAAGTTACAGATGAATTGGGACTCATTTTCCACACACAAAACACCATTTCCAAAATTAAACAATCAAGAAATTAATACATGTAGATGTATGGTCTTAGATTTAGCAGCCTGGGTGAATAATTATGGATTTATTCCTTCTAAACTTTGAAGTTTGCTTCTATGAGCTATCCTGAATAAATACAGAATCATCAAGAAAAGAAAGAAGAAAAAAATGTTTCCCCAATAGTGGTCTGTCCACTTAATGTCCAGAATGTTGTGTCTATAAGCAATATCTCAGAGCTCAGAGATTTTGCTGAGATAGTCTGTTCATCCTTAACTCCCTAAATACTTTCACATTGGTCAAACCCACCAATCATCCATTACTTTTTCTAACAGAAGTTTTCCCCAGATTCAGAAACCTCAGTTGTTGGGCTGATTAGACTGCAAAGTTGAGTGGCTGTGCTTGCCTAAGTGTGAACACACAAAACAGAGCAGGCCCCACATGGTGCCATGTAAGGATGACCCTTCTGTGGCCATTCTGTCCATAGTCATTTAAGAAATTCTCCACCAAAACTGACTCATGTCAGTTTAATAAACAATTTAATTGGGCCCAAGACAATAAGCAGGAAACTTTGCCTGCTGTATCAACGTAGACTGCAAATCTATAACTCTGTGTGTGTGTCAGAGAGAGAGAGAGAGATGTGGGCTAGGAAGATTTCATTGGAACTGTTATTTTAAAGCATGCATGAAATATCCTGTGCACTGAAAATTATGGAGATCTGAAGATCCAAAATGGACTTAAGTGAGCCACGCACACTTCAGGAGCTCAGTCAGCATTAGATTTCTTCCTTCTCACAGGTGTCCCATGCCAGCTGGTTCCGCCTACCCTTCATTCATCTTTCCTTCCCAAGTTCAGTGTTTTCAGCTAGACCTCTAAGGTATTCCCTGTACTATGAGTATTTTAATTGAGAATAGGGATAAATAAATGTAGAGGCGGGGATGAACTTAGCTTCCTCTTTGACTGAAGCACCTGTTCAGTGAAGGTTTACCCAATAAGAACTCAGTGACCCAGGTTCTCAGAACAGATAACTTTTTCACTCTGTGATATGACTTGCTCTTCCTCCATTTGGTGACTACAGATTATGATTAATGACTCTCTCTCTCTCCATTTATCTGGTCTAAATCCCCTCTAGACCCTCCTCTGGGACTATGTAGTGAGACTAGAAATACATTTCTCTTCCCCAAACTCCGTTTCCCATTTCTGGAGGGACTCTGAAGCTTCCTGTTGATCAGGGCTGACAGGGGAGCTTGTGTATACGCTGGTCAAATTCAAAGCAGGATTTATGAATCCTGAGCAGGATTTTCATGCTGTCTATACCACCGTGAAATTATCTGCTGATTCCATTTAGTGAACAAGGCAGCAGGTTGAAGCCTGCCATTCCCAAAGCCAGCAGAGAGATTATGTGGTCACAATGCTAATGTGATAATGTAGAGACTAATGAACAGGACTTCTAGTGGGGAGGTGAGCTCCAACCCAGCATCACTTTTCTAGTGCCTAAATAGGAGGCAAATGAAAGATGATGTGTTTGCATACTATTTCTCCACTTACGCACAGTGTATATTATTCAAAATAAGAAATTATCCCAAAGAAAACAAAACTGTTTGCATTTCCCAGGAGAAAATTTGCCCCTTTGAGGAAGTTAGTGTCAGAGAGTAAGAAACTACTGCTTAGAGCAGAAATAGTACCATATTCCCTCTGCAGGAGAAAATCCAAATGCTTCAGGCTGGCGAGCCCAGCATTCCACATCTTGGCCTTGACCAGTCTGATTTGTTTCACGTCACAAATGCCCAATATAGTCCTTGCTCTTGAGCTGGACTTAGCTCTTATTCAAAATAGAGACCAATGTTGTAAGCACCAATGTTTTAAAAAATTATGGGTGGGACAGCCTCCACTATTCACTTCCTTTGGTGAAATAAATACAGTGAGCATTACAGTATAAAGATGATTCTTCTGCATAAATCCTTTCTTATGTACTCTACCCACAGTGTTTTTCTCTTGGATATTTGAGCAGTGGTTTTCCAATTTTCATAAGCAATCAGAGTTCCTTAAGAGGTCTGTAAAAACACAGATAGCTGGGCCCTACCCCCAAAGTTTCTTATTCACTAAGCCTACATTGGACACCAATAATTTGTACTTATAAAAAATTCCCCAGTGGTTCCTATGCTGCTAGTCCAGGTACCAATTTTGATAACCACTGTTCTGAAGTTGTGCTGCCCACCTCCAGATAATCAAAGTAATCTTGAAAAAGAAGTGGAGGTATCAAAACCCCAGATTTCAAAATATCCAACAAAAGCTGTTATAATCTAAACATAATGGCACTGGCATGGAAAAACAAAAACAAAAACAAAAACAAAAAAAACACATAAATCAATGGGGCAATGGAGAACGTGGAAATAAACCCACAATTATACGGTCAATTCATCCTTTACACATGCAAAAATATGCAACGGGGAGAAGTCTCTTCAACAAAGAGTGTTGGGAAAACTGGACAGCTACATACGAAAGAATGAAACTGAACCACTTTCTTACATTACATACAAAAATAAATTCAAATGGATTAAGGACCTAAATATGAGACATGAATCCATAAAAATCCTAGAAAAAAACACAGATAGTAATTTCTTTGACATTGGCTGAAACAATATTTTTCTAGATACATCAAGGGAAATCAAAGCAAAAACAAACTATTGGGACTATATCAAAATAAAAAGTTTCTTCATAGTAAAGGAAACTATTAACAGAACTAAAAGACAACCTGCTGAACAGGAGAAAATACTTGTGAATAACATCTGATAAAGGACTAATATCCAAAATATATAAAGCACTGATACAACTCAACACCCAAAACACAAATAATCCAGTTAAAATGGGTAGAAGAGGGGCGCCTGGGTGGCTCAGTGGGTTAAAGCCTCTGCCTTCGGCTCAGGTCATGATCCTAGGGTCCTGGGATCGAACCCCGCATCAGGCTCTCTGCTCAAGCGGGGAGCCTGCTTCTTCCTCTCTCTCTCTGCCTGCTTCTCTGCCTACTTGTGATCTCTGTCTGTGAAATAAATAAATAAAAATCTTAAAAAAATAAAATAAAATGGGTAGAAGACATAAAAAGACATTTCTCCAAAGAAGACATACAATTGTCCAACAAACACATGAAAAGATGCTCAACATCACTCATTATCAGGGAAATTCAAATTCAAAATTCAATGAAATATTACTTCACACCTGTCAGAATGGCTAAAATAAAAAACACAAGAAATAATGGGTTTTGGAGAGGTTGTAGAGAAAAAGAAACCCTCGTACACTATTGGTGGGAATGCAAACTGGTGCAGCCACTGTGGAAAACAATATGGAGGTTCCTTAAAAAATTAAAAATAGAATTACCATATGATCCAGTAATTTCTACCGCTAGGTATTTACCCAAAGAATATGAAGACAGTAATTCAAAAAAGATACATGCACCCTTGAGTTTAGTGGCAACAATAGCCAAACTATGAAAGCAGTCCAGGTTTCCATTAACAGATGAAGGGATAAAGAAGTCACGTATATTCATATACAATGGGATATTACTTGGCCATAAAAAGAATGAAATCTTGCCATTTGCAACATCCTGGATGGATTTAGAGAGTATTATGTTCAGTGAAATAAGTCAGTTGGAGAAAGACAAATACCATATGATTTCACTCATCCATGTAATTTAAAAAACAAAACAAACAGGAACACCTAGGTAGTCAATCAGTTAAGCGTCCAACTCTGGATTCTGGCTCAGGTCATGATCTCAGGGTCATGAGATTGAGCCCTATGTTGGGCTCCACACTGAGTATGGAGCCTGCTTAAGGTTCTCTCTCTCTCTCCCTCCCTCACCTTAAAAAAATGAACAAAGAAAAAAAGGAGACAATTCATGAAAAAGACTCTTAAGCATATAGAACAAACTGACAGTTACCAGACAGGATGGTAACCAGGTTACCAGTGGGTGGCAAGATGGGTGAAATAGGTAAAGGGGATTAAGAGTGCACGCCTCATTATGAGCACTGGGTAATATATAGAATTGCTGAATCACTATATCGTACACCTGAAACTAACATAACACTACATGTTAACTATACAGGAATTAAAATTTTAAAATAAAAATTGCGTTGTCCAATAAGGTATGAACTAGCCATGTGTGGCTACTGAGTACCTGAAATGTGGCTGGTCTGGGATGTGCCATAATGATAAAATACACTTTAGACTCTAAGACTTTGTACATAAATAGAATGTAAAATACCATATTCATAATAGATATATGATTATTTGATAAAATTATAATAGTTTTGAATATTTTAAGTGTAACGTTATTAAAATTAATTTCATTGTTTTCATTTTTTAATGTGGCTACTACAAAATTTTAAATTATAAAAATGGCTCACATTTGCGACGACGTGGATGGAGCTAGAGCGTATCATGCTTAGTGAAATAAGTCAATCGGAGAAAGACAACTATCATATGATCTCCCTGATATGAGGACATGGAGAAGCAACATGGGGGGGTAGGGGGATAGGAGAAGAATAAATGAAACAAGATGGGATTGGGAGGGAGACAAACCATAAATGACTCTTAATCTCACAAAACAAACTGGGGGTTGCTGGGGGGAGGTGGGATTGGGAGAGGGGGAGCGGGCTATGGACATTGGGGAGGCGAGGCGAACCATAAGAGACTATGGACTCTGAAAGACAACCTGAGGGTTTTGAAGGGTCAGGGGTGGGAGGTTGGGGCAACCTGAGGGTTTTGAAGGGTCAGGGGTGGGAGGTTGGGGGAACAGGTGGTGGGTAATGGGGAGGGCACGTTTTGCATGGAGCACTGGGTGTTGTGCAAAAAGAATGAATACTGTTACGCTGAAAAAATAAATAAAATGGAAAAAAAAATAAAAAAAAATAAAAATGGCTCACATCATATTTCTATCTAATAGCATTGTTCCAGAGGATGATACATGGGCTAAAGATGGCATACTGTTAATATGAGATTGAATGGTGAATACAGATTTAAAGTGGAAACCAAATTCAATCACCTGAGTATTATGTGACTCTTCCTAGATCTGAGGGAAGACTAGATCTGAGCTATGAAGTAGCTAAGATGATCCAATTCAGAGAAACGGGGTTGGTCAAGAGGAAAGAAACTAAAAGAACAATTTAGGTCAAAAGTATCTAATAGAATTGGGATTTTATAGAGTCAAAACATGGTTTTCCATTTGCCCAGTCTTACAGGTGATACCAGCATGTGAAACACAGCTCTTATTATCCAATGAATTTGACTTCTATATGTACAAATTGATTCTTCAGGGAGATTGCTAGCTTTATAAGGACAAGAACTAAGTCTTTTATTTTACATAATTTTGGATACTGAGCACTTCATCAATCTACATTACAAAAATAAGTGTAATGAATGAATTAATGAAGACATCTTAAATATTTTACATCCCTAAACCAAGAATAAAATCATGCTCGTATTTATGGGACTAACATCAAGACCAGGGAAACAATTCTCAGCTGGTGTTGAATAGTTTACTAGTAATCTGTAGTTGTAGCAGTTTAGGAGAATATATATACAACCTCTGCTTGGATATTCACAGCAACAACAACAAAATACATAAATACAAAATTGCATTGAGAAGTCCTGCAATTATTAAACGTTTGACTTTACCTTACTGAGCATTTTATGTAAACATGAGATGATTTTTGCTCATAGTTAATAGATATATTAACTTTTCATGAAGTTAAACTTAACATTTACGTTTTTATGGAACTCACCTCTGGAAGATATAGTCCAGTGATAAGAGGTTTCTTACTCATGATTACTCTTACAGGCCAGGAGAAAGAAGCAGGAAGGCTACCTCCCTGACCAACCATGTAGACAAATCCTTCCTGATACTTTACCTTTGACTCTCCCAGTCTGTGAAGGCAGGAAAGAATTCTACTGTTTAGATCCATCTAATCCTTTCTGAAATCAGCAAAACTAAACATTCTGAGGTGAGATCTCTGCATGGTAAACCTCTCCCAAGATCTTTCACTTTCTGGCCCCTTTCTTGGGATTTCTCAGCAGTGGTCCTGTGTCTGACCCATGACTTGAAGAGAAATGTCCTCAACATGTTATTTTGCTGGGCTGACCAAGAATAAGATAGTTCTCAGGCAGTAGCTGATAGACCCAGGCACTAGTCTGGCCAGGAGAGTAAGAGGTAGAGAAAAGGAGAAATAGAGGAAAGCATAGCTGTGTTCAGAGGTCAGGGGCCCTGTTTTCAGCAACTCCCTGTCAAATATCTTTAAAGGTGTTTGAAAACAACTCTAATAACATGTATTATTTTTCATACAATCCATATGGTTACCTTTGGACAAAAAGTATTTGGGCTTTCATCACAGCAGAGGCTAAAGTAATTTGGAAGGTAAATATTTAAAGTAAAAACTGTTGTTTGCCTTAGCGCCAAATCACAAACAACAATCATTCTCCCTTATAAATAGATTTGGGACTCTCTAAGACAGCATTTTTACTCTAGCTGGACTTTATGCCCCCAAACTCCAATCTGCCCCAGTTGACAGAGCAGGACTATTTTTTTTTCCCTGAACACTATCTAAGGTTGTATGGCTTGATTATGTTGTATACATATGATGCATACCCTCCTTAGGGAGGAGCTCTGTAAGTAAAAGGTATTGTTGGAATTTCTTTGTTTTATTATTCTGCATTGTTCTTCCCAAGCCTGAGTAAGGGGTTTTCTCTGCTGGTACAGAACCAGAATGAATTCACTGTTCTTACAAAGTCATTTGGCAAAGATGTGCTTCCATAGGAGGGTCAAGGAACTATCCGTATCACGTTCTTATGTTGGGAGAATCCAGTTCAAGTGAAATCACTCTTCCTTAATTTCATAAATATTCATATTATAGGGAGGAATTTATCCAAGTCAAACCATGTTACTCTTGTAAGTGACAAAGGACAGGGGATAAGTATGCTTCCTCAAATCCCAAGGTTCCTACCCTGTCAAGTGATGGCGTGACATTTCACTGAGGTAGTTTTTCCCTTCTGCTTTGGTGTATGGTAGGTAGCTAAGAGAAACTGATTCACTTTACATAAAATATTAGCGATGGTCAGGGTGTTTTCTTTTATTTTCTTTTGTTTTGTTTTTTTCTTTACATGATTAGAGCAATGTGGAAATAAATGTCGTTCCCTAAGTGAGGTGTGAGTGTGCCGGCCCCAAGAAAAACCCTAGGCATGGAAATGGGGAGAAAATTTCAAGCAGACATGGAAAATTTCTCTCATTACTTTACTATAAGAATCTTAATTAGTCCCAAAGGTTTTTCTCACTCATTTTAAAGCAAACTCAGGTAGATCAGACAATGAAATATGTGTCAATCAATCTCTGTTAGAATCAACCACCCTTATGCAATCTGACCCTCTATACTTGGAATCGTGAGTTGGCTGGGATTTTGTTCCATTTGAAAGAACAGATATGCAAGTGGAATTGTGCCGATAAATGAGCTTTTCTAATTTAGTTCATCCTTGTAAATTAATAAAAAATTCCTGCCAATCAAACATGTGCATGTTTGCAGGAATATTATCAGTAGGTAATGGAGATAATTAATACTTCATGACATCAAGGTCTGAAATTAAAATCAAATCTGAGACTTAACTGCGATTATTAAATCTGAGGAAAATTATCTTCCAGATGACAAGTGTCACAACCTTCAGCACCGGAATTAATAACAGGGAGCGAGCCTCCAAAAACACACTGCACGCTTCTTTTTTTTTTTCCTGTGTTGCAATAATTACAACTTCATGACATCAAGGGCCCTATATGTCTGGCTCAAGATAATATTGGACATCAGTGAAATATTATTGAAGCAGAAAACACAAACTTCAGACAATGTATCTAGTAGCAAAATATTACTGGAAGGGTACATGATGGGCAGGTGGGAGATATTGGCTATAGTGGTGACTTTTTGAGACCTGGGTTCTAACCCAGAATCTTGCTGATAATTCTCATTTTGACTCTAGTTAAGCAAACCATTTCACCTAGCTTATTCTTAGTTCTTTCATCATGTGAAGTTAATTTTTGCTTCATGGAAAAGATGGATCCTATAGGAGTTTTTCTGAAGCAACTTATTTATTTTCTTTTATCCTTCATCTTCCCAAGATGTACTGAGCCCCAGCCATTATGTGAGGTATTTGAGAAAGAGAAATTAGAAAAGACAAGAACAGTCCCTGCTCTCAAAGGACATCATGACCTGATGAGAGAATTGTCTCCATAAAGTGTACCAGGACTGGGAGAAGCTTGGAGTCCATGGGAGGCATGTCTCATGGGGCAGTGCTAAGGGTGGGAGGCCCCAGAAGAGAGAATGCTGGGCTGAATCTTCGGGAACATGCAACTTTTAACAGAAAGATGAATATCCAAGGACACACGATAACTGCTCATAAATTATTTTTCCCACCATAAGTAGGTTGGAGTGGTTGATTCTCAGGGGATAGTTACATACTAATAATGTATGACTGTCATAGGTACAAGCTGAAAACAAAACACTGTTTCTCAAATCACATCTACATTCTGGAAGTGGAGAGTTATGGTTTTAAAAAGAAAAAAAAAATAATAACTTGCCTGAGGATAGCTGACTAGAAAGGATTGGAGCTAGGATGTGAACCATGTAGCTTAATGGGTACATGTAACATCTTCTTTTACTGCGATTGTTGAGATCCAAGAATCACTGGGGTAAGGCCAGTGAGGACTCTTTCTTATAGGGGCAGGACCCAATAAAACATCTGGATTGAGGACCAATCCCAGACCCAGAGAAGCAGCCCAATGCCCTTCAGGGAGTGCAGTCATGGAGACCAAGTTGGGTTTCAGGAATGAGGAGAGGCTTAAAGGGTGAGGAGAGGGATGGGGCTGACCAGGGCCCACTAAACCTCAGACCGAAGGCTGAAGAGTAACTCCCAACACTGCACTGGGGTCTCTGAGCTGGCTTTGGCCCTGGCTTCCTTTGCGAGTATTGACCCAGGGGAGGCTATTTGTTTTTACAACTGAGAAAGAGAAGGGAGAGGCAGGTCCTAGCAATACCCAGGAGTGACTGAAGGGGAGTAAGAATCCTGTGTTCATCTGGATCTGGCAACACTTTCCCTGCCAAGGGAGATGTTGATCTACAACTGTCCCTACTGCTGTTCAGACCTATACCTTCTGACATACAGGCCCCGAGGCTTCTGTTCAAGCTGGCGGAAACTCAGGTGGTATGCACACACACTGGTGGTTAAAATAGGAAGAATCTTCCATCCTGGTGTGTAAATAACGATGACGCAACCTCCCACCTCCCTACCACAACAGCCCCTCCTCCATGATCTTCTAGGGCTCCCCTCGGGGGACCTTCAGGGCCTCTCTCCAACCCTAGCGCCATGTCTGTCCAGTGGCTAGGCCCTGTGCTATATACACTCTCAAATATTTTGAAAGTCACCACTAAGTCAAAGAACAGTGCTACCCTCCTCCATGCCCTGGGGGACTGAGTATCCCCTGTCCCTGGTCCCATTTGCTGCTCAAATGCAAAATCTCCTCTCAGCTCAGATGCCACTAATTGGAAACTGTTGGAAAACATGACTTAAACTCAACGCTGGCCTAGCATATGCCCTTCTCCAGCACACACCCAGCACAGACTGCTGTTTCTTACTCTCTTGTCTGATTAAAATCCTTTATATATTACTTTGTAGCTGAGACATGAGATGTTCAAATTGTGTTAAGACAAAGGGTCTGCTAACATACAATTTCCTCTTTCCTCTACCCATCCGAGCTTGCCATTCGTTATCTCATTTCTTCTGAGCCTGTCAGATGCCGGAAGCCTAATTTAGGACACCAATTATCACTTGAAGTGACAGTTGCCGGAGGGGTAGTATGGTCTTATGCCTGAGCACAAAGGTTAGTCAGAAAGACCTGGGCTGGAGTCCTATGTCAGCTACTTAAAAGATTTATGACTTTGTATGGGTGATCTCATCCCTTCAAGGTTCAGTTTTTCAACTATATATATATATATAAAATGGAGACATTAAGAGGATCTAACATATAATCTTGTTGTGTGGGCTAAATGTGATCATGGACATTAAATGCTTAGAATGCTTTAGTGAAAAATAAGTGTTTTTGCTGGCCCTTATTGTTGCTTATCAACACCTCTGCAGTATATTGTGCTCCGAAGCTCAGAGAACAAGTGTGTTCAGCTTAATGTGAATCCTTGAAACCCAGGTAGAACACTGTGGAATAGCACAGGAAGGTCATACACCATGGGAGACTGCTGACAGGGCTTTGAGGCAGGGGTGCTTACCCTGCTGCTGCCACCTTCCCATAGTGAGGATGTGGCTGAGTGTTTCCTCAGACATTACAAAAGCCCTGAGACCAACTCTAAAATCTGGGTCTCATGAGAGCCCCTGCAAAATGGGGCTTTGGAATTATCTCTTGTAAAGAGATAAGCATATGCTGTAGTTGAAAGGTAGCTGAATCTCCAGGCCATATCTAGTCTTCTGGGAATTTGGTGTGTACTTAGCATAACTACAGAAATCGTCTTTTCAGCAACCCTTCCATGGCCAGAGTTGCAGTGGGGTGCTGGGACTCCACTTTGTGTGATCCAGAGAGAAGAATCTGGAGAAGTTTCGCCCACCTCCCCTCACCTTGGAACAATGTTTATTTCCTGCTTTATCCTCCAAGTGAATGCATATGTTTCTTCGATTTGTTGTTTGCAGCAAGGTACAGCTTAGAGGGGAGTGTGGATACGCTTGTGTTTGCCATGAAATTAAATAAGAGCAATGATACATAGCCAATGTGCACCCATAAATTTCAAGAAGGAAAATTCCAATGTGGCATGAGGATAGGAGTAGCTGATATATTAGAAGCGAACGACACTGAATCTTGAGCAAAACGAGAGAAATATAATTTCCCTGCATTATCTTGTCCCTTTCTTAATTGCCTACCAAGATGCATTCATCAACTAGCTTCCCCTAGGCTCAAGCTTATGACTTGCATGCATTTTTATATAAAACCAGCTTGTGTTTTAAGTATAAAACACACTGCTTGTGCTATCACACCAGACACAGCAAATGGATAAAAATCTTCACTTGTCAGTTTCTAGATACAACGCACTTTGCATTTCAAGACTGGGAAATAGGCTGCAAACACCAAGCTCTGACAGTAAATATGGAGCTTTGGAGGATTGGCTGGACAATATTTACTGTGGAGCAGGCTCATGCCACTCTCTGGGGCTTTGTACAACCTTGGAATTGAGGGAGGGTAAGGATGGCAAGCTATTCAGCTGCTCCCCATCCCGGCGGCAGGCTCAGTGCCTCCTTCCAGACTTGGAATTAGTGGCTGAGAGATGTACTCGAGCTCCATTCACCCTTAAAAAACTGAAAGGAAGGCAAATTTGGAGAATGTGCGCTAAACAGCAAATAAGGACTTGATGTAGAAAAGAACATGAAGACCACACAAAAGGGACACATACAAACCATAACATCTCCTCCTTTGACAATAAGGCCCTCTGGTACATATACTCCACAACAGCAGGATACCGAAGCTGATGATGGCTCCCCAAAAAGAATGTCAGTAGGCGGAAGAATGCTAAGTTGCCTTAAGACCAATGATCCCTGAGGTGGCAGAAGCCACACTTCCATCTGCATGTACTCTGAAGGGCCCTATCCCAGCTCCTGCCGTCGCCTCACCATGCAAATGGTGTACATTCAGAACTTGGCATGAAAAGCTGGAAACATATGGGAGCAATTCCTAGTTCTGACGCCATGCGATTTTTGGCAAATTACATAATATCTCCTAGCCTCAGTTTCTTAATTTGTAATTTGGGGATAATAATAATATCAACCTCATAGAGTTATTGTAATGATTGAGTTAGACATTGCATCTTAATGACTTAGCTTCCTGCTTGCGAAGTGCTGAATAAATGTGAAGTATCATTATTGACTTTGACTGATGTTGCACGAGAGCCATGTGTATGCACAGAACTGCAGGGAATTTTGTTTAACAGTTTACCTTTTGAGGTCAAGGAAGAATATGTGACTTTATCCAGAGCCACATGACTACTCAAAGCTTTTATTTTTCATCATTGTTTTGGGGTTTTCAGTATAAGGATCTTGCACATATTTTGTTAGATTCATATCTGCTTCTGCTGCTGCTTCTTTTGTTGTTGTTGTTGCTATTGTAAATAATTACTTTTAAAAAATTAAATTCTAAGTGTTCATTGTTAGTATAGAAAAATACAACTGATTTTTGCATTATCTGTGTGCTGTGACCTTGCAGATCTCATGTATTAGTTCTAGGAAGGTTTTTTATCAATTATTTGGAATTTTATGTCTTCTATAAATGGATACAATTTTATTTCTTCTTCTCTTATGTGTATGTTTTTATTTTTATTTTTTTTTCCTTTATTGCACTGGTTAGGGCTTCCAGTACAGCATTGAAAGGATTAGTGAAAGAGGAAAATCTTGCCTTAATCCTAATATTAGGTGAAAAATATTCATTCTTTCATATTATATATGATGTTATCCGTAGATTTTTGGTAGGTGTCTTTTTACCAAGTCAAGAAATTCCTCTTCTATTTCTGGCATGCTTAAGGTTTTTATCATGAATGGGAATGGTAAACTTTTTCAAAAAACATGTTTTTCCGGTGGCTGGGTGGCTCAGTCAGTTGAGCTTCCAGCTCTTGATTTTCAGCTTGGGTCATGATCTTAGGGTCCTGGGATAGGGCCCTGATTGGGAGTCCATGCTCAGTGGGGAGTCTTCTTTCTCTCCCTCTCCTTCTGGCCCTCCCCCTGCTCGCTCCCTCTCTCTCTCTCTCTCTCTCTCTCTCGCTCTCAAATAAATAAATAAATAAATCTTTAAAAATGTTTTTGCATCTATTGAAATGATCATAGGATTTTTCTTCTTTATTTTGTTAATATAAATTATGTGGATTTTTTTTCAGAAGTTTTTTTTTAATATAAAATTAGAAGAATTATAACGTTAGTGGAATCATTTTTATTTTTCCGAGGATAGACATTTTGATTTAGAGAACTTTAGTAGGGAAACTGGGAAATAGCTATTTACATCAGTGTTAAATTTAATTAGTGGATAGCTCCCATAGGTCCAGAGGGTAGGACATCTGCTTCTGAGTTTGGAGAGTGCTTGTGGATTTGTCTAAGGTGTTCCATGTGAAACTGGCTTATGCCATTATTTTTTAAAATAAACTCATTTTAACATGTTATTTTTCCCTAAGCTTAAAATCAAGCACTATATAATTTAGCTCAAAGGCTGCAAAGTGCTCCAAGAGGCCCTGAGGAGAAGGTCCATATAGAGACCAGCCAGGTCTGTCATAGCTGAGGGCTGGGGAAGGTGCAGAGATGGCTGAGCCAGCACTGGCATGACACCGCAACTACCACTACACCTGCCCTAAAGGTCCCAAGACAGAGATGATAAAAGATAAAATGAGTTCCTACCCAGGCATTGGTTCCAGAACTTTCCAGACTCCAATTAAAATTTTATGTATGGGAGTTTGAATGGGTGCTTTAATTTTGATAAAATTTTGATTCATTTGGGTCCTGATTTTTTTTTTTTTATAAAGAAACAGGTCTTTTGTCTCCTAAACAGCACTTGCTCCTTTCTAAATAACATCCATGCCAAACTTCTACTTTGCTTTCATCATTCAAGTCTGATCTGTCTTGGACTGTCAAGGGTCTTTTGGTGCTATTGTCCTTGGCTCCTTTGCCCATTGTCCTTTTCCTCTCACACCCCTTGAGCGATAGCTATTCCATGAAATGGAGGTAAAACAACAACAACAACAAACATTACTTAAACCATTTTAACAAATAAGTGCAAGATCTTTCTCCATTTAATATCCTCCCTGGCAGTTCGGTGCAGACAGGAGCCCTCACAGCCCCAGACTGTAGCAGATATTCTGGTTCGCATGTTCCATATGAAGGAAGCCATGTATTAAATTGGGATGAACCCTTGCATTTCATCACAGAAAGTGAGTGTTGGCTTGAAATGGGGGATCAGCTCATGTGGGGATGAGATGGTGGCTGGGATCATCGACTGCTGCTCCTGAGCAAAGGACCGAATTATTAAAACTGTTGTTTATGGCCCTTATCATTTACAAACAGGTGAACAGAGAAAAAAGACTTTCAATTTCCCTAAATTAATTTGCAGTTGAGGGTTTTCTTGTGTTAAAAAGATAAGAAACTTGTATGGAATTACAGAACAAGAAGTTTACAGTTGTCTAAAGGAAGTGCAAGTCTAAGATTATCTAGCAAATATGGATAAAATGACATTTGTCAGGATGACTGTTACTCTTTATGACACATCTGAGAAACTGAAATGGCTTTGAGACAAATAATGTCCAAATTCATGATCCCATCACCTGCAAAAAACTACAGGGTAAGTTCAATAAAGTTGGCTCCAAGATAGTAAGTGTTGGCAGAGAAAGGAGTCAGGACATTGATGCTCTGATAAGCCCAAACCAGGTATTACTTTTGTATTTTAATTTCAAGAAGTCCTTCCCCAAAACAGTGTCATTGGCTAAGTAAAGGGCTCCTCAGCATTTCAAAATGAAGAACTATCAGCTTTTTTCTTTTTTTTTTCCTCTTCTACTGACTGAACTACTACTACCACCTTGCACATAGACATGCACAAATCTATATAATAATAATAGTATAAAATTTATAACACTAATAACTTGTATTTTTTAAAAAATATTTTATTTACTTATTTGACAGAGAGAGAGGTCACAAGTAGGCAGAGAGGCAGGCAGAGAGAGAGAGGGAGAAACAGGCTCCTCACTGAGCAGAGAGCCCGATGCGGGGCTTGATCCCAGGACCCTGAGATCATGACCTGAGCTGAAGGCAGAGGCTTAAACCACTGAGCCACCCAGGTGCCCCTAATAACTTGTATTTATTGGATATTACCATGTCTACATAACTTACCAAGCATTTTATATATATATATATATATATATATATATATATATATATCATCTCATTTCTACCTCATAAAATCCCTACTTGATTCAACTATAAGAACCACACCCATCCTACTGATAAGACTGTTGAATTTTAGGGGTTGGGCGACTTGCTTAAGTTCCCATCAATAGCAAAGAAAGGACTCCAAAGTATAACTTCTCTGATTCCAAAGCCTGTGCATTCAACTGGTCCATAGAACTTCTCTGATTCCAAAGCCCATGCATTCAACTGGTCCATAGAACTACCTGATACAACTCATTCAATAACTATTTAGTGTGAGTCAAGTACAATTCTATATGCCTTCCTAAATATCTTGCACTTCCTTTCATATACACAGTCCTCTCCCCATTTCCCGCTTTGAAATTCAGTACCACTCATATCTTTTAGTAATACTGGAGTATTTTTCTTATAAGAATTCTCCTGGGTTTTATTGTTTTAATTTTTTTTTAAGATTTATTTATTTGACAGACGGAGATCACAAGTAAGCAGAGAGGCAGGCAGAGAGAGAGGGAGGCAGGAATCAGGTCCCTGCTGAGCAGAAAGCCCGATGCGGGGCTTGATCCCAGGACCCCAAAGGTAGAGGCTTTCACCCACTGAGCCACCCAGGCACCCCAAGAATTCTTCTGGTTTTTGTCTTTTGTTATTTAAGACAGTGTTTATTTTTCCCTCCTCCATATATTCCTCAATTGTGCCATGACAAATTATTCTGAGACAAATTTAAATTCCCCCTCAGTGTCAGATTTCTCCTCACCTTCCACAATGGACAGACATTCTTCTCACATTGAAGATTATGCTATTTCACTTCATAATCAGCAATTTGAACCATATGTCCTTTTGTCCATTCTGGTTGTAATACTGTTTAGAACATATTTTAATGTCTTTCTTGAGCATAAAATGGTGCCCAGCTTAAGCTTGGTGAATTCCTATTAAATGATCAGATGATTAAATAAGTACCCCAAAAGATTACATGCTCAAAACAGCAATAAAAACAACAGCAAATAAAACACAATACAATTTTTTTTAAAGATTTTATTTATTCATTTGACAGACAGAGATCACAAGTAAGCAGAGAGGCAGGCAGAGGGAGAAGAAGGGAAGCAGGCTCCCCGCCAAGCAGAGAGCCCGATGTGGGGCTCGATCCCAGGACCCTGGGATCATGACCTGAGCTGAAGGCAGAGGCTTTAACCCACTGAGCCACCCAGGTGCCCCTACAATACAATTTTTAAAAGCAAGTTTTGATGCCTTTTGGGAGAATGATACCACATATCAAAGCCAAGAGAATGATTCCTATAAGAAGACAGAATCAGAAAGGGTCCAGGGCAGAGTAAAGTCAGTAACTCCACTTTTACATACGGAAAATTCCTCTAACTGGAGGCTATGGAGCTTGAGCTAAGAAAAAGGCCACCTAGAGTTTTAAACAAAGTGAAGTGAAACAGCTGTGCTTCAATTCAGACACCTTCTCTGGGCTGAGAAAAGTCCAGAATGTGACCTGAAGATCACAATTCATTCTTTCACAACAGTATGGGGACAGGTTTGTCTGGGTAAGAGGTTCAAGATTTGTTTGTGCAGAACACAAGATGGATATCCATTACTTTCCCTCAACCAGTTTATTCTCATTATGCACAACGAGGGCTTAGGTTAGCAAGGATTAAAGGACAAATTATTCTAAAGCAAGAAGCTCTAGCCTCAAGACATACACATAGGGAGAAACTGGCTTTTAAAAATATAAACAATGTAGGATTAGATTATGAACTTGTTCACTGAACAGTTACATGGCAATTTGCTAAGGTAATTATTACCATTAATTCGAGAGCCAATAATTATCATAGCAGTTCTGCCATTTCGTCTCTCATTTATTCTGAAATCCTAGAAGCAGATTTTTTGTTTTTGTTTTTTAGATACCCGGTTTTCTTGGCTAGTCTAAAAGCCTCCATTCTAATGACTTTTCTAGTCTTAGGCTTTTTTTTTGTGGGAATCGCAAACTTTTCAGAAAGCTTTCTTAACATTAGTTGAAACAATGCACTGAGATCCAAAAGGTAATTAATCTTGGTCACTCTTCCTTCCATAGAGCACACCAGCCTGGAGGTTAATAGAAAAGGAGGCAGTGGCTGCCATTTTGGATCTCATTCTGTTTCAATTTTCTGGTCACAAACACCATGATTTTTCTAGCCAAAAGGGGTGAGTAGGAGCATATAACTCTCCCCATGATGCCTTTCCCTCAGGCCCTTCAGTCTTTGGAGTGCAGGACTTGGTGCTAGTTTAATTGAACTGCTGTGCTTGGCTTCTCCTCTGAAAGAGAGAGATATATAGTCCCTCTGGTGACTTGTTGCAACAGATTTCAAACACAGCTGGATTTAACTCTGTGAATTAAAAATACTCCTTGAGATTGGGAGCCTCATGAAAAGAGTAACTCCAGATACTAGCATGTAAACAGACAACTTACAAAGAGTGTGCAAAAGTATTGGCTTCTCTTCCAGTTGACTACCATAAATTTGCATTGCTCAATTTTCTTTTTTAGAACGTAATAGTGGCTCGTTTGGGGTGTGGGTAGTCACGGTGTATCTTGGTGGAACATCTAATAAATCTGTGCTTGAGGCAATAAAATACCAATATCCTGCCTTAGAGAAAATATTAACTTCATAGTTTTGAAAGAAGACAATTATCAGCACTATTGCATTTGCTCACAATAGGTTAGAATAGGCTCATTTAAATCCAAATAACCTAATTACACTGATGTTTTGAGAAGAAGAGCTAGAATCAAAGACTTACAGAAACTAGGAATCTAGCTTCTAATCTATGCAGCTACTTGAATACAAAAATGAAAAAATTAAAATAAAGAAAGAAAACACAAAAATCTGAGGCCCAGAGAGCTTGAAGTGACTTGATCTATTGCTCGGCTGGTTGGGGGAAGGATGGAGCCAATATTCTAAGGATTTTAGGTCTTCTTTTAGGTCTTCTTTGGGTCCTAAGACTTTTTCTCTCCTCTACATAACACTGCCTCAAAGAACTTGGGGAAGCTCTGAAGCCTATTTCCTAGCTATATTACACAAGAGAAGGTGACTCAATAAGGTTTTATAAAGCCCTAGTAAGATAGTAAGAAAGGATGCTTGAGTTGGATGACAAATAGCAGCCAAATAAACATCCACATATTCTTTCCCATATTTGGACTCAGAATCCAGCCTTCCCTTCTTACCCTTGGGCTGGGCTAATGATGGAACCAGATAGGTAAGAATGGGCATCAGAAACCAAGGTTTCCATAAGTCTGCATGTTGGGCTCATGACCAGAGAAAATTTCTCAACAGTCAAAGAGGAAAGGAAGCTATTCAGGAAACAGGGATAAAAAGTGGCAAGGGAATTCTTGATTGGGGTGGGGCTTATAATTAGGTCTTAACAGAGGGTGTTGGGGCTTTAATTCATTATTGCTCTTCCAGACCCAGGACTGAAGGAATAGCATGGAGAATATTGCAAGGCAGAGCCTTAATCCAGTATTTTCCCTAGCTAGTTCATAGTAATGAAATCCAACCACTTATTGAATCTCCTAATGTTTGTCATGCCCTATGCTGGGTGACAGATGTACAGAGATGAATGGGCCACACTCCTTGCCCACAAGAAAGAGAACTTCAGAGCAATGTGGTACATGATAGAATCAGCATGTGGCTTTGTGGAACAAGACAGATATCTCATTCCTAACTGTGATTAAATATCCCAGATAAGGGCATGGAGAAATCTCAGAGCTTTCATGTGTAGGAAGAACCCGTGTCCAAGGATGAGTGAATATAGCTGAGGAGAAGGGACCGTTATTACAGGAGGTCAAGTGGTCTATCTTTCAAAGACACAAGCAAGGCAATAGGAGGCAGCTCGCTAACCATGATCATCTCCCAGTATGAGAGTGGTTTGTGGCCCAGGAATGAGCTGCAGGGTAACATGGCTATGCCACCCCCTAAAAAATCTATAGCCAAAGAAAAACAGCTGAGATACTGCACAGGACACTAAGGCCCTCTTCCACAGGGAAAGGACAAGACTGAGACAAGCTTCCAGTGTGCTGAGAGAAGCAGAGCTGTCAGTAATCAGTGGACATCCAACAGATTTGCTGCATTGTTTGCGTTTTCAGCTCACGTTTAAAATAAACATGATGGTTGCAAAGGAAGACAGCTCAATTTTATGGACACCTGCTTCTGTTATGAGCTCCTTTTCTGCTTTTAGCTGGGCCCTCTCTTTGCCGGTCACGCCCTTGTCCTACAGGTACTGTCCCCCTATGCTCTATATGGCAAATCACTGTGAGTCAAGACTCTTTAGGGGTAAAGCAGTTGAAGATGGTAAATGAACCTGACTCTTTGAACCTGGAAGGCTCTTTCTTTGGGCCTCAGTTCCTTTCTGATATCCCCTGAGGACGCGGTAGATGGAGTTAAGATCCCTTCTAGGGAAGCTATCAAGAAATATTGATTCAAAGACAGCATTCAACTTCCCGATTATAAAAAGTAAAGAAGCAGTCTACCATCAATGCTGCATGGGAGTGGGAGGGAAGAGAAAAGAGGTAGTAAACATACAATGTGTCCTGCAGCTGTTTCATGTCTTCAGCGCAGTCAAGCAGACAAAACAAAGGAGAGGCTGAATCTTTCCTCATGGACCGTGGGCTCCACAGAGAACGTAAGATCATCATTATTATCCTGCTCTACCTTAGTGAAGATGAGTCCTGGAAACAGAAGGGATAACTGATACTAGAAGCACAGTCTTCCCCTGTTCAGGGAGTTTTGTGTCTCAGAATGCACCTTGTGGATGAATGTCTGCTGTCCAGAGATTCTGGACCTGCACAATTACTGGCCTGGCATTGCAACAAGACTAGCTGCCTGGCTAGGTCCAAAACAGCTAAGGGACATAGATAATTCAGGTGTTTTTCTCCAGTGAAATCCCTCTGGTGACATCCTGGAGTCATAATGCATGCACAAAGATATTGATGTAGCTCTCACACCTGAGCTCTGGCACCTTTCTTTAACACAAAATAGGCTTAACCTAAGATAAGTCCAGAGACACTCAATGCACCAAGAGGCAGATGTCGGTGGGATGACCGTTGGAAAGCATAATTCCTGGAGCCTCTGCCACTGGTTTATTTAGCATACTTTCCAAGAAATGTGATCTGTGACTTTACTTTTCATGTGGTGCTATCCATGCCTGCTCTGATGCATGGGGGACTCCATTATGTTAAATATCCCCTTAGCACTTTTTCTCCTTGACAATGTGCCGCTTCCTACCATACTTACAATGCCCATTTCCCAATATACACTCTTTCCAATTTCCCTGATTCCTCTCTACTCTTTTACTCACCTCCTGTTCCTGCCATTCCGGAATATTCTCCCCTCACTTCTAGCTCCGTCATTTTGTTGACCCTGCGCCTCTCACGTTGAATATTTTGTCTATTCCAAATGCTTGGAAGAACTGTTTTTGTTGTTGTTGTTGTTGTTTGTTTGTTTGTTTTTTAATATTCCCCACTGTTATCAGATAAATGTCATTTCTCTTAATCTCAAACTCCGGTCTCTGGAGTTCTAGAGGTGTGCTATAGATCATGCATATCTATTCCCAATTCCACATTCAGTTAAATTGAGGTTGGTAGCTTGAGACCAGCCTTGGTGGTTGGAGTATAGTATTTGTACCATAGAAATTGGCAAATGCTACAAATCAGAGCTTCCTGCTACCCCAAAACCAACCCATTTATGAATAGCAAGTGGTACAGGAAATTACATATACGTGGGACTCAACAAATTTTTACTAAATGGATTTTCACATGCTAAAGATACTTATTTTTTATTTCCACCATATAAGATATTTTTTGTGATTTTTGAAGAGTAAAATATCTAACCACCCACTGTAGACAAAAGAACTTGGTAAAATTATGAAGAGTATATTTGTAAGAATGTTACTATGTTTACAAACAGAATACATTAATTTAATGGGAACCAAAGCCAGCTGAATTCCTGTTCTCCTCTAGCTGATAGATTTGCTCATCTGAGGATAGACGTCTGTTAGGATACAAGTCTCTCCTGCTCAGAACAGACTTCTGAAAACAATCACTGGAGCTACAAAATAACTGTGGCTCTTTATTTTTCCTTTATTTTTTCCCCAAAGCAAGAACAGTCTTAAAAGAAATTTCTGATCCAAGATACCTGTTTTCTTGGAATGTATCTTAGCCCACATGTCATCTAGTCATGACTTTCTTTTTTCTTTTTTTTTAAAGATTTTATTTATTTGTCAGAGAGAGAGTACAAGCAGGGGGAAAGGCAAAGGGAAAAGCAGACTCCCCACTGATCAAGGAGCCCCATGCAGGACTCAATCTCAGTACCCTGGGATCATGACCAGAGCTGAAGGCAGATGCTTAACTGACTGAGTCACTCAGGCATATGACCTTTTTGATGAGAAAACCTTCAGAGGTGGAAGAAATGGTCTGGATACAAACCAGGAGGCAGCGGGTATATGGCTCAAGGATATGATTCTTGAGAGTCTTAAGAAAGTGAAAGAGGTAGACATATGACAATAATCTCTGGTTTTAAATATCCCACAGTCTCTTATTTTAAAGAGAGCCCTATTAGTAAGTTTCTATGCATGCTAGCACACAAACAAGATCTGGCTCATTTAGGTAACAAAGGATATGAGGTAGCTTACAGATTCAATAAAAGTCTAGTGAATCAGATTCAGAAGACAGGAAGGAATCAAGAAAACAAGGTGACAAAACACAGCCTAGGTTATGTCCCTGACAACTCATGTGTTAGAATCTCAACACTTCTATTATATGTGGATAATTTCTCAACTGCATTCTGGGGCCTTGAGCTGCTTCTCCCTGATTTGAAGCCCTGGGCAGGAGTATTAGCTTAGTTGAGCCTAGATTACATGTTCCTGTGTTAGCTAACTGATTGAACTCTTTAGACTCCTATAATGGGAAATAGGCACTGCCTCCCATAAGAATTCCACTCCAAGGGATGGCTTAAAATAAAGAATGTGTGGAGCTAAAAGAGAAAATGAGAACTATACATAGAAACGCTGAAAGAAAAAAGATGCGGAGGAACAAAGCAAGGCAACTACTGATCTGCTTGCATATCTGTTTTTCTAGATAAAAAGAAATCTTGAAAGTCATGTAGTTTTGATATTGCCATTAAAATATATTCTGAAGATATCTAAGCATTGAAATACTACATAATTAATTTTATAAATAATCCCCTTCACTCACCCCTCTATTAAATCTGGTAAAGTGTTTGGGTCAGTGTGTATTCAAAAAAATGGAAAAAAGAAAGCATTTGAAACAAGGTGTGAAAAACCTAAGCCAACTTTTGCTCATTCAATAAAAACAATTAATTAACTCTACATTGATTTTCCCATTACATCACTAAAGAGCAACCGCTCCATTTTAAAGTTGTAGAAAGTCAACTTGATATTCAGAAAGCCACTACAGTCATCACTGTTGGTTGCTTGCCCCATACTGTGAATACTTTTTGTCCTTTCTAAAAGAAAACCCTTTTACTTCATATAACTATCTTTGCTTCATACAATGTGCCTCAATTTCACAATGGCTATCCCATTCTCCTTGCCAGGGATTGGCGTAGAGGGCATATATGACCCAACTCTGATCATTGGGATTTGAAGGGGGTCTATGGAAGTCCATTGAGAAGATAAAGAAAGAATCATGCTGGTCCCTTCACCCCCTGAATGTTATTAGGACCAAATGTGATGCTGAAATTGCTCCAGTCACCACACTAGTTAAGAGGGAGGCTATCACTTGGAAAATAACCAAATGACACACAGAGATTCAGGATACCTGACACACCTCACACAGGGCCTGCCCTACCTTTAGATTTCTTGTTACTCGAGACCATGGTTTTCCTTTTTGTGAAAGCCAGTTTAAGGTGGGATTTCTTGTTAATTGCTATCAAATGTGTCCTGATATCACTAGCTGGAACAATGTGGTTGGTTGGTTGATTGGTTGACTGATTAATTGATTTGGAGAAACTGAAGGCTACACTGCTCATGGTGTCTATAAAGAGGCAAGGCAAGACAGGGGCAGAGAGACACCTGATTTTATTTTAGGAAGAAGGTAAAGCATACCCTTATATAAAGATCATACTAATTCTTTGGAATTAATGTAAAGATCCAAACTGGATGTTCCTCCTGCCTTTCACAAAAAAAAGTCCCTATCATGGTCTAATGATCACATGTACTCAAGGGACATTCAAAGTGAAGCCATTTCTCAGTACCGTGAAGCTTATTGAATTTGTCATATATCTAGTAATACAAATAGTAATGCAGGCTTGGAAGAGCATTCTATTAAGTGTATATGCTTTAGAGAAAGAATAAATGGACTCAATTAGTTGGTTTCATAGGAAGCAGGTCTACTTAGAAAGGGTTAATCCAATATAATTGCCATCCATTGCCTGCTAACCATATGTCCCACGTGATTCATAATGTACCAGAATCATGTAATCTTTAAATAATTTCATGACTTGGGTTTTAATTAAGCCCATTTCTCTAGGAAAAGAAACTAGGTTTCAAAGAGGTCAAGTAAATTGTCCAAGATCATACAGCCAGTAATTAACATGTTGGAATACGAATCCAGCACGCCTGACTTAAAAAGATAAAGATATTTATCTTTTTTCTGTCTTGTTTCTGGGTTAATAAGCCTAGATTTTAAAAAAAATGCTGAGAAAGGCTTCTTTTGGTCATCTTTTCCATTTCTTCCTTCTTAAAAAGTTTTTCTGTTATTATCTTCCTTTTCTCTGAATTTTTCTTCTTTCCTCATAACATATTTAGAGCAACTATGAAGGATATAAAGCTGACTCAGAATAGGTCCTACTCTTGCTGTCTTCAAAAAAGCTAATCCACACATACCTATAAGTCAAAGTGGAAATTAATAAATAATGTAAGAGAGACAAGTGAAGGATGATAGAAGTTTGGAGAGAAATGAATGATTTCATAGCAATGAAAAATTTGTACAAAGAATGCGGACAAGTGGTCCTCTATGAAGACAAGCAATCTAAACGCATATTGTACTTAGGCATCAATGAGATCTTGCCTTTTAGAGATGAGAAAATCTTGGGAAAATAGTCCACAGAGATAAACATTTCTCAGGTTCTAAAAATAGTCAGTTATTCTGACAAAAATGAGAGTATCCCAAATTCAACTTCAATTACCTCAAGATATACTGAGATACATTCACGTGGGTTGAGGACTAGAGGAGTGGCATGTCCCTCCATTACACTCAGTGTATCTTCTCTAATCAAGGATTCAGGATCCTCAGTTGATCATTCATACATGCTCCCTAGGCCAGATGTATGCAACAGCCTGCTACTGAGTAGATATAAGGATCTTCAAAGGTTCCCTCTATATGCATTTCTATGGAAGAACATATTTTCCATGAATATTTTCTTCTTTGGGATGAATACACAGGGCTTGAGAAAGTGAAATATTTGTTAAGATTTTAGTATGTTAGGGAGCTAGATGGGGTGAGTAATATTACATCCATGTTAATAATTCTCCCACAGACAGGAAGGTAATTTATTATACTCCATTACTGAGATTGGGAGATAGGGTGACAAAACATAAACATTTCAGTCAAGATAACCTTCCCTTACCCCTGAAAAGTAAGTCTTCGTTTATCTTCTTTCTACTCAGATAGCTTTGACTAAATACTATTATATGAAAAAAGAGTGTAGTTGATTTTAAATAGGAGGGGATAATACTATGTTTAATATGGCTATATATCATCTGTGCTCTCATGAAACTCTTGCAACAACTATTTGTTCATTCAAAAATATGTTTGAAAACACCTTTTTGCTGGTCTCCCTATTTCTTAACACATGGTATCAACAGACATAGGTGATTTGTGAGTTTTACAAATATAAGGATTTCGTAAAGTGATAGTTTCCATATTTTCCAAGACTGTCATAAAGTTACAGACATAATCAAATTGAGATGATTTTATAATCTATACCTAAAGCAGAAGAACACACTATAAATATTCCAATCCAAAATTTAATAAGCAAATAATGTAAGTAATAAGAAAACTGCCAGATTCCCTATCTCAATTCAATTCAAAATAATATATAGCACAATTTAGGAACAGACATTCTAGGGAGGTAGAGGCAAAGAGTTCTAGAACCTAGTTCTTCCGGCAAGAGGTTCACTGTGGAATAAAAGGCTGGAGCTGAATGAATGATATGAGGCAGACTATGGTCAGCTGTGACAGGTAGGGATGAGGGCCATGTGATGTAGAAGAGATGAGCTTCACACATGACTGGAGAATCAGGAAAGGCTTCAGAACACTTGATGTCTCAGCTGCACTCTGGATAAGTGGCCAGAAAGAACTTCCATACATAAAGATGGAGAGGAGTAAATGAGTAAAAGGAAGCCCATAGATGGCCTCGCTCAGTCGATGTGGAGACAATATAGCAGTGAAAAGATCAAGAACTGCATAGACAAAATAGATCCATATCCTGGCTATCCCACCATCTAACAATTAACTAAATAAAGTCTACTTCATTTCTTGGGCCTCATGCTTTTCCCTATATGAAATGAAAATTTTTACCTTATAAAACTTCTTAATTGGTTTGCTTTGAATATTAAATGACGTTTTCAAGTGTTTAGCCCAGGCCAATGGGAAATATTCTATTATTTCTTCCCCTCCAGTCTCATCTACTTGTCTCTACTTAACAAACCCAATCTCGCTAATCTTTAAGAAGACCTACAGCCTGCATGCATGCATTCATTCATTCCACAAATATTCACTGAGCACTGTCTACATCATTCACCTTCTTCTCCTAATACCTACCACACTTACTTTCAGTATAGCGATTACCGTGAGAGCAAAGAAGTGTTCACACTTTCTGTCCTCCTCAGTTTGACAATCTCCGTTGTCCTGAGTCGGGATTAACTGGTGAACTACAGGAGTGGCAGATGTGAGTGACTGCCATGTGTAAATAAGAATCAAGATCAGTGGTTACCCTCTGCCCTCTTTAGCACAGGGGGCCTGAGAGCATACAGACTTAGCCAGCTCTGGACTTATGTAGACAATGAACCCTCCCTGTGGAATTTAATTTCCCATTTTTTAGTTGTCACTTGAAAATACTGACCTATTCCAGCTCTGGTTCCAAGACGAACACACCCTGGCACAGCGTGAGTGTCATCAGGTGCCCACAGCCTTATAAGGCCATTTGGAACAGAAGAAAGAATATAAATAAAAGAAACAAAGGGCATTAGCAACTCACTTTTCTCCATATGTAAACATGATTGCCACTTCCCTTCTTTCCCGCATGGCCTTCAGACTCTCTTAAATGCAATATCTCACTGTTGGTTTTTTCTTATTTTGTTTTCTTTTGTTTTGTTTGTCTTCAGTGTGTGCTACAAAAAAAAAAAAAAAGGAGAAAGTTGAGCTATTTTCGTTATAGAAAAATAAGAAAGTAACACAGTTAAAGTGTCAGGGAGTCTGTGAAAGTTTCTGATAAACAATACCACTGCCGAGAGGTCCCTGGAAGAATCTTTTACCCTATGTGCGAAATGAGCAGGTCCTGAGCCCACTTACCTGGGTCAGCTTTCTTGGAATCAAGCCTTCAAAGTCATACATGGAGATCATCATAAATAATTTTGTTTTTGCGTTTTTTTTTCTTTTACATTGCTATCCTTTTTTTTCCCCACCCTGACCCCAATTCTATATTTGATGGTTTCTCTAAGGCAAGGAGAAAGACAGCCATGAATCCCCACAATTACAGAATCAGTGATGAGAAGACAGAGGGACAACACATGCCCCTGGGGGAAAGCCCACTTAATCAGAAGACCAATGGAGCCTTTACTACTTTGCTGTAGCCTTTAGAAAGGTATACCCAGGGGCGCCTGGGTGGCTCAGTGGATTAAGCCGCTGCCTTCGGCTCAGGTCATGATCTCAGGGTCCTGGGATCGAGCCCTGCGTCGGGCTCTCTGCTCCGCAGGGAGCCTGCTTCCTTCTCTCTCTGCCTGCTTCTCTGCCTACTTGTGATCTCTCTCTGTCAAATAAAAAAATAAAATCTTAAAAAAAAAAAAAAAAGAAAGGTATACCCAAAAGCAAATGAATGCCCAGAGTCCTACAGAAATGAACAACTGATAAATATTAAAGGGATTTGATATGTCCAGCAGAGCTATCTTCTTTCTCCCCCAGGCTTCCTTATCCAGTTGAGTCACTTAGAGGATGCATTTAAGGAAAAAACAAAACAAACAAACAAACAAACAAAAAAAAAAACCTCAAATTTTTTGTCTTGCCTTTAAGGTCTCCTGAATTCACCAATTATATATTCATGATGTATTATAAAGTATTTTCCCTTAAAAGTCCAGATATTCTTGAAGAGGAAAGAACAGTCAGAGCGTAAATTTAAGTCAACAGATTGCTTTTCTCCTAACCTTACCATGTGGACAGAAGTTTTGAATGGCTGGAGGAAAGAGTATTATGGTGTGTGGGTTATTTTGAGGGTTTTGGACTTGGATATGACATTGGAGTCTAGGATTTTAGCCAAGGGAAAAAAAAAAAATGAGGGAGAGAGAGAAAGAGGGAGCAAACTCTGCCAGTGATAAACTAGGGCCAGACAGTAAAAAGAGAACATAAAAGAATTCAAAAAGTACCAAAAGCCAATTTCTCAGTCTATGAGACACTAGATATTCAACACAGTAAAAACACTTTTAGAGGGTGGCAACTTTCTAATCATCATGTTTCTTTAGGATAATGTTGTTTATTATTAACAAAGGAAGTGTCTGGAAACACTTTCTGGCCAAGTAGATTCTTGGCTACATCAACCTTCTCCAGATTTATCATTTGATTTGTTGCTGTGGCAGTTTTCTTTTTTAATTATTGTGATGTGCTCGGTTTGAAAGCATTTTTATTTTCACACTGGAGATATATCCAAAGATCTCTGGAGTAGACTCTTCCTCAAAATTCTACTCATCAGCATTGGGTTGTGATGTGGGAAATGCTACCCTCCACCCAG
Organism: Meles meles; assembly: GCF_922984935.1. NCBI lineage: Eukaryota > Metazoa > Chordata > Mammalia > Carnivora > Mustelidae > Meles > Meles meles. The sequence goes on along the minus strand of NC_060080.1, from coordinate 16,698,543 downwards.
GTTTGGACACAGTTCTGAGCTACCATGTGTTCCCAGTCTTCAGGTCACAAGGCTCAACTGCAAATTTCCTACTCTGTGTCTGGTTCTTTTCCTTGCCTCATATGATTTTCAGTTCATTTCTGCTTTTGTTTCTGGCATGATGCTACTTAGCATGTCTTCAGTAAATAAAGATTTGGCATGTTACAGGCTTTTTTTTTCACACTGCTGCACTCAATGAGAACTTTCTGTTGGTTCTTTTTTCCAGTGAGAATGTCTTAAAGATTGCAGGTTAATTCCTCCTTGTTAGATGCTTTATTCAAGAGCATCCTGATTCTGGAAGATTCAGCTTTCAGTGGTTATTTTTAGTACTCAATTGATTCAAGCATATTCCAAATTCTGAGGGAAAAAAAAATCACTTCAACCAAGAGATCCTATCAATCACAGCATGGTTTGCATGCTTATTTAGCTGGTTAGTAATTAAAGGCAGCTAAAAATACCAGGCATGCATGAATGGTGTGATTTTTATATCTTAGCTCCTTTCCAGAGAAGACACAAGTTCCATCAATCAAACAGTTGGTAGCTGAAGTCATTATCACTGAAATTAAGGCAATTATACACAAATGAATATTAATGAAGTATCTAGTCAAAATTAGGGTCAGTTCTTAACACGTAAAAAGAAATTGTAGAGAATCTAGGTTCACTGTTAATCCATTATAAAATAACTTAAGGACACACCTTCCATATTAAACTGCCACTACAGTTAAGAGGGCACCTATCACATTTATGTTATCTCTTGTTTCAGAGACAAATGATTTTACATCCATATTGTAGCCTCTATTTTAATATTTCAAAATGGCCTGTAAACCTACATTTAATATAATCACACAACATCCTAATAAAAAAAAGACACATTGGCCCCAGGCATTGTGATTTTATAACTTAAAAAAAATCTACATGATATTCATTGCAATTTACATCAGTTATTATTTATAAAATAAGGAGACTATACCAGATGATCTCAAAGGATTTTTCAGTCCTAACTTTCTATTGTTAGAGGATTCCAACATGGAATGAGAACATATCACTTTAAAAACTTTGGAAAATTTAATGCTGGTATGTTGATCCTTTAAAATGCTATGAATAGGAAAGAATTGTGAGAATGTAAGAGGTCTGAATTTTCTAGATATGCTTGCAGATAATTAAAGTTCCCCAAATGAGACTTTTTTTTAAATTAAATAAATAGAAAGCACAGGGAGAGGTGGGGCGGAGAGAGAGGGAGAAGCAGACTCCCTACTGAGCAGGAAGTCACCTTCAAGGCTTGATTCCAGGACTCTGGGATGCTGACCTGAGCTGAGAGCAGATGCTTAACAAACTGATCCACCCAGGCACCCCCAAATGGGGTATTCTTAACTAAAAGGTGGTAGAATCCCCCCAATAACCAGACGTATGCCTCCGGGCATGGCTACCATATCCCGCAACTCCAGAGACACCATTTACATTAGGGTCTAGACAAGAAGTTCTCCTGGGATTGTACAGTGTACAAACTGTGTGGCTTTAGATGCTAGCCCCATACAACAAAGGATTTTGTGTCACTTTATTTTTCTTATCTTCATACTACCTATTTTATATACCCAGAGAAATGAAAGAAAGAAATAGAACACTGTTCTGTGACTATTGGAAGTGGAAAAATTTGGACTCAACAGGTCTTTGTGTTAGTCATGTCTTAGCCAGAAAAATCAATGATCAGGGCCTTTCAGATGGTCCCTAAAAGGAGCCAAAATGTAAGGAGCCACTCCAATTTCAAAATATATAGGCCTTTGGAAACTGGAAAAGAAGAATGAGAATAAGAAAGCAGTAGGCTAACTGAGCTAGATGGATTCTAAAAAGAACAGATCTGGAAATCAATAGGGGAAAGCAAAAATAGTTGGGAGAGGAAGAGAAAAGACAGTTGTATAGGAAGATACAGTTATTCTGATTGAATCCCATTGGCTCTGCTCTCCTCAGTTACTTACAAGATGGCATCCTGTAGAATAGTAAGGCCTCAAATAAAAGTAAATGGCCTGGGGTGCTAGAAAAATTGCCACACGTAGAAGCAAGAATACAAAGTAGATATTCTTTTATTCTTTAGAACCCTGTGCAACACTACAGAATGATTTATCTTTGTGAAGATTTAGGGTAAGGTACTATAAGTATATAAGTGTGTATGCACACACACACACACACACACACACACACAAACACATACACTATAGAGTACTATAGTTCATCTGGTTAAAAACATACAGCTTTCAACTAAGATTAGGTATAACTCACCACTCTTTTTCACTATTTCACTAGAAGTCCTTGCAAATGCCATAAAGCAGGAAGAAGAAATTCAAAGTACATAGATTAGGAAGGAAGATATAAATTTGTCTCTGTTTGTAGATGCCATCATCATCTATGTAGAAAATCCAAATGTAGAAAATCCAAATGGAACTAGTAAGCATTATAACAAGGTTCAGGGCACAAGTTCATTATATAAAAGTCGACGGCTTTCCTGTATACTAACAATAAAAAATTGGAATTTGAAACAAAAAATACAATATCATTTACAGTAGCATCCCCCAAAATTAAATACTTAGATATAAAGCTGACAAAATATGTATATGTATATGAAGAAAACTACAAAACTCTGATGAATTAAATCAAAGAAGAACTAAATAAATGGAAAGATATCCATGTTCATGGGTAGGAAGATGCAATATCATCAAGATATCAGTTATTTCCAAATTGATCTATAGATTCAATACAATCTCAGTCAGTATCTCTGAAAGTTAACTAATGGATGTCAACAAACTTATTTTTTTTCTGGAGCTGAAATGCCTGGCTTAGTTGGTTTGTTTGCTTATTTGTTTTTAAATTTAATTAGCCAACATACTTTATTTATTTTTTTAAAGATTTATTTGTGTATTTGAGAGAGAGAGAGAAGTAGGGAAGAGACAGAGGGAAAGGGAGAGAAAATTTCAAGCAGACTTCCTGCTGAGCATGGAGCCCAGTATGGGTCTTGATCTCACAACCCTAAGATCATGACCTGAGCCAAAATCAAGAGTCAGAGGCTTAAGCAACCAAGCCATCTAGGCATACTTCCACAAACTTATTTTAAAAGTTTTTACAGAGAGATAAAAGACCAGAAAATCCAACACAATATTGAAGGATGTTAACAAAATTTGAGGATTGACACTACCCAGCTTTAAGAATTACTATAAAGCTACCTAATCAAAAGAATATAGTATTAGAGAAAGAATACACAAACAGATCAATGGAATGGAACGGTGAACCCAGAAATAGACCCCCATAAGTATAGTCAACCCTTGGAAAGGAGCAAAGACAATACAACGAAGCAAATGTAATATCTTAAACAAATGGTGCAGGAACAACTGGACACCCACATGCAAAAAAATACATCTAGACACAGATTTTACTCTGTCCCCAAAAATTAGCTTAGAAATGGATCACTGATGTTAATGCAAAACCATAAAACCCCTCGAGGATAATATAGGAAAAAACCTAGGTGCCCTTAAGTACAGTGATGTTATTTTTTAGGTATAACACCAAAGACAAAATCCGTGAAAGAAATCATTGATAATCTAAACTTCATTAAAGTTAAAAAATTCTCCTTTGCAGAAGGCAGTATCAAGAGAATCAGAAAACAGACCACAGACTTGGAGAAAATATTTGCAAAAGACATAGCTGATTAAGAAATGCTACCTAGGGGCACCTGGGTGGCTCAGTGGGTTAAAGCCTCTGCCTTCGGCTCAGGTCATGATCCCAGGGTCCTGGGATCGAGCCCAGCATCGGGCTCTCTGCTCGGCAGGGAGGCTGCTTCCCTTTCTCTCTCTCTGGCTGCCTCTCTGCCTACCTGTGATCTCTGTCTGTCAAATAAATAAATAAAATCTTTTTAAAAAATGCTACCTAAAATAAGCTCAACAATAAGAAAACAAACAGCCTGATTAAAAAATCGGCCACAGACATTAACAGACACATCACCACAGAAGATACAGAGATGGCAACTAGCATATAAAAAGATGCCGCATCATAGCCCAACCGGGAATTTCAAATTAAAACAATGAGATTCCACCACACACCTGTTAGAATGACCAAAATTTGGAACACTGACAATACCAAATGCTGAGGAGAATGTAGAGCAGTAGAACTGTCATTTATTGCCGATGGGAATACAAAATGGCACAGCTACTTTGGAAGACAGTGTGGTGGTTTCCTACAAAACTAAATGTACTCTTACCATATGATTCAGCAACTGGGCCCCTTGGTGTTTACCCAAAGGAGTTGAAAACATGTCCACGCGAAAACCCGCACATGGATATTTATAGCAGTTTTATTCATAATTGTCAAAATTTGGAAGCAACAAAGATGCCTTTTGTAGATGAATGGATATAGAAACATCTGGACAGTGGAATATTATTCAGTGCTAAAAAGAAATGAGCTATCAAGCCATGAAAAGACAGAGGAAACTTAAATGCGTATCACAAGTGAAAGAAGCCAATCCAAAAAGGCTGCCTTCTGTATGATTCCAACCATATGACATTCTGGAAAATGCAAAACTACGGAGATAATTAAAAGATAAGTTGTTGCAGGTCTGGGGAGGGAGGAAGAGGAAGAAAGAAGACACATAGGCATAACACAGAAGATTTTTAGGGCATAAAATAGTCTAAATGATATTATAATGATGGACACATGCCATTACACATTTCTCCAAACCCATAGCATTTACAACACCAAGAATGAACCCAAGGTAAATTATGTACTTTGAATGATTACAGGTTCATCATTGGTTTAAAAAAAAAAAAAAAAGAAAGAAAAAAAGAAAAAGTAAAACAAACAAAAAGAAAACTACCATTCTGATGAGTGGTGGTGCTAATGGGGAAAGCTATGCAAGTATGGGGGTAGGAGATGTATAGAAAATCTCTGTACCTTCCTCTCAACTTTGTTGCAAACCTAAAACTTATCCGCAAAGCAGTCTTAAAAAAATTATGTATATAGGTGTATATTCAAAATGTAACTAAAACTAACCTTTAATGGAAACTGTCTAAAATACTCTAGAGAGATGGAAAACATGTGTGTATATGTATATATGTATATGTGTGTATGTGTACATACATATGTGTATTATGTATGTGTACCTGTGTGTGTGTGCATATATACATACATATACACACACACTCCTCCCCCAAGATTTTCAGTTTGCAGCTAGGATTGCAAATGACTACACTGAACTGTAGGCTGCTGGTGAGTAAATGTTGTATTCTATCTTTCCTTAACTCATATATTGTGAATTCTAGATAAATGTCTGTTTTTAAATATAAAGTTTGTTTAAAAAAAAAAAAATCAGTGCCATACACAATCAATGGAAGAATCCCATAAATAAAACACATTCACAGTATTTGTGGTCAGTACTCTGAGAGAGCTATTTTTCAGGGTGCTCTGAAGTTCAAAAGAAGGTCACTGGCAATCACACTAGGCTTCATGGTTATCCTAATACAGAGCCTATGCACATTTCCTCCCTGTGCATTGAGAACTTCTCAGCACTGGGAGATGCCAACAAAGTTAACAAGTGTATGGGTTTGGCAATGGGTTCAACACAAACCTTAGAACCTGCATTCTTCTCACTCCTCTTTCGAATAGCCCCCTTAAGGAGAAGTTTGGTTAATTCAGCAGTATAACTCATTCAGAGTTTTTTCTAAAATACATTTTTCAGGAACTAAGCCACAAATGCATGCACAAGTGATACTAAAACAGATTCACCCTCAAGTGTCTTAATATCACAGTAGGAATGAATCCCTATTGCACTCAGAAAATCCTGTATCTTTCCAAATTCTAAATTCCAAGAGTAATTTGTTGTTCTGCTGATAGCATCCACAATAAGCTTCCCTAAGTCATTTGTTACGGAGACAGTCCTTCTTAGTATGTAGAGTGATATGGCAAAGGAAGTTATCATTAGGCAGTTTTCATTTTAATTATACTATTGTGAAACAACAGGCTAAATATAAAATTTACATGACTTGGAGGGTGCTAATTCTTCTCACTTATCTACCTTTTCATTCATCTATTGTCTTTCAATTTTAAATAATGAATTATTTCAAAAATATAGAAAATCACAGGAAATTCTATCATAGCTATTTGTGCATTCAACACAAAGATGAAAAACACATTTATATTCTGCCGAATGGCTTCAGCTCCCCTTGTTTTAAATAAAGTAATTGTACAGATTCAGCAAAATATCTACCTATCTCTTCCCTTCCCTTCTTCCTCTCTTGAGATAATCTCCTATGGCTAAGATGTGTTTCATTCACTGTTTTATACTTCTATTATACCCATAAACATGAGTATGGTGGTTCATACAAATATATGTCATGCATTTTAATGACAATGTCCAACATATGTCCAACATATGAAAAAAATCAGTTTATTCATTTAATTTATTGTGGACCAGTTGGGTTGTTTCCATTTTCTAACTATTGCCAACATTTTTGCAGTGTCACAACTATTGCAACAAATAGTTGCATGTTTGAGAGTTTCTCGGGAGAATACAGTTATGGCGTAGTTGGAACTGCTGGGGTATCAGGTATGTACACTTTTACCTTTAAAAGATACTGCTAATTTACTCTCCAAGTGATTGTGTCCATTTTTTCCCACATTAACTATATACGATCTACCTACTTCTACATAATTTCTTCCAAAATTCAGTTTTATTCAATTTGTAAATTTCTACAAATTTGATGGACATAATATTATCTCAGGTTGATCTTAGCATTTTTTATTCTTCAAAATTCTAGTTTATATTTGCATTTTACAGGTGATTTTACTATGCGAAATTTAGTTTATATGTAAGTGTATATACAAAGACATATATGTTTGTATATGTGTACTTGCATGCAGAATCTAGTCTGTCTTATTTTGTGCTTCTCATTTATCATGATTTCTCTTTGCTTCAATTGCCTCTTTCCATTGGATTACATTTTTTTAGTCTCTTTTTTTCCATCTATTAATTTAAAGATTCTTTATTTTAGAGAGAGAAAAAGAGTGAGCAAGTGGAGGGAGGGAGACAGAGAGAGAGAGAGAGAGAGAATCCCTAAGCAGGGGAGAATCTTCAGCATAGCCCAATGGGGACTCCATCCTGGCCGGACCCATGAGATCATGACCTGAGCTGAACCCAAGAGTCAGATGCTTAACTGACTGAGCTACCCAGGCGTCCCTCCCATCTATTAATTTAAGTTATATCTTTTTTCACTTTTTGTTCCATATCATGCCTGCTTGTCAAAATCTGAAGTTAATCACATTATTCTTTTGTATGATGCAGAGACCTCAGGATGGTTTAATGAGCCAACCTCCTTCCAGCTTCCTTGCAATTATTTTCTGATAATACAATTTCAGTATGTTTTTATGTCATAAGTTAATTTTACATTTATTTTTCAAATGAATGCATATTTATTAACAGAATGTTTACTAATTTATTGCTCCCCATCCTTTTTTTTCACATTGCACTTTATCCATCTGTTTTTCAGTTATTTCTGAAAATGCGTACATTTAGTGAATTTTTTTCCCATAAGAGTTTGTGAATGGGAAACTCTCAGACTTAACTTTTCTGAAAATGTATATTTTCCTCCTTCACTTTATCTAATCCTATATTCCTTTTTTTTGTTTTGTTTTTGTTAAAATGTATTGTAATTTCAAGGGGTTTTGTTTGTTTTGGGTTTTTGTTTTGTTTTGTTTTTTGGTGGTGGTCCGGAGGAAATCTCCCAATCTTCCATGGTTCTGGGAGCCATGTTGGGAGAAGGGGCTGGGGGGCTCAGGTTCAGTATTCATTATGCCCATGCTCGTTTTCATCCCATGACTATGCTTGTATTCCCCCATTTCAGAGACTACCCATTTTACCATCCCTAGAGAATAAACCTCTAGATTCCTTAGAGGTGGGATGGATTAGTCCCCAAAATCACGGAAAGAAGAAGGACATCTACATTCTCAAATAGATTATCCCAAATACTCTTTTTTTTTCTTTTTTTTTTTAGCCTTCCTCATTCACTTTCAGTTTCAGAGGTATTGGGTGCTTATTTGTCATATTTGTGTGGGTTGCTGGGTTTTTTCCTTTCCACTTTATACAGAGTGAGATTTGTAAAGGTCACTGGGTCTATGAAGGTTTATACAGAGTGAGATCTGTAAAGGTCACTGGGTCACTATTTATCACAATTCCAAGTCTTATCAACCTTCTCATTAAAGGTTTTAAAAGCCACACTTTACACTTGTTCTCAGCCTCATAGCTATCCTCAGCTACCCTCTTCCATCCTTTGCCCTGGGTGGCCAAAGACTGAATGGGGCTTGGTAGGTAAAGCCAGGAGAGAGCCGTTGCCCTGGGCGGCTAAAGCATCAGCTCATGTGCTCACTGATCTTAATTTCAGTTCCCTCTTTACTTCTGGATGAAATTCTCAGGCATTTAATTTCTTTAAGAATCCACTTATGTATTTAAAAGACTTTAATAGCCTTTTTGTTAAATTTTATCTAGCTTTTAAAAATGTTTTTGTAGGGGCACCTGGGTAGCTCAATTGGTTAAGCATCTGCCTTCGGCTCAAGTCATGATCCCAGGGTCCTAGGATGGAGCCCTAAATCAGGCTCCCTGGTCAGTAGGGAACCTGCTTTTCCCTCCCTTTCTCCCTCTGCCTCTCTCCCTGCTTGTGCGGTTTCTCTCTCTTTCTCAAATAAATAAATAAATAAATAAATACAAACAAAAACAAAAGAAAATTAAAAAGAAGACAAAACAAAACAAAAAGTTTGTTCTAGTGGTGCTTGGGTGGCTCAGTCAGTTAAATGTCTGACTTTGGTTCAGGTCATGATTTCTGAGTCCTGGGATCAAGGCTCACATGGCATTGGGCTTCCCACTCAGCGGGGAGTCAGCTTGCCCCCTGTCCTCTCCCTCCGCCCCTACCCCAGCTCGTTTGCTCACTCATACTCTCTCTCTCTCAAATAAAGAAATAAAAGCCTTTAAAAAATATTTAAAAAAATAAATTAGAAAAAATGTTTGCTCTAGGTAAATTCCAGTTAATTCTCTCTTATCGTCTTCCAAGAACCACACCTCTCCATTCACCAAATACAATGGCAGCCACTTATTTATTGTGAGTATGGGCCAGGGACTCATCCTGATCCTCTTCCTGTTTACCGGACATCATTTTCTATATTTCACAGATGTGAAAACAGTGATGGATGAAGGGTAAATTATTCTCTGAAGAATACCCAATTCACTGGCAGAGCTAGGATTTAAAAGCAGGTTTGTCCATCTCTGAAGCCCACGTATGGTAAACCAACCAGTCTCCCGTAAGCATTAATAAAGACTATAGAGATGTGCTGGCGGCCTCCAGGGGAAGGGCGTGCAAAGCCGTGTTTGTTGGTGTGTGCGTGCGTGTGTCTGCTCATGTACAGAGCCACAGCTGTGGGCACAGAGTATTTACGACATAGTGCTATCATGCTACTTGGTTCAGACAGTGCCACTTTTCACTGATTTGCCTTCTTTCTCTGTGCTCACTCAACAACGTCTAATAAACACCTTATTTCCCTTCTTACTGACTTTCTATTTATCCCGTACTTTCTGCTGCAAGTGCCTATTGTGTTCTGGCAGATGAATGTCACTGCATGACTCTGCTTTGTCACACCAGGGACTATGAACAAGAATTTTACTTTGAGGTAAAACGTAATGGAGACAGGGAAAATGAGGAGGCTGTGCAGAGACAACACAGAAAATAAATGTGTGTGACCCTGTCAGCTTCGAAAGAAAACCACAGTATGTGTATATGGAACCTTTGTTGAATAAACTGGTGAAGGTGTAACTCTCTGTCTTTGAAAGATAGAAACATCATCTTAAATATGCTCTTATTTCAAGGGCCTATCATGTAGGTACAGAGTCGTCATTTAATAAATATTTGTCAAGCTGGAAGGGCTATAAATTGGGGAACTTTAAATTCATACTGACATTGTATATTTTATCACATTTCCAAGTGAGCTTGTAGTGCGGTCTTGTTTCATTCTTTATTTTTAATGAATCCTAGAGTTTACTTCTCCCAGATATCCTGAATCACTTTTATCCTCAGATGAAATAATCAAGGCCATCTCTTAATAACAGGATCTGTATTTTATAGTTCTGATGCATTTATCGTTGTGCCCAGCTGGGTGACTTGTGCACAGCAGGTCCACAGTATGTGCGTCACTGAAGATAAGGATTTTTGTCTCTCTGGAAAAATAAGACAACAGAGCTCATAGCCAGGTACCAGGAGGTGCTAGAGGAATCTACATGATATGGTTCCTCCCCAGACTCAAAGAAGGATGATTAGAAACCCCTAAGAGTAAGGTCCTTCACATGACTGCTTTTACTCATTTTTCATGCCTCAGCTACATGTCAATTCCTTACAGATGCTGGTCACGGCAACTTTAACTGAAATAGAATCCCCTTTCTTCTTTCTTCTCACAGTTACTCTCCTCATACCTGCTTAGAACTTATAGGAATTTGTATGTATTTAATTGTTCTTTTAATTGATTTCTGTCTTTCCTTCTAGACTTTAAGCAGCATGAAGTCAGGGACCGTGTCTTTTTCACGTATCCCCAAAACAAATAGAGACCCAGTGTTTATTTAATGAATATTGACTTCATTGAAGCCTTTCCCTTTCTCCTTCCTCCTCTTTAACCCAGAAATGGGAAGGGTTATTCAGAGCATCGAGTAGCCACACAACTTGCCGTTACTTCATTTCCATGCTTAATACAAGCTTCTAGACTGTACAAACCAAGAATCATGTTTCAGAAAGCTGGAGACTCTCCTGCAGTTGAAATGGTCTTTCCATGTAAAATCCTCCTGTGCTCTCTGTACTGCTCAGCAGCAGTTAAGAAGCAAGTCACTTGTGCAAACTCTGAGAGACTACTGATAAAGGCAAAAGGATGACATTTGCTTCTGGCAGTTGTACTCAAAGGTATGTGCCTGAGAGTGAGAGAAAGCTATCATGAACCGTAGGAAGTAGGAGAGATCTCTGAAGAGAAGGTAGGAAAAGGATGTTCACAGGGTAGGGGCATTTTTCCACTGTGTTTGGCAGAAAGAGCAGCTTAGAAACTGAAAGAAGAGTGAGTGGGTTTTAGTAGGTAAGGCCAAGAGAGATTGTAGAAACCTGACTCTCCTTTCTTATGCATCATGACCTTGAGCCTTATTGGAGTTTCTGGGTGAGTCAGTCTAGTGGTAAATAGAACTAAGGCCAGGGTTCACTGCAAACACTTGCTCTGATATAACCCGTCATGTAAACTATCGAGAGAGACAAACAGAAGTGAATGGATAAATCTGATCAAACATGTACCTACTTTGACAAGAGACATATAAAAAGAGATAAAATATTTCTAGCACAGATATTGGTTGGAGGAAGGGAAGGAAATTGCCCTAAATTTTGTTACATTTTAACTGAGATTTCATGGAAAAATTCACCCGAGAAATCAACTGATTCCCAATCAGTGTTTTAATGCTGCCATTTATAGTGCTCTATGCTGCTTCATTGCCCAGGTAATTACTTCTCATCAACCTAAAATTCTCCAGCACATTCAGCTGGAAAAGCTAGTCCTCATTTCCCCACACTGAAGTCAGTTGCAAAATGTTATTGACCCAGGTCTGCTGCCATCTTCCATTTGAACGCAGGTGTACGTGTAAGAGAGCCATTATTTACAGTTGCTTTCATTGGATACTTAAAAATAGTGCTTAGCCTTAAGGATGGACAAATGGATATAAAGAATGAATAAATAAAAAAGTAAAGATAGCAGGATGCGTTCTAAATGGGTAAGTAAATGAATGAGTGCTGTGTACCAAGAATACCTTCATTTATTATATTCATTCAGTAATTCAACAGACGTTGAAAGTGAAACATACTTCTTTTTATTTTTAACTTCAAATGGGCAATTTATCAGCCAGGGTTTAATTAGAGAAGCCAAAGCCCTCGCAGTGATCTAGACGAATGGCTTGATTAAAGGGAGTTGACTACACAATTGCAGCAGCTACACAGTAGGTTAATAGTCTATGTATAATTTCTGCTTTTGCATGTGGTGCTGGAGGCTAAAGTCCACATGGTGGGATGCTGGGAAGGAAGGATGGATATAAAGCTCTGGAGAGAAAGGATGAACAGGACCCAGGACATGACCTAGAACCCGTGACGATGAACTGGAACCCTTTCAAATTCTCACTGCGTCTAAGCCTTCACATTGGATAATGCAGGTTAATTATAGAAGATGGTGCCCCTCTTCCCAGATCCAAACACACATTTGACCCAGAAGCTAGGGAAACGGAAGAAGATAACCCAGTGGTTGCTGGAGGCTGCATGCCTGGCTCTTCACTCTTGCTGACAGGTCAGCCAGCAGATCTGTAACAACATGGGTTAACTTCAACAACACCTGAACCTAACCCCCACCTTCTGAACGTAAAAATCACCTGTGCAAATCTCTCATGTGGTTAGTTTTATCCCAGAACCACACACTAAGAACTCTGCTAAAGGAAATGATGACACCCAGTGGGAGGCCTAGTGAGAGAAGGGTGGGGAGTGCTTGGGAAAGAACTCTTGGTGAGTACAGAGGCCCTGACTCCTATACATCTCAGTCACAGATGTTCACTTTTTTATTGTGTTCGCTAGTGAATATTTTAGGCGCTTAAGCCAACTCAACTTGAATTTCTTCTGCTTGAAAGTTAAAGAGATCTGATCAATGCATATATTGTATGATAAGCTGAAGGTACTAGGTATGGAATGTAACTGGAGGAGGGTCAATCAGCTGTGAAAAACAGAGTCTAATATATTTACCTGCCCCAAACAATGAATGAATGAATGAATGAATGAGAGATTCAAAAACGAAAAACATTACGGTGCATATATGTGGAAAGTGCAAGGTGATGATTAGTACTGACTTTTTCCCCCCAAATTCCATTTGCATGAAATAGTTTCCAAATGAGTTTGGCTTCACCGTAGTTCCAACATAGACTTTATGGCACAATTTGCTTGTCACTTGTTATCATCATGGTGATTGTAGAAATTTCTAACAGTAAAAGACCAAGGCTATCCATGTCCAGTTTCTGCATTTGTTTTCTTTTAAATGCTCAGCAAAGTGCTAACATCATTATGGACGAATAATTATAATAAACTAAGAAAAAAATAATTTAATTAAATAATTCCACAGTTAAAGTTGATTCTGCCTATGCTGTTAGTTCTGAGATGCCAAGATTTCTAGAATGCTAAGGGAAAAAATTAAGTCCCCCAAATCATTGAATTCTTATATTTATTTTCCTGAATTTAATTTCTCCCTTCATACATGCTAGTGTTTAGTCAGGATTCCTAATATTCCACAACAAAAACGTCTAGAGACACACCATCTAGCAGGTCTAACCATTTGTGTTTTACTCTGGTAATTCATTAGAGGAAAGAAAGTTCTCTCAATATACTCTCTTACAAGTTTAAAGAGGGGGGTAAATTATTCTCAGCACCCTGTAAAATGGGCTGCACAAACCCTGATTCCAGTTTGGCTGGCTAGGGAACACAGTTAATTACTTTGCAATCTTGTCTTTAGAAAAGAGAAACCAAGTGGCATTGAATAGGGAGATACTGAAGAGAGTGAAGATATTTTAACAGAAAGTGCAAACTAACTGCATGTGGTTGGAAGTGCAGGTGCACACTAGCCCAGGGCCCGCAGGGCTTTCCTCACAGAGCTGTGGAAACTTTGCCTCACATGTGAATCAGTCCCGGAAAATCACAACCATTTATCTACACCACCTTTATGGTTCTTCATTATGACTTTCCTGGGTGGTTGTTTAATTTTCTCTAACCTATCAGTGGATCAGTTAGATACATAAACTGAAGACGTTATTTACAACGGTCTAAGCAAGCTTATTTCTTGACATAACCAGTCATCTCTTGGTAAGGGGTCAAGGGCATTTGTTTACAAGCACAACATTTTCCGAACTGGCACTCCTGTGATTTTCTTGACATTGTTCTCACTATCAACACAGGAAAGTTGCAAGATGGTTGCTACAGCTTCAATAGGGATGCTCGCGTCAGGACGGAGAGGGGGTGGGGGAAGCCATACTGAATGCATTCATTTACACTGACTCTTAAAAGCAAACAACTTTGCAGAGCATGTAGCAGATTTCACTTCTATCTCAATGGCAAGATTATGTCACATGCCTGCACATATGGCACGGGAGGCTGGGGTTCTGTCAGTAAAAAGAAGAAATACATGGATACTGGGTGGGCAACCAATGGCTTTGGCTATATTTGCCGAGATGGTTATGGGTTCTTTGAAAGAAGGAACTAAGCTCTATAGTTCTTTCACATTTTCTTTTTGCTTTAAAAAGTTTCTCATATTTTCATTTCCCTTCTCTGACCGTAATTGGGAAGGAATTGGCCTTTGACACCTGATGGCTCATTTAAATTAAAAATGAATCAACGTTAGACATCAAAGGCACTCACACATATGATGCCTTAATGTTTTAAATTGGCAGGTTAATACAGACATTGTCCAATATAAGCTTAGTCAAGTAAGCTGGGAAATGGAAAGGAAAACAAACAAATCAGCAATAGCAACAACAACAGAAGGCTCCATCTATGCAAAACTTGGAGAAAAAAAGAATTTATCAGCAGCCGGGAAGGGAAAACACATCTATAAAGAAAAAGAAGTATATTGCTATAGATTATTTCAAAGACAATGGAAAAATTTCAAAAGATTTTTGAGGGAATACAAAAAGTAGAGTACTACAGATGCTCTTTTTCTTGACACTGATAAAAACAGAAATATAAGCTTAGGTACATGTGTTTAAAATATAAAATATGCTGGGATGTCTGCGTGGCTCAGAGAGTTAAGCATCTGACTTCAGCTCAGGTCATGATCCCAGGGTCCTGGTTTTGAGCTCTGCATCTGGCTCCCTGCTCTGTGAGGAGCCTGTTTCTCTCTCTGCAAGCAGCTCCCCCTGCTTGTGCTCTTTTTCTCTGAGACAAATGAATAAATAAAATCTTTAAAAAAAAATGTAAAATACGCTACTAACAGGGTTAAAATGTGTTATAGAATTTTCAAATTAGAAGAAGAAATAAGGAAGAACAAAAGTTTAAAAGACAGTAAATAGATGATAAAGTAATCTGCTAAAAAAGCAAAGAAACAGAAAGCAAAATACAGGCTGGACTTGGACTTCTAATTCCTGTTAGTTGTTTCTGTAAAGAACATCTAGTAGTAAACACAGAAAAAACACAAACAAAAACGCTTGAAATGCGTCAGAGTCATGAAGCTATCTCCACTTGTGGTTGCAGAAGAGAAAAGGAAGGAGAAAGAGGCAACATTCTGTAAGCTGCTTTTCTCCTAGGCCTTTTTCTAATTCTTCCAGGCAACAGGAGGGCAAACCAGCCGGAGGGTCACTGCTAGGAGATTAATATTTACCCACTTTATAGAGCAGGAAAGATAATCACTGGAGGAGTCGGGGCCACCAAGGAGGGCAGGACATAAGAGGTCAAGGCTCCAGAGGAAAAGCAGGTACAGAGAAACTAGCCCAACACTGGAGTGCAGGTTCTCCGTTAGGAGGCATTTGCTGAATTTAAACCTGTGCAGGGTGGAAGTTAGGAGGCCAAATAGAAAACCTCTGAAATGTAGAGCTGAGTTTTTGGAAGTCTCCTTGTATTGAGGAGACGAAGACAGAGCCCAGGGCCTGCCAAGAATAGAGGCACTAACAACATCCTAGTCTCAGTTGGGACCCTTTTAGAGCTACATCCTAGAAGCATCCTAGAAGCAAGTAGGAGCCACTTACGATCTGTAAAGTTTACAAAATTTCCTACATTTTTCGTTAATAATTTATAAATAATTTACAAAAAACCCCCAACAAAACCCACAAAACCCCACGATATACACAGTATCAAAATAAATGAAAACAGGCTGAATCCTTAAAATGAAGGCCAAAACTAAGATTGGTTTAAAATAACTCAACTTACCACTTAACCACACCCAAATCAAAATAACAAAGAAAGGGGCAAATAGTGGGGAAATGCCTATACATAGGCATTTTCTATATACAATAGAAATAGTAATCATAATAGCAAAAGTAAAATCATGCAAAAGTCATTAACTCTGAAAAAAGAAATTATTTAATATAAGGGACAATTCACAATGAAGATACAGTTGTCATGGTTCTGTGTTCTGAATTCATTAATTCCAAAGTATACAAGAAAAAAACTTAGAAAGTAACCAGCAAGATGAAAAAACAGGAGGAAGAGACTGACATATATTGCTATATAAAAATTTTTTAAGATTTTTTTTATTTGAGAGAAAGAGAGCACACAAGAGGGGGTGGAGGGACAGAGGGAGAGGGACAAGCAGACTTAGAGCTGAACACAGAACCCAGAGCTGAGCAGAGAGCCCAGAACTAACACAGAGCCTGACCAGGGGCTAGAGCCCAGAATCCTGAGATCATGATTCCAGCCGAAGTCGGACGCTTAACCAACGGAGCTACCCAGGTGCCCCCTATATTACTATATTCTTTACAGCTTGATCAGAACAAAATGATGGGTACAGTATTAGAATAATAGAACTAATAAGTTAAACCCAGTAGATGGTATTCACTAACATTGTTCCACTACATTTATTTACAAAAGATCACAATTACAATCATAAATCCTCTATTCACAATATAATAAAACCAGAAATGTTTTACAAAATGATAAAGAAAACTAATCTAATCACTTAGAAATAAAAACAAAAACCTCTGCTAAATAATCTTTGGATCCGAAGCTTAATCAAAGCTTCTATGACAACTTATTAAAATTAACTACAATCAGATTTTATGTAGCATGGTAATCTCACTGTAGCTCTTTAGTCATTTATAGGTGTGGTTGAGACTTTAAAAAGAACAAAATTCATTTTCTTAATTATATTTTTCATTAAATAAGAAATAATGAAATCAAATGAAATAAATATCCCACTCCAGAAACTAGCAAAGTTGCAGCACAACAAACCTAATAAATTATAAGTATTAAATCAGAACACAGAAAAAGTTCTGAACACATCTGAGAACTTTTGAAATTAAAAAAACACTAACGTGTTTGCAAACATATCAAGTCAATTAATGAAAGATGAGAAAAAGAAAATATAATAATGCAACATGATGAAGGCTAAAAGGAATTTAAAAAAAAAAACTTGGTTATCTAAGAGACAAGCAGATAATGCTGCTTTTTCTCAGAATGCAGACTTGTTAAGAGCTCTTTTCTTCCTTCAATCTGATCAAATTGTGCCATACAGAGGTGGCCTTCTTTTTTTTTTAACCTTACTAAGAGATCATCCCCTTATTTACATGGCTACTGAACGCTTTTCCCTATTGTTATTTTAATAATTTCATCAAAGCCCGTTTTTGTTTTGTTCTGTTTGTTGTTGTTATCATTGGAAGGCCTTTTAACCCTTCTCTTTGTTCCTTTCCAAAGGAAGATGAAACAGGAGCGGGGATGACAATGCAAAATCAATATGCTATTTTTTTAATCAGGATTACTTAATTATTAGTCAGACACATGCCTTCTGCAATACAGGACTTTCTGAGACCTATATGGAATACTGGTTTAATCTAAGGCCCTGCCAAAATTTTGCCCAGAGGCCCCTATCTGACCACTGACCATGTTCTGAGAGCAAAAATCCTAACACCAGATGTGTGAAGGATAAAAGAAAACCACAAGGGAGCAATCTATCCAAGTCTTGAGCCTTGAGCAGAACCACTTACAGAGGGTCCCTTGAACACCTGTTGACCTTGCCTATCACGAAACAGAACTTCACTGCATGCTGATGTCTCCACTATCTGATAAGCAACTTCACATAGGGAGGTGGGATGGTGAAAGTGGAAGAACACTGCTTCCAGAGACACAGTGATTTTCCCCCAGGTCTGTATGGCCGCAGGCAGAAAGGGTTACAGACCGGCTAAGTAATGCAGGCACATCTTGCCTCTGCGTCTAGGGACTCCAAGAGCAGGAATGAAGCACAGGTCCCAGCCTGGTTAAAGATGTAGTTGTGGATTTTCATGTGCTCCTCCTGATGATTTATAGATGTGCATAATCAACCTGTTTTGGCTAACATATGTAAATAGTTCCTAATGATTGCTTAAGTAACAATGACTCTGCCACAAGAGCACTTTATAAAAGCAAATTTCCTCTGAATAGAGAGTGCCTTGAGAACAATATTTTACTGAGCCTTGATACAGAGTAGTGAGTTGAGCCCACTGTATTTTTATATATAATTGTGAAAAACAATTAGTCCTTTTCAGTAAATGAAAAGGCATTCCACAAAGGAAATTCTCTAGAAAATAGTTCATCAACCAAAGCCTAAGGGAACTGAAGGGAAAAACAACTGTTGTAGAGGATTTAGAAACTTTTTTTTTCTGTCTCCAATTAGAAAAACAATATATTTAACCCTTGGTCTTTATTGTTGAGAGAGATCATGGTTTTCTTCTCAATTCTATTCTCCAAAGATTTTCTGGGACACTGAGTGCTGAAATTATGAAGATGAATGAAAACCCTGAAGTTTGTCAGAGACAGATATATAAGCATGTGTAATTCATCTTCTGGTTTCTTCTACTGAGACTTTATTGCAGGGATTTAAAAATATCAGTGAGAATTCTGGCATGTGGAGTCATCAACCAGAAATAACTTTGCATCAAATCCCAAAATGGTCTTTCTGATTGGCAGGCATGCACAGGCTGAGAAGTAGCATTTCCTTTCTCTTAGACTTGTTCTGCCCTTTATATGAAGGAGGCAGCAGTTCTAACTAAAACTCTTGAAAGTAATAGATCTTAATGTGGATTCAATTTCATATCAGTGGCAGATTCATGCACTATAGGTAACAGGTAAGTTATAAACGACTCTGTCTACAGTAGCTAAACTTAGAATATAAAATTTTAGGACTAAATGGAACTTTAGGAACTATCCCACTCGTTCTTAATTCTCTCATTTCGAAAAAAAGGGAAAAGAAAACTAACTTAGATGTTTTGACAAAGAAAACACATTAAATAGAATTCTTGACTCACAAAAGTTACCTGTCTGTGGGACCAAAATTTTTATCCAGTTCAATATGATTACGTCACCAACTAAATGTATCACAAGTTTTGCTTGATTATTGCTAAATAAATAAATAAATAAACAAACAAACATTTTTCATAACCTCTGGAGCATGGGAAAAGTACCTGAAATCATTAAAAAAAAAAAAAAGATGTTGTCTCAACTGTCAGAAGGAGATAAGAGATGTACTATGGAAACATCTGACTGCTCAGCCTCGCTGCTAGCTTCAAAGAGATGAAGAGCAAGATGGCTGTGAACTTTGGTGAAAAATATGGGAAGAAAACATCAGGTTGTACTAGTTTTTGTCTTCTTGTTATCCAGACAAAGGCTATTAAAGTAGGTTTATCTTGGTTTTAGGAAAAGGTCAAAGATGGCTTTTATTTCCATTATATTTTCTTTGAGAGTATGACAGAATGTATGCCAGGGTACATATCTGTTTGTGAACCGGTTTTATAGCTGCTTAAACAATAAGGTAGGGTCACTTAGTGGCTTCTTGTCAGCCTAGACAAAATTTCCAGTGGTCCCACTCAGGATTCCTCCCTTAGGTCTATGTGGTTCAATATTCTCAGCCCATTAACTGACCAAAAAAAAAAAAAAAGGAAGAATATATGTTCTTTACATGGGACCCCTGATCGTTGGAAGGGAGCACTTAGTACTGTCAATGGCAAAATCAGAGTTCGAAATTATCTTGAAAATTTGTAATGCTCTCAGCCAATAAAATGAAATCTGACACTTAGAAATGCATAAAGTTCCATATGTAGGATCAAAAATCCATTTGCATCAGTATAGAATGAAAGAGACCATAGGTTTCTGAGAGTTTTATTTTTAAAATAGGCTCGATGTGAGCCTGTGATCTCATGGAGCTAATATATTCTAACACTGAATTTACATGAATTTATAGATAAGAGTTTATAGAGTCATAGGGAGTCTGAAGGTTAACCCTGCATTGGGAGTTTTTCAGTTCAGATATCACATGGTTAGAGGACAGTTGGTCAAGTAAAAGACGGTAGTCAATTACACAGGCAAAGAAGCAGACAGATTATAGGGAAGCTAATGATGTTGCAGAGCAGAGATTCATATGAACAAAGTGCAGTTGAAGGAACTGGTCATTCATCAAACGCTCTTTCACATGTTAAGTACCAATCAGTCTATAACAGCATGCGAATACAGAGCCTCACTTCCAGTCTTGAAGAACTCAACGTCGCATGAGGGAGAAAGACAAACATTGCTAACATTATGTGTGGAGTGGAACAGTCTACAGAGCACAGAAGCACAGAGAAAGAAATGTTTCTTCACGGGGACAGCAGTGAAGCACAGTGTCAGGGTAGTTTAAAATTGGGACTATTTCATTTGGGAAAGAAGGCTAAGGAAAAGAACTATCTAATTAAATCTAATAGCGCTTGAGGCATCCTGCATATATGCTATGTTCATTTTGCTTTTGCATCTTTGCTCATTCTATTGCCCCTTCTGTAAGATCCACCTGTCCTAAATTCTACCGGTCTTTCCCATCATGCTGCCCACAGGACTATGTCAGCTGACCCCGAGAGCAAGTATTCCCTTTACACTTGTTATACCATTTGTCACATTATCGTATGCTGGTATCATAACCAATTCACCTGAGCAGAAGAGAAACACCTTTTCCAGTCCTTGACTGTGCTTTGTACCAGACTGGCACAGAAAGGCTCAATAAATACCTTGCAGTTAGCCAATTAGCCTACTTTCTTTAATAAAGATCAATTCTAGACTTCTGACTAGTGAGCTGACTTCCCAAGTTCCTTCCTTTGTGCATCATTTCCCACCTAAGAAAGCAGAATTCTTCCTGCCAACATTAACCCTGTGGGGGTAGAGTGAGAACACACTGCACATCTCTGATGGGTCCTGCCTGGTGAGGTTGTCCCGATAGGGAAAGCTCCCTCTCCCGAAAGATGGCCCTAGACCCAGACCAATTTCTGTCTTAGTTGTAGTGATTTTGTCCCTAAAGTTTCATTTTGAGCCGCAAGAAAAACCAATATCTTTGTGTCCTATATCCTGAAACTTGTGAAGGTATCTTGCTTTTATCTTTCCGATTTTTTTTTTCATCTATTACAAAGCTGCTAAAAGCCTCAGGCATGGGCAATGTTTCTTTGGGCTCAGTTGCATCCATCTCAGTGGCTCCTTCCCTTCTGAAAACCAGTCTTTTCTGTCAAACACGTCTTCATCTTGTTACAAAATAGGGCTCATGAATTCGGCCCTACCCAGGGAACAACCCACATGCTGGTGATTGCTTTGAAAGCAGTATTATACTAATACAGGATCTCATTAGAACCTTTTTTCCTGGGATCTGGGGGTTTCTTCCAAATCCAAATGGAGATTGTGGTGTTCATTATGTGTTCAGAAGCGCTGCTTCTCTGTACCATCAAATGGCCTGAGGAGAGAAAATCTTTTGACCGTTGTAATTGCTACAATATTATGTAGGGTTCTTCCTCCATTTGAACAGAGCAATAAATATTGCAGAGCTGTACTTCTTTATTCCTCCTAAATGCAATTAAAATAGAGGGGAGAAAATTATTCAGAAGATATTGTGGTGGTGCCATGCCATCCAACACCTGGGTGGGACATTGTAGGCGGTTGTGCTGCAGGTGGCAAAACTTTGGGTCCATTTCAGATAATTTTCATCAACTGGCTTGGGGCCAAGGGTTGCAGAATTAGCTCATCCAGGGCTGCAGCTCCTGGTTTCAGACTCATTAAGACTGTCTTGTCAGGGTAGGTATGTGATCAGTTTCTGGACTGCAAACTAAGCCCAATAAATTGCTGAACTCGGCTTAAAAAGTTAATTACCGAATCTGGTGCATGTGGTGCAGAAAAAGGAGAGAAACTACAAATTAATGTGCAGAACAGCAGTTTTTAAAAAAAAAATTAACTTCAAAAATATAAACATGCTACCACGACTGCTTGGGCCTGAGCATAATCTCAATTCACCTCCAAGTTCTCATTTCTTTTTTACTTGCCAGACTGTTTCCTTTTTCTGTTCTCACACAGATTTGTGTGGGGATGAGCTCTGAAACTTGTCAAGGTATCTTGACAGATCAAGCACAATGCACAAGGCATGAGCAGCTTCTCCAGACACATTAAAAATGTCCACATTCAAGCTGAATATGATGTGGGTTTGTAGCAGAAATATATATTGGCTGCCAGTTCATACGTTTTCCTGAAGGGCCACCATCTTTATGAAGGAAATTCTTTGGTGTATTTAAGAATTTTCTTTTTCAAATTAGTAATATACAAAAGTAATTGCTGTAGGGTCCACAGCGGGCCACGCCATGCCTGTACCTGGCACTTTGGGAGATGTAACAGCAGACAATGTGACCACTGGAATAAGTGGTCCGCACTGGGGGCAATTCAAGGGAGTGGCTGCACCCTCCACCCATGCCCCCGTCCCCATTCTCTTTCACCATGCCCCAGATTTAGTGGAGTAGAGGGAGGAAGTGGACCTTGATCTTCTCTTTGTTTCCATCTTCTTCATCCTCTTGGGTTGAACATAAATGTGTTGTTGTTTTTTTTCACCAGAAATGTTTGACCAATCCTTGCTTACCTGGACCAGGTTTAAATATACCCAAGCAAGCAGAGTTGAGCCAAAGGTGCTACAGAATATAAACTCTGTAGAAGTAGATGCCTGTCTTTTCATTCATGATTCCTATGGTGCCTAACACAGTGCCTGTCATCAAAATTTCAGAATGGCAGTTCGTCCTTGTTGGAATGAAGGGAAAGTGAAGAAAGGAATTGGAATCCATTCACAGTGTGTTTAAAAGAGACATGATGTTCCAAGACTCCCGTGTGAATGTGGTAATGCCTTCACAGACATCTTGCAAAGTGTTTCAGGATCGCCAAAGATGGAGGGCCTGCAGGACACAGTAGCATTTCAACAAATGTCGGAGCAATAGTTTGTGGGGTTTCACACTCTGGATCTGTTGTTTCACACAGAGCACGTTCCAGAAAATTACGCCATTCCTTATTTCTCCAGCCAAAAAGTAACAGTATTTCCAGAGTGCTTACCAGGAGGTGGGTGCCATGCTAGGAGCTCCAGTTCATGGTGTAATCTTTTAAAGAGTTCTGTTCCATTAAGATATTGTACATAAATATAGTTATACCAATTTAAAAGATGTAGAAGTTGAAGCTCATGAAACGTAGGTCATTTCCCAAATATATAGTAATTGTAAGTAGCAGAACTAAGGGCTCAGATCTAATTACATCTTAAACACCAATGCCCATGGTCCATCCAGACCACCATGCCATGCAGTTGGAGAACAGAAGGAAAATCTTGTCTTCTTTCCTAGGAAGAAAAAGTGTATACTTTTTTTTCTCCCTTCCTAATTCTCTAAGTGCTATATTCATTTCTTAGGTGCTTTTTTATTAATACCCCATAATAACTTTTATTTGCTTTATTAAAATTAAGAAAGAAAAGGAAAGCCTAGAAAATCCACATAGCCAGTCAACACCACCTCCTCCTGTGTCCTCCAATTTGTTCTGTAAAAACTTTGCAGTTGGCTAATGGCTACAACATCAACAAAATAACTTCTTTCACTTTCCTCATTAAACTAAAGGAAAAAAAAATCAACTGATACACTGCATCCTTGTTGACTGGTGGCTCATTACAGAGGCTAATAAGAGAAAATACATTTTCATATACTGATCATTGGAGCTGAGAGAATTTGAGGAGAGCCACCTGCTGAGTAAGTATCCATTTTCGCTTCTGACTTTGTATGTATTAGTCTGGTCAATCTTCCCAAGCTGGCCTGATTAGGAAAGTTTTATTTAAACAAATGGAGATAAGACCTGAAGTTAGTGGAGAAACACAGAAGCTGTGCCTGACCACTCAGCCAGTTTTCACCCTTGGCCAGACGTACTGACCACTGGTGGCCTTCTGGGGCATAGACTATAGGGTATTCATCAGAGCCCAAGGTTTTTTCTTCTTGCACACAGCTAGACCACATTTCTCAGCCTCCCCTGCAACCAGCTGCCACCTTCCATTGGCTGTCCAGCTGAGGGGAATGAAGTATGCTGTTTCAGATCCCAGCAAGAAGATACCTCCATAGGCACGTGCACAGCTTCTCTCCCTCCCACCCCGCCCCTTGTCTGCCTCCGAAATTTTTTGGCTCCTGGTGACTTATAAACCACATACCAAATATAGCAGACCTTTTTTAGTCCAGGTTCCTGAATAACTACATGGACATCACGGCTTCACGGTGCCAAACAGTCACTGATTAGACTTTAAATGAGCAAGAAGTAAGTTTGTATGTGTTAAGCTCCTCAAATTTTAAGCATTATGTGTTACTTTATGTTATGGACTAAATATTTGTGTCCCCCCAGAATTCCCATGTCAAAACCCTATCTTCCCTACCCCCACCAACACACACACAGAAGACGTGCTGGAATTAAAAGGAAGAGCCATTGGGAGGTAATTAGGATTAGATGAGGTCCTGACCGTGGAGCCCTCGTGAATGACATTAATACCCTTATCTGAGTCACAACAGAACTTTCTTCCCCTCTTTGCTCCCAACCACTGTAAAACTACAAGTCTGAAGTCTATAAGCCCTGATGTGGACTCTTGCCAGAACACGACCATGCTGGCACTTTGATCTCATACTTACAGCCTCCATAAATGAGAGAAACAAGTTTTTGCTGTTTATCATCCACTCAGTCTATCGTATTTTTATTATAGTCGCCCAGCTGACTAAGACCGAAGACGGCGCTAATTTAACTACATATACCCCTTAAAATATTTAGCAGTATATAGCATATATGGATTTGTTCTTCTTTTTAGAAAAACACTTTAAAATTCACATGTCACATTTTAACACACTGAAATCTAGAAATGAATATATCGAACAGCATATCTGTTTAAATGTAATAGTAACGGATGTCAATATAGACACGGATGTGGTATGGATGGAGATGGAGATTCAGGTGTAGCTATACACCCAGGCGTGCTCCCTAACAAAGATAGGGTGGTATCTGTAAACAAATTTGACACAAAGCTCATCACACAATAAGTTTCAATGAAGATTCTGTGAACTTGAGACAAACTGAAAACTTAATCTAATTGTATACAGTTGCCTGGAAAATTTACTTGTGAATCATTTAATATCACGTCAATAAGAACTTTTAGACACAACCTAATTTATAAACAGAGGAACACACAAAAAAGAGAGACTAAGTAAGATAAATAGGGGACGAGAAAGAAGGTCACTTTATAGTGACCATTTGTAAATTCTCCATGAAAGCTTTATCTTGAAAATCTAAGTATGAAAGTCTTAGGTTCAAGTAGGATGAATCAAGAAGAAAAATTCAGAACTTGATAAGAAGTGTCATAGTGGATTCTAAGCCTTGTAGAAAATAAGCCCCTCAAGAAACAGAATATGTTCAATTTAATAAAATATTTTGAGGGATGACCATGAATAAGTCATTCTGTAAAATTAAAATATGAGTAATACCTAGAGTATGACAGGACAGCTTCACAACCCAATGGAAGGCCAGGCTTAGGTAAGAAAATTTCAATACTGTGTGTACATACAAGAGAGGTGCACATAGGATAAAACAGAAATTGGGGGAGATCATGGCAATATTATGAAGGGAAATGACACAGCTATCTCTGGAAAAACAAGAAAGTTCGGGATGAACATAAACCAGAAGCAGACAATCATAGGCAAAAAACAGACTGAACATGTTTCTCTATAGTTTCATTCTGTTCCAAACCCCTTGCGTGTCAGAAAAGTCATATGTGTAAATGTTTTATAATTGTTATTTAGAATGCATCTATTAAAAGGATAAAAATCCAAAAAGTGTCTTAATTAGATTAAGTATGAGGAATTCCTAGAAAATTTAAAAAGCAGATGATATCAGATCGATAGGGAAATACAGTAGAAAATTACAGCCCAAATATATGCAAAAAAAAGAAAGTCTGTTGAAGTAGAGGCGGGTTCTGGAGTGGAGTGTGGTTTTGGCCGGAAATAAGGGAAGAGAGAAAAAAGTCATATAATCTGTTCACCTACAACAAAGTCGGGATATGGGCCATTTCAGGCTGATTCCCTGGGCCCCACTACAGCATCAATGACCTCCAGTCCCTTCTTGTATTCCTTCTCTACTAATACCTTCTGTTGTCAGGGTTCCAGAAAGTTTTTTGGGACTGCAAACACTATTTCCTCACTTGAAATCTCCCAAGCAGGAAAAAAGGGAGCAGTAAAAGAAAGACCTTCTTCTTGTGCACCTCCTTCTTTTATTTTATTATTTTTTTAAGATTTTATTTTATTTATTTGACAGAGAGAGAGAGAGAGATCACAAGTAGGCAGAGAGGCAGGCAGAGAGACAGGAGGAAGCAGGCTCCCTGCTGAGCACAGAGCCCCATGCGGGGGCTCAATCCCAGGACCCTGAGATCATGACCCTAGCTGAAGGCAGAGGCTTAACCCGCTGAACCACCCAGGTGCCCCACATCTCCTTCTTTTATGACGGAACAAGGAGTAAACCTTTCCCAGAGAGTTCAGCATACTTGGCAACCTCTTTGTTCTTACTTTCCTTGCAGCCACATTTGAGGTACATGTTCACTGCCTGACCAACACAAACTACAGAGTCTGCTATCATTAGGTAAACTAATAATTATTCAAACTCTGAGGCTGATGCTTAATAGCTCTCCCAAAGTGAGGGTCCTATTAGCAAGAAATAAAGGTTATAATTTAATGGGTGGATAACAATATATACCAGGTATAGGGAACTCAGATTAGAGGTCAAGTGACATAAGGAACTGGAAATGACCTGGCAATATTTGTTAGGATGATTGTTATTAGAACTCTCCAGCTTGCACTTCACAGAGTTCACTGCTTGCCTGGAAACTAGATAAAGCAGTAAGAGTGGTTGGGCTGGTGGAGCAGGGCTGGTGGAGTTGGGCTGGTGGAGATGGCTTCCTGATCTAAGAAGAAGCACAGGAGCCCTCACACTGAATTGCAGATGGTCAGCAAATTCAGCTCCTCAACACATCCTTCCCCTTTCAAACACAACCAAAGGTAAACCCCCACAGGCAGAGCTTCTGTTAATCAGGGATCCCTGAAAAGTGTGGTTAAAAAACCCTGGAAGAAAGGCACCAAACTAAACCAATGAACTAAAAATCAGATTGAAAAGCTCAAGCATAGGATAAACACAAAATAAGGAAATTTGATGTCTTTACAGAACCTGAAACAATTACCACATTCATAAAAAGAGAACAGGTTGCTAAAACAAACCAAACTAAATATGAACCAATTAAAGAGCCTGAACAATGAACGTACAGTTACAAGCAAGGGCAAGAAGAATTAAAATCAAGAGGCTTAAATCTCTGTTGGAAATAAGGGCATGTACTTACTTCCCTCCTCCCTTTTCTTAGAGCATTTTCTTTGGAAAACTTGTTAATTCCAAGTTCTTTTTCTAGGTCTTTGGAATGTACAAAAATCTTTTTAAAGGCTAAATAAGGCTTTTGCCAGCTTTACAACCCAAGAACGTCTTTATCAAGGACCTGAGGGTCATTTCTTTGAAATGTAATCATCCAGAGAGAAAGTAGCCCCTTCTCCCACTTTCTGGGGAAGGGGAGGAGCTTAACCTAAGAGGGCCAAAGCCACCAAATTATAAAACCACTTCCCTTCATAAAATTATGATGTTTCTTTTTCCTCTGGATAAAACCAATTAGCTAACACAGATGGTCACCCCAGTGAATTTAGGATCATTTCTTGTGACAAGCAGTACTGCCAGTCTTCCTACTTTAAGACCAGTCATTGTTTGCCCTGAGAAGCTGTGTCTAAGGTGTTACATCTGCCAGACTACAGAAAAAGGTGGAATTTCTTTCTATCTTTGCAAACTCTTGGCAGATTGTATGTGATACATACCCTACTCTGGTTTAATGCTTTACTTAATAATAAAATTGTTCTCTTTCTCTTCTATTTTGGTGCAGAAGTATTCTGAAGTAATAGGAAGTTTTGTTCTTAATTATATTCTCCCAAATATCTAAGGAACACATTGTAGAATGAAAAGAATGAGCCTAGAAGTGCCCCTAGAAGGCAGCATATTAAACAAATGGATGACAAAAAATTTAAAAAAAAATTAAGTGACATAGAGGACAGATCCAGAAATTCTATAACATTTTACTAAGATTTCCAGAAGAAAATTAATATAATTGAGGTGAGATATAGTAAAGCAAAAAGAAAAAAAAATAAACTTTTCAATATTGTAAGGAAGATATTTAAGTTTTCAAATTGAAAACAAAGAAACAAAACAAAACAAAATGTATTCCAAGGAAGATAAGTAGAAAACATAAACAAAAGACCACATTTCAACATTGCCAAGTGAAATTCGAGAACTTCAATAAAATGATAAAGCCCAAAATGTGTTCAGAGAAAAAAAAGTACATTTGAGTAAAAAGAATAGAACAACTCATTAACATTATAAATACTGGACGATAACTGAGTTATTTCTGTAAAGATGTAAAATAAAATAATCCCTAACCTGAAGTTTTGTTCTAGGCAAACAGCACTTGGGAAAGAACCAAACCAAGAAATTTTCATGTGGGCCTGGCGTAAACAGCTCTTAACTATACCAGGCTCTAAAAAATCTTACTTAGATATATGCTCCATCAAAATTAAAGTAAATCTGAGAGTGAGAAAATACAGGGTATAAGAGCAAAGACACTAGTGAACAATAAAGCTTGGTGATATTATAAAAAAAAATCTTGAAATAAAATATCTAATGATCTTAATATAGGAAGTGACCAAGGAAGTAGAAGAGAGAAGAGTATAAGCACTTTAAGCCTCTTCTCTAATCTAGTGGAAGATATAACTAAAAATTAACCCTAGGTATTAATAAAAAATGGAAGATTGAAAATGTATGTTAAAATTTTTATAATAACCACTAGAGGGATAATTAGCATATAAAACTGTTATGCTGTCAATGGGAGAGAAAAAACAATTAAAAAAATCTAAAAAGATAGAAAAGAGAAAAAAATTAAGAAAAACAAAGTGGAGTAAACTGAAATTTAAATAAAAGCTAGATGGTAAACATAAACCATATTCACTGTAAATCTGAGTGGATTAAATTCACTATTAAACAGAGACCCTCAAATCAAGTAACAAAGGAGTATATTTTAATTACAAGAATGATACCTAAAATGACATATCAGTGAGTCTGTAGAAATAAGCAAATGCAAATGCAAAAAAAAAAAAAAAAAAGTGAAAGAGCTGTGTCAGAAAAAGACAAACAGTAAGAAAAATGTACAGAGATATCTCTGGAAAAAATAAAATCTAAGTGAAAAGTAATGAGCAACATAATTTTAATTCATTCAAGAAGGACAAACTGAATAGACAAATAACTATTTAAAATACTGGAAAATGTCTAATAGTATGTCACTAAAAGGTCTCTAAGCATCCTTTTACAGCTGTGTTCTACCAAATTTTCAGGAAATACTTTGTTCCTCTGTAATACAAATTGTTTCAGATCCTCATCCCAATCATCCAGTTATATTACTGTGTGATATATTGATGGAAAGTCTTCCAACTTAATTTGAAAGATCAAAAAAACTATGATTTAACAAGATTAACAAGGTAGCACTAAATGTTAAAACTGTAATATTACTAAAAAATATAGATGAAAAATGTTAAATAAAATAATAGAGTTTACGGTAGAATAAAAGTACGAAATAATAAAACATGAAGAATAATACATTGAGATCAAATGGCCTCGATCCAGAAAGGTAAGTATTTGTCAATATTAGGATAAAAAAACCTGGAGTGTGGCTGATCACCTGGGGAAGTAGTCAGTGCAGAGAACAGGCTGACCAATAAGAGAAAGAGAACACAACAAAGGACTAGCTTGAAAACATGAAATCCAGAGTCCAAATAAATATACACCCTTGAGAAGGGAAGAAAGAGCTCATTCTCTGAGGGTACAAGGAAAGCAGCAGCTGTGATGGGAGTACAGGTAAGTTAAAACAAAGTTGAAAAGCTGGAAGTTGAGGATAATCATGCAAAAAGCTCCCCAAGTCTCCTTCAAAATTAAAAAGAGATTTCACATTGCAAATTCTGGACTTGTGGCTTGGGTATGGGAGTCTCAAGAAGAACGATGGACATTTAAAATTGTCAGGGCAAGCAGAAAAGGATGCAAACCAATGTAAAGTTAAAGAGTAGTCAGGATTACTGAGCTTAGAGGTGAAAGTGAAGGAATTTATTAACATGATTATTACTCTTATTAATCAGAAGAGATGCAATAATTGCTATTTTTTTTAAAGATTTATTTATCCATTTGACAGACAGATATCACAAGTAGGCAGAGAGGCAGGCAGAGAGAGAGAGGGAGGGAAGCAGGCTCCCTTTGAGTAGAGAGCCCGATGTGGGGCTCAATCCCAGGACCCTGGGGTCATGACCTGAGCCAAAGGCAGAGGCTTTAACCCACTGAGCTACCCAGGTGCCCCAATAATTGCTATTTTTTAAGACTACCTGTAATTCAGGTGACTAATACTATTGTGAAGTAGGGGCGCCTGGGTGGCTCTGTCAGTTGAGCATCAGACTCTTGATTTTGGCTCAGGTCATAATCTCAGGGTCTTGGGATTGAGCTCCACTTCCAGGTCCTCTCTCAGTGGTGAGTCTTCTCGTCTCCCTCTCCCTCTGCTCCTCCCCCTGTGTATGCTCTCTCTCTCTCTCTATCTCGCTCTCGCTCTCAAATAAACAAATAGATTTTTTTAAAAAATAGTATTGAGAATTAGAAGTTAAAACAGAATTTTTCTTTGGCTTCCTTTCATATTTTAATGTTGCCTTTAAAACTATCTAAGACTGAGACAAAGAGAGAAAATGCTCTCAACAATAAGTCAGCTCCAAAGTGGGAAGCTATGGTCCTGGGTTAGTCCGGAACAGAAGACCCTGGAATTTGGCAAAGAGAGACCAAGAAGGGAGCTGTGGTCCAAGGATGGCGGCACGTTCAAGAACATGTCTACTTCTCACATCAGAAATTACAGTAGAAGTCCCTGTGAAGAGGAGTGGATGATGAAATCTGGGGGCTGTCATACCCAATAGCTATTTTTAAGATTTCCTTTTCTGCATTCTAATTTCGTGATTTAATCTTAATACCTTAGAAATTAATCATAACAACTATTATCAGTAATGCCTTGAAAGGAAATTGTCATACCTCTCTCCAAGCGCTGGGGCAAAATGGACCCGAAGAAGATCAGAAACACCAGAGGCAATGAGAAGAGAAGGTAGAGGACTGGGCAAGAGGAAAACGTGTGAGGAAGCACTGTGCACATGTTAGCTCCCTATCAAGGATGCACAGAAATCCTAACTAAGGGAGGGACAGATAATAACTATACTAATATAATAACTGTCTGGTCATGCAGAATGGGGGATTTAATATTTAAATAGACTTTTAGAGAAAAGGGTCATGCCAGAAGGTTGAAAACCCTGAAAGCTTTTATGTTGTCTTTATCTTATTTATTTTATGTTGTCTTCATTGTGTTGTCTTGATACCAAATCAAGGCACGGCCTGAGTTCAAAGAACATGTGTATTCTGTGACTAACCATCCATGGGATCATGCAGACGTGATGTTAGGAAAAGGACAGCAATTAAGGAAGTCTCGATTGAGAGCAAGTGTGTAGACACTAAGTTGTTTATGTCTCTCCCATGCCTAAGAACAGAGGAGTTGCTTCATCTCTACCTGCATAAATCCTTCCTTAGACTCATAATAGATTTGCCTTAGCTGAGGAAAAACATGATTTAATTATTTCCCCAAATGATAGCTTCTTTGACTGTTATGTCTGGGAACTCATTATACCAATTGTAATATGAACACCTCTATATATTTTCCTTAGAATAAGATCTGGGTTTCCGGAAAGTCCCAGGGTCTGCAATAGAAAAAATTCCATTCTCTGATCCCTAAAAGTATTGAGCTAAGGAAGAGAAAAGATACCGGATCAGTTTTTGCAGATACCTTCACCCTTGCAAGTCAGTTGGGGTCTACTTGGGTCAACAATCCCAGCAGCAGGGCCCTTAGAGCATTATCTCCTCTTTGATCTTAGCAATGCCATGTGGATTGATTTTAAGGCATGCCTATTCTTCAAAAGGCTTGATCTCTAGCTTAAGAATTTGAGTTAAGTAGGGATTTTATAGGAATTTTTTGGCATTAGGAAATAAAACATAAGAGACCCCCTGCCTCTTATAGTCTTCTGTAAATCACCATCCCTAATTGTTTCTCCCCTTCAAAGCAAATTCCCATACATTTCATAATGTATTAGCAACGTCTCCAGCAGGCATGTGTCTAATTACCCTCCACCTTCCACAGTTCAGAATGATGAGTAGTCGTATTTATTGTCAGTTTGTCTCTGAGAGATGACAGTTTATATCAAATCACTATGTGTCAAAATTTGAAGGGTGTGCCAAGGTGGAAATGCAACTCCACAGTTCCCAAAGGTGGAGGGCATCCCCGCTCCACGTGCGACTCCAATGTGTCTGAGGCTTAGAGACAGGGATCTGGCCTTCACAGCCAGCCAGACTCTTTCCCACAATGGACCCGGCACCTGATGCAACAGGACTGCATTTGCCCAAAGCTGCAGGGCCTCCCTGCCTGCCCTCCCTCTTACCCAGTCTCTGCCGACTCGGAGCTCCCAGCTCTACTCCACCATTTTGATGCACCTTTTGACCTTCTGGGCTTTTACTCTACTTAGCATCTGAGAAACAACTTTCCCTATCGAACTCCAGCTTGAACTTGGACCAGCCTCTACTTCCTACGCCACCTTAACTGTGACATTGTCAGAAATGAAAACCCTGGCTCCACCAGTTTTGTGTACAACCTTGGCGACATCCTCAAACTCCCCTGTGTTGGAATCCGGGGTGATTCTTCAATATGCAAAAACAAGGCAAGACAAAACCACTCCCTAAAAAGGGAATCAGGGAGTTAGTCTCTTTCTACTGTTTAGTTATACTTCCAATGTGTTTGTCAGTACGTCACTGTGACCCACTCTCAAGTGGCAGAATTAGAGCAACCTCAACTTAGAATACTATTCCCTGTCCTCTGGTCTGTCCATTCTAGTCATATAAAACAATCCATCAATCAATCACTCTCTCCACCTAAATGAATCTCCCCTCCAACCTGGATTTCATCTCTTCCCTATCATTTGGCAATCCCCTAATTTCTGTTTTTCAAGACATATCATCACAGTAGAAAGGGCTGTTGCTAAAAAACAGAATGATCTACCAAGATAGGATAAAGAGAAAGGAATGATACCATTTGCACTTGAACTCTTCGGACCTTCTGGAAAACGGGGGAGGGACATGAAACACATAACAGTTGTCAATACTTGTTCCACTAATCTCTTCTTTGCTCATTCTCTGAATTCCCAAGTGTTCCCGTTTACTCCCTCTATTGGAATCATAACTATCCCCAAGACAGAAAATTCCAAGTAAGAAATCCATCATAAATGAGATCTAGTGAGACTAAGTGGCCACCTTCAGTTTATCTGAGACAACATAGGGACTTCTAGATTGAATTTTAGAGGGTGACACCAGCAATTGGCATATAAAGTATGCAACTTGACCAAAGAAATTCTGCAAACTGCACGTTAAATTTAGTGTGTTCTATTGCTATAAAAGAATAGAACTGGGTAGCCAATGAACAACAGAAATTTATTCCTTACAGTTCTGGAGGTTTGGAAGTCTAAGATCAAGTTATCTACAGATTGAATGTCTAGTGAGGGCTCATTTCCTTGTTCATAGAGGGCCTCCTTCTAGCTCATATAAAGGACAGGACTAGGGACCCTCCTGGAATATCTCTTATAAGGTCCACTAATCCGCAGAACCCTCATGACCTAATACCTATCAGAGGCCCCACCTCCAAACACTATCACAGCGTGACAGCAGGGATTAGGTTTAAACATATGAACTTTGGGGTAACGAAGGCTGGGAAGATACAAACATTCATTCTGTAGCAGCTGAAGACCTATCCTTGAAGTTAATTACTTCCTAATGGAGAGACGAGGTGCTCCTCTATTACACACATTTTAAATCATTCTATATAGTTCATACCAAGACACATATATTAGGGTTGCTTAATAGTTCATTGTTTCTTGCAATGACTGAGATGTTTCCTGGCTGTTCATGTTCAGTGTATTTCTTATTTCTTATATGGATTTTTTATCCATTTCTTATATGGATTTTTTTTTCCTAGAGAGAGAAAGAGAGACAGAGAGAGTGTCTGTACATATTAGTGGGGCTGGAGGACAGACGGAGAGAGAGAGAAAAAAAATCCCAAGCAAGCTCTAAACTCAGCAGCCTAGCGGGGAGCCCAATGTGGGGTTTGATCTCACAACCCTGACTGAGATCCTGACCTGAGCTGAAATCAAGAGTCAGACACTTACCGGACTGAGCCACCCAGATGCCCCAAATTTCTGGATGTTTATTTTCAGCACCTTTCCTTCTTCTATCTTACAGGTGTACAAGTTAATTTTCCCACAACCTATCAGTCTCTAGGCAGTAATACCATGATCCATCTCTGAGGTTAGCAGTTCTGAATTAGCATTCTCTCCTTCTCCCACACCTAATTATTCCACACCCACCTCAACCTGGTCAATAGAACTGGAGGCTTGAGGCACTGCTCGTCCTTATCACTCAGAGAGTGCCATTCCTAACACAGGGCACAAGATGAGAGCTTTTTCTTTCTGGCAACACTAAGAATAAGGTGAAAAAACATCACAGGGTATTTTTATTCTTCTACATGTTGCACTTGATTTTTCTAGAATGTACTGGGTAGTCCAAATGTGTGGCTCACGTGTGTTCGGAATTCTGAACTCACTGCTGTGGATGGATAATGGAGCTGAAATGAGGTAAGGCAAAACACAGTTTGATTATCAAACTTTTGCCTTTGAGCCACTCCAGGTGTCATTTGATCCCTTTATAGAACATCTTATTGTTTGCTGCCCAAATCTGGTCATATAAAAGTAATAGGGTATTGTTTTTTGCCCTTTGTGTTGTGAGGTTATCTAATTTCCATTCCCAGATGCACGTCAGGACTGTTCTTTTTTTGTCTTTAAAATAAATCTGTTGCCTAAAGCTAAATATACAATACTTTGAACATGACAATGAAGCTATTTTTAATTTGTCCTTTCGTTTTAATTATGCTCTTGGTATTATTTAGTAGCTACAATTTGCAACATTCTTGCTGCCACCTACAGGCAACCCTGTGCACCACCAAGGCTATGCGTGGTGATGGCTTGGAGGGGGGGCGCATTGGTGTAGCATTACCTGCTTATCTTGAATTAGAGATCCTGCTGTACTTCTAACTATTATTTGTCAGCATGGATATGAGGGTGTTCAAATGTTTTTTAAACAATACCTAAATCTTTATTTATTTCATGAAAATAAAAATATCTGCAAGATCCTCGTAAAATCAGTAAATAGGACAATCTTTGCAAACATAAAGAATTCACTTGGGACAATACAGGAGAAATTCTACACAAATGTGTTCTTAATCGTTTCCATAAGTAATAAAATCAGCATGTTTATGAAAAACCTAAATGCATAATTGATCAAAGCAATTTTCACAGTTTAAAATTTATTAGCTATGAAAATAGCTGATGTGAAAAGGAAGGTTAGGAGAAAAGAAAACAAGTCTATTAAAGAGTGATTCTCTCTCATCTTGACAACTATTGCTAACTGCACTGAGCTCACTCTGAAATAAGCACAGAGAAGAAAAGTTGAAATGGGAGGGAGCCGCTGTTAAGAGGCCATTTAACACACAAACAGAAGAACAGAATGATGAAGTTTGCAATAGAATCCTGGAACTCTGTTATGAATCTTAGTCCTCCAAGAGGCAGGAAGAGCCCAGCACTTGTGGGACCCAAAGAATATTCTCTTTGGGAAGGTGGCCTCAAAGGTGAGGGGTGGT
This sequence comes from Meles meles, assembly GCF_922984935.1. Taxonomy (NCBI): domain Eukaryota; kingdom Metazoa; phylum Chordata; class Mammalia; order Carnivora; family Mustelidae; genus Meles; species Meles meles. Next base: position 16,662,531 of record NC_060080.1, on the reverse strand, counting down.
TACTTGTAGAATATGCCTGTCGTCTTTAAGCAGCTCTTCAGGGATCACTCATTAATTTCCTTCAACTTTCTATTTTTTACTGTAATATACATACCTGTTAGAGTAAAACTCATTACTCACAATGTGGTATGGAGTTATATGCCACTTTCTCAGCCTTTAAGAACTGCATCCCCTGGCCCTAAAACCCCAGCATTTTGAAACTCCTTCACGCCGTACATACCAACATTTGAGAGTGTGAGAGGGAACCTGTATTCTTGTGGATAATCTATGTAACTTCTCTGTATAATCCTTGATTTATTTATTGAAGAAACTAGCATTCATTCACCTACTGTATTCCATGCTATATATTTGATGTTAAGGATTAGGATTTAGCCCCTACTTCAAGAATACTTTCTCAGAGGGGTGACAGAAGCAAATGTTGGGCCAAGGGCAAGTTGTTCCAAAAATGTGCCACTTTGGCATCAGATTTTTTTTGAGCTGAAAACAATCAGACGCAAACTCTCAGAAAGCAATTTTCACTTGCTTGTGGAGCATAAGGGATAACATGGAGGACATTAGGAGAAGGAAAGGAAAAGTGAGTTGGGGGAAATCGGAAGGGAGACTAACCACAAGAGACTGAGGACTCTGATATACAAACAGGGGGTTTGTATATTAAACAAGGGAGGGGGATGGGTGAGCCTGGTGGTGGGTATTATGGAGGGGACATATTGCGTGGAGCACTGGGTGTGGTGCATAAACAATGAATCTTGGAACACTGAAAAAATAAAATTAAAAGTTAAAAAACAAAAAAAGCGAAGTAGCAGCCTGAGACTACATCAGGTAGCAGGAGATCAGCTCGATAGCTTATCTAAACATTGCAAACACCTACAAATCCAACGGGAGAGCGAAGAGAAGAAGAACAGCAACTCTAGAAACAGAAAATCAACCACTTTCTGAAAGGTAGGACTGGCGGAGAAGTGAATCTAAAACGACGGGAAGATAGACCGCGGGGGGAGGGGCCAGCTCCTGGCAAGCGGCGGAGGAACGGAGCACAAAATCAGGACTTTTAAAAGTCTGTTCCACTGAGGGACATTGCTCCAGGGGCTAAACCGGGGTGAAGCCCACACGGGGCCAGCGTGGCCCCAGGCCCCGCAGGGTCACAGAAGGATCGGGGGAGTCGGAGTGTCGGAGAGCTCGCAGCTATTAGAACGGAGAAGCCGGCTGCAGAGACAGAGCCGAGGACTGAACTCTCAGCTCGGGGTTACCTTGAACTGGTCGCGGGCTGGGTGAGCTCGAAGCGCGGCTAGAGGCTGGGGATACGGGAGTGATTGGGTGCTGTCCTCTGGGGGCGCACTGAGGAGTGGGGCCCCAGGCTCTCGGCTCCTCCGGGCTGGAGACTGGGAGGCCCCATTTTCATTCCCGTCCTCCGGAACTCTACGGAAAGCGTTCAGGGAACAGAAGCTCCCAAAAGCGAACCCGAGCCGATTACTTAGTCCGGCCGGTGGTAAGGGCGGTGCAATCCCGCCTCGGGCAAAGACACTTGAGAGTCACTACAACAGGCCCCTCCCCCAGAAGATCAACAAAATATCCAGCCAGGACGAAGTTCATCTATCAAGGAGAAAGCAGATTCAATTCCTAAGAGAGCAGAGCAATTCCAGAGGAGGAGAAAGCAAAGCACGGAACTCATGGCTTTCTCCCCATGATTCTTTAGTCTTGCAGCTACTTCAATTTTTTTTCTTTTTTCAATTTTTTTTCTTTTTTCAATTTTTTTTCTTTTTTCTTTTTTCTTCTTCTGCTAAATTTTTTAAAAACTTTTACCCTTTTCTGTTTTAACATGTTTTGACTAGTTCATCTAAATATATATATTTTTTCTTTCTGTTTTATATTTTTTTATTTGTTTTATTTTTAAAATTTTTTTCTTTTTTCTTTTTTTTTTTTCTTTTCAGAACCTGTTTTTATCCCCTTTCTCCCCCCCACAATTTGGGGTCTCTTCTGATTTGGTTACAGCGCATTTTTCCGGGGTCTTTGCCACCCTTTTAGTAGTTTGTTTGCTCCTTCATATCCTCTTATCTGGACAAAATGACAAGGTGGAAAAAATCACCACAAACAAAAGAACAAGAGACAGTACCGAAGGCTAGGGACCTAATCAACACAGACATGGGTAATATGTCAGATCAGGAGTTCAGAATGACGATTCTGAACATTCTAGCCGGGCTCGAAAAAGGCATGGAAGATATTAGAGAAACCCTCTCTGGAGATATTAAAGCCCTTTCTGGAGAAATTAAAGAACTAAAATCTAACCAAGTTGAAATCAAAAAAGCTATTAATGAGGTGCAATCAAAAATGGAGGCTCTCACTGCTAGGATAAATGAGGCAGAAGAAAGAATTAGTGATATAGAAGACCAAATGACAGAGAATAAGGAAGCCGAGCAAAAGAGGGACAAACAGCTACTGGACCATGAGGGGAGAATTCGAGAGATAAGTGACACCATAAGACGAAACAACATTAGAATAATTGGGATTCCAGAAGAAGAAGAAACACAGAGGGGAGCAGAAGGTCTATTGGAGAGAAACATTGGAGAGAATTTCCCTAATATGGCAAAGGGAACAAGCATCAAAATCCAGGAGATGCAGAGAACCCCCCTCAAAGTCAACAAGAATAGGTCCACACCCCGTCACCTAATAGTAAAATTTACAAGTCTTAGTGACAAGGAGAAAATCCTGAAAGCAGCCCGAGAAAAGAAGTCTGTAACATACAATGGTAAAAATATTAGATTGGCGGCAGACTTATCCACAGAGACCTGGCAGGCCAGAAAGAGCTGGCATGATATATTCAGAGCACTCAACGAGAAAAACATGCAGCCAAGAATACTCTATCCAGCTAGGCTATCATTGAAAATAGAAGGAGAGATAAAAAGCTTCCAGGACAAACAAAAACTGAAAGAATTTGCAAACACCAAACCAGCTCTCCAGGAAATATTGAAAGGGGTCCTCTAAGCAAAGAGAGAGCCTAAAAGTAATAGATCAGAAAGGTACAGAGACAATATACAGTAACAGTCACCTTACAGGCTAATAATGGCACTAAATTCATATCTCTCAATAGTTACCCTGAATGTTAATGGGCTAAATGCCCCAATCAAAAGACACAGGGTATCAGAATGGATAAAAAAACAAAACCCATCAGTATGTTGCCTACAAGAAACTCATTTTAGACGCGAAGACACCTCCAGATTTAAAGTGAGGGGGTGGAAAACAATTTACCATGCTAATGGGCATCAGAAGAAAGCTGGAGTGGCAATCCTTATATCAGATCAATTAGATTTTAAGCCAAAGACTATAATAAGAGATGAGGAAGGACACTATATCCTACTCAAAGGGTCTGTCCAACAAGAAGATCTAACCATTTTAAATATCTATGCCCCTAACGTGGGAGCAGCCAACTATATCAACCAATTAATAACAAAATCAAAGAAACACATCAATAATAATACAATAATAGTAGGGGACTTGAACACTCCCCTCACTGAAATGGACAGATCATCCAAGCAAAAGATCAACAAGGAAATAAAGGCCTTAAATGACACACTGGACCAGATGGACATCACAGATATATTCAAAACATTTCATCCCAAAGCAACAGAATACACATTCTTCTCTAGTGCACATGGAACCTTCTCCAGAATAGATCACATCCTGGGTCACAAATCAGGTCTCAACCGGTATCAAAAGATTAGGATTATTCCCTGCATATTTTCAGACCACAATGCTCTGAAGCTAGAACTCAATCACAAGAGGAAAGCTGGAAAGAACCCAAATACATGGAGACTAAACAGCATCCTTCTAAAGAATGAATGGGTTAACCAGGAAATTAAAGAAGAATTGAAAAAATTCATGGAAACAAATGATAATGAAAACACAACAGTTCAAAATCTGTGGGACACAGCAAAGGCAGTCCTGAGAGGAAAATATATAGCGGTACAAGCCTTTCTCAAGAAACAAGAAAGGTCTCAACTACACAACCTAACCCTACACGTAAAGGAGCTGGAGAAAGAACAAGAAAGAAACCCTAAACCCAGCAGGAGAAGAGAAATCATAAAGATCAGAGCAGAAATCAATGAAATAGAAACCAAAAAAACAATAGGAAAAATCAATGAAACTAGGAGCTGGTTCTTTGAAAGAATCAATAAGATTGATAAACCCCTGGCCAGACTCATCAAAAAGAAAAGAGAAAGGACCCAAATCAATAAAATCATGAATGAAAGAGGAGAGATCACAACTAACACCAAAGAAATACAGAGAATTATAAGAACATACTATGAGCAACTCTACGCCAACAAATTGGCCAATCTGGAAGAAATGGATGCATTCCTAGAGACATATAAACTACCACAACTGAACCAGGAAGAAATAGAAAACCTGAACAGGCCCATCACCAGTAAGGAGATTGAAACAGTCATCAAAAATCTCCAAACAAACAAAAGCCCAGGGCCAGACGGCTTCCCAGGGGAATTCTACCAAACATTTAAAGAAGAACTCATTCCTATTCTCCTGAAACTGTTCCAAAAAATAGAAATGGAAGGAAAACTTCCAAACTCATTTTATGAGGCCAGCATCCCCTTGATCCCAAAACCAGACAAGGATCCCACCAAAAAAGAGAACTACAGACAAATACCCTTGATGAACACAGATGCAAAAATTATCGCCAAAATTCTAGCCAATAGGATTCAACAGTACATTAAAAGGATTATTCACCACGATCAAGTGGGATTTATTCCAGGGCTGCAGGGTTGGTTCAACATCCGCAAATCAATCAATGTGATAGAACACATTAATAAAAGAAAGAACAAGAACCATATGATACTCTCAATAGATGCTGAAAAAGCATTTGACAAAGTACAGCATCCCTTCCTGATCAAAACTCTTCAAAGTGTGGGGATAGAGGGCACATACCTCAATATTATCAAAGCCATCTATGAAAAACCCACCGCAAATATCATTCTCAATGGAGAAAAACTGAAAGCTTTTCCGTTAAGGTCAGGAACACGGCAGGGATGTCCATTATCACCACTGCTATTCAACATAGTACTAGAAGTCCTAGCCTCAGCAATCAGACAACAAAAAGAAATTAAAGGCATCCAAATTGGTAAAGAAGAAATCAAACTATCACTCTTCGCAGATGATATGATACTATATGTGGAAAACCCAAAAGACTCCACTCCAAAACTGCTAGAACTTGTACAGGAATTCAGTAAAGTGTCAGGATATAAAATCAATGCACAGAAATCAGTTGCATTTCTGTACACCAACAACAAGACTGAAGAAAGAGAAATTAAGGAGTCAATCCCATTTACAATTGTACCCAAAACTATAAGATACCTAGGAATAAACCTAACCAAAGAGACTAAGAATCTATACACAGAAAATTATAAAGTACTCATGAAAGAAATTGAGGAAGACACAAAAAAATGGAAAAATGTTCCATGCTCCTGGATTGGAAGAATAAATATTGTGAAAATGTCTATGCTACCTAAAGCAATCTACACATTTAATGCAATCCCTATCAAAATACCATCCATTTTTTTCAAAGAAATGGAACAAATGATCCTAAAATTTATATGGAACCAGAAAAGACCTCGAATAGCCAAAGGAATATTGAAGAACAAAGCCAAAGTTGGTGGCATCACAATTCCGGACTTCAAGCTCTATTACAAAGCTGTCATCATCAAGACAGCATGGTACTGGCACAAAAACAGACACATAGATCAGTGGAACAGAATAGAGAGCCCAGAAATCGACCCTCAACTCTATGGTCAACTCATCTTCGACAAAGCAGGAAAGAATGTCCAATGGAAAAAAGACAGCCTCTTCAATAAATGGTGCTGGGAAAATTGGACAGCCACATGCAGAAAAATGAAATTGGACCACTTCCTTACACCACACACGAAAATAGACTCCAAATGGATGAAGGACCTCAATGTGAGAAAGGAATCCATCCAAATCCTTGAGGAGAATGCAGGCAGCAACCTCTTCGACCTCAGCCGTAGCAACATCTTCCTAGGAACAACGGCAAAGGCAAGGGAAGCAAGGGCAAAAATGAACTATTGGGATTTCATCAAGATCAAAAGCTTTTGCACAGCAAAGGAAACAGTTCACAAAACCAAAAGACAACTGACAGAATGGGAGAAGATATTTGCAAACGACATATCAGATAAAGGGCTAGTATCCAAAATCTATAAGGAACTTAGCAAACTCAACACCCAAAGAACAAACAATCCAATCAAGAAATGGGCAGAGGACATGAACAGACATTTCTGCAAAGAAGACATCCAGATGGCCAACAGACACATGAAAAAGTGCTCCACGTCACTCGGCATCAGGGAAATACAAATCAAAACCACAATGAGATATCACCTCACACCAGTCAGAATGGCTAAAATTAACAAGTCAGGAAATGACAGATGCTGGAGAGGATGTGGAGAAAGGGGAACCCTCCTCCACTGTTGGTGGGAATGCAAGCTGGTGCAACCACTCTGGAAAACAGCATGGAGGTTCCTCAAAATGTTGAAAATAGAACTACCCTATGACCCAGCAATTGCACTACTGGGTATTTACCCTAAAGATACAAACATAGTGATCCGAAGGGGCACGTGTACCCGAATGTTTATAGCAGCAATGTCTACAATAGCCAGACTATGGAAAGAACCTAGATGTCCATCAACAGATGAATGGATAAAGAAGAGGTGGTATATATACACAATGGAATACTATGCAGCCATCAAAAGAAATGAAATCTTGCCATTTGCGACGACGTGGATGGAACTAGAGCGTATCATGCTTAGTGAAATAAGTCAATCAGAGAAAGACAACTATCATATGATCTCCCTGATATGAGGACATGGAGAAGCAACATGAGGGGGTAGGGGGATAGGAGAAGAATAAATGAAACAAGATGGGATTGGGAGGGAGACAAACCATAAATGACTCTTAATCTCACAAAACAAACTGGGGGTTCCTGGGGGGAGGTGGGATTGGGAGAGGGGGAGCGGGCTATGGACATTGGGGAGGGGAGGCGAACCATAAGAGACTATGTACTCTGAAAAACAACCTGAGGGTTTTGAAGGGTGAGGGGTGGGAGGTTGGGGGAACAGGTGGTGTGTAATGGGGAGGGCACGTTTTGCATGGAGCATTGGGTGTTGTGCAAAAAGAATGAATACTGTTATGCTGAAAAAATAAAATGGAAAAAATAAATAAATAAATATATATTATATATACTATTAAAAAAAAAAAAAAAAAACAACTTTGACCTTTCCCTACCTGCCTAAAAAGCATTTAGATAGAAACCTGCTCTAGGAAGAGAGCTATCTCCATAAATAATTAATTATAATAGGAACGAGGGGTGATAGGCAGGAAGGAACTTAGCCAAATATGTTTGTTAATATTCCTCTCTATGCCCTGTTGCTTCTGTATGGTCTAGCAAACATTTGCTTATCAAACATTCACTCTTTTTTATCTTCCTGCAAATTGTTTTCCTTCCCTTTGAAGCCTCAGACCCCTACCCTCTTCTCCTTAGTTCATGATGATATTTATACCTTATTTTGCTTGATTGTCTTTGTCGTGTGGATCCCCTGTACATAGGAAAGTAAATCTGATTTTCTGCTGTTGATCTGGCTCATTTAATTCTTAGCCCAGTAGAATAAGCTTAAAAGGGTAAAGTGTTTTGGTCTTGTTTTTGTTTTTTTTCCTCCCTAGCAGTGACACAAGGGAGTGCAATTGAGTTTGAGGACTACTATACACTCAGGTACTGGCACAATGACAGCCATAAAAGAAGGAGGTCACCTCTCAGCAGGAAAAAAATCCTGGAAGGCAAAGGGATAGGGGAAAAAGGATAAATATATGAGGGAGAAAAGGCAGCACAGCTTTGGCCATTCCCTTTTAGTTCTTCCTTTCCATTGCTTTTATTCCTTGCCAAGAGAAGGATTTTTAAAATGAAACAAAAATCTTAGCAGTATAAAAAAAAATCTTAACAGTACAGTCTTGACAGTATCAAGTAGGACCCTGGGCTCAGTACTGTATTTGCCAGAAAGAGGATTCCCATTAATAATTCATTCTCAATATTCTCCCCCGTCCCTTCACCTAAAATGCAAATAATCCAGAAATGTACAGCACACAAACCTTCTGTCACATTTTCCTGCATGAGAGCAAGAAAAGAAAAGAAAAAAAAAAAAAGAAAACAAACTTGATCAGTAGCACAGAATTGTTAAATGAACTTTACATGACTGGACATCACCATTATATGTTCCCCCTCATTCTTGCCCAAATACTAGATCCTATTGGGTTTTCTTTTTTCCAAAATCTTCCCTCTGACATTAAAAAAAAAAAAATTATCAATGCCAAAATTAAGTATAAATTACTATTATAACATTTCAGTTTTGGAAACCTAAACTTCTTTCACATAATAAAATAAAATAGAAATAATGAAAATCATTTTATTTCAATCATCATGTTCTCAGAAACTTCTGTATGAGAAAAACTATATGAGATACTGTAATAGATATAATCTTTGGATACATTTCTTCTTCATAAAGAGTGTCAAGTTTATAGAGAAAAAGGAAAAAAAACATATATACACACACACACACACACACTCACTCACACACACACATATATATACATACATAAAAGCAGATAGGCTTGGCATTTGGAAATCCTGAAGTCATGAAGCCTATCATTAATATCTTTAAATTCTCTTTTTGTACTATTTCCTAATTTTCTCAAATTATTTTCTGTCTCTTCACTATGCATGACAATCTCCAGACCACCAAATAACAATGAGGCTCAAACTCCTAGTCTCTCTCACTGTGAAGGAAGACATGAATCAATTTGATGGAAGCTTTAATTTGTGATACTCCCTAGCATTATATGAGTTTCAATAATGAACAAACCAGAGAAAACACTGTTTACACCAATGGAATAATCACTGTGATGGAACTTCAGACACCATAAATAAACACATGCAAAGAAGACCATTAGCAGTGATGAAATCACTGGGGCAATGTCCCATTGGCTACTCTATATATGTGGAAATCCTGCTCTGAAATCACAGAATGACATGGTAGAATTTACAATGAAGATTATGAATCAAAGAAGATCAGGGAATAAATATATCAGTGTTTCCTCAAACAGTCTGGAAAAGCTTCCTGGAAAGAAAAAAAGGAGTTTTGAATAGTTCTTTTTTTTTTTTTTTCCATTTTATTTATTTTTTCAGCGTAACAGTATTCATTCTTTTTGCACAACACCCAGTGCTCCATGCAAAACGTGCCCTCCCCATTACCCACCACCTGTTCCCCCAACCTCCCACCCCTGACCCTTCAAAACCCTCAGGTTGTTTTTCAGAGTCCATAGTCTCTTATGGTTCGCCTCTTTAAGAAGAAGATGACTTGGATAATCAGAGCTTGGGAATCAGGAAACAATCAGGAGCTGGGAAGAGAAAGGACATCCAGGCAGAGGGACGGCAAACACAAAGAGTAAGCATGGCAGGTATGGGAGACAATTTGCTTTTAAAGATCTATTTTAAAAACCAATTTAAAAAACCATTAAAACATTTTAAGTTCACCAATAACCTTTGTTAGATCTAGATGACTCAGAATACTCAATATGAATTGAGTATTCTCAGAGTCATCTAGATTTTCATCTTTTCTGATAAAAATGAAAAAAAAAAGCTTTCCCATGTTAAAAATACCTAATGTATAATGTACAAAATAGACATAGATCCTTATGATATTTGACCATTTTCCTAATTGTCTTTAAATACAGTATTTGATGTACTGTAATAAAATTTAAGGACAGGACTTGTTTTTTAATTATTAAAGTCTGATCCTAAAGTAGCATTTTAATTAAGAATGAGAATTGGGGAGTGTTTGAAATGAATTCTGGTGAGTTTTTCCACAGAGAAGAGAAAAACAGATAGACAATGTTCTGACCTTTTCCTAAAATTCCCCAGACCCACTGATCTCTCTGACTTAGTTCAGTCTATTCTGATTAGATTCTAAGAATTCTCAACCAAGCATATTTCATTAGAAATGATATGGGTGTCTGGGTGGCACAGTCAAGTATTTGGCTCAGGTCATGATCCCAGGGTCCTGTGATGGAGTCCCACATCAGGCTCCCTGCTCAGCAGTGAGCCTGCTTCTCCCTTTGCCTGTCATTCCCCCTGCTTGTGCTCTTGTGCACTCTCTCTCTCCAAGAAAATAAATTTTTAAAAAAAAGAAATGATATTTATAGTTGGAAGAACAGAAAATAGTAAATATGCAAAAGTTTTGTTGTTCTTTTTCTAAAATATCTAGTCAGATGGTTGGTTTATTTTCATTCTTTCTTTCATATGAAGTCTGTAGGCTATGAATTTTCCTCTGAGCTCTGATTTAACTCTGTTCCATTGATTACTGTATTGCTACTTTCTGGAAATTCTGAAATTTATTCATTAATTCAAGAGTGTTCATGAAAGATTTTATTTAAGTATTTTTTTTCTACCTTGTTATGATGTCTATTGTACAAGAATACCTTTTAGATACATAAAGGCTTTCTTTACAGTCTAGAATATAGTTTTAAATGTCACTATAGGAATGTGCTTAATTTTCTTTCTTTATTATAGCATTGTTATTATTATTATTATTATTATTATTTTTTAGAGAGAGAGCATGAGCAGCAGGTGTACAGGGGCAGAGAGAAAGATTGAGTGGAGCCTTACCCAGGCTCCATCTAAAGACTCTGAGATCATCACCTGGGCTGAGATTTAGATAGAGTCCAATGCCTAACTGACTGAGCCACCCAGGTGCCCCAGACTTGTGCTTAATTTTTATTTTTATTTTTTATTTTTTAAAAGATTTTATTTATTTATTTGACAGACAAAGATCACAAGTAGGCAGAGAAGCAGGCAGAGAGAGAGGGGGGAAGCAGGCTCCCTGCCAAGCAGAGAGCCTGATGCAGGGCTCGATCTCAGGACCCTGAAATCATGACCTGAGCTGAAGGCAGAGGCTTTAACCACTGAGCCACCCAGGTGCCCCTGTGCTTAATTCTTAAAGCAATGAGTACCATATACATCTTCTTGATAACATCATTAGGGAATACCATATTCTTAAGTGTGTTTTGTCCTTTTTGTTATATTTACTTTTGAAATTAGGGACTAGAAAGATTTGATTATTTTTAAGCCTATTTTGTTATCTCCCATAATTTCTGATTTATGAAAGTTACTATGCTATTTGGTACACTATGCTATTTGGTACACTGGTATTTATCATGGTTATTTTTAGTGTGAATTATACCGCTTAATATTATAAACTATGCTTTGTGTGAGATAATGCTCTTTGACCTAAATTCTGCCTTATCCAAAGTTAAAACCAAGACTTATATTTTTTCTGTATTTACACTAATGTGAAATAGCTTTACTCTGCTTACCTTTTTGGGCGGTTTTTCTAAGTGACCTTGTTTAAGCGTATCTCATACAAATTAGAGTAGGGTTTTGTTTTGTAGTAAACAAATAATCTACCTTTAAATAAGTGAGTTTAAATTCATTTATATTTATATTTATTAATATAACAGGCATGTTTCCTTTTTATATTCTTTTGTTGGTTTTTGTTTATATTTATTAATGAAGTATTTTTTGTTTTATGTCACTCTGATATTTGTAAAGTTTAATATTTTAAATTATAGTACTTACATTTTGTTTGCATCTTTATGTAATACTGTTTGCCCTTATTTTTAAATAGCATCGTCTCTTAAAATATTAAGAGATGTCATCTCTTAATTAAGATATTCCCTGGATCAAATCTATTATAATACTTAAACTTGAAGAAAAGTGATGTGTTTAGATATTTTGGCTCACTCTTCTGGAATATATTGTTAAGTGTTCTTTCATTTCCTGTCACTGAACATTACCATCAAGAAGTCTGTTGAAAATCTTATTTTCTTTCCCTTAAAACAATAGTGACCATACCTTTTTGTCTGACCATATTTTTTTAAAAGATTTGATTTATTTATTTGACAGAGAGAGACACAGCAAGAGAGGGAACACAAGCAGAAGGTGTGGGAGAGGGAGAAGCAGGCTCCCTGCCAAGCAGGGAGCCCAATGTGGGGCTCCATACCGGGACCCTGGGATCATGACCTGACCAGAAGGCTTAATGACTGAGCCACCCAGGGGCCCCACGTCTGACCACATTTTGAGATGAAAGAGACTACTATTTATATTGATTTATGTTTATGGAACAATAAGCGTACATTTTTCCCCAGGGAAACTGAGCCATATGGTTTTGCCACCTATACATGGCTTAATTTTTTTTATTTGGGAGCCTAAAATAGCCTTTCTTTTTTTAATCATCTTATTTATAACATTCTTTTCCTTACCTATATTACATTGATCTTTCCTCTAAATAAAGATATTTTTTCTTTCATTTTCACCTAAATCATGTTCAGTGTTGACAATTCTTTTTTTAATTCAAGTATAATTAACAGTGTTATATCAGTTTCAGATGTATATTATAATGAGTCAACAATTCAATACACTATTTAGTGTAGTGATGACAATTTTTAGTCAATTTTCTCTTAGTGACTTCTCAATATGCATAATTTTCCTCATATTTCAGAAGTTTTCTTGAGTTATACTTTTAAACATCTATGTTCCTTGTTTTTCTTCATTCTCCTTTGCCTATATTTTATATCCGTCATTTGGCCCTCTAGTTTCTCTATTTCTCATTAACTTTGTTCCATTTCTTAAATTTCTAATATTGTTTATGTAGTATATGGATAATTAGTGATCCCCCATTGGCCATGCTTCCTGACATCCATATCCTTTAGTAGTCCTCTCCCATACTGACTCTTGACTTAACTATGTGACTTGCTCTGGCCAGCAGGACATCAGTAAGGGTGGCAAATGAGGAAGACTGATAAGCACTTGTTCATGGGGACTTGCCCTCTTCACCACGTGAAAAAGCCTAGTTTAAACTTATTGAGAATGAAAAGCCACACGTAGACAGAGGCTCAACCATTCCAGCTTAACATAGCTCTCAGCCAATTCAACAATTAAATTCATGCATGTGAATGAGCCCAGGCAAAACCAACACAAGTATGTTATTGGGCACATCTGATTCACAAAATCATGAGATACATGAAATCATTGTTTTAAGCCACAAATTGTGGGGGTGTTACTATGTGTCATTAGATAACTGATAGAGAAATTGTGGCCTAGAAGTGGGCATAGATGTGATAAAACCCCCAAATATGTAGCATTGGCTTTATAATGGGGCAACAGATGGAGGCTTGAGAAGTATAAGGAATCTGTTGGCAAGGGCTGAAGGAATGGCAGAGAAATGTTGGCAGAGACTTGAAATGAGCTGAAGAAATCATTAGTGGCAGGGGAAAAAAAATGGTTGCCCATATTCTATAATAACAAAACATTTGACAAACCAGTTAAGTGCTGGTACACAAAAGATAGGATCATACTGATGAACTAGTGGATTGGCTAAGGAGACCTCCTAGCAGAATGTTGAAAATGCCTATTGTCTTCTCTTAGGTGCATATGGTAGGACAGTGGAAGAGAGATATAAGCTAAGGAGAGAGCTATTTAGTTTACAAGAAGAAACTAGACATGAAGAAAAGACAGAACTTTCTGGGTTGGAAAATAAAACAACATTTCCAGACCTTCCAGATGGCAACTCAGTATAATCAATGACCTCAGGGTAAAGACAAAACCAAGGATATGGATGTAAAACCTTTTTTTAAAGACCTCAGAATGATTGAAAATGATTTTTAGCTAAAAAGAAGGGCTTGCAGGAATTTTACAAATAGTATCCCACAGCATTCTGAGATACCCAATATATAGCAAGGTCTATGTTAAAGAGTATGAATGTGAACTTGAGGCATGGGATGATTCCATCCCTAAACACAGGAAATCATTAGGATTTTTAAGGGAGTTGTATCAGTTTGGACTAAAAAGAAGGGAGACAATTAAAAAGAAAAGAGCTTTCCTGGCCTCTACCTTCCTACATACAGAAAATTCACTGATAAAGCTACTCAGCTATTTCTTAGAGAAGAAGAAAAATCTCTAAGAGAACTGAGCCAAAAGCCCAAAGAACGAAGCCAAGAGCCCTGGACAAGAATGGATTAGGAAACCATTTCAAGGGAAAAAAAACAAGCAACGAAATCTTAATCAAGGAATATTCCAAGACCCTCAGTAAGTATTCCTACAACCTATGCTTACCTAGATTTCAGAATTGTTATGGACTAGTGATTGCTATAAACCTCCAATTATTTTCCTTTTCAGTGGGACTTTCTATTGTAGCCATACTGTTCCTGTCTCACAATTCGATGTTGGGTCTGTGGAGGAAAGTGGGGCAGAGAGTTGTCTTGTTTGGGGGTCTCTGGAACAACAGGAGCTATATCCAAGGGGCTACAACTGAGGAGCCTTTTCTGTATCCAGAAATAACACACAAAAGCATGGCATTTGAGTGTGGATAGACTTCAATATGAATCATCAGGGCCAGAGAGCAGATTGTGTTATATTGTTACATCAGTAGCCCTCTGTGAATCATACTTCCCTCTATTCTCCTTTGTAGGCTTCTCCTACCTTGACTGAGCTTGCCATGTAACTTTCATTTTTGTTTTTGCTTTGTCTAGTGTTGCTACTGGGTTACCAGAAAATATGACATAAGCAGATGATTAATAAGTACTTGCATATTTGGATTTTTAATCCAAATTTTGGATGCTTAATAAGTACTTGCATATTTGGATTTTTCTTACTGATTGTTACCATTTACCATTTTAAAAGGCCTGGTCTAGACTTATTGAAGGTGAAAACCATACTAAGCAAGCAGCCCAATTGAACCACCCATCCCGCTTGATCTCAGACCCATAAGACAACCTGCCAGCTGAGTATAGCAATAGGAAGAGCCCAGGCAAGACCAGCAGAACTGCTCAGCCAATCCACAGCATTTTAAGACATAACCATTATTTTGGATCCTTAAGATCTGAGATGGTTTATTATGTAATAATAAATAACAGAATTCCTTACTCTATTTTCCATCATCTCCCTTTGACTCCTTCATTTCTTAAACAGTTTGTCTTTTTCTTCTGTTTTTCTTCCTAATATTTTTCCAGTATTAATTTCATCTCTTCCCTGAGTTCTTTACTTCTTTTTAAAAATTTTTTATTTAAATATAATTTAGTTAATATCTAGTGTATTATTAGTTTCAGGGGTAGAATTTAGTGATATATCAGTTTCATACAACACCCAGTGCTCATTGCATCATGTGCCCTCCTTAATTCCCATCACCCAATTACTCTCTCTCTCCCCACCTCCCCTCCAGCAATGCTAAATTCATTTCCTATAGTTAAGAGTCTCTTACAATTTGCCTCCTTCTCTGGTTTTATCTTATTTTATTTTTCCTTCCCTTACCCTTGTTCACCTGTTTTGTTTCTTAAATTCCACATAGGAGTGGAATCATATGGTATTTGTCTTCCACTGACTGACTTATTTCATTTAGCATAATACACTCTAGTGCCACCCATGTCATTGCAAATGGCAAGATTTCATTCTTTGTGATGGCTGAGTAATATACCATCGTGTATATATATATATATATATATATATATATATATATATATATATGCACACACCACATCTTTATCCATTCATCTGTCAGTGGGCATCTGGGCTCCTTCCTATTTTGACTATTGTGGATATTGCTGCTATAAAAATTGGGTGCATGTGACCCTTTGAATCACTATGATTGTATCCTTTGGTTAAGTACCTGGTAGTGTAATTGCTGGGTCATCGGGTATTTCTATTTTTAACCTCCATACTGTTTTCCAGAGTGGCTGTACCTTCTGAGTTCTTTCCTTCTGATGAGTGACTTCCTTCAAGGAACCAGTGGCTTCATTTGACATTTTAAAAATTATTATTATTGGAATATTGAATAATGAATTTCTTTCTGATTTCTGACTATACCCTACTCTTTTTACTGTTTTGTTTTGTTTTAAGTAGGCTCCATGCTGGGCATGGGCTTGAACTCATGACCCTGAATTCAAGACCTGAGCTGAGATCGGGAGTCAGTCACTTAACCTACTGAGCCACCCAGGCACCCCGGATATATTCTATTCTTACCTTTTGTTTTGTTTTTGAAGCTTATAATGGTATTTTGCACATTTCTTCCTATAACATATTTGCATAGCTGTTAAATTGATGCCTTCAGTTTGAAACACCAACAAGCAGGATTTTCACTGAACCAGCTATTTTTAATAGATGAGAGATAATGCAGGGAAGGAGAGGGCCATTGATATTGGCTGCTATAACAATAAAATATTTTTAATGAAAAAAAGAATGTGTAATTATTGCTCATTTGCAACTTAAAATTTAACTTTCTTAGGACTTCTACCATCCATCCTATGACTAACTTATTCTTATTGACTCCAACATCATTTGCAGTCACTAAAGGGCACAGCCTCTAAATTTTAAGTGTTGCACTCATTATAGTACTTGATGTTGTATAAGTCCTTCCACTTTGTGTAGCACTTAAACCTAGTTAATTTGATCTCAGTCTTTCTCATAGCAGTTCCCACCTCAGGTGGGGACTCTTTCCAGAAGTGAGTAAGTTCTGGAGATTTCTGAAATCTACCCTCAAAATATCTTCTCTAGGGTACCTGGATGGCTCTCTCAGTTAAGTGTCTGCCTTCAGCTTCATTTATGGTCCCATGGTCTTGAAATCGATTCCTGCATCAGGCTCCCTGCTCCACGGGGAACCTGACTCTCTCTCTACCTCTCTCTCTCTCATGAATAAGTAAATAAAATTTAAAAAAAAAAATCTTTGCTATTCTTTCTGTTCCTCCAGTGTTTCAGCATCTCCCCTTTTCTCAAGATTTGCGTGCTCTTGCTCTGCTGGTCCCGTGCATTTAAAAATAACAAATAATAACTTGGAGTTGACAACTTTTTTTTTAAGATTTATTTATTTATTTGAGAGAGCAAGAGAGAGATCAAGAGATAGAGTACACAAGTGGGGGAAGGGGCCAAAGGAGAGCAAGAGAGAGAATCTCAAGCAGACTCTATGTTAAGCATGGAACTCAATGTGGGGCTTGATCCCAGAACCCTGAGATCATGACCTGAGCCAAAATCAAGAATTGGCTGTTTGAGCCATCTAAGTGTCCTGGAGTTTAGAATGTTTGCAGAAAACTTGTGATTTCATTCAATATGAGAGTTTTGTTTTTATTTTCATTTTCTATGCAGTTGTAGAGTTTTCAAGAGAATTGAGAAAGGAAGAACAAAGTTGCCATCATGATCTTGTTAGAAGCCCTCTCCTTACGGCTCCTGAGCACAGAAAACTCCCAACAAAATCAACAAAAGCAGATCTACACCAAGACATATTATAAAGAAAATGGAAAATATAATGATAAAGAAAAATGTGCTGCCTACAAGAAGCTCATTTTATACCTAAGGCACCTGAAAATTGAAAGAGAGGGGATGGAGAAACATCTATTATCAAATGGATGTCAAACGAAAGACAGGATACCAGTAATTATATCAGACAAAACAAATTTTAAAACAAATATTGTAACAAGAGAGAAAGAAGGATACTATATAATAATAAAGGGGAAAATACAACAAAAATATGTAACAATTATAAATATTTATACACCTACCATGGGAACACCAAAATACATACAACAGTTAGCAACAAATATAAAGGAACAAATCAATAATAATACATAATGATAGGAGGTTTTAACACCCCACTTACATAAATGGGCAGATTATCTAAACAGAAATTAACAAGAAAGCCACTTTGAATGACAGTGGATGAGATGGATTTAACAGCTACATTCAGAACATTCTATTCTAAAACAGCAGAATACATATTCTTTTCAGGTGGACATGGAACAGTCTCCAAAATAGATCAATATTAGGCCACAAAACAAGCCTCAACAATTTAAAAAGACTGAAATAATACCATGTGACTTTTCTGACCACAACACTATGAAACTAGAAGTCAACCACAAGAAAAAAATCTGGAAACACCAGAACTACATGGAGGTTAAATAACATGCTACTAAACAAGGAATGGGTCAACCAGAAAATCAAAGAAGAAATAAACAAGTACATGGAAACAAATGAAATGAAAACATAATGGTTTAAAATCTTTTGGACACAGCAAAAGAAGTTTTAAGAGGGAAGTTTATAGCAATACAGGCCTACCTCAAGAAGCAAGAAAAATGTCAAATAAACAACCGAATCTTATACCTAAAGGAGCTAGAGGAAGACCAACAAACAAAACCTAAAACCAGCAGAAAAAAGGATATAATAAAGATCACAGCAGAAGTAAATGATATAGAAACTGAAAATACAATAGAACAGATTAATAAAACCAAGAGCTGGTTCTTTGAAAAAAAAAAATCAATAAAATTGATCAATGTATAGCCAGACTTATCAAGAAAAAAAGAGAAAAGACCCAAATAAACACAAATGAGAGAGGAAAATAACAACAAACACCACAGAAATACAATTATGAGAATATTATGAGAAACTACAGGCCAACAAATGGTACAACCTGGAAGAAATGGATAAATTTCTAGAAATGCATAAGCTACCAAAACTGAAACAGGTAGAAATAGAAAATTTGAACAGACCAATAACCAGCAAAAAAAATACACAAAAAAAACCCCACAAGAAACAAAAACAAATAAACAAAAAACTGACAGTAATAAAAAAAGTAAAACAAAACCAAAAACCAAACAAATAGACAAAAATTTCCAACAATCTGAAGTCCAAGTTCTGATGACTTTATAGGTGAATTTCAGAAAATGTTCAAAGAAGAGTTAATAGTTGTTCTCAAACTACTGCAAAAAATAAAAAAGGTACAAAAACTTCCAAATTCATTCTCTGGGGCTAGCATTATTCATCTGATACCAAAACCAAACACACACACACACACACACACACACACACAGAGAACTGGAGGCCAATACCCCCTATGAACACAGATGCAAAAATCCTCAACAAAATGCTAGCAAACAAAATCCAACAATGTATTTTAAAAATCATTCACCACAATCAAACAGGATTTATTCCTGGGTTGCAAAGGTGGTTCAATATTCACAAATATATCACATCAATAACAGAAAGGATATTAACCATGTGATCATTTCAATAGACATGGAAAAAGCATTTGACAAATTATAATATCCACTCATGATATAAACCCTCAATAAAGTAGGTTTAGAGGGAACACACCTCAACATAATATAGGCCTTACATGAAAAACCCATAGTAAACATCATACTCAATTGGGAAAAACCAGAGACTTTCCTCTAAGTCAAAGACAAGACAAAGATATCCACTCTCCACTTTTATTCAGCATAGTAGTGGAAGGTCTAGCCATAGTAATCAGACAACAAAAATAAATAAAAGGAATTCAATTACATAAGGAAGAAATAAAATCTTCATTACCTGCAGATGACATGACACTGTATAAAGAAAAACTGAACGATTCTACCAAAAACAAAGCAAAGCAAAACAAAACAATAAAACGCATTCAGCAAGGCCACAGGACACAAAATCAATCAATGGAACTCTGTTGCATTTCCATACACCAACACTGAAGTAGCAGAAAGAGAAATTAAGAAAACAATCCCATTTACAATTGTACCAAAAATAAGATACCTAAAAATAAACCTAACCACGGGGCGCCTGGGTGGCTCAGTGGGTTAAAGCCTCTGCCTTCGGCTCGGGTCATGACCCAGGGTCCTGGGATCGAGCCCCACATTGGGCTCTCTGCTCCGCGGGGAGCCTGCTTCCTCCTCTCTCTCTGCCTGCCTCTCTGCCTAGTTGTGATTTCTCTCTGTCAAATAAATAAAATATTAAAAAAGAATGAAAATAAAAATAAACCTAACCAAAGAGCTAAAAAATTTGTACTCTGAAAACTAAAAACACTGATTGCAAAAAACTGAAGACAACACAAAGAAATAGAAAGACATTCTGTAGTTATAGATTAGAAGAACAAATAGTGCTAAGATGTCTATACTACTTAAAGCAGTTGATACATTTAATGCACTCCCTATCAAAATACCAACTGTATTTCTCACAGGCTTAGAACAAGCAATCCTAATATTTGTACAGAACCATCAACAACCCTGAAGAGCTTAAAGCACCTTGAAAAAGAAACACAAAGCTGGAGGCATCACAAATCTGGGCTTCAAATTATATCACAAAGCTACAGTGATCAAAACAGTATCATACTGGCACAAAAACAGACACATAGATCAATGGAACAGAACAGAAAACCCAGAAATGAAACTGCAATTATATGGTCAAATAATCTTTGGCAAAGCAGGAAAAAATATCCAATGGAAAAAAGACAGTCTCTTTAACAAATGATGTTGGGAAAACTGGACAGCAACATGCAGAATGAAACTGGACCACTTTCTTACACCATATACAAAAATAAATTCAAAATGGATGAAAGACCTAAATGTGGGATGTGAAACCATAAACATCCTAGAAGGGAGAACAGGCAGTAATCTCTCAGACATCAGCAACTCTTCTCTAGATTAGGTCCCCTGAGGAAAGGGAAACAAAAGCAAAAATAAACTACTGCGAATTCAACAAAATGAAAGGCTTCTGCACAGCAAAGGAAACTACCTACAAAACTAAAAGGCAAACTACAGAATGGGAGAAGATATTTGTAAATGACATATCTGATAAAGGGTTAGTACCCAATGTATATAAAGTACCTGTTTGGGTAAAAATAAATAAATAACCCAACTAAAACTGGGAAGAAGCCACAAACAGACATTTCTCCCAAGAAGACATACAGATGGCCAACAGACATGGAAAACAGACATGAAAAGATGCTCATCATCACTCACCATCAGGGAAATGCAAATTAATGCTACAATGAGGTATCCCCTCACACCTATCAGAATGACTAAAATAAAAAACACAAGAAACAACAAATTTTGGTGAAAATGTTGGGAAAGAGGAACTCTCATGCACTGTTGGTGGGAATGCAAACTGGTGTAGCCACTCTGGAAAACAGTATGGAGGTTCCTCAAAATGTTAAAACTAGAACTACCCTAAGATGCAGCAAGCGCAGTACTGGGTATTTACCCAAAGAATACAAAAACACTAATTCAAAGGGGTACATGCACCACTATGTTTATTGCAGCATTACTCACAGCAGCCAAACTATGGAAGCAGCCCAAGAATTCATCAACAAGTGATGTACAGGTAAGGAAGATGTGTGTGTGTGTGTGTGTGTGTGTGTGTGTGTGTGTGTGTAATTATAATGGACTATTAATTAGCTATTAAAAAAGAATGAAATCTTCCCATTTGCAAGGACATGGATGGAGCTAGAGAATATAAAGCTAAGTAAAGTAAGTCAGTGCAAGAAGGAAAAATACTGGATTATTTCATTCATATGTGGAATTTAAGAAACAAAACAAGTGACAGGCGTGTGGCAGAAAGAAAGAGAGAGAGAGACTAAGAAACAGATTCTTTCCTCTAAAGAAAAAACTGATGGGTGTGGGTGTGGGGGGTCATTGGGAGTATGAGATGGGTGATAGAGATTGAGGAGCGCACTTGTCATGATGAATACCAGGTGGTCAAAAAAATGTAAAAAATAAAATGAGGCTTTCTAGAAAACAGCATAGTTTGTTGAGACCTTTGAGGTATGGGAAATGCAACCTGCCAACTAAAGTTCTACTGGCAGAAAAACTACACTACTTTGGCCACATATGGAACAACTTTAATTTTTCACAGTAGTACAGGGCTTTTGCACTGATGAAGTAAGGAGCCATATAAATCACCTTGGTGCATTGCTTCTAGATTCATAATCAGGGTCTGAAAAATCTCTGCCATATGCTGGAAGAATTAGCACCTAAGGCCATCAAGGTTGATAACTTCTCAGAGCCAGGGCCTTAAATTACTGCCTGAAGACTTTTGGCAAAAAAAGAAAAAAAAAGTCAAAATCTAATATTGTTATTCTTTTTTTTTTTAACAAAGAATTGTATTATTTCTTTCTTTCTTTCTTTCTTTCTTTATTAGAAAAGATATTTAGAGTACCTCACGGAATTTTAGGAAATTTTTTTCACTTTTTTTTTTTTTGCAAGTAAAGTAAAAGCCCATTCTCAGAACATTTATCAGAGAAAGATTTATTCATAGAATCCTTGAAAGATATTTTTGGCTATATGAATGAAGCAAATCTTCTGAATCAAGGCCTTGGATTAACTATTTAAAACAGCACTAAAACTCTGTGAGCAATTTTGGATAAACTGCCATTTTAGAAGAGGAGTTTGGATGCAAACAACTTTGCAAACTTTCAAATATTGGAGGAAGAACTTCAGAAGACTGGAGTCTCAAGGAACTGAGGATGCCAACTTTTCTGCAGTCAAAATCTGCATAAATATTTTATAGTTTTTAATGTCAGTGCTGCTCAGAAAGCTTTACTTCCCTTTCTTATTATCAGGTACGGCAAGACTTTGCACTAATAATATTTTCAAAATATTTAACTCTTTTGCATTATCTCTTTAGGACTTTTAGAAGTTATTTTGTTCCATTACATGAAGAGAACATCTAATTTTCTTCCACAGAGAACTTCCACCGAGTTCTCATTTCTCGAACACTCTCTGTTTTCAGATGCTTCTATTAAATATCACAGGCCAAGTTATCACATGGTAAGACGTGTCTATTAAACATTTTTTATACTAAAGAACAGGAGGAAAGAAAAAAGGATGAAAGGAGAGAAGAGATAAGAGAAGGACAAAGATGAACTTTGAGCACTGCATTAAGTAATTTCACATAAACTATATATGAGTTATTCTTTTGTCTGGGTTATATTTAAACTAACGCCATACAAACTTTAATGAATATGTTTCACAAATTAGAAAAATAAAGGTCAGAAAAGTTAGTAGCCAATGGTTTTGGCAGAGATATGTGGAGAGACTGGCTGAATAATTGATTATGGAGAACTAAACCAAGTAATGGGAAATTGGTTATAATCTAATCTATATGCATATGTATTTCCAGAGTTTGAAATTTTATAGAAATGAAGATTAAATGTGAGTTTTTTATTAACTCAAGTATGTAACACAGTGGCAAGTCCATTGTTAACATCATATGAAATTATTCCAACTTAGCCATTACTCATCCTGGCCCTTGTTACCACCAACCAGTGTTTTATCTGTTCTATCTCTTAAAAAGACCCCAGGTCTACACATAACCATTGCAACTTCACTTCTTGTACTGCAGATGGGTAACATTCTGGGGCTTGCACTGACGAATTATCATTTTTTTGATGCTACAATACCCCAATCTTTCAAATTAACGTAGTCATGCTGATGGCATATATTTAAAGCTAATCAAAGTGATATTTTAGAAATGGTATGATTGTATTTTAAATAAAACAGTTATTGTTGAAACACCTTTCGAACTGAACTTTCCATATTTCCCCAATTGCTCCTCATTTAATGTCAATCATAATCTCTCCTCATCTGCTACTTTCTTCAAAGATCGATTCAAATAGTCCTCTGGTGAAGTGTTTCCCAGATCTGTCCAGCCGAGTGTGGCAGTCCTGTGCTCTCACAGAACTGTGTTCATTCCATTATTACCACACTTAGAACAGTGAAGAGTGACTATGTAGTACCACCTGGGCTTTCACCATTAGACTGTGGGTACCTTGAGCCAGTGGCTATGGCTTATACCTCTACACCTACCAGTCTAAAAGCACAGTGTCTAATCTAGTATAAGATAATGATAAGAAGAATTTTTTTAAAAAATAATAAAACTAAACATAAAACTATTACTAACATTTTAATATGCTTTAGTCTTTCATGTATATTCACTGCGTCTGCATATATACATACATATATGTATAAAATATTAAAATATTATTTTATAATATATAGTCTAATGTATTTTTTAAATAACAGTATACTGTGAAAATATTTCACATGGGTAATTATTCAGCAACACAATTACTTTTACTTGTCACTATGGATATTTCAAAAATATACCAAAGTAAAACAAAAGCATAATCAATCTCTACATAACTACCACCCAACTCAATAATTATTAATATTGGCAATTTTTAAAAATATGTATCTCCATCTACTTTCCCACTCCTCACTCTGAGTTATTTTAAAGCAAAGTCCAGCTATCATATTGTTTCATTAGTAAGCACTTCAATATGTACGTCTAAAAGATGAACATTAAACAAAAAGCATAATGCTCTTACCACCCCAAGATATTTTAAAGCTTTATTTAATTAACTTTGGAGAGGGAGAGAGAGTGCATGAGCAGGAGGGACAGAGGGAGAGGGAGAGAGAATTTCAAGCTGATTCCATGTTGCGCACAGAGCCCATCAGAGCCCTTTAGATCCCAACATGGGATTTAATCCCATGACCTTGGGATCATGACCTGAGCCAAAATCGAGAGTCAGATGTTCAACCAATTGTGCCACCAGGAACCCCCACCCCAAGTTATTTTAAATAATTCTTAATATAATCAAGTATCCAGTCAGTGTATAAGTTTTTCTGATTTTCTCATAAGGGGTTGTTTCATGGTTTATTGATTAAATCAGTGTCCAAAGTCTTCATGTTGAAATTGGCTGATGTGTTTCTTAAGTCTTTTATAATCATACTATCTCATTTTATTTTCTCCCTGTCATTATTTCATAGAAACATTTCAAAGCCTTCATCGTATTCCATACTATGGCTATAAGACAATTAATTCAAAAGGCTTCTATCATTGAGCATTTAGCTTATTTCTAATTTTTTCTCCTATTAAACAATGTTCTAATGAATATGCATATAGATAAATCTTCGAGCACACCTAGAATTATCCTATTAGGATTAATTCTTAGAAGTGGAATGCCTCATGGGTTTTGTTTTTTTCTTTTTTTTTAAGATTTTGATACAGCTTGTCAAATTACTCTTCAAAATGATTGAGCTAATTTACACTCCTACCAGCAGTATGAGCATATCTGTGCCCCTACACCCTCATCAACACTGCATAATATCTTAATTTAAAATATTTGCCAATTTGATAGACCAGAAAGATCTTGCTGTTTCAATTTGCATTTTTTTTTGAGTTAATAGTAAGAAGAAGTGCCCTGAATCCTTGAATCCTTATTGAATGCTTACTATGATCACAAAATCCCTTCCTGGTAAGTCTATGAATGAGATACACCTATTTAAGGGACAAGGCCAAGAAATGCAGATTTTTATTACTAGATTTAAGCAGAAATTCTGGCCCTGGTGAGTATAAACTGCAAGATTTTTTTTTTTCCTTCGTCTTCAGGTAAGTTTAAGTGCCTTAAAAAATGTAGCATTTCCCTTATATGCTTTCATCAGGACGATGATACTTCCTAAATGGGATGCAGCTCCAGACCCACTGTATTGTCTCAGGCACACAGTTCCAAAAGTGCATGGTCCTAAGTTCCTTTAACCTCTTAATCACACATGCACACAATAACTCCTTATACTACGGCCACTCTGTAGCCTTAGCATATTACTCTCCAGCATCAATGTTCCTCCTTCCCAGGGTAGAATTCCTGGGAGGTAGGGGGTAAAGGAGAGTGTTACACATGGAGTAGCAATGAACCAGGTCTCCTTAGAATAGGGGATGTACAGCCAAAGTAGAGTTAATTTTTTTCCTCTAACACTTTCAGTCATTAGAGTATGTCTTTTGTGAATCCTGTATTCATTTTCCCTGCCAATCAATGAGTGATGAACAAATGAAAGAATGAATGATCACATTTTGGGTATAATCATTCAACTAGTTACAAATCAACCAAATTGCACTGTCTTTTAGTCCATATTTCATTTTCTTGTCAACTTTTATTGCAGGAACTATCCAGTCTAGTAGACATCTATTTTAAAGCAAGCTTTTATGTCTAACTTCTTTCTCAGAATTCTTCAAAGTAACTTAAATAGCCAGGGTTTTATCTCTATATACCCTTTAAATGAGGCCAGTCAAGATCCCACTGGTCTAAAAACCAATGGATCAAACATCACAGAATTATTGATCTTGAGTTTGCTTTCTTCACCATAGTGTCAAGAAGAGGACCCCTCCTTTCTGAGAATAACCTAACCATGTGCCCTGCATTTTTTATTCAATTCTTTTCTCCCCATCACGCCCTTCTCCCACCGATCTTCTCCTCTCTCTTAAGTCATCAACCCTACTCTGAGAACTGTAACAAAGCCCTTTATCCCATCTTTTCACAACAGACTCAAATATGAAATTGTTTTTTGATTCTTACAGTGCTTAGCTTATGCATAGGAGTAGTGCTCTTCAGAAAACGTAAATTTGGAAAGTGGCTGGCAATTTATGTCTTCACAAATTCATATTGTATACTGTAAACAAAATTTAGATAGGTGACGGATAGATGATAGATAGATAGATAATCATTCTCCATGGCCTGTAGAACATTTCCCAAAGAGTGTCCCATTAAACCACTCTTAAATTGTTAGCATGCTCAGAATTTTTTTTTCCAAATACATTTTAGAAATGTATTTTGCATTTCTTTAAGATTCATCATACATGTAAATATTAGCATATTAAACCCTCTGAGGAATTTTTCATTGAAGAAACCTTACTTATCTCTTTTAATCAAAATGTATTTGACCACAGAATCAGGGTTTTCTGTTTGTTTGTTTGTTTAGTGAAGCATCCATTAACATGTTTTGCAGACTTGTTTGGGACACACACGAAACACAGGTGATAACACACAGGCGAAAGCACTTGGAATTGCCTATCAGAGAATGCTAGATTCTGCGGAACTTTTTGGTCCTCTTTCTGCGGAACTTCTTTGGTCCCTGTTGCTCTCTCCCAGTCTCTCCACTTTCAGTGCGGAGCTACTAGTTCCATTAAAATCAAAAGTCCCATGCTTCCCTGAACACAAAGTGCTTTAGAATATTCACGAGCCATTTTACATGCTGTCCTTCGCTATCTCGAAAACATTCTTCTGCAAATTCACCTGCAAATTCCCACATATTTCTTAACACTCAGTTTATATGATAGCTATTCAGCAAGATGAGTCGAGATTCCAAGTTTTATACTCCAAGCTTTATCTCCTTGGCTCCTCCAGAACTTTATTTTCCCTTTTTAATATTCCATCCATACCATATTACCTATATATCTGTCTGTTTCCCTCTTTAGACCATTTTCCCCCATAGGTCAGGTACCATATCTTATTCATTATTTTATATTTACTGATTAACACAGTGCCTAGCACATAAAAGGTATTCCATGTCTATTTTGGAAGTTAATTAATTTGCTTATCCAACAAAGTTCTTTTCATTGAGGTCTAAGTAGCATAAATATCATGTATCCTGTCCTGACCGTGCACCTCCTTGCAATATTTTAAGACTGCAATGTGCTGTCCTAACAGAAAACAAACAAGAACGGCTTGATTGTTCCCTATCGGAATGATGGCAGGTCATTTTGTTTGCCCAAATGACTGGATCATTCTGTTAATCTGGCTGTGATGGAGCCATGCAACCATGAACTCTCAGATTCAGAAGAGCCATTCAAATCATCTATCTAGTTCTGCCATCCCTGTCTCTTCCTTTACTATGGAGCTTGTCTGGAGTTTTCTACCTTTCAAAGAAAATATTTCAAAATGGAAGTTTTATTGTGCATTTTTCACATTCATTGATGTACATAAAAAGATCTATAAAGACTAACTACCCATCAGTCATAAATTCATGAGCCTCAAGGTCTCTTAAGGATCATTCATCCTCTCTAGAAATTGTTCTCTCTCCTCATGGAGAAGAGAGATGAGCTCCCTCATGGGCGGTAAGGACAAGTTTGTGTAGGGGATACTATCAGACGTGGCCCCAGCATCTAAACTAGTTTATACTTCTGTCCTTTTTTTTTTTAAAGAAGAATTTATTTATTTATTTATTTATTTATTTATTTATTTATTTATGTATTTGAGAAAGAGTGATAGTGAGAGAAAGAGAGAACACGAGCATAGAGGGAGAGGGAGAAGCAGACTCCATTCAGAGCAGAGACCCTGACTCGGGGGCTCAAGTCCAGTACCCTGACCTGAGCCCAAGGCAGACACTTAACTGACTGAGCCCCCCAGGTTCTCTGTATAGTAGCATAGCCATACAGCTACAGAAGTACAGCCACCTCTGTACTTCTGTCCTTCTTAAATTGCTTCTTAAAGATTTCAGGAGTATCATGCACCTTGCTTCATAATGACACACAGAAGACACAAATGGATACTGCATTCCCATGAAGAATGAAGGAAATTATTCAATGTGCTGACTTTTAGTCACCTCGTTATTAAGGGCTAGTATATCTGACAAGTCACAAGGAAATCAGAAGTCTTCGCTAAACCATTTGAAAAATGTACTCAACTATCATTATCAATTCAGATATTCAGAAACCTGAATCCCACCCAGAAAATGTCATTTTTAATGGTTTTATGTCATCTCTTATGTGAATCATTCGCATTACGTCTGGCTGGAATCAGCAAAAAGAATTTCAGGGAAGTTAGAGCCAGTGACACTCGCTCTGGGCATCGTGACACTTGGGCATCGTACAAGTTACATAATTTCAATGTAATTGTTTCATTTAGAACAATTCTAAAAGCCAATCCCCATTTATTTATCTAGTACTTCATTCAACCAATTACACCATAAAAATAGGTGCTGAATACTGTTATGGACATGATGGTGTACAAGGCACATGGAGCTTATCAACATAGTCCTTAAACTTTCAGGAACTCAAGGTTCTGCACAGGTCAAGTGCACACAGGAGAAAGAAAATGACTTATAGACATTTTCAAAGATGGAAAAAACATTAAGCTTAGAGGAACATAGTAGAATTGCTCCACCGAGTATACATATAAATACAAACACTGGGTAATTGTATATCTTTTCTGTCCAGTATGGTAGCTTCTAGCCATAGGTGGCTATTAAGCACATGAAATGTGATAACTCCTCATGGCAATATGTTGCCTACATATAATACTCATCAAAATTTGAAGATTTCAAATGAAAAATAATGTAAAATAGCATTTATAAATTTACCTTGATTGCATCACCTGGGTGGCTCAGATGGTTAAGCATCTGTCTTCGGCTCAGGTCATGATCCCAGGGTCCTGGGATCAAGCTCCACATCGGGATCTCTGCTCAGAGGGGAGCCTGCTTCTCCCTCTCCCTCTACTGCTCTGCCTACTTGTACTTTCTTGCACTCTCTGTCAAATAAATAAATAAAATCATAAATAAATAAATAAATTTAAATAAATAAATTTACCTTGATTACTTGTGAAAACTGTAAGATTTAATATACTTGGATTAAATAACAAATTGCTAAAATTTATTTCACTTACTTCTCTTTACTTTTTTCATGTGTGTGGCTATCAAGAAACTTAAAATTACACACACATCTTCTTTTTACATTTTTATTGGCTGCTGGTGGTAGAGATGATTTGCGTGCATGCACAGGACAGGCTGGAACACAGGCACCTATGTATTCTTACCACTTTCTCATACTGCAAGGGCTAAAACTAACGATCATTTCCCCCCAAATCCTTTGCAGCTATGAATTTAGAGACAATTTACTCCCATTAATTATAAGCATGCACGTAAGACTTGACCTAGGGGCTAAGAAGGAGAGATACAGGTCATTTTGCTGGTTCAGACCCTGGGAGAAGTGGCTCCGAAAGAAGAGTTGCATCAGTGGATTTCCAGTTCAACAGGGGGAAATATCCTGATTGTGGCAGAATAATCAACTCCCCTTGATGGTTCCTTGGTACCACATAACTTCGGAAGTCAATCCTAGAATGCCCTTTCTGGCTTTGTCAACGATTATACAAGCTACTTAAGAATCTATACTAACTCTATTTCTTCTTAAATGAGCTAAAGTTGATTCTGGTGTCTGCATTTGAACTCTTCTCAGTTCAGGGTTGGTGGAATAGGATTAACCGATTTAGCATAAGTTAAAGCGCACATACGTACAAGTCACTGGTTAATAACAATTTCTCTGTTATCTCCTATAGGTACAGATGTATAGTAGGAGAGCATTTAGATGTTGAACGCATTATAAAATAAAGAAATATAATGTAACAAATGACTACAAGTTATATATTATAAATTTTAATATTATCTTTATCATCTAATTTTTAAGTAATGTTATAGCAAAGCCCAAGAATTGTAAAAATCACACTATTTTCTATACTGTGTATGCCAAGATATTTTTTCTTTATAAGTGGGTCATCATCTGGGCTTTTAGCATTCTTCCTTATAACAGAAATATGTCTTTTTTCTGTTTCTATCCTAAGGACTACACACATTGCTTTTGATATGACAGAACTAATTCAAACCTTTTAGAAATTGCAGCAGATAAGGACATGCCCCTGATTTGTCCACCTAAGGGCTTGGGACCTTGGTTTACCATTAAGTTCATGGCTTGGCGTTTTCCCAAGAAAATCAAGAAATCATCTGTGAATGCTCCAAAAAGTTCACATCACGGTCAGAGAAAGCTAAGTTTGGCTATGATCAAGCATCTGTAAGGTGGAAAAAAGGCCAAATGCACTGAGTATTGAGATGACCCTGATCTCCCCACTAGCCAAAGTCCACAGAAGGCACAACTGCCTTGGGACCCCAAGAGCTGGAGGTCAGAGGAAGCACCAGAGCATGCCACAGAGTTCTAAAAAAACAATTAAAGATTTTCTGGCTTAATTTTCCCAGATAATTAACTTTAGCGGATGCCTTTGAATTTTCTATCCTTTACCGGTATGCAAATTTTTAGTTTTCTAAATCAGTGGTGATCATACTAATAACTACTGTGCCAACAGAAGAGATGCTTCTATAACCATTTGCAGTCTCAGTCTGGCCACTCATTTGCATAACTCTTCCATTTTTAGCTATTACTCCAATTTTAGTGTCACTGCCCAACTCTCCACATGCATACCACCTATTATCACTGAAGCAGAAAGAGTGAGCTAAGAAATACCAAAAAAAAAAAAAAAAAAGATCAATGTGTAGAATTTTTTTGCCTCCAAGTACTAAGACCTTATAAAGTAGAAGAGAAACAGAGAGAGACCCAGAAGACGATGCAGTATTAAGTGAGAGATTCTTGGAATGAGTGTGTGTGTGCACATGCATATTTGTGTTTTAAGATCCGAGGTAAGAGAGCAAGTGAGATAGAGAAGAATGATGCAAAACACAGAATAAAGAAGGCCTTGGTGAACAGCATTTGACCACATTGGTTCATGTCCTCCCCACGCTATTATAAGATTCTGCTTTAATTCAGAGAAATAGAACTTTATGAAATGGACTTTCAAAAAAAAAAAAAGCCATTTCTATCTGCAGATACCTAACTCAGCCCTCAGGCATGATTAATGCTCCAGTGGACCTGATCCAAAGTGAAATCATTACAGCCTATGCAGTTCATGCCTTCGAATGATTCATTCCTACAGGAAATTGAAGAATAAAGAGAATTGTATAAGTACAATGATCAAGCCAAAAGAGAAATTGGAAAGTTTAAAACTCATTTTTGGCTCCCAGGTGGAGGCCATCCATAGACCCCTGCCCTGAGTTTAATGAATCTGAGTCTTGTTAATGCGGAGCAATACTTCTCTCTGATCCCATGGATCTAGTCCCTGTGTGGATTCACTGATGCCATGGGAAAGCACTTCAGCATTACCAACAACCTGCAGAGGCATAATAGCTATGCCAGTAAAATCCTCAAAGACCTCTTACCTTTCTGCCATTAATCACGCTGAAGAGCTGGAAAGTGTGAGGCATATCTTTTTTCAGGGTACACTTTGAGGATATAACATTTTTCCTTTGCTTTCTCTTGGCTGCTCAAACCACATTTTGTGTCCCTCTTTTGTGTACCCTGGAATTTCCTCCTTCAAGCTCCAAAAATTCAGTATGCCAAGAAAATCTCCAGATCTTTTTCAAGTGTCTACCCAGTTAGGATGATCCCATCCAATCCCTACATACTGAACCTTTCACCCCTTTACAAACCAAGACTCCATTCGTCACTGCAGTGCCTTAAGACTGGTATTAGAAAGAAAGCAATGTTCTGAAATCTCCTTAGAGTAGGGCTGATTTCTAAGGAAATTGGCTCTGTCACTGGAAGTTCTCAGAGCCTTGAACATTTTCTATTACAAATGCTATAAAAGGGATTCTTATCCTTGGTGGGAGGTTAGACCAGACCCCTAAGGTCCTTTCAATCTCTAAAATTGGAAGTTATGAGTAACCTGTGGACCACTCAACTCTCCCTGTGTAATACATGTTTTTAAAGAGAAGGTTGAGGTGTTGAATATAGAGTTAGGTTCCAGGGGCCCATTCCTGGCTCAGAAATTGTTGGAGGCAAGACAGATCCTGTTTCCATTGCTATTTCCACACCTGACTTAACACAAGCCCCAGGAAGACAATAATATATCATCTTTTTTCTCAGTGAGGGTCAGGTAAAGTCTATAAAGTTCAACGAAAAGTGACTGTGACCCTTACTTTTCTCTTCTCAATGCACTACCAAAGTCTCTGGGATTTTGACTCGATTACAATGTAATTTGGGGTCAGCAGAATAAGACTGTTGTTGGTTCTGAAATTGGAATAGAGTTGTTTTCTGAGATATTAGCAATTGTGGACAGTTAGGCCATTTTCGCTTTAACATCTCTACCTCCATGACTTCACTTGTGGTTGAATTTGCTCTGCTGTGGGAGCAAGAGTGGTGGCAGCTGTGGGCAAATCCCAGCTGTTAAACATCCAACCAGATGGATCAGGGACAGAGGCTGGCATAATAAAGTCAGTGCTTAACAGCTGTGGGCACAGCGGATGTTCTTAAGGTGTACTAGAGGGAGGAAGGAGAGAGATGGTAGGGAAGTTATTAAAAAATGAGTAGGCCTTTACATAATCGAGCCAATAAGATTGAGTCCAAAAGATATGTTTTTCAGAAAACATATTAATTCGTTCTCCTTTTCCAGCCAAGGTACTTGAGACATCATATCCGTTATTATCCAAGTCCATTTCTTTAAGAAATGAGAAATGACATATTTCACAATTTGGCTCAAGATCACTCAACCCTGTATTATAGACAATTCCTTATGTTTTCTGAGCATAATTATTTCCTAGGGAGGTACTAAAAAGAGCAGCTTTCAAAACAAGCTCAGCCCAAACTCAGGCCTGGATAGGATGTGTTCTGGGGTGGGTGTCACCAGTTTTCTCCAGGATTTGACATAAAAATAATCTCACATGGCTCTGGATTTCAATATCTATCATAATGATGCATTTAAGTTCACATGGTTTGGGATGTGACACTTGAGTCCAGAGACTAGAAGGCCCAACAGATACTGACCTCCGTGTTCTGCTTTTGTCAGCAAAATTCTCCATAGAACGATATGAATAAGGATACAGAATATTTAAAGGGGTTTAAGGTGCTCCCGGAAAGTGATCGAGGAAGCCAGAGAAGGAGATGCAGCACAACAATAGGTATGATGTTAATAAATTGAATAAAGGTGTGAAGACTTGTAAATGTTTTATAGAGCATTTGTCCGAAGACCATTAGTGGACACCCCACCTGAGAAAAATCAACTGGTGTCAAAGGCATGAATAATATGTGTTTATCAACATCCCCAAATGATTAGTAAAAATTACTCTGTTGGGTGAGCTTAAGGAGAAACAAAGTCAACCTGTTTCTTCAGGGAACAGAATCTCATTTTAGGGCCCAGTAAGCTAGTCTCTCTAGAATGTCGACTTCCTCTTTGGCTGATAGCTCTATGATAGTCTCCTTATGGTCTGCATTGTTACTTATTTTTCCTTTGTCCCATCTCCAACATCATTTCTCATTTCTCCCATCTCAGCATGCTTTACTCACCTAACCATGTACCAAGACATAGGGCCAGGGCAAATGTAGAGAGTGCCACCTCTGGAAGGTAGGATAGGCATGAGCTTGTACATTTGTGTATGGACAAAGGAATGCTAAGGTTTAAATGACAAATATATGTACCTTGTAGAGCTATTTCTTCCTATGTGGATTGAAAATCATAAAACATAGGGGAATTTTCAGAATCACAAAGAGCACATTAAGTTCCTTGAAGTTTGGATAAGATTCTCAAAAAGAATGGAGATATCCTGGTGGATTAACTGTGTGGGAAATGGTTCATTTCACACCTTCCAATGACCCCACTAAGTCCAGACTCCATCTCTGCAGTACACACATTTCTGAGATCCAAGACATTATCTCTAACACTTTAACAAGTGACACTATAGTAAAATTAGGAGAAAAAAAATCACTTACTTAAAGAAAATAAGTGTAAGGACATTGTTCTGTTGTCATGTTTCCTCCAAAACAAAAGTTGACATTAAGCATTTTTTTTTTTAGATTTAAAGACATTTAAGATTAAATTCAGAATCACTTTCAGAAAACACAGACTCTATTTCAAAGATACCATACTGCCTCTAATTCTATTAAATGTGACCTTGTAAACATCTGCAAACTTCTGCAAAATTACTATACCTAAAATCCCCCAAATCCAGTGTGCTTCTTCAGAGATTAAAAACACTCGAAGTACTATAGCTCTAGCAAAACACATCAGAGAGGAAGAGCATCACCCAAAGCTACGCTGGTCATGGTTGGATTGTCACCCCAAATTAGTATGCATGAGGGTCTCTCTGACAAATGGAGTTATTATCCACAGATGCTGTAAACATAAATCAGGAGGATATCATCAATAATGTTGTACTCTCTTTGTCCTCATCGTGTTTACAGATCTCGCTTTGAACAGCACATAAATACTTAGAGCATATTGTGGGAAACATGCCACTCATCTTATTAGCTTTCTCTGGCTCCAAGCTCTGATGCTGATCATCCCCTGACAGTGTTTGCCAACAACAAAAGAAGCCTATTGATCACATCGCTTCTCCCTTTGGCAGCCTTTCTGCCCACGATTACCTTGCATCACTCGCCTTAAGTCAAATGTCACAGAACAACTTACAAGAGATGTATCTATCTGGTAGAGCAAAATGTATTACTCTAAGTTTAATTGGAGGAAAATCCTTTGGTATTATGAATTGTTTACAATTTAAAATTTCATTCCTTGGCACTAATGAACAGTTAAAATCAAAGCTTACTTTGTGAGATGCAAATCCATAAAATTGTACTCATTTTCAATTTATTTTCTGAACAGTTTGCAGAGTCCCAAATATCTTGGAAGCTGACCCATCAATCATTCTGAGTCACTCTATGTATGAACGGTTTTCTCTGTTGGCATTTTCTTTCTATAACAGAGTATCTCTATTGAAATTTCCTGGTAATTTTTCATCTGTAGCATAGTCTTCATTGGGCTTTTTACTTTGACTCCGGATAGATACTATGAAAGGATACATGATTTTTTTTTGTTTGTTTGTTTAAAATGAAAAGGAAACTCTACAGATTGAGAATGTAGGGATATAACTAGGATATGCATACTCAGTGTGAAAATAAAAAGAAAGATTATTGTGGGATTATTTGCCAGAGGAAAAATAATAGTTATACTAGAATGCCATAGAGAACAGGTGCTCACACGTAAAGACAGTCATTTCTGGTCAAAATTGGTCTTCTTGACATTTTGTAGTCTCCACCCTCTTACCTATAATTTGTAAGGTGTCTGTTAGACTCTCCAGAGAGATTAGGTGTCTGTCTCTTATCAAGTCAGGAGCAATTTTACCACACTGAAGCATATCCTGTGGTTTGGTTGTTCGTGTGCATCTTCAGGCCCATGTCCACTATCAGGTACTGTGAAGGAAGCAGGAACTCACCCCTCCAAATGCAATTACCTGTTTCTGTCCTCGGGTGAATCTTGAAACTTCGACTTGCTCTATGTTTTCTACCTTTGTTGACTTGACTCTACGAAGCACAGTGTTCAATCACCTGCTATTTGAATTCCCTACCTGACTTCTCTGCCTTTCCTTCCAGTCCCTGACCTGCCTCTTCTTAATCATAGCTGCAGGACTTAGGGAATTATATATGCTTAGTCAACTGTTGGTGTCCACTACAACCTACCCACCTCCATGGTGTCTCTGAAAACAAAAAAATGGGTTTCAGAGTAAGACACCAAGAGAATTCTTCATGCAAGCATGTTTTGTTTTTTAAGATTTATTTATTTATTTGAGAGAACCAGAGAGAGAAAGAACAGAGGGAGAGGGAGAGGGAGAAGCACACATCCCCCTGAGCAGAGAGCCTGATGAGATCACGACCTGATCTGAAACAGACACTTAACTGACTGAGCCACCCAGGCACCCCCAGGGTTTTGGCTGAGAAGAGGAATTGAAGAATCTATACTCCTATGTGCCATGTTTCACTAAAAAGCCTAAGTCACCTCTAAGTCATAAGTGTGACTGAAATAGAAACCATTAAAAGAAATTTCTGCATAAACCACTAATCACAGGCTAATGGAAACATTTCATTTAAAAGAGGATGCCTTGAACTGTCCTGCAAGCTACTGAAACTCCATGCTTTATACATTAAAAAAAAAGTTCATTGGTACCAGTCAAAAAGACATATTTTCTATGTCTTTCTATCATTCATTAGGTTACAATCATATACTTGACTATTTCCTTCATTTTTTCATCCTCGTTGCTCACATTTTTGTGTGTGTGTGGCTTTAAACAACTTCCCACTCATTTCCCATGGAACTGTGTTCTTTGGCTCCTTCTCTTCGAAGAAGTCCATTCTAACCGCCCCCACGTCAGTCAGTCTGAACATCAATCATTTTTCCACTGGTTTGTACCTGACATGTCTGGACTAGACTCCTGAACCACTACATTTGTATTGGCGTCACCTGTCAAGATCTAGGTCTGTACGATTCATTGATTGAATCATTCATTAATTTATTCATTCATTCAGAAAATAATTAAAAGATAAGCATGAGCTGGATTGTATACCTGGAATCTTTAAGTCAGCAACAAAAAATAACCAAGGCTAGCATAATCCCTAGAATTATCATGGATTTTTATTTCTTTTTCTATTGTAAACATTAACGAGCTAAGCAACCAGGGTTTTAGACCCTGAGGGTAGACTAGGATCAAGATTCTAGCTCCAGATGTGAAGATAATGTATGCTTTACTGGCCCCTACAAAACTCAGCTTCTTCGTCTATCTCCTTTCCTTTCCTGAGGATATTTGCTGAATAATTGAAATAATTGCAGAGGTACATATTGAAAGACTCTTTGTAAATTCAGGGTATTATTGTCACTATAATTAGGCCATGCATGGTATATGGAAATCTTGATTAGAGTACTGCTTTTTCAAAAGCTAATTAGCTTTCATGACAATATGTTTCCTGGATGTGTTTTCAGAGAACTGTTTTATATTTTCTTTTCACTCCTGTCCCCAGAGCAAATGAACTGAAGTGTCCTCCAAGGAAGACTCGGAACCTGAAGGGTAAAAGGTTCTGAGTGAGACCGATGAGGAGACATTTCCCCATGGTGGCTTAGGATAAGCATCTGAGCAGAGGCAAACAGACGACCAGGTTATGGGAAGCTGTTCTGTCTCCTGGGATTATGTCAGAGGCTGACAACTGCCAAACTCTACAGTTTCATCTGTAGATTTTTTTTTTTCAGTTTTCCCTGACAAACCTTTCTCATTCTGCTCAAATGCCTTCAATCCTCCCTGACCTGCTAATACTCTGTGCCCACATAACACTTACTTGACTTATCTTTTTATTTGTTTAACATGCCTGTACTATACTCTCTCCTGTACTAGATCAGAATCTCATCTTCCAATCGCATTGAAAGAAAGGACAGGAACACATCTCATTTCTCTTTAAGTCACCAGTCCTTAAACAGTTTTGATCTCAGACTTCCATGAGTCTGTTGACTTTCTCCTAAGTGAAATGCATAGGTACAGGAATTTTTCATAAAATTACAGGGAATGTATGAACTTCTCCCATTCCTCAAAACACACATACTTGCTCCACAAGAATCCTTGCATTATTTCTGTCCCTTTCCCCAAAATGGTCTTGAGATTCTGGCATGAGCTGACCAATCAAAGACAACCATGGTACCAAATCTGAAATTTGGCCAGGTAGAACAAAATCCAGTCATTTTTGACTCCTTTGGAAAAATGATCAGCACTGCCTTCAAGTTGTATATATTTACTTCTGAAATTCACAAGGGAAGAACACATGAGCTGCTCCAGCACTCAGGGCCACCATGCAAACCTCAGAGACGTACGTACAGAAATTCTAGGAGGGAAAAAATTTTGGACTCTTGCTGCAGGTGAAATGATTTCTACAGGCAATTCTCCTTGGTGGTTTGAATTAATGTTTTGCTATTGCCACCAACAATACACTTGTTATAGACATCTTCACCAAAAATGTGGAATAGTTCTCAACTGATATGAAAGGTGGGGAATGATATCAAAATCATTCAAGAGGCTCTTACTAAAGTACACATATCCCACTTCCCTCCCCACTGGAAACCCACATTCAAGGAACATGATTGCTGTATTGAAAGAAGTAACTTCTGGAAGCTAAGGAATCCTGTGCCATTTCTGCAGATGAATGGGCATTTACAACTACAGTAATGTCACAAACTTATAAAGAAATGTATGAAGAACTTAGTATA
Organism: Meles meles; assembly: GCF_922984935.1. Classification (NCBI taxonomy): domain Eukaryota; kingdom Metazoa; phylum Chordata; class Mammalia; order Carnivora; family Mustelidae; genus Meles; species Meles meles. The sequence goes on along the minus strand of NC_060080.1, from coordinate 16,623,952 downwards.
TATGGATATATTATATATTATTCTAAGTTCTTTGTATTGTCATGCTTAATATTTATAATAATCCAATGACATAGACATAACTATTTCTGTAGATTGTTAAAAAAGGAAATGGAATTATAAAGTTCACAAGTGGCAAACCCAGAGCTTCTGACTCCAGAGTGTACTTGGAATCCCCTTCCTACTTGCTTCCCTGGACAATGATGACATCCCAACCCCACCCTCAATCCTGTGAGAACTACTACGATAGAACCTTAGCAGGGAAGGCAGCATAGCATCCATTTTTCCTGAGGAAGCAGCCTCATCTTCTGAATCCCCCAATTGTGTTTCACCCTCCCTCCCTGCTCTGCCACTTCCTCTAACTTTGCCCATGATTAGAAAACACAGATACTCATTAAAGTCCATCTCTCCATCCTATTGGCACAAATTAAAACTAGCAGTGGCCCATGCAGTGAACTCAGTGGGATCCCAGCTAATCATTTTTATAAATTGAAAAATAGACTTTTTCTTCATAAGCACCATCTGTACCTTCCGGACATTCTTATTAACACTTTCTCTTCTAAGCCATGCTTTCCACTGAAAATAACTGGAAGCTAAGGTCCTAGAGCTTCTCATTTTTCTAAGCTTCTGGGATTTTTCTAAAGGGCTCCAGGCAGTCCACAGCTTATATGGTTATTGTAGCAAAGTGATGAAGTCCTTAAGACTTCTGCTACTGTTTCCATACTGTAGATGGGACTGTAGACGTTCAGAAACTTGAAAGTGATATGCCCATTCATTGAGCAAAAATTTCAGGGGGCTTACTATATAACGGGTATTGTTCTAAGTTCTTCAGATATAGCAGTGAGCAAAACAGTGAAGATATCCTAATCTCCCAGAGAATATATTCTAAATTAAAAAAAAAAAAGGCAAACAATATGTCATACTTAAGGTATACCAAGCATTGTTCTAAGATTAAGCTCAATATGTACATGTGTGTTCATGAAATAGTTCATAGTTCTACCAGGTGCTTACTGCTATTATCTCTATTTGGCAGTGGAAGAAACTGTGCAAAAAAGTTAAGCACTTTTTCCAGGTCATATGGCTACTAAGAAGCAAATCTAGCCTTCAAGCCTAGGAGTCCGGTACCAGAGTTTATGTCTGATCTACTATTTCATCTCTGTCATGCAGTTAGCTGGTGGAGAGAGATGTAGAATACATCATGTGGCATTGGGTCTAGCCTTCCAGCACAGAACTAACTTTCTGGGGTGAAGACTTATCAAACTTTATTAACTGCCTCTAAACGGGTTTTCTAAGCTTTCCATTCTCCCATTTGGGTTGTGGCCAAGTGTACTGGGCTTCTGCAGGAATTCAGGCTTGGCTCATAGCCAGGCTCCCCAACTCAACAGGGGTATGGCCTGGACAAGCCCAAACCTTTCAAGCCATCCATCAAAAATGAAGTACTTATATCATAAGTTTGTTTAACAATTATATATAACATATCTATCTATCTATCTATCTATATATATATATAAACATACTTAACATAGTGTCTAGTAGAGAATAAGCACTGAAAATATTTTCATTATGATCATATTAAGTTGATGGGTCTTTAACCGTCTCTTAGGACTTCTTATCTGCCTCTCCTTTTGTTTGAGCGAAGCGGGAACCACAAGGAAACAGAGTCAATCTTAGAACCTCATAGGGATTCAGACCCTAGACAGTACAGCAGGGAATTCCAACAGTGGTCCTGAGGGAATACAAGGATCACCTGGCGGTCTGAAATCCCTACAGAGCATCTTTGCCGTTGCTGAGAATTTTGACTGGTCCCTCAACAACTTTTACCATGTCCTCAAACCATGAGCAAAACCAGCTGGTTAGAATTTGATTAAATTAGTTGATAGAGCAAAATTGTTTCTGAGAGACTGTGTTAAGGGAATAATGCTGGAAAATGATGATGATGAAGATGATGGTGATAGCTACGATTTTTGGAGCCCTGACTGCATACCAGGCACACAAGAGGTGCTCCACATTCACTATGTGATTAAATGTCAACATATTCCTGCAATATAATCATAATTTTACAGAGGAGGAAAATGAAATTTAAGAGGGACAAATCCTACGTCTAAAATCACGCAGTAAGAATTAGCACAAGTAGGGGTAAGGCCCAGGGCTGTCGCACTACATAGCCTCTTCGGGTTTTTCTTCTTTGGTTGGGGCCTGGTTCCTTACCCTCGAGAGCTCCTCACAGAGAGGGACATGGGGATATTCCCCTGCCTCCCAAAGCCAGGGCACTTATCACTGGTGCCCAGAGTGCATTCAGGAGCTATCCACTCCAAAAATGTTGGCCCTCTGTCTGCTGCCTGGACTGCTAGGGAATTTACCTCTCCAGAAGCAATCCTTAGTCCGTGATGGATGGGAATCCATAGATGTGCACCTCAGTCCCCATGCCCCTTGGTAAGATAATACTGAAATGCATTCTATAGGACTCCTCAGAGGATCTCCTGAGAGATGAAACCCCTGGTGGTAGGCAATTTGTTCATTAGTGCACCTTTTACTGGAGTCTTACACTTCCTTGCCACCTTTGCCCCTCCCTCATCTATGTTTCCTAAGGTCACCTCCTAAATAAACTGCCCATACCCAAGTCATTGCCTCAGCATCTGCTTTCGAGGGAATACCCCCTAAGTCAGGGTGACAGAGCATTCTAATTTGAGCCGGCACCATTTCTTCCGGAAAAATTAGTAGCAGAGTCCTTGCAACTAGCACATATTAACTTCTTCCTTTTTTTTTTTTTTAAACTTATGTCCTTATTACATATTGACTCTGGCCGATTAAACAGCCAAGTGTCAATCTAGTTGCTGGTGGCACCGAGCTTAGTGCTGTCGTCAGGCAGTGAAAGAAATGTCAGACCCAGGGCCTGTCCGGGGGAGGTTTATAGTCCGTAGGGAGAAGAGGGTGACTCTCATGCCACAATTAGAGAATAAAATAAGACAGTGTATAATCAGGTGCGAGTCTGAGAGACAGCTGCTTTGCGTGCTTTAAGACTCTGGAGGCAGTGGGTAGGGTAGAAGCACTAAATAATGCAGATCTCTCCAGCTGTGCCATGAGGGGTGGTTTCCAGGGCTCCGGGTTTACAAGATGTAAATTGCCTTTGCTCTTTGGTTTCCATCAACTCTAGTCACAGCAAGTTAAGCTCCGCATATAGAAGAATGGGACACCAGGAGAAGATTAAGGAAGCACACCAAGTAAGAGCCTCAAATACACTCGAACCCCCCTTCCACATGAGGTGGCTGGAGTTCTGAAACAGGCAGGAGGGGGTTCCCACAAGGCAGCCTAAGGGGCAGGACCACTCACCCCACACCACACACTACAAGAGGAGCTGTGTGCATAGCCAAAACTAGGTAAATCCTGTATTTTGCTTTATCCGAGATTTCCCAGTCGAGTCATACAGGATGTGAATTTGGTCTTTGACAAGTTTCTGCAAATGAGACTTATATTGAAAGCACAGCAATGAACAATGGGGAAATTTACATTTGATTTAAGTTACATTTGATTTCAAATTTACATTTGATTTAAGTTACATAGGCCATGAATTGATTGTGATTCTGGCTCTATGGACAAAAGGATTGGGCAGGGCCAGCTATCTAAGCCTGAGTCTCATATGTGAAGTTTTTAGGTTAGCTTTGATCCAGAGCTCATCAAGTTATCCCTAGTAAGATTCAGATACCAAGTGAAGTTCTTCCTATTATTCCTCTCTAACTTGCATGACAAATTCATCAAATAATACTCCATTTCTCAAATGAGGAAACTGGTACCCAGAGTAGTTATATGGCTCAGAAGAGCGAGCCAAGATTTCAGGGGGGTCTGAATCCAACGCCCTTGTTCCTAACCACATTTCTATTCATATTCAGCCATTTAATAATACTGGGCATTTGTGTACATATAGGTTTGTGCAGTGTAGGTAGGCAGGCTCATGTAAAATGCATTCTCCACGCACATATATGCATATGTTTATCACAACTAATACCTTTGGTTGATAAACAGTCAGCTTACCAACAGGCAGGCCAGCACACCTGCTTTTCAAAGGTCTTGTCTAATGCATGAGACACAATTATCCTGTTTCATGTTTGAGAAAGGAATGAATGGAAGGTTTAGACTTATGCTATCCTTTTATTTCTAAGGCCTTTTCATTCTTACTAACCAAAATGCCATGCTCTTACTCAAAGCAACATAACCCATGAGCAAATGTGTTTGGGGTTCTCCTGTTGTGTGTATGTGGGTTTGTTTGTCTGTTTGTTTTGGCAACTGCGACATCTCCATGTAGCTACTGAATAAGTAAAAGGGGATAATATTTCATAAAATTAATGAAGCTTTATTTGTGGATTTACTAAGTGTTCTTTCCTGTTATAGACATCCTCTCCTATAAGAATGTTCATTTATTTTGGATTGCCATTTTTTAAAGCAATTTCACATGGATTTTTCTACAGTAGTGATGCAAAGTTGGCAGGGCATTATAATGCCCATGTGTGGCTTAGAAAATCGACAGTCAGAAGGTGTACCATTCTACTGAACACTGTTCAGGCAGAAATGGAGTCAGGTCTTTGCTTCAAAATGTGTGCTTGTGTTTTGTGTATATGTATTTTAGTCTCAGTCAGATACACAATTACTGAGCACTCACAATGTACCAGAAGATGTATAGAGATGTGTGAGTTATGGACTCTGCACTGAAATTAAGGAGAAAAACATGTAGAACAGTCTTTTTTTTTCGGTCACAGGTATTATAATAGAGATGTAAATAAAGTATGACAAGACCATGTGCAGGGGGAGAATAAACTGTCCAAAGGTGAGAAATCAGATAAATCTCAGAGCTAGGGGCACCTGGGTGGCTCAGTGGATTAAGCCACTGCCTTCGGCTCAGGTCATGATCTCAGGGTCCTGGGATCGAGCCCCACGTCAGGCTCTCTGCTCCGCAGGGAGCCTGCTTCCTCCTCTCTCTCTGCCTGCCTCTCTGCCTAGTTGTGATTTCTCTCTGTTAAATAAATAAAATATAAAAAAAAAAATCTCAGAGCTATTTTAGTTAGCCTTGGAAGAAGAAAAAAGAAAAATGGACAGGTAGAGAAAGTGGGAAGAAAGGGTTCCATGCAAAGTATACCGCCAGAGGACAGTCAGAACGTTAGGAAGGCTGCAGGGTGGACATGTCCCGAAGGACATGGTGATGAGAGGGGGAAAGCTAAAGTCAGGGCACCTAACACCCCTTACAAGCGTGTCAAAGAGTGTGGGCTTTATTGAATAGCAATTGGAGAGGTTTTACAATTTCCCAGTGAAATGGAAAGAATGATTGCTATGGGAGAAGTAGGGAAGGAATTGGAACAAGTTGATGGGGCCGTCAGGTGACTGAGATAGCATTGTCTCCTGTAGGAATCATTCCCTGACACCCTGAGGAGAGGGTAGTTGCCTTTCCTCTATGATCAACAGCACCTTCCCATGTGCCTGTAACAGCACTCGGTATTCTGGGTTTTACTTTGCCTGTGTCTGCATCTGTTTCTGTTTGTCTCCCATCTTCCTCTATTGCACACAAATCAGGCTATGCACAACTGGAAACAGGGCCTGCCATTTTGTATATAGTTAATCTTTAGATCCTAAGGCTGGGCATATTGATGGCTCACAGTAGGTACTCAGATAAAGGCCTATTGGATTTCACTGAATGGAATCCATAGGAAAGGAGACAAGGACAGATGGAAATATTGATGGCTTTTAGGTAGAATGAAAGTAGTTAAGAAATTTCATGTCTGATGATCATTATTTTCTCAGTGTGATAGGAAGAAAAGCCATCTATTGTGAGGAAGAAGAACATAAATTATGCTGATTTCATAAGGAAATCAGTAAAGGTTTTTCTCTGGAGGATGCAAGGAAAAAAAAAAATCTAAAGTGGAAATGTGTGTGCACCAGGGGAAACATTTAAAACTGTACTGTGTGTCCAGATGGGAACAGAAAGCATTGTTGTAGAACACAGCACATAAGTTTGGTTACACAATTTGTTTCCAGAGAGGAAAGATGATTTTATGACCTCAAGTTGGGATCTGTCACCTGGTTCTTTGATTTACGTGGTCAAAATTGTTGAAGACGCTGAAGAAAGAGTGAAGTATCCCATGGGCAGGTAGAAAAGCAAGGAGCCCTGCCACTGAGAAATTTTACAGGATTGACTCCGGAAAACAAAGAAGGTAAAAAGCAAGTTCGGTGGACAAAGTAGAAAGACAGACTTGTCAGACTACTGAGAACGCAAATACACGGCGGCCAGAGAGAACTCCGTTTTCATTTCAGCTCCGCTACCAGATGTTAGCTGTGACCTGGCTTGAATTCACTAACCACTCAGAAACTGAATTTCCAAACTAGAACGTATGTATCATCCCATGGTTTGGAAACTGAGAAGTTTCCTGTGCTTCTAGGCCAGAGCTGAGAACCCCAGTGCCCCACAACCTAAATCAGAGAAACACCAAAGGGCGGATCATCCATCTCCAGCAAGAAGGGCCATTCCTAGAATTGACAGATACCAATGACCGCTCAATTCAGTAATGCTGTAAGGAAGGTTATCCCAGTATTAATGGAGAGAGAAGCAAGAGGAGTGCTAACAATACTGACTCCGTCTCTGGCCCACCATCTTGTTCATGTTTGCTCAGAGACCTCTATTGGCGCTATGTGTTCTGGGCCCCTTGGACATTAATATATATAAAACCTTAGAAATGCCTGCAAGGGCCGAGATGTAATGAGGCTTGTTTTGGCCTCCCATGAATCTGCTAAAGATAACAAAGTCTTTCTTCTTCTTGATGCACAGGTGGTAGGTACCATAAGATCTTATAGGTTAGCTGTCCATCAGGTGCATGCAAACCCCCTGGGGCGTGTGTGAGCCCTTTGATCTCCGTACAGTGTTCTTCTGCGTGTCTCCTTGTTTTATAAATCTGTGGACTAAGGTCCAGATTTTGTGGAGAATAACTCTGCAGCTGCCCTGGACTGTCCTCTGCCCGATCCCCCCTCAGTAAGTTACCCGGCATAAATCTCTGTGTAGACTATACGGAGTAGCTTGTTCCTTTTCCCGTCGCAAAGTGCCTCTCGGTTTGTGGGAAACTTTACTGTCTCTCCCCCGCCTTCTAACAAGAGACCGCCATCCCCTCCTATGGGTACCCTCAGCCTGCCCATCATACTGTCTCTCCACACTTCTCTACCCAGCTCCAGGTCCTGAAAGAGTGACTTCTGTGAACTGGAACACCAAGACCTCTAGCCCTCTGCCAGCTTCTGGCTAGTTTCAGCTACTGTGAGACACCAACAGGAAATGAAGGATAAAGAAGAGATATTTTGCAGACTATTTTTCCCCCTGGCTGACTTCCTGTCAGAGAGCAAGTTGCCCACAGCAATGTTGCTAAGACCAGAGCTCCTGCCAGGCAAAGCCTCTCATAGTTACAACTCTCTTTCTTCACATCCCTGCTGGGTTAGGAGACTCTAATGAACAATATTTAATATTTATTTCTTGATCAGTTGGCTATCTTGCATATTCTTAAAAGGCATCATTTTGAATGTCATTTCTCACCGCTCGAGGCACAAAAGCCATAGAAGATTTCATACAAGTTTAATGGACGTACTCCATCAGTTGTTTCAATATGTGGTGTGTGTGTGTGTGTGTGTGTGTGTGTGTGTATGCACGTGTTGTTGTATTGTATTTTGTTAAATTAAATCATGGATTTTTGCCCAGACTTTTTCTTCTCTTAAGATGGAAATGTAGCTAAAAACAAAAGTCAAACCACTGAACTTGAACATCTGTTTCCTTGAATTCTGGTTAATTGAAGTTGACAAAAATACGCATGCTGAGAGAGCAAAATAAAACATTTCCCATGGAAGTTCTGCCAAACAGAAAAGCAGCCTTGCAGGACCTGGAGAATATCAAGCATTGAGTTTTTTTCTTGACTCTGAGTACATTTTAGAAAAGAAAAATCCCCATGCTTCTGAGCCACCCCTGATGCAATTAGGAGGGCCTTTCGCCTGATCAGCCGGGCAACTGCAGCCAGCTCTGCCTGATGTCACCTTTGTTCAAAGTGCAGCTAGGCAAAGTGGGCCCAGTGAGTCCTTTACAGCTAATCTCACAGCAGCTGTAATTCGTGGTGCTGGAAAACACACAGAGAGCCTCAACATAAAATCTGTCACCTCCAAGTGTCCTTCTCCTATTCACATTCACTCAGGTTAGTTTCTCACGGCTCTCTACTTGCTCAGTATGATAATGGTAGGGCAGACATTAATTAGCTATTAATAGTATTTTTTAAACCTTCATCATGAGTATCAAATATTCTACAGCTCTACACAGAGGGCCAGGCCAGATTCTTCCCTGAAAACACAAAGTGGCTAAATTGGATTTTGCTCAACTTTTGTTTTCACAGAAGCAATCAATCATTATGGTTATTTTTATTATAACCATCTTTTAACAAGACTATTTTTCCAATTATACAGCAATTTATGTGGAAGAGATTGGCTTCGATGATGTCTAAGCATTCAACATAATCCTATGCAAATCACATGAAAAAAGGGTAAGTTCTTCTCTAAAACAAAGGTCTGTATCACTGCAATTAACCAACTGGAAGGTTTCAGAGCTTCCTCAGGGATGATAAGTAAAACTGGATCTATGTAAAAGAAAGCCAAGAAGGGAATGTAGCCAAAATACACAGATGAAGACTCCTGCAGAAGCAGGAGAGTTCTGGGGAACTCTGAAGCCCAGACATACGAGAATCAAGGAGTAGGGGGATGAGTTGGGCCTTAAGCAGGGGATGGTTGGGAGAACTCCACAGAACACCTAAATGGTTGTTTCTGGAGTGAGACCAGCAGAGGGATGTAGAGGGATTTTCATCTTCACCAGGGCAAGAGCGATGCTGCAGGAGACGGGCACTTCCCTGGTAGCACCTAGTCCCCAGAGAGGTGTTGGCACACTGGGTAGCTGGG